>NW_027510153.1:3650000-4275000 GCF_048772815.1 Callospermophilus lateralis | reverse complement strand
AAGGCTTGAGGTAGGAGTCTCCTTGCCACTTCTTAGCTCTTGGTGACTTCTCACAATGCTTGGTGCTCCTTGGCTTATAGCTTGGACACTCCAATCTTCACCTCCCCTTAACATGGCATCCTCTTGTGTATGCCCTCTTTTCATAAAGACTCCAGGTATTCCAGTAAGGCTCATTCTAATTCATTGTGAATTAGACTGACTATATTTGCAAAGATCCCACTTCCAAATAAAGTAACATTCTGAGGTTCCAGGTGGACAGGAGTGTTTAGGGGATCTATTCAACTGTTCAACATGGTGGTTTTCAGACCATACTTTGGAAAAATAGAGAAAGATGCTTCATTTTAGTGAAGTAAGTTCTAAGGTCCTACATCTTAGAAGGAATTTCTAATGGCCATATAAGTACACTCTGGTTCTGACTCCCAGTCCAGCAATCTCTACACTGCCAGCTGTCATCTGTGGTCCTACTACAGGTTTATGAACCTTGAGTTTTGAAGCCAGAAGCTACAAGTACTTTGATCTATATCCCAAAAGAAATTAGATCAAAGAGTTTTATCAGGTTACACTCCATTGGCAAATATTCCCAAATTGGATGCTTTTGACACTGTAGTCTTGATCAGTCTCTGTTGTCCTATAGTAGTTCCATTCCCTTCCAATCTATACTGTAACTCATAGGGAAACTTTTGAAATTCTTTCTTATCACCACTTTCCATTCTATCACCCTTGGCTCCCTGATCACCACTCCTAATAGTTTCTCTCATGGTTTAATAAATCGCTTTTTCAGTATTCTATATTCTTAACTATATTGGAGGTACCCTGAAAACTGGGACTAAAACTTCCATCTCTGCATTTATGTACTTAGGGAACACTTGATGAATGCAGGAATGAAATCCCTCCCTTGAATCCACAAACTTAACCAAAGCTTTCCTTCCAATACCCATGTAAGGACTCTCACCTTAAGGCTCAATCTTCTCACATCTTCTTCCTTCTTTGGAATTTTATTTTAACAATCACCTTCCCTTTCTTCTACCCTCAGACATCTCTATAAGCTCTTCCCTTTAGATACTCACCGAACATACCCACTCCCAGAAGGTCTCCTCTCCACAAAGCCTCTTGTGCCTGGTTTGCTCTCTTCATTCCCAGTGACCTATAGACTGGCCCACAGCAGGAAGCTCATCCTCTCAGACTCCACCTTATCTCAGTTACTACTTCTGGGCATTGATCTCACCTGCCCTCCTAAGTCACCCCAACAATATTTCAGCAGCTAGTTATTCTCTCTACTTCTCTATACTAAAACTAATACTCTGAAAATTGCCAAAGCCTTCCAGTCTGATAACCATTAAACTTCACCCACCACTCCCAACATCAGCACCATGACATGAGTTTTCTACATTCTTTAATTTTTATATGAAGCTCCCACCCCTCATTCCTGCCTCTCCCTGTGTATGACCTGATTCCAGTTTTCCTTAAAGTTCTAGCCTCTGTTTTCTTTCTTTTCACATGCATTACTCCATGAACCCACCATAAGACATGAACAATAATTTGATCTTTGATTTGTCTTTTGCCAATCGGTGTTTCTCTTCTCAAGTCTGTTTTAGTATTTTAAGTTTTTCCTGGTTATTTCCTAGACACCTTTTATTTCAACAGCCTGCTCTCTCCTCCAGTATCTCACTTAACCTCATTCCCTCAAGATATTCTATTCATTTTTGTTTCTTTATATGTTAGTGGGACTACTTTCCCATTTTTATAAATTTTGCAGATTGCTAGGTCTCAATTCTACTTGGAAAAAATCATTTCACATGCATAATTCAGTGAACTTCAGTCAATTTGTTATTGCTAATTTCCAAATCTTTCACATGTAACATGAGCACCAGAGGTTCTCCAGTTCTGGACCACTCACAGTGGTTCCTGTGGCGAGAAGTAGAGGTTCAGTTTGAAGACAGAAAGAAGTGAAATATAGTTTCTTGTTGTCATAGGAAAGAGTAGAATGAATCAATAGCAGGACTTAGGAAGTTTGAAGGTTGGTGATAAGCTAGTTTGTGGGGAAGAGAAAGGGGCATTCTGAGCAGATCAATTGTGAGGCACTTTAAAAAGTTTGAAGAATATATGGTAGGTCCACATTTGAAGGAAAGAGCTTTGTGTAATTTGTTGGGTCGATTCACCTTGGACAAGCTCATGCATTGGCTACAGAACCTATATTCTGAATTGCTATGCTATATTGTCTCCTCAGATCACTATCTACTAAGATGACCTATTACCACCAAACCTGACATCGGTCCATTGTGGACAGAACACAGCCTCACAGTTTTCTCTACACCCTGACCCAGAAGCAAGCTATTTCTAATTTTCCAAAACCTTCTCTCTTTTTTTCCTAATAGTAGGTATTTTGAATGCAAACTCCAAAATAGGATCCTTGTCCATTTCAGAGAACTGGACAGTCCAAGTAGATAGCACAGGGATGCCACCTTCTGGATTCATGATGAATGTGTTCGTGGTGGGTAGGACTTCAGACAAGGGCTATGTGACTAGTGCTACTTCTGAGGAACAAAGGGAAAGGTTTGGGGAAGCAACCTGGTAAAGGAACTAGAGATGTTTCTTTGAACTGATACTCAGGTTAGGTGGCAATGAGGGTTGAATGTGTGAGGCAACAGAAGAATTCCAGGATAAGAAAAAGCATGTGGGTCCTCATGACACTAAAGGAGGGAAAATTTATATATCATGATATTTGATTATTCAATGAGTTCACATTGACTGATCTGGCTAGTGTCTGAGGAGAAGACAATATTTCCCAGAGAAATTCAAGGTGAGTCCTCATAGTTTTTACAATGTATTTCCCCTTGATTTTGAGTTGATGCTGCCCAAATCTGGTCTGAGTCCTAGAGATAATAATCACTTGACATGTATTTATGTGAATGCATATAAAAATAGCTTATGGATATTTCAATTGAAATTTATTGGGAATCAACCACTATTGTCTACCATGGAAAGAGGAAAAGAAGCTGGTTATATGCTTATTGCATCTAAGTATCTTGTTTGAGGCTGTTCCCTGAGAACCATAATCCTAGCAACTATTCCTGCTATAGGGTGAACTGATATAGCACCCTTGGAACAAGAAGGACAAGTTCTAATATGCAGCATGGTACATGTGCCCAACAGATTAGCACTATTTGTTATTACAAAAGCATTTAGTGATAGAAATTCTCGTAATAAGAATAAACAGTACATTGGAAGGAGAAGAGTCCAAAGGAATAAATGAGGGGGAAATAATCTCCATAAGAACTGAATTTTAATATGACAAGTGTAAAAACTCATCCTTATTCTAAAGAAAAAAAATCCACCCAGTGGTTACACAATAACACTCATTTATTTGTTATTAAATACTCATTAAATCAATAACTCATCAAATGACTATTGCTTATTTATGATATGCTCAACTTTGGGTAATACATGGGGACAAAATTATCATCCTTGGATCAAAGTTACTTCTAGTCTAATGAAGGAGATAGCCACCTAGGTGATCTAATACAGTGTTTTCTGTATTCTAATACTAGTGTGTGCTCTTTATATCTTAGGAATGTAGAGAGGAGGAGTACATGTGTGTGTACACGTGATCGCTGATTAGGGTTTGGGGTAGGAAGAGATAGTAGTGTTCAAGTAATACTTTATAGAGACAGCAATGATTATGCTCCTTCAGGGATGAGCAGGATCTAGTGATCTATGCAGATGAGACATGGAAGAACACTCCATGCCATGTACAGGGACCAAGAGAGCCCAACCAGCTTGGGGACGATGAGAAGTTCCACATGGTATAGGAAGTGGAGGGCATTTGGATGAGAGAGAGGAGATGAGTCTAGAGAAGAAGCCAGGCGAAGATTATTAGGACCTTTCTGTTGTGCTGACAGCTTTGTGTTTTATGTTTTAGGCCAAAAGACCACTTAAAATGTCTTTCCAGGCTGTTTATAGTGTTGGCTGTATTATTGAAGGTTATTTAATTTTGCTATCGCCAACAACAAAAACAAAGGGGGTGAATAAGCTCATAAAGCATGTCAAGATAGGACAGCAAATGGGTACTCTCCAAAACATATGAGAGTAAGTAAAAAAAAAGCACAAGTGTAATGAGCAAAGATAAAAATAATGGAACAAATAGGAAAGTTACTTGCCCACAAAAAGGGATGACAGTACCGAGTTACCCTTAAATACTTACAAAATTCAAACAGTTTGTGACCAATGACTGCTATTCCTAAACTGGTCAACCCTTTGGCAAGACCCATTTGGTCCCATTCTGGCTCCATGTTTTAGCTCTGCTTAAGACATAAAGATCAAACCTTCCTCTGGTCATGAGGGTAATTGGCAGCTGCAGCTGTGGCCAAACTTAATTGCACTCTGTCCATTTAGGCTATGGAGGGATGGCCCCAGATACCTCCCCAATGCTTGCATTCCTTTCTCAGCCTCAATTCTAGCTCTTTAACACCCACCACCCAACCTCAGGGAAGACTGATGACTACTGTGTAACCAAAGGTTCAGGTAGGGTAGTTTGGGTGCACTGTTCTAAATGTGCTCATCACTTGCATATACTTCTCTTTGCCTTTTGCTCTGTGCTTTAAAAATGATTTAATGAACCACATGGGTGTGCATCTCAATTTGGACTATGAGTGCTTCTGTTCTGTGACCTCTGGGGCAGGCTGTCTGTACTTGAACTGTGATTTCCCTCATGCTACCAAGAGGGATACAATCAAATGATTATTATCTTAGAAAACAAATCACACTGGCACTTGAGGTATAAATCCTACAAGCTCAGGAGTGAGGTTGGGGGGGTCATCAAACCCAACTCCTGACAGCTTCATGCAGCCAAGGATATGCCATGTAAATTTCTCAAGGGGCATTTAGATAAGAGGTAGAAGTTCCAGGCATGCACAGGAGAAAATGTCCTGGAGAACTGAATTCTTTATAACACAACCCAAATCAACTCAACTTACAAAATTCATCAGTCAATGCAAAAGCTTCCTAGAGGAAAAAAATAAGACCCAAAGTCAAAAAAAAAAAAAAAAAAGAAAGATTGAGATTTCTGTGTGTCCACCCAGGATTATCTACTAGTCCTGGAGGCCTGGAGCTCACAGAGATAACAGGCCACTAGGATTACAACACAGTTTATAATCTCTCATAAAGACCCTCAGGGTGCCCTTAAGAAAAAGAAACCAGTACATTAAAAATGCCAGGTGGGAAACAGGCATATGATAATGCAAATGCCTCGTGATCCATAGTGAGCCAGCAGGGTTTGAGAGAGAACACAGGATTTAAGCTTCAAATTTCTGCTCCAGTAGGTAATAGCTACATGACCCTGGACAAGTGCCTAAATATCTCTCAGCCTCAGTCTTGTCTCCAAGTTGCAAAATAAAGTATGAAGAGGGATAATTAACATAGGAAAAGTGTCTAGTATAGAGTCTCCTCTATATTTCTCCTTTTCATATTCAATTCCATGTACATTGATAAAGGAATAATTAGCAACTCCTATCCTGGCTATTCCACAGTCTACCCAGATGCCAATAATAATTGATTGTGCAAATGTAAATGCTTTTTCTATTTCTTCAGTCTCTGATTTACACCAATGTTAAAGACACATTCCTTCAAGTAACTTAACAATGCTGCTATGTTGCTAAGGAAACTTCCCTAGAGATAAGCAAGGCTAGCATGGGGTCATTTGGATTTTAAGCAGTCGGGTTTTGGAGAAACTCCAGCAAATTCTCCTCTCAAGGGAACCTTTTTAGGCCATGAGATTTAGGCTGTCTTATATAAGCTTACAAAATTCTAGCAACATCGAGTTCAACCTTAACACCACTATGTATAGTCAGTGTCATTTTTATGGTCCTATGAGGTGGAGAATTTCCCAGTGATTGCTTTCCTTCCAATTTTGTTATAGCCTCACATGATGTCTATTTCTCATTGTTCTTTCATTCTTTTTAAAAATTGTAATATTTTCAACCTAACAAAAAATCCTATTAGTGTTAGATTCTGAAAATGGGAACATGAGTTTGGGAGGCCATTATCATGTGATGTGCAATTTAGATGGGTAATTTGCCCAAACAATAAAATTGAGCAGCCTTTTTCTCTTCTACTATAAAGGAACATTTCCTCAGATAGTTCCCTGCTGTTTCAAAGAGTGATGCAATGAAAGAAGAATCTTTTAGCAGTAGAGGCATCATCTCCTGCAAGGGTAGGGTCAGTCAAATTACATGCAATTGACATACTGCCAGAATAAATGGAGGTACCTCCAAAACATTTGTGAAGTGACCTTCAAAATGGAGATCACAGGAACTCTAGAAATTTAGAAGGTGCCTTCAAGATGATTGACTACTTCAGTCCTCCTATGTCTTAGATGAAGGACCTCAGTGATGTGGCCAAATTTTCAGAACTAGCAACAGAATGGGTATTCCAGATTCTGGGAAATAATTTTAGTGACTTTAAAGACAAAAAAAAAAAAAATCTTCAGCCTGGGCCCATGAGACACCTGGTGTTAAATGTTATGTATAATGTCTTCTTTTAAATTGAACCATAATGGACATATGACAGACTACATATTTTTTAAATTACATAATTCGATAAGGTCAGACAGGTGGGTAGACTCATGAAATCATCACAAAAATCTAAATGAGAAATGTATCCATCTCCCACCAGTTTCCTAGTGTCACTTTGTAATCCCTTTCTGTGGCATCTCCCCAGGCAATTAATGGTCTGTTTTCAGCTGTCTTCTCTAGATGTAAAAAGGAGGTGGGTTTGGAGAACCCCCCCGTCGACACACACACACAGACAGACACTGATGGCCTCTATTTTAAATATGTCCTGAATATTTCTGTCATATGGGAAAAACAAAAAACTAAAACGTCAAGAGAGAAAGAGCTTTGCTTTTCAATTGTAACAAAATACCAGCAAAAACCTCAAAACAAAAACAAAAATTCGAGATGTTGACGGGATATAACACAGAAATTCCCAGATAATCAGAAATGTGTACATAGGTCTCCAGAGTCAGCAGAACAGATTCAAGCATATATTTCAAACCCGCATGTCCACAGCCCTTTGAATCCAAAAAGATAGGTTTTTGTTGATCTCTATCACTTATAAACTGCCACAACCTCTCAGTGATATCATGAGCTGAGACAATTCTGTCATGCAAGCCAGGTTTAGTAGTTTTCAAATTCTAATCATAATTAAGTGCCTGTGTCTGATGCCTTTCCCATGTACCCTGTAGCCACCTTTCTTGGCCCAGAGAACATTGAAGTAAATCAATAATTAAGCCCATTATTTTCTCAAACAACACACTTGGGTCTCTACCCTCAGGAGACTGTTGTGTGTTCAGGGTCCTGGAGTAGAGGCATCACTAGGCAAATTGGAGAAGCAGTAGGTTTGCAATCTGTTCAGGGGACTGGTTTCCTCTCTATAAATAATGTTCTAGGTGATTCAAAGGAGAGAGATTAAAATATTTTAGACCAAGTGTGCAAGGCCACCCCTTGGATTGTCTTTACATGTGTCCCCTCTGGTCTTGCACACACATCTGCCCAAGTTTAAAGCATTGCCTAGAAAATGAATGTATATATGTATAAAAATACATCATAGCGTTTAAAGAATAAACAATAGAAATACACTTCAGAGTGATAATAAATTTAACAAGTCTCTATTCCAGAGCCAGAAGTTCAGTGTTTCAAATTTTATTTTTTTAGTTTTGGGGTTTATTTTTTCCTTGTTCTCTGGTGCCCTCCTGTGTTCTTTTCTGAAATAGCACTTGATTTACAAAACAAGTAAGCTCAAAGAATAGTGACTCTTTGATAGCATAAGTGACCCAATTATATCTCAGTCTTCAGGATGTTTCAAGAAACGCATTCCCGTGCAAATAGTAGGTACTTAAAAGTGGTTGCAGACAACTCCAGATATTTAGTCCATTGCCTGCCAAAGAGTAGATACTTAAAATAAAATAAAATAAAATTGTAAAATGGCAATCTAGTAGACATAGATGCAGTTAAGTAGAAGAGTCTGTTGTATCTTTTGGGCATTTTCTATTATATGCATATTAAATGTATATAATGTGTATACTAAATGTATATAGCATTTCCAAAATGCTTTATTATCTTAGATTATCTTGAACCTACTTTCTAAACTATAATAATAACTATTAAAGTCCTTCATTGATTTTTTCATGCATTCTTTTATTCAAATATTTATAAATTTTAAACTATGAGCCACAATCTGTTTTAAATGACAGGAATTCACAAAGAATAGCATAGTTTCTGCTCCAGGGAAACACACAGTCTAGTCATGGAGACAGTGAAGTGGCCCCACCCCATCAGTGTCAAATGGAACCCACTTTAAAAGAGATATGCATTGTGCATCATTGGATCATGAAGAATAAGCAAAAAAAAAAAAACAAACCCTAAAGACCTCTATTAATGCATCCCTGAATATTCCTTTCTTATGGAAAAAAAACCTAATTAACAAAAAGAACAGAAAGAGCCTTGTTTTCCAATTGTAACAAAAAACACAAATAAATACACTAAATTTGAGATAATTGGTATCAAAGAATTACAGCTACAAACACTGGAATTGCCTGTAGAATACCTTCTTGTCCCATGCCTAGATTCTGAGTCCCTGAAGGATGTGTGGGTATCTCATATTTGTTCAATCCAACAATTTTTAACAACTCTGACTAGCACATAGAAGGTAGCCCAGATTTTAACTGAGTCACTGCTCTCTTCTTTATATTGGTTTCTACCTCATTAACCAATTAAAAGAGGAGAAGACTAAATGAAATATGTAAAAAATCCTCTCCCCACTCTCCTAAGTGAGACACGAGAGCTAAGTTCAAACACCACTTCTCAGCCACATTGCACAAATGAGTCCATTTCTTTTTGCCTATCCTCAAGGTCCTTGTCCACTTCCCACATCTCATTGACACGGCATTCATTCCATAGGAATGGCATCATCTAGTGATCTTGGAATATTTTATCCATTGCAATCAGATTGCCATATTGGATACTTCAGTCATGTTTATTAACCCTCATCCTTCAGGATTCTTCTAGATCAAACACAAATATTGGATCAATTTTCAAGGGTCCTTTGCTAAAATCTAAGACCATAAACTATCATCTCTTTGAGGATGGAGACTTGTCTTTCCTTGTTCCCTAATATATGACTCAGAAAAAAGAGGAATTCAAAAATATTATTGCATTAACCTGAACCCAGTGCTGGCTGCAAACTCCTTCTCTGGCCAGAGTCCTAGAGTGACCTCCCTCATGTCTACCTAATTCCCAACTTCATGTTCTTTCTTCTAGTCAAATGGTTTCCTTGGCTCTCAGCATCACGAGCTCTTTCTGCTCTAAGAATTTGCTCTTGACTTCAGTGTTCCTGAGACAATCTCTAATCACTTGATTGCAATATTGCACACCTATTCTTCTTGGAATTACAGCAATACCAGCTCCTCTGGGATGTTTTTATCAAGACAACATGGTCTAATGTGGAGAGACTGGTTTTCTCAGAGCTGAACACTGACCTTGGGTTCTACTTCTACTTCTGCTGCTTCAAGTAAAGCACTGAACACTATTTGGGTCTCTACTATGAAGAGGACTATTATCACTCACAGTCCAGAGCCTTCAAAGTGCTTAATGAATGCTGGTTTCTTGTCCTTACTTCCCCATTGATCAACATCATTCTTTTTCTTAATATCACAAAGTTCTGGGGTCACTGTAGGCAAACTCATTATGTCCTTGTTTTAATTTTCTCATTTGATCTTCTAAGGGCAGAGGCCATTATTTATTTATGGTAGGATGAGTTTAGTATTTTAGACATTCAGCTGTGATTGATTCTTTAGACCATTTCTCCCAACAACCAACTCTCTTGCCCAATCCTGCTTGACACCCCATGAAACTGACTCATCCAAATGAGATCTTCATTAGTTCCATATCCAAATAATCTGAAAAATCACAAGAGGTGACTAGTTCTGCCTTACAGTGAAGGATACCTCAAAAAAATAGATGATTTCAAGTTGTGAATCAATGATAAAGTAAAAGTCAAAACTCTTGTGTATGTGATTTGTGTTGATAATGCCATCATCATATGCCCTTGATATTGCTTATGAAAATATTTTCTTTAAACCACTTTAAAGAGGTCATCAAGATGCCTCTCCCCTTTATTCTTACTATTCAACCCATAAGTTATGAATTTCCCAGTTTCCACATTATTTTTTTGAAGGGAATTTAAAGAAAATTCTAAACACGGTATGCCCTCGAGCTCTGTGACTACATCCAAGAATATCACCAGGATCTGTTGTTATCAGCTAAAGTAGGGCTCACTGAGCCTTTCCTTCTGTCACCAATACAGCCTAATATAATGGTAAGAGCTTTAGACAAATAACACTTTGGCTTCAATGCTGGCTCCCCACTTTGGTTGACTTTGAACTTTGAGGTTCTCGTTGCAAAGCATCCACTATTTTAGAATAAGTATCGAAAAATACCCTTCCTTCTTTCCTCTCTGCCTCAGCTTAAATGAGTGCTTTGCCCTTTCTGGTGTGGCAATAGCACTTTATACTATTATATATATGTTTCCATATCTGTCTCCCCCAGACTTGAGAGCAGAGATCAAGCCACATTTGTCTTAATAACTAAGCATAGACACAGAATGTCTGAGACACAATAGACATTTAATAAATGCTTGTTAGACTATTTCTTCCTAAAATACCATTTTACATTTGGGCACAGGCACTGCCAATGGAATTTTTCAAAGTTTTAGTAAAGCTCTAAGAAACCATTTACCTGTCACCTTACTGTGCCAGGAGCATGAATTTTCATGTTAATCCACTTTACTTCTATTTCATGATCTTCTCTCTCACTGCCTGAATCAGACCATCCACTTAGGCACAGGAAGCCTGGCTTTTTACATTACTAGCTCAGTTCCTTCTTAATGTCTCTCTGTCTCCTCTGCTGACACAGAGGTATAAATTATCGGCCAGCAGGAAGTCAAAAAGAGTTTTAAAATCCAAGCGATAAATAAGTGTGAGAAAGCTGCCAGAATTTTTAAATTCGGCAATTATCTAGAATGGTTCATTGCCATCTATTTAGAAAAGATTTACATAGATTGATATCTGTAGTAATAAAAATGAAAGTTAACATTTGTTGAGCACTCACAATGGCCCCAAAGCACTTGACGCTCATTATTTCACTTAAGCTTCACAAAAGTATCATTTCGCTTTTATCACTCTAGGCCTTTCCTAAAGATGAGGAAATGGAGGTAACAAGATGTTTAGTCATCTCCTCAAGGTTAAACACTGTAATAATGGAGCCCAAATCTGCAGGAGACAGTCCTACTTTAAAAACCATATCCACCTTCTCTTGGCATTCCTCTGAAAGCAGATCCTGAGACAGGGATTTGGATGCAGGCAGTTTTGGGAAAGTGATCTCAGGAAGCAGGCTGCAGAGGGGCAGTGAGACAGAGAAGAGAAGAAGCTAAGTTGGTGACCAGGCTATTGCTATGGACAACTAGGATTTGGTCCCAGTCAGAAACCTCTAAGAGATGTAGGACACATCTAGAATCATCTCTGAGAGAAAAGAAAACTGAGGTTTCATCTACAAATTCTAGCCCTCATTTATGTAACAGTTTGGTCTACCTTTTTGGCACTTGTGGCTCACCTTGAGCATGGACAGGCAGGCTCTACTGGTCAAGGAACATCCTCAGATACAGAGACCCAGGTAGGTACTGCTTTGCAAACTGTCTACAGGTAACCTCAAGATAGGCTGAGAGGATACAAGATTGGAAAAAACCTACAGCAGTAACTAGGATGCCTTTAACCCTTTAGCTATTCTGAAGAGAGGAAGCACACAGAGATAAGTCTGCATGCACCAAGGAAATAACACATTGGCTTTTTACATTACTAGCTCAGTTTCTCCCTGCATTAGAAATGCCAGCCACAAAGTTTCTAAGAAATCAATGTTTTAATGATCCTGGCCTTACAGATGAGGAATCTGAGGCACAGACAGTTTAAGTCACACACACAATTCTGTAATTTAAAAGCATCATAAGCAGAGATTCCGTTCAAGGGCTCAAACTCTGAAAAGTTCGCTCATTTGAAATAATGGCATTATGGAGAGTGCGACCTGCCGAAGTTGCCCTGCTCTTTTGGCCCAGCTGCTTTGGTTGCAATTGTCACTGCCTTCTCAGATAGCAGAAGACACAAGCTTTCTGCTCTTTAAACCTCCTCCTCACAATGTCCACCCTAAGCAGCCTCACCATTTCCATGTCAGAGAAGAGCCTGGAGCACATTGGGGACTCAAGAACAGAGTTCCAAAGTGTCAGGGACTGTGTGACATGGGAGACGTATTCTCAGAGGCATCAGGAAGGCAGACTCTGGGAGGAGAGGAGCTATGTACCGATGGGAACCCAACAGTATACCTGGCACATCGTCAGACTTTGGAAATTTTAAGCAATTCCATATTAGCAAAAGCGCTTGATCTAGATTCGGAAAGAACTGAGTTCAAATTTCAGCTCTTCTAGGACTAACGCTGTGATCTTGGGAATTCCCTCAATTACGTAAGGAAAACGGGAACAAATGGAATGTTAACATTGATTGAACACTCCCTATCTCAGCACAAAAATTTTGGCATGATTTAATTATCCATTATCTTATTATTTCTCCCACCAAAGGGTGACGATTATTAGGCCCTTTTCGAGGATGAAGAAATTGAAATTTTTGAAGTGTCTATCACTTTCCTAAAGTCACACAGCTGGGAAATTAAGGCATCTGTGCTGCTAACATGGTGCTATTTATTGCTCTTCTTGGAGGGATTTTTCCAAGGCCTAGCCTGGTACTTGAGGTAAGAGAAGGTTCAAATGGAAGCTGTGAGTGAGCCCACTGGAACAGCCCCTTTCAGTGAGAATGTCTGCACACTATAGTTCAGTTTAAAGGCACCTCTCAAGACTGCACCAAGTCCCACCGCCAACTCCAACAGGCACACTCCTTGCAGAGGTGCCTGCAGAAGGCTTGGAAAAAGCACTGACTCATAACAGGTGTGTAAGGGAGGAACCATCACATTTGGCATTAAATTTTCACATTATTTTTCCAGTTCTGCACATGTGTACATCAAGAGGATTCCTATAAGAGAATTCTTGGGCAATTACATTTCTACAGGGCTACCGGTAAACTTTTGTTTCCTCCATATAGCAATGTGCATACAAGAAGTATATAATCAATGTTCCCACTAGTCCAATGCACATACATCCTTTCTGCCACTGCAGAAACTTACTTCATTACAGCTCTTTCTGCTTTAAACTCCATAGGTAGCTTAACAATTGATTTCTAGACAGACTTTCACAGCTTCTGGGGGATATTATCTCTGTTTGTTGGAATCTTTCTTCACTTAGAAGACAACCAAAGAGGTCCTGAAATGACTTTGAACTTGCCAGTGTGCTCAAATAAATCAACTGATTAGAAACACAACTCTCTGTCCCTGAGCCTCGCTGCTATTAGAATTATGAAGATGAAGCTTTGGCAAAGCTGCAGGCTCATGAATACCCATGGTAGGCTCTGAACTTTTTAAAAAGGGCACTTTTGCTTTCCTGTAAGTACTTGGATGTAAATGTGTGCCTCCATCTCCCTTATTTCTGAGACTCACTTGAGGTGACATTTCCAGGACCTAGGCAATTACTTGTGAATTGCTTACGAGCAGCATCTAATTTGAACAAGTGTTATTCAATTTCCAGGTATTACATCAAGTTTTGTTGTCCAGTTCAAAATTTTTTTAAGTTCATGTATTTAGATTCCATAGAATGATGTGTTTTACTGCAACACTGTTTTTGGAAATTTAACACAATTAATAGGCTAAAAATTATGAAGTAGACTGCTAAGGGAAGTAGGTATGCTACCATCATGAAGACAAGACAGGAAGTTCTTGAGCTTGGGTTCAGTGGAAATGCTCTCTCTGTCCTTACAATAAGCCACCAAGAAAGCTAGCAGATCAGAGTTAAAGCCTTGGCTCTGGGTGAGATGGCACCAGGTCAAGTCCTGGTGTCTGTGATTTCTGTCTGTGTGATCTTGGGGATATCCCTTATCCTCTCTTCATCAATTTTTAAAAGTGGGGATCATGATATTTATCTTACATGTTCACTTGAGGACTTCTTAGCAAAAAAACTGGCACCTATCAAACCCATGATAATTGTTAGCCATTATACCCATATGCATTAAAGATCTGAATAATGCACTTGAAAAAAAAACACCTTCAAATTTCTTTACAGAGATATGGCACTATTAGATTATGAAAAGCCAGAAGGAGTTGGCTAGGGAAACAATGACAATCTGGTAAGGGGATCACACTAGTGCTTCTCTTTTAAAAGCCCCTCTCACCTGAGGTTTCCTATGAGCATTAAGCAACATGAAGCATGTATGACCCCTGCAAAGTATCTGGTACACAGTCCACCATCAAGTGCTCTCGTGAATCTGGCAACCTAATGGTGAGAAGCGGAGAAAAGCAAGAACTCCACCCAAGATCCTGGATGCTCTTCCACCTCGGGGCATTTCTTTGATTCCTCAATTCCTTCTGTCTTACAAGAGCAGGAGCACTGACTAAAGAATGCCCTCTGTATTGACCTGTCCATCAATGTACAAAACAGCACATCGCAGCCTTCCCCTCTAGGTGAACTCCTAGCCCCTGCGGAATGCCACTGAACAGTGGAACAATCCAAATCCTTCCCAGGTTTGGAAAGATGATTTGAATATAATGCGCCAATCTCCTTTTTCATTTCTATGCTGATGCCTTTAGTGTATCCAACACACTCAGACCTTCAACACAGCTGTTCAGGAAATAAACTGCCACATTCAACATCCAGAATGGGGACTATAAAAATGCATTAGATCTCCTTGTCTTTCTTTCTGTAGCTAATCTGAGTGCAGCAAGAAACGCACAGCCAAAAAGGATTTAGCAGGATGTGAAAGGTCAGTCATGGGGTCAAGCAATCAGGTGTGCCCACCCATGAGCAGGTGCTTATATCAGAGCTCAGTGTCAACCAGACAGTTCCTCTGAGGGGGTCCTCAGAGACAAAGAGGTCACAACAAGCCTGCTCCCTGCTCTCTAGAAAGGCAAATACCACTTTAGGCAGAAATCATCACCCCAACTGTGTATGCCTGATATATCTTGCCTGCAAGATGAGATGCCACTCTGTGAAATCCCACGGGAGGGAGAAAGACTGCTGTAACTGCATCTGCAGAACTCCCTCCACATGGAAGCTGCTGAAGAACACTTATCAGAGAAGCCAGATGAATCCTAATGCGACACATTCAAAGCCCCTGCACCAGCTGTGTCTTAAAGGGATAAAGGTCTATAAACAGGATGAACTTTATCTAATAATCAGCCTTCTTTACCATACTCTGAAACAAACATTTTTTTTTTTTTTTTTGCATTTGTGACTTTAGGCTCAAAAATGGAGGTGATATTTTAGAAAGTAGAGCACTAATTCAAGAAGTTCATGAGGTAAGATTTTGAGATAAGTATATTCAGAAACTAATTATATCCTAGGAAATTCAAACAGCTAAAACCACAGATTGGAGCATCCTGATTTAGTCACAAAATTGACTAACTTGGTCCCAAACTCATGGTGATCACTCACGTTTTTTAAAAGTGGAAAGTATCCACTCAAAAAGTGTAAAGTATCCACATAAGGCAACTGTGTTTGTCAGTTTGCTGTGACTGTGACATAAAAACCTGAGATTAAAAAAAAAAGAAAAAAACAAACATGTGAGGAAAGGTTAATTTTGGCTCACATTTTCAAGGGTTTCAGTCCATGGTCACTTGGCCCTGTTGCTTTAAGCCTAGGGTAGAACAGTACATCATGGTGGCAGGAGTACCTGACAGAGGTCAACTCAGGGTGACCAGGAAGCAAAAAAGGAGAGGGGGGGCCAGGGCCGGCATGCCCCAAAGATCTAATTTCCTCCTACTAGGTCTCCATCTCCTAAGGTTTTCCCTTCCTCCAGTAGCACCACATGCTGGTGACCAAGCCATTAGCACTTGAGCCTTTAGGGATCTTTAAGATCCAAATCATAATAGCAGTGAGATATTCTAGATGCACTCTTCCTTACTGAGAGAATAGAAAACCTCCATAGTCCAACATGTCAGGATCATATGCAAAAGTATTACTGATGCATGGATCAATTTCAGTGAAAACACCAGTGTTACAACTTGAGGAAAACTAAATTAATTTCCTGTTTAAAGATGTAGAGAAGTCAAGGAGAATGAGATGAACCAAAACCAAAGCCCACAGGATAGGAGCATTCTTGACAAATATGCTTGTTAAAGGATATTTTTAATGGTTCCTTAAGGAAGTTTTAATATTCATATAAGAAATTTCTACCACAAATCTCCTAAATTTAAAATTCAAAGAATGGGAAGCAACATGATATAACTCCCTATATATAAATAGTTTATATTTTATGATTCATTTATTTGCATATTTGTTTAGGAATTTATCGATTCAGGTGACCCATGAATCCATGCGTACATTGTTGTGTGCATGTATTATTCTCCATGAGCTGTAAAACCCAGGTTACACCCTGAGGTAGGGATTTAAACCACCTTCTCTATTTGGCTAAACTCTCCTGGCCCCTCCACTCTGCACCTTGTCTTGTGCTTTGATAAAAATGAATGCCAACCATTGACCATGGCAAAAAAGATGGGATTCAGGTGATGCAGGTTGTCTGAAATCCAGTACTAGCTTCTCTGACTCTCACCTCTATCCCACACCCAGCACCTTGTTCCTGTTCCCAAGTAGTTTACTGATTGCTATTTGCCCATGGAGGTAAATGCTTATGGAAAAGGTGGTCATATTTTATTTATCTTTGTTTCAACTTTCACCAGCTTCTCTAAACTGAACTCTCCCTCGGAAAGTTTGCCTAATTTGAAGTTCCATAAGGACAGAGACCACAATCACTCCATTCATCACTGTATTCTCGGGGCCATAAACACATTTAGGTGTTCATAGTACAGTAAAAAGAAATAATGAATGTTTGCTTTTTCTCCAAAGTTCCTAGCACAGAAGTCTTAAGACTTGGGAATTTACAGACTTCTTAGAGCCCTAAGAAAAGGACTCATGAGAGCAGAGGGATGACTTTTAGATGCAGGGTCAGGGATAGCTGCCAGAAAACCAATTAATTTTAAGCATTAGAACTTTCAGCCCCAGCCCCTGGCCTCCAGGTCAGGGAGAGGGGCTAGAGATTGAATTTAATCACCAATGATTTCATTAATTGTGCCTACATGATTAATTCTGAATACAAATCTCTAAGTAGCAGGGTTTGAGCAGCTTCTTGAGGTGGTGAATACGTTCATGTGCTGTAGGGTGGTGTGCCCAGATATGGCACAGAAGCTCTGCACCCTCTCTGCACATAACCTTATGCATCTTTGTGCATGCCTGCTTAAATAAATGATCAAATGAATAAATAGTTGAACAAGTAACAACAAATCTATGCCCTTTTAGAATTAAAATTGTAGTTTACTAATTGGTGTGAATGAATATACTATGTCTACAACCACAGATATGAAAAATTGTGCTCTATACATGTAATAAGAATTGTAATGCAATTCGCTGTTATATATAAATTTTAAAAAGATTCTATTTTTTTCTTTGTAGACCTTTATATTCTGCTGTGTTGTATAGTTCCTTGCCTACTGAGCACTCAGTAAAGAGTTGCTCAATGATCAAGACCTTCTGAAGAAACATAAATTCCTATTTCTCATAAACAATGTAATATTAGAACCCACATTGCATTATCCACCTGTGACAGGCCATATAGCTTGCCATTCCAATAGTTCTCATGCTTTCAGGCACATGGCAAGGTTTCACTTTTCACTTCCTTGATATTTGGAAAAGCCATGTACTGTGCTTTGAATTTTGACAGAAATTGTACTGAATCTTAAAATCAATTTACAGGCTATTGTTATCTTAACCTTAGTTTTCTGACCTGTATATGGAGTATAGTTCCATTTATTTGTTTGTTTTTTTAAATATCTTTCAACTGTGTTTTATTATTTTCTATACAGAAGTCTTGCAGCTCTTTGGTTAAATGTATTCTAAGTACTTTATTTTTTTTCAATGTTGTTATAAATGCAATTATTTTCTTGATTTGTTTTGAGCTGTTTATTGCTACTATGTGGAAATAAAATTTTTCTATATTTATCTTATTTTCTCCAACCTCAGTGAGCTTATTTTTTAGTTCTAATAGTTTTTAGTGGATTTTTAGGTATAGATATATGTGTGTGCATATATATATATATATATATTCATATGTGTGCACACACACACACATGACCATGTTATCTGCAAATAGACATAATTTTAATTCTTCCTTTTCATTCTGAATGTTGTTTTATTTATTTCTTTTTCTGACATAATTGTCCTGTAAATAGAAGCAGGGAAAATGGATATCCCTTCTGCTTCTTAATTTTAGGGGGAAAGCATTCAGTCTTTTACCATTAAGTACAATGTTACTCTGTTAATTTTGTATGTGCCCTTTACCAGGTGGAGGATAGTCAGTTCTATTCCTAGTTTTTTGAGGGTTTGGATCATTAGAAATTGTTACATTTTGTCCAAGGCTTTTTCTGCATCAATCTAGGTGACCATAGGTATTTGATTTTTAATTTTACCTATTGCTTATGGTATAGACTGATTTTTAGTTAAAATATCATATTTCTGGGATGTATCTCACATGAACATAGTGCATAACCCTTACATGTATTGTTGAATTTATTTTGCTAGTATTTTATTTGGGACTTTTACATGTATGTTCACAAGGACTTTTCAGGTGATGTCTTTGTCTATACTTGATATCAAATCTAGACATAGAATTAGTTGGAAAATTCTATGGTTTGGATCTGGAATGTTCTCCAAAGGCCCATATAGCAGAGGTTTGGTAACAAGTGCGGTTCTGTTGAGGGATGGTAGAACTTTAAAGACATGGGGCCTAGGGGAGATCTTCAGGTCTTAGGGGCATGCCGTTGAAGAGGATAATGCAACCCTGGCCCCCTCTTTTCTCTCTCTCTCTCTCTCTCTCTCTCTCTATCTATCTCTATCTCTATCTCTATCTCTATCTCTATCTCTTTTCATGGTTGTGAGCTGACCTGTTTTGCTATACCACACATTTCCATTATGATATTCTTCCTTGTCCAAAAGCAATGAGACTAGCTGATCATGTACTAGAACTTCCAAAGTTGTTAGCCAAAATAAAGCTTTTTTCTTTATAAGTTGATTACCCAGGTATTTTTTTATAGTGACAGAAAGCTAATATGGTAAATGTTCTCTCCTCCGGTATTTTTAGAAGAGTTCTGAAGTAATAAGTTATTAAGGTTTTTTTAAGAACCTTATATTATTAGTAATTCTTTAAACATTTGGTAGAATCCACCAACAAAGCAAACAGACATGGACTTTCGTTTGTGGAATGTTTTTAAATTATTAATTAAATACCTTTACTTGTCATAGGCCTGTTCAAATTTTTTATTTCTTCTAGACTAAATCTCAATAGCTTTTACCTTTTTAGGAATTTCTGCAATTTATCTAAGTCATCAAATTTGTCATTTATTTCATTGTCTTGTAATGCATGTTCCTTCAGGAAAGTTACTAATACTATGTTTTCTTTCATTTTTGATTTATTAATTCATTCTTACTTTTTTTCTTGGTCAAGCTACCTAAAGATATGTCAGTTTTGTTGACCGTTTCAAAGAAGAAACTTCTTTAAAAATTCTTTCTATTGTTTTTTAATCATCTATTTTACTTATCTCTCCTCTATATTATTTCCTTCATCCTGCATTTTTTACATTTAGTTTGATAGTTTTGTAGTTTCTTAAGGTGAAGGTTTAGATGACTGACTTGAATTCTTTCTTAATATAAGCCTTTTAGAGATGAAAATTTCCCTTGAAAAATTGTTTTGGTTGCATCCCATAAATTATGACTTGTTGCAGTGGTTTGCACTCATCATGAAGTATATTCTAATTTCCCTGTGGTATCTTCTTTACTTGGAAGTGAGCTTTTTAAAACAACAACAACAAAAAAAAACTGTGAATTTCTCAGTTCCTTTTGTTACTGACTTCTAAATTTCATTATATTGCACTCAGAAAATATGCTTTGTATATTTTAATCCTTCAAATATATCGAGGCATGTTTCATGACCTATCATATGGCTTATCCCAGAGAATGCTGCAGTACATTTGAGTAGAATGTGTTTTCTTCTGTTAGGAGGAGTGTTCCTCAAATATCTATTGGGTTTACTTGACTTATGGTATTTTTCAACTCTTCTATTTTGTTGTCGATCTTCAGTCTGATTGTTCTACTCATTGCTAAAAATAGAGTACTAAAGTCCTTCATTACTATTGTTGAATTATATGTTTTACCTTTCAAATCCATCAGGGTTTTTGTTTGATTGTTTGTGTGTTTGTTTTAATGTATTTTGGAGCTTGGTTTTTGGTATATTTTTTGGTTGTAATTGTAATGTCTTCCTGATAAATTGATTATTTTATCATTATAAAATGATATATTTCTTTGTTTTTATTAACAATTTTTATCTTAATGTCAATATAATATAATGTAATATGAAAAATATATTCACTCCAGTTTTTTTTCCTAAGGTCTGTTTTCTCTCCTTTCCTCAGGATCCCAGGGAGGCCACATCTGCTTGAAATGTCCCTGAGCATTAGCAATTCCTCTTCTGACTGCAAATATGCCTACTTCTGAAATTCTTTCACTGTCATGTTCAAACAGAAGAGAGGTTGAATTTTCTTTCTCTGCTATGATTTGTAGGGTGAGAAGTGAATCTAAGCAAACTTTTCTTAAGACAGCAAGTATTTTCATCTAAAATTTCAATATTCTTCAAATTATTTATCTTCATTCTCTCAACCAAACTTACTGAATTTTAGATTGTGTCCCTCAGGTGGTGTGGGTACGGGAGGGTACACAGATCTAAAACAGAAAATGGCAGGAGAGTGTGGTGATATGAATCAAGGACACTGAATTATTCAAAAGGTAAGGAACTCATCAAAGGGTCCCTGTAAATGGAGGAAACGAATTAGAATGTATTTCTCTGGAAATAACTTGATCTGAACTCTTTTATCTACATTCAGGATGTCTTTTTTCACAAAAATGATATGATTTTGATTTTATGCTAATAGGCATTTCAGTTTAATTAAACTACTGGGGAAATTTGGTTACTATTTCAATGAGCCTTCTGCCTAGGTTGAAAATGCTTAATACTGGAGGTATGGTTTATTTGATAACCTAAAATGCAAGGCCTAATTTTATTATAGGTTATCTATAAAATACTTGTTATTGAGAACCTCATTTATATCAATCATCCTGTCTGCAAAGGTCTATCACTTTTTAAATTGTTGCTGTTATTTCCATTCTAATTACAGCAGTGCTTCAAATCTACTGAGGCTATAGCACTAATCATAGAATCTTCCCTTTTTTTCCTCTGAAAGATGCCAAAAGCTTTAAAAATGCCAAATGCTTTCAACAAGTTGATAGACAAACTATACTGGGAGGAGCTCACTTAACACTGATGTGCAACCACCTCTGGGGAAGCCCCTCCAGCTGTTTACCACCTCACAGTGATGCCTCAGAGCAGTTTGCTAAAGAGGAAAGAAGAATGTCACTTGGAATGTAAGCAACAGAGAGAATTTAATTATCTTGATTGGAATATGACCAGGACACCCATCCCATACCCACAAACCACAAGATTAAAAGCATTCCTTTTATAAATAGAATGTTTGGGTTTGGAAAGGCAAAAGCAGGAGGAAGGATGTGGGGGTGTGGGGGTAGAGTCTGATAACTGTTTGAAAGATAAGCCACTCTTTTTAAGCTGCCAACATGTGAATTTTAGAAACCTTTTTAGTCTTATGTGGTTTTTGTTTTTGTTTTTGTTTTTGTCTCTTTTGCTTATGCATAATCTTCATGCTGCTTTCTGCTTTGGGCACAGAGGAAATCAGAGACAGGGCCTTTGAAAACTGCTCATCAAGTGATCTGGAGAATTGACTGTGTGATTTAAGGTACTAGCTATTTTAGAAGCTGAAACAAATAGGCCCTGAGGAATCAAAAAGATGACAGAACAATTGGATCTTTGTCAGCGGGTGGAAGGATGTGCTGACGAGTGGATTTCCTTCTTCTCTTCATGATCCCATTTCCCATTCACCTACTGCTCTTCCTAGAAGCACTAAATCAAACATCAACCCGTAGTCTATCTCTGGGAAACCTAATCTATGACAAGTGGTAGGGATGATTTGTAACTGAACTCTAAGATCTACATGTTTAAAAATCTACTGATGGCAATAGGCACCAACACTAGTATTAGATCCTAAAGGTATAAACATAAATATAATAAATAAAAAGTTAAATTAATAATTGTTTACATTTTAAAATGCAAGGTAAGCCACTAAGTAGAACCATGATCAATTCAAGATGTTACCAATATAGTGATTGCAAATCATAATTCTTGAAAATTGCAAGATTCCCAACAACTTCTATGTTTGCATGTATAGTAGGAATCTTGCAGTATATTGTTAAAGCATTGTATAAAAAGCAGGCCTCTTAATAGAAAACCAAATTTGAATTCTTAGTAAACTCCAACACACTGCTTGTATTAATGCTTAATTAGTCACTTAGTGCTATTAGTAATTGTTTTGGTCATATCTAAAAATGGAAGTATACAAATTTACACATACCTTGCTAATAAGAAGCAAAGAAAGAATTTTCATTTTTGAATGATTTAATGCCTCATTTTCCTTAAGAGAGTACTAAGGGCTATATTTTGATAATCTCTGATCATGCTGTCACATTTTTGTCAATAAAAATATCACAATATTGCAAATTACTTTCAAGATGAGTCCCTACTACAGTAGTTCCCCTTATCCAGATTTTTTTTGGGGGTACCGAGGATGGAACTCAGGAGCACTGAACCACCCCCAGCGTATTTTGTATTTTATTTAGAGGCGGGGTCTCACTGAGTTGCTTAGTACCTCACTTTTGCTGAGGCTGGCTTTGAACTCACAATCCTCCTGCCTCAGCATTTGGAGCTGTAATAGGCATATGCCACTGCACCCAGCCCCCCTATCCAGTTTTGTGTTTCACTTACCCACATTCAACTATAGTCTGCAAAATATAGTAGAATACAAATACAAATAAAAGAAGGGTTTTTTGTTTTGTTTTGTTTGTTCCAGGGATGAACACATGAGCATTTTAGCACTGAGTAACATCCCCAGACCTTTTTAATATTTTATTTAGAAACAGGGTCTTGCTGGGTTGCATAGGGTCTTGTTAAGTTGTTGAGGTTGGCTTTGAACTTGTGATCCTCCTACCTCAGCCTCCCGAGCCATTGGATTAGACATGTGCACCACTTGCCAAGCACAAGTAGGTATTTTGAGGAGGTGTATGATTGATTTCATTATTTTTTAAATCAAATTTGGAAAGTTACAAACATTGTTTATTGAGATAGTCTTTATGTTCCTTTCTTTTCTCTTTCTTGAACTCATATTATGTACCAATCTCTAAGGCTCTGTTAGTTTTTCTTAATTTTTTTTTCTATTTGTTTTAACAGCTGGGTAAACTAAGTTGACTTATTCTCAAAATTTCTGATGCTTTATTTGGCAATCTCACTTCTGATGTCAACAACCTGCTCTGAATTTTTCATTTCATTTATCATTCTTTGCAACTCTAAAATTTTATTTATTTTTTAAATAATTTAAATCTATTTGGCAATATTCCAAACTTGATGAGACATTGTTCTCACATATCCCTTTAAATGTTTAGATATAGTTTCCTTTAATTGTTTTCCTTTAAATATATATATATATATATATATATATATATATATATATATATATATATATATACACATATATACATATGTATGTGTATATATATATATAAAATTATATATAATATGTACATATATATATATGTATATATATATATATATATATATAGGCTAATTTATTATTCTTGTGACTACTTCTGCACTTTCTCAAGTTTTATTGACTTTCATTTTGTTTTGCTGTGTAGTGACCATACTTACCTGTTTCTTTTCATGTTTTGTAATGTAGTTAGTTTGTTTTAAACTTTGTAATAAACTTGGCATTTGGAATAATATAATATGAAATTTATCAAATTCAGATATTATCCCAAGGAATTTGGGGGGTTGATTTAGTTGTGTTTTTATAGTTAGTTTGTTTTAAAGTAATTCTTCAGGATGAATTGCACAAAGTCTATTCTTTGTCATTGCAGTCACTGAAGTCTCTACTAAAATTTCTTAGTTAAGCACTAAGTTAATTAAGCTAATGACAGAGATCTTCTTAAGTGCCTGAACAAATAAATTTAGCACCCTATGATAAGGTGCTCTGTATATTGTTGGGGCATGCCTATGATATTCTAAGTATTTAAAACTCAGCTTTAGTTTTCACTTCCTATTTGTTCAGCAACTCATGGTGAGGCAGATGTGAATGATCAAGGTCATCTCACATCTTTCCTGGGCATGCACACAAACCTTGCAAAGATATGTATGTTCATTCTACCCTTATAGTCAGAGTCTATTTTATAAAATAATATATTTAATTATATTTAAATCAAGGTCTATGTTTATTACAATTCCTCAATAGTCTACCTGATTTTTATTGAATAATAGACTTAAAAATATATACTAGTAAACTATCTAGTAGAAAGAAACACCAGAAGGAAAAATATTCTTGTTCACAACCATCCTTCATTTAAAATATCCTTATGACCAGAGGTCTCATTTGCTCTCTGTTCTATCTTTTAAATAAAACTCTTTGTACTTGGAAAAAATAACATCAGTATACTAGAATAATTATAAAAATATTCTATAATTAAATTACGGTCCCCCTCTCTGTTCTACCTGCCAAAAACAGGTAATATGGAAGATATTCTTTAGAGAATCATCAAAATGCTAGTGAACAAGCCAAGATGATAGGATTAAATTTGACAGATATGAAGGATAAGGTCCCAATCTTCTCTCCATTTTTGTTCAAACTTGGATGGTTTGAGATCCCTAAAAACTCAAATTTCCTTTTTGTTACAGAGGAAATGAATTCAAATTAAAGCAAAAAGATACAATGTTACATGAATACTGGGTTAAATTGTGTGGCTGATTGTGGTAGTTGTATCACTCAGGCAGAGAAAAAAAACATATTCAAAAGGGTTTAACTGAAGAGAGTTTTGAAAAGGGACCATTTACCAAAGCAGGCTGGATTCATGGAACCACCAAAGAAACACCCAAGGCTATCAAGAATAGAAAGCCATTATCACTTTTAGGTCTGGGGAAACAGAGTGATCCTGGTCCTGGAACCAGTAAAAGTTTAGAGCTTTAAAAGAAAGACTCAAAGGAATCTTTCATCCTAAAGGTGCAGCCACTTTCAAATTGTCCCTAGAAAAGGAGGCAATGGATGTGTAATCCTGTGCCCTTCCCCTGTGCCTCCATCTCCTTCTTCTCCTGGCACATCCCATTGATTAAATACAAGTCAAAGCCTGGAGCACAGGCAGGGCAGACAATGATGGGAATGGAGGGTAGTGGACGCCAGGGAGGGTGAATGTAGAATAATGCACATATATTGGCCTCCCTGAAAAGCCTCTGTTTCTCACAGAGCCATGAGTCCATGTGAGGCTCTAGAGTACAGCTGGAGATGAGGTCATCAGCTTAACTTTTGATGGAAACTTTGGTTCTAACTTGGTCAATATTTATTTTCTTCTCCAACTTGGGTTATTAGTTTTGATCAACTAGGCTGCCATATAAAAGGACTACTTCTTCTTTCTGTCTGAGCATTAGATGTAATCACCTGCCAATCAACTAGTTAACTGAAGCAAGGATAAATATTTGTTCCCACTCAGATTCACAAGGGGGGGCGGACAATTGGACTAGTTATCACTAGAACTATGCTAGTTGAATCAGTACAGAAATTAAACACTCAAGAGAAGTCAAAATTTGAAATCTACTTATTATCTCAAGTGGAGAGACTGTTCATTTAGTCCTAGAAATTTCTATTATTCTGTTTTCAAAGATCTAAATTAAAATTTGCCATTACTTTACATTCTTACAGGATAAAGAATGAACATTTAGTACTCAAAATTAAATCTTCCCCCTTCTTTTTGTCTCAGGAATGTCTAATAAATACGTATCCTTCTAGATAAAGAAGATAAGTGTGGTTAAACAATACAATCTTTATGGAGTCATAGAAATGTTCTATTTCAGAAATATCTAACTGTATTAAAATCCTAGCTTTTTTCATTCCAAGATCCTTGGTCATCAATGATTCCCTGATTACTCTATGCCACAAAGCTCCAGGAACCCTGGCCTCTTTTCATTCCTCTGACAGAAGCATTGTAGGGGAATGGAGATGGGGGACAGATATCATTGGGTCACATTGTCTGAATATATTACCCCAGAGTGTTCTTTTCAACAATTTTCAAGGTATGGTGTTAATCTGACAGTTTTTAGAGAGAAAGATATTCACACTGCTAGAGGGGCCAGATGAGTTATATATTTAAAAATACAATAGTCAATTAATTGGACCAATGTAGGGGTTTGGTTTTTTCATTTTTGTTTTTGTTTTTCAAATTGATATCTCACAAATGTCCTCATGTCAGATGTCAGTAGATAGTACAGGTACATACTTTTTTTTTTGTAGCAGGAATTGAACCCAATGTTGCTTAACCAGTGAGCTATATCCCCTAAGCCCTTTTTTATATTTTTATTAGAGACAAAGTCTCACTGAGTTGCTTAGGGCCTCACTGTTTGCTGAGGCTGGGTTTGAACTCACAATCCTCCTGCTTTGGCCACCCGAGTCACTGGGATTACAGCTGTGCACCAACCAGACCAGTTTAGGATTCTTGAGTAGTAAACTTTACACTTTAAATTCCAGTGGATGTGATGGGCACAGTGGACACCCCTGTAATCCCAGTAACTCCAGAGACAGAGGCAGGAGGATCACAAGTTCAAAGCCAGCCTCAGCAAAAGTGAGGCACTAAACAACTCAGTGAGACTCTATCTCTAAATAAAATACAAAATAGGGCTGGGGATGTGGCTCAGTGGTGGAGTGTCCCTGAGTTCAATCCCCTGTATGAAAAAAATATTCAATATGCTTTCTGATGTTCATATGAAGCAGCATTTCAGATAAGCATAGGCCAAGGAAATAGAGCATCCATGGATTCTTCCTGAAAAAGAAGTGTCCAAGATATATAGCAGCCTACCAGATAAGGGAGTCCTGTTTGAGTGGACAGGCAAGGCAGAGTCTGAAGAATTATAAATATAATTGTGAATAAGATAAATTATCATGAATATTTAAAAAATAACAATTACTGGATCTAAAATTCTAGATCATGTCAAAGAAAGTTATAATAGAAGAGAAACTGTTAAATATAGATTCATTAGGGAGCCAATAGATACTGTTTAGTTCTCAACATTGACAATTATAATTTGAAATGGGTAAAATTTTGATGTTAATATTGTTAAATACAAAAACATTCTATAAGCCTTTGGAATTACTGTGGGTGGGGGGACAAAGAAACAAAGGAAATATAGTCCACTAGCAAAAGAATATGAATTGAAAACTAATTATATTAATAAAACTATCATATATTGAGTGTCAGAGTAAGCTATGCAATTTACCTTATTTTCTTTTATTCTCTTTCTAGTCTATTTGATAACTATGATCCAACTCAAAATCAGATCTACTTACGCATGAAATTAGGTCAGTTTTTATTGATACACCAGTAAGTAGAAGGGTGGTTAAAAACATGAGTTCTGATTCTCATTGATTAGTTTTAGCCAGTAGTAATTTTGATCTGACAAAGATGCTGAGGCTGAATTCCAGTATAGCAGAAAAATCTATCATGGACTATTAATGATACCTATTTCCAGAAAAGGAGGAAGGATTTTTATCCAGTGTGCCACATTTTTACTACATCCATCACAATTTTAAAGGTAGATAATATACAATTATAACCAATAAGATTGAATGTATATCACATGAAAATGGAGCTACAATAAATACAACTAAACAAAGAAATAGATTTAAAGGTCTTCAAAAATTCCATGCACATTTAAAATAAAGAGTCAAAGAAAAGTAAAGAGTAGAATGAATGAGCAAGATAAATACCAAAAAAGTATGCCAATGAAACAACAAGAAAACAGAAATTATAGCATGTATTACATATAAAAGTTTATGAATTAAGACCAAAACTAAGATGAAAGGCAGACATAATATTCTCCATTCTTAGAGAATATGAAATAAAAATAAATTATTAAATTGATGACATAGAAAATAAATTTAAAACATTCAGTTAAAAAGAAATCACTAATTCAAAAAGTAAAAATCCTGAAATTTCAGTAGTTTCTGAAGAGATTAAGAGCTGGTGGTGGCATGTACCCCAAGTCCCAGGTATTGAAGGCAAATCATAAAAAAATTAAAAGTTGCCACAATTTTTTATCTTTTATGGTATTTTTATGAAAAAAAATACATTATGTGACAAAAGCAGGATATAAAGTGTGCATATTATGATTATTATTTTACAACACAAACAAACACATGCATGTGCTCAAAGACAATTCACATTCTTCAACATGCAGAAATATTTTATTTTCCTAAATGATTAGATTATATATATGAATCTTTTTGCTTTTTCCATTTCTTCACCACCATTTATTGCTTCTATCATAATGAACAACAAGTAATGGTATTAAGCCAAGAAAAGTTAATTATAGAGAAGCAGTTTTCCGCCCCCCCCCACTTAATGATGAAGAAAGTTTATTCTAACAAAAGAACAAAGGGAAAACAGCTAAATCTGAAGCAATCAGTAAGAGAAAAGGGAAGGGAGAAGAGAGAGAAAAGGAAAAAGGAAAAAAAAGGAGGGGTGGGATTCCTGGGTTAAGGAACTTGAACCAAAAGTATCAGCAGGATGCTGCTAATGGAAGTTATCAGAATGTGATATAGAAACCTTGCAGGGGAAGTCTTCTACCAAGACTTCTGGCATAGAAGAAAGAATCAACTTGTCTCAGGAATGTCTTCCATAACAACTAATTCTCCTGGGTCACAGTCAAGACATAAGCTCCATGAGGGCAGGTGTCTTTGCTGATACTGTGGACTATCTTAGGTCTGCATAGGACACCACGGGGGACCAAGGTTCATTTGTCAAGAATGAAGATTTCCTCAAGAGCCACCCAGGCTCTGCCTCCAAAGTCTGTTGCCGTCAGTAATTAACAGTGCCTTGATCCACAGCAAGAACATTTTTCCAAGCTATAGATAGATAATACAAGTAAGTTTCAGAATAAATACATGGAATAAATACATCTAAACAAAGAAATAGACTTAAGCATCATTCAAAAATTCTATTCACATTTAAAATAAAGATTCAAAGAAAAGTAAAAAAGCAAAATGAATGAGCAAAATAAATACCAAAAGTATGGCAACAAAACAAGATGAAAATGGAAATCATAACATGTACAATATACAAAAATTCATGAACTAAGACCAAAACTAAGGTTTAAGGCAGACATAATATTCTCCATTCTTAGAGAATATAAAATGAAAATGAATTTTTTAAGTGATGATCAAAATCATCCTTGACAGGAAGGCACTATGATCTCAAATGAGCAATTCCACAAGGATGCAAGCTAAATCCTTCATTTAGTTTTCAGAATATTTATTCCTTAGTTGGCGTAACCCAACCCTGGGAGCACCATTTCTAACTAAACTCACACAACCTTAGGCTGAGTATGGAACCAAAATACCCAGAGGTAGGGAGGAGAACAATCTTCCTGCTGACGATGCTGGCCAGGCCAGTTCTCAGCTGGCTTCGGAAACAAGATCTGGAAGCCAGGCTTTACAGCAAGCATTATTAAGTAAGAGCTTATCGGAAAGTACAAGGGACAAACAGTAGGAAACCCTGTCCTATGAGGACTGATCTAAAGGGAATGGGGGGACTACACTAAGGAGAAAGGCTTGGAAAGTACAAGAGAACTTTCTTCAGAAAAGGGGGTTAGTCATGTTCTGTTTGTTACTTCACTGAGTTTTACTGTGATCAATAAATGGAAAATTCTATGAATTTCAGCATTTCTGAAAAGTATAATATGCTCTAAGGTTCTAATCACATAGGAACAATTCCCCATAACAAGAATTGTGAACACTGCTAGGTGACATCTGTTAGGATTGTTCTAGAAGGGATTCCTGCATTATATGATACATGACACCATCTTGACTTCTTACCTGGAGACTGTGGCCAATGGAGAGATTTTGTTAGTCTAGAAAACATTTTTAAATCAATTTTTTAAAAATGCCCTTGAGGAACAACCAGAGTAGTCCACACAACCCACACCACACCACTTCTGGTCCTGAACCGAGTTGCTTCACATACTTAGGCTACCTGCTCACCTCCTAAGGGTGTTTGCATTTGCCTCAGGTGCAAAGTCCACTCCAGTTCTAAGATACCTTGGTCTGTGACTCAGCTTTACCCCTGAGCTCTCACAGAAATTTTCTATCATTATAAGATGGAAGAGATAGGAACTCGGTAATGACATAAGTGAGTTAGAATCTCTGATGAAGACAGTGAATCCAAACAGTCTCAGGTTGTTCTCTTTCTCTATACAACTTTGGCCTGCCATACTATTCTTTTTTTCCCTCTCCCTCCTTAATCTTTCAATTCCATAGGTTTTTTTTCCCTTGAGCCTATATGAACAGACTATTTAAGATGTAAAATTTTTCACTTAGGATTCAGAAGCTTTTATTATCATTACAGTCCAGAAAAGCAGCCTTCAGGTTGACTTGGCTTGCTCATGTGAACCATTCCAAGGTTCTTGGTAGGGATTTGGCTCCTCACTCTGTGGTTGGTGTAATGCTGCCATCTAGTGATTATTTAGATAAAGTGCCTGAGGCATTGGCCTCCTCCCAGGCACAAAATGTTTTTAAATGTATATAACAGTGAAGTAGTCCTGCACCAGGCAGGTCCACCTAATTGGGAAGATAAAACTGAAATTCATGAAGACAGCTGTGTACTGAAAAAGGAAACTTAAAATAAATATTAATATTAATCACAATGATCATTCATGATATTCAATAATAATATCAATAGTGATGCTCTGCATCCTTATTAATATATTAGATTTTTTATTGCTTACATATATGACAATAGTGGATATTATTCTAATCAAAACTCCACAAATAACAGTATCATATTCATTTTTTCCACATGAGGGATCAGACACAAGGAGACAAGCAGACTTCCCCCACATTACATAGCTCATAAATAAAAGAGTCAGAATTTGAACCAGATAGGTGGCTCCAGATCTTCTAGATGATTCAGTCACGGAGCCTAGCAGCATTTCAGCAGTGTTCATCATAGAGAAGTTGGCCTGGTGGGAGAACCAGCCATTGAAACAATATAACAAAATTGTGTAGAAGGTTGGTAGTGAAGGGTTCTATTTATCTAACTGGTTTGGAACAAGAGCCAACCAGGAGTGGAAGGCTGGGGAAATAAGATCTAGCTGGAGGACAAGGACTGGTAGCATCCAAGTGGGAAGTCAAGGCCCCCATTTAGCAGAGTAAGGAAGAGCTCTGGCTCTTGGATATGTTAAGTGCTCAGGGGGAATTCTCTTGAGGATCTGAGACTTGGGTTGCTCACTCTTGGTCTAGCTAGCTTCAGGAACTGACCTGGGTATGCTGGTACCACTTCTGTTACTCTTGCCAAAAGCCCAACTTCCTTCCCTGAAGTCCAGCCTCCCTTGTGATACACATTCATATGAGGGTGGGGGAGTGATACATGATACACATTTGTTTTTGTCTGTTTTTTTAATAATCCATCATAGCCATCCTGAGCTAGGTGATTTCTCATCCTTTGTCTTTTTTAATTCCTACACCCCTAAGGGAATATTTAGAATTTGGAAGCCCAGTATCTAGGTGTTATGGTCTAGTTGCTGAAAAGGTGCTTTAAAAGGAGCAAGAATTTTGAACCTCTTAAAGAAATTAACCCATCTGTAAATTTTCCCACATTTTTCTTGTTGAGTTTCTTAAAATAATTTAAATGCATGCATTCAACTTTTAGAGCAAACACAAGTTAAAAAGCTTCATTGCTGACAGAATCATGCCCAACTCCACCATTTGATCTCACCACACAAGTGAGGTCCTCAAAGCCTGATGGACTCACAGATTCCCTTAAGTCAGTTTCAGAGATTTGTTTGTTTTTGCTTTATAAATAGTTAATGAAAAGTAACAGTTATATGACAAACATACCCCTTTTAGAGGAGATTACTCCTTGTACTTTTTAGACACCCTTCATGTATATGGTTGTTTAATCTGTCCTCCATACATGAAGGGCTTCTGCATCCACAGCCCAACCACAGACCAAAAATATTCAAAGGAACAAAGCTTTTGTACTGACCATATACAACACATAGCATTTACATTGTATTAGCTATATAAGTAATCTAGGAAGATTTAAATTACACAAAAAGCATCCTAAAAACACAAAGTACATGTAGCAGGGCATGGTGGTACATGCCTATAATCCCAGCAGCTCAGGAGGCTGAGGGAAGAGTTCAAAGCAGTCTCAGCAAAGGTAAGGCGCTAAGCGACTCAGTGAGACCCTGTCTTTAAACAAAATACAAAATAGGGCTCAGGATGTGGCTAAGTAGTCAAGTGCCCCTGAATTTAATCACCAATACTTTTCCTCTCTCCCACAAAGAATACCTAACTCAAAAAAGAAAGTACAAAAGAAGATATGTGTAGGTTATATGCTAACACTATGCCATTTTTTTTTAATATAAGGGACTTGAGCATCTGAGGATTTTGGAATTTTGGGAGAGGTCCTGGAACCAATCTCCTACCTATACCAGGGACATCTGTATTTACATTTGAAACAGGCTGTTATGGTCCACCCAGTCTATGGGTGAATACACTGTAACACATCACTTTATTCTAATATTCTAATTTATCATTTCATTTTGCATTGTAAGAAGGGGAATGGCAAACATCATATGTGAAGTTTATACTCCAGAATAATAATTACTTAGATATTATCTGGAAAGATGAAATAATAATGACGTACTGGGAGTCCTTCAGTTTGTGGTGCAAATTTTACACCAAAACATAAAGAAAGAACAAGAGGTTGCAAAGTTTACCTTGCCATCCTCCAACAAGGCTCAAGCATCCTGTTGGGTTTCTAATGATATGTAGTATGGGGGTGGAGAGTGAAGAGTGGAAATTAGTCCTGTCCTCTTCTCTCCTGTCTGCATACTGTACTGCAGAGGGGCTTTGGGAGTGAGTAGTAACAGGCAGCCAGGGGTCCTGAAGCTTGTATGATAAGCTTGCAAGATGGGGTTCATGTAGAAAATATTTGAAGATACGGTGTCCACTCTATAGGGTTGTGCCAAAATGACAGGGCCTGTTGCATAATACTTTTAAAAAATTATATTCTGCATTGAGCTTTTGAAAGTTTACTACAATCATCATCATTTATTTTTTCACAGAAGCACAAATTGTTCTCCTAACTCTGAAAGGATCTAGAAAGTTTTAATACTGATTGAGTTAAAATTATAACAAAAGCAGTAAAATCAAATGTATTACACAAATTAAATATACATTTAATTTGTATATTTAAAATGTATTTATTTCTATAATAAATACACAATCAATAGTCTCTATTTTCTCTGACAATAAGTAAACAAGTCTATTACCCAAGTTAAATGTTTTGTACATATTGCACATGTTAAAGGAATATCTTTTGGGTAGCTATTACCATGCACACAACTCAGTTTTATAATAATAAGTGCTTATTTTTGCAGACTTTTCACTTTTCTAGGTCTTTGTTATAATCCCCATACACATTGCTATTATTTTTGTTTATTCAATTATCTTCTTTGTGTGTGTGTTTGTGTGTGTGTGTGTGTGTGTGTGTGTGTGTACCAGGATTGAACCCAGAGTCACTTAAGCACTAAGCCACATTCCCAGCCCTTTTTTATATTTTATTTCAAGAATGGTCTCACTGAGTTGCTTTAGGACCTCACTAAGTTGCTGAGGATGTCTTTGAATTTGCAATTCTCTTGCCTCAGCATCCTGTGCCACTGGGATTACAGGCTTGTGCCACCACACCTGGCTTAGGAAAAGATTCTTATCTAAAATTTAGTAACAATTTAGTAAAAGAAAAAAGAATATGTAAATATACACACACACATACAAATTTTAGTTTTTTACTGTTTTATTAGTGTAGAATTTAAGGCATGTAAGGTCTCCTTCTGAATTTTCTTCCCCTCAGTAAAGAATCTGCTCACAACCATATTGTTATTTAGTCTTTTGTTTGTTTGTTTGGGGGGAGGGTGCCAGGGACTGAAATCAAGGACACTCAACCACTGAGCCACATCCCCAAAACTATTTTGTATTTTATTTAGAGACAGGGTCTCACTGAGTTCTTAGCACCTTGTTTTTGAGGTTAGCTTTGAACTCGCAACTCTCCTGCCTCAGCCTCCCGAGCTGCTGGGATAACATGCATGCATGACTGTGCCTGTCTGTAACTTAGTTTTGAGAGAAGTTAGTGCCCCTTCCTCTAGTACATGTTTTCCTCTTTGTATTAGGAAACTAGAGATGCAGCTTTACATGAACTCTTTAGCAACTAAGAGAGAAAGTAATGGAATTCCTTTATTCCTATATGCTTGGCATTTGTGGAGGCTCTCTGACATGCTGGGCACCTAGGGGGTCCTGTTGGCAGCATGTTTCTATTTTACTGAACTCAAGGCCTCTTTCTTCTCACAGGCACCAGGGTGGACAGAACAAACAGCTGTCAGTCCGACAGCAGTGGGTTTCTGGAGGAGCCACCGGAAGCCCCACCCTTCCAGGTAGGAAGAGGGCCCTTATTGCTCACCCCACATGGTCCACCCTAACCTCACTCATGGCTAACTTAGAAGGTAAGATAAGTTTAAGATGGCTGCCAGATTCAGAAGGGTTTGGAGGCACATGCCATGTGCAGTCAAGGGGCAGAGCATGATGGAGTCACAGTAGACGAGGTTTCAGAACATTCCACCTTTCCTTTTCATTTTTTTAATATATATATTTTTTAGTTGTAGATGGACACAATACCACTCCTTCTTTTTTCCCTTTATTTCTTCCTTTCTTTCCTTCTTTCTTTCTTCCTTTTTATGTGGTGCTGAGGATCAAACACAGTGCCTCCTGCATGCTAGGCAAGCGCTCCACCACTGAGCCACAACCCCAGCCCCATCCTTTTAATTTTTTTAATCAAGAAAGCGGAGCCTCATGAACTGATGCTGGATGAAGCACACACTGATGTAGAACTTGAGCCTGTAACTTTTGTCTCCTAACTTCGGAGTCAACCATGATGACACTTACAACCTTACCCCTATTGCCTTCCCCACCTCCTGACACCTTTCCCTTTGTCCCGGTTGCTCCTACAGATGTCTTCCTTCCCTAGCAGCCAGAGTCCTGCTGAGAACGGAGGCAGAAAGCCAGGGGATCAGAGCCACAGCTTAGTGTCATCCCAGGACTGTCAGCAAGAGTCAGAGAGGTCTGGTTCCAAAAGCATGGTGAGCACATCTTTTTCTAGCCAAGACTGGAGCATCTTGGAAGAAAAGGCTTCAGCATCTGTGGTGGAGGAAGAGCCTCAGCTTGAGGCCACAGAGGGGCCACCAGAGCTGTTGATCCCAGACGCAACCCTGGCCAAGACCGCCACTGGGAAAGAACACCCAAGGGAAGTCGGCCATCTGTGGCAGCCCCCACCAGTGTTCCATGCTGAATACGAAGGCCCTGGAGCCATGGTCACCTCCACATATTGTGGCCCTCTGGGATTGGCCCACATCACAGAAGAGAAGGACAGGACTCTGGGGCCTGAGGGAACAGAGGAAATACTCGCACAAGGCCACCACTGTGAGTCTCAAAGTTTTCCTGGGATTCATCAGACTCAAGACAATTTCCCTCATGAGGACTTGGAGGCCCTAGGAGCAGAAGAGGGCAGCAAGTTTTGTCCCTACACCAGCCACAGCTCACTAGTACAAGAGTGGCTACCACAGCAACTTCCTAAGCACAGAGAAGTCACATCCTGTTCAGTTGACCTTGGCCAAACATCTGACAGGTCTGTTTCCCACCTCAATAAACTGCCTGGAGATGTTCCCACTGACTCAAACGCTGGCTGCTCCCAGTCTGTGTCATCCCAGATGTCCTCTAATCTGGTGTCAGCTGCTCACAGTGCCATGGCCTTGGGGACTGACTGTGGAAGCACAGATTTAGAATGCACTCTGTGTGACCCTTTGACTACCACAGGACCAAGACTAGAGACAGAAGTGAGACAGGTCACTGATGTTTCTGTTCAGACTTATACCTATGAAACCCAGCCCTGGCATTGCTGTTCATCCCCAAGTGACAAGGCCTTCACTCAGAGGTCCCTGCCCCTCACCAAATCGGTCTCTCTGGACACGGGTTTCCCTAGTCTTTACCCAATGGGCACCTGCCACACTACACCTACCCTCTGCTGTGGCTGCTGTCATCACCATCCCCACTGCTGTGCAGAAAGGCCAAGCCCCGGCCCTGCAACTCCAGTCTGTAGGCATGGCCTGGGCTCACATGCAGATCACCCAGAAGCCCAGTTCACGAGGACCTTGAAAGCCCTCCAGGACGCCACGATGAGGGAGCTTTGTTCTGTAAGTCTTTCCCCTGCAAAGATGAGAAAGCAAGTGCACCAAAGGCACCACTCATGCCTCAGGGATAAGGTTGAGGCTTCCTTTCTGAATGTGAGATCTTGGGGATCGCCCTCCTGACTTAAATCACAGGAACTATTTGTAGAGTACTTTATTATTGAGGGCATATTCTCCCAAATCTCTTCTTATTTCGTGCTTCTAATCAATCACCTTTTGAAGCAAGGAAGGCAGACTTTATGATTAGTCCTCATTTTACAGAAGGGAAAACTAAGGCATAAAACAGTAAATTCATATCCCCAAGATTGTCAGCATTCATGCACTCGCCTCATCTCCAGTTCAGTCTAGCTGAGAAGTTCTGGGTCTTACATTTTCTTTGCTGAATAATCTTGCACATGTCATTTAATTTCTCTGGGTTCACCCTATCAAATAAGGAGATGATGCAGCCTGTAGACCTGGATTGTCTTATTATTAAATAAGCTTGTAAAGTACTCACCACAGTCTGGTACAGAGAAGCTCTAGGTAATATTAGTTGGGTGTTCCTCTCATCTTCAGTTATTAATATTGTTTTACTTCTGCCAAGATCTTGAATCTAGAACTCCTCATGTCAAGTAGTACTTTGGTCCACCCTTTCTAGGCTTTCTTCAAAGCAGACATTGGGGTTATTAGAAATTGATCAACCTTTTTGGGCCTTTGATTAGTCAACAGGTATTTAATGAGTCCTTCCAGTGCCTTCTTTTCAACAACCCTCAAGGTAAGAAATAATCTAGGCCTTCAAGGCCCACCATTAATTCAAAATATCAAGACTCTCACACATGAAACTGCATACAGAGAGAGTTAAAAGAGAGGCACAGACACTAGGATTGCAGCTATTCAAAGAAAATTAATAGGAAACGTGATTTACTGAGCATCTAGGGTTTCGTGTCTGCTAGGTTACCTTCAAATTCTTCAGTTCCATAAATATTTGTTGAGTACCTATGCTAACCATTTTAATGACTTTATGTCATCTGACCTTGGATTCATACATACCATAAATATTTATTGGATTCCTAATATATTCCATGTCCTCTCTCTTTTATAGACCAGGAACTAGAATTGAGAGAGGTTATATAATTCTTCCAGCACTTCCAAACTACAAAGTGGCAAATACAAATTCAAATTTGGAAGACATGAAAGTTTTGGACATCCATTCCATTCCAAGCAAAGGTGTGTCCAACTCTAAAATATCTAAATATATATATAAGTAATGTTTACATTAGAAAGTGATTATTTAGAAGATAAAGCATATTTCTACATGATCTCTCAACAAATAGAAATATCTATTAATGTAATGATAAAGAAAATAATTACATGAAAGTTGAAATAATTTGTCACATTATTCTTTCATATTTCAAAACTATCAGGCATTTGGAATATTTTTAAATGATACATGAATGGAGATTATCTTCTTGTAAGAGAAAGTTTTATTCAAGCAATAAGATAATACCTCGTCTGTTCACATCCACCCTTGAAAACAATACAAATTCGTTTATTGATTGTGTTGAGAAGAGAGATTCCAAACATGTATCAATTGAGAAGTACTATCAATTTATCACTTGATATTAAAATCAGGTATCTGTGACAACAGATGAATATAGATACTCAGTTAGACTATCCCTCATTCAGTGACATGACCACAATTGAACAAAGAGGGAAAAAAGGTAACCCAGTCTCCCATGGCACAAACAAAAGTGTCCAGCTGCAGGAGGTTATTTGACATGGTTGAGTCAATGAGTACAGAAGCCCCAGAGTCTAGAGCAGCTGATGGGTGGGCCTGACACAAGTTCTAGAAGGACTTCATCAGGCAAGCCGGGCATCTAGGAGCACAGCAGACCAAGTAGCACAGCCTGGTCAGACCACTGCTACCATGGCTTGGAGCACATGAGGTATTGGAGGAGTCCTCAGAAATTTGTAGGAGCATGATTTTGAGGACTGAGGGAGAAAGTGGGCATCTGGCACTAGGGAGCATATAAGCAGGTAGAAGGACTAAGCTTTTGGAAGGCAGAACACAGACGGACACAGCACTAGAGAAACTTAGGCTCAGAACCCAGAGCCAGGTACTAGGCAAGAATGCTTTTTAGACAGGAGACTAATATAGGTCTAGGGGTAACCCTGAGTCTAGACCAGAGGTTTTCCCATTCTTCCTACTTTAGGCCTTGGACCTGCATAGTCCCATCTGTGCGGAACAACTTGTCATCTAGAAATAGATGATCCTACTGGGTTGATGCTATGACATATCAGCACTTCTCCTGAAAATAGAGAGGCTTTGTGGCCCATAATGCACAGTGGACATCCTCAGATGGCTATGTAGGTTTTAAACAAGCAGGAATTGGAAAGAGTGTGCGTGCCACCAGCCCACGGTTTAAGATATCTTGTCCCATATTGCCTTAGCCTTCTCCCCTTCTAGAGCTTGCAATTATACAAAAAAGGTACTTTTACCAAATTAATTTAGTAGTATATACCTACTGAAATGAATACTATATAGAGTTTTACTAGATGTTAATGTTTCTCTTTCTTTAGATCCAAGGAACCAGAAACACACATTAAAAGGAAACAATCAAAACACATGCAACTATGTGCATGTGTATTTGTACTTGTAGCAGACATACATACACGCCTACACACACACACACACACACACACACACACACACACACACATACACACACACAGGGATGGAATTCCTTGGTGAGCCCAGAAACCAAACAAAGAAACTTAAAGAACAAAGAGGAAAAGGGTGCCTAGTGCAGCAACATCTGCCACCTTCAGAGTGAGCGTGAGTTTATAAGGCCTGAAAAATATTCCAGAGAAAAATGACTTTAAGTTAAATGCTATGTATTAGCAAGGGTTAGGAAAGATATTTAGGAGAAAATTAACTATAAAATGCGTCTTGGAGCAAATGAAGATTATAGGCAGGCATGGATATCACCTTTTATATAACAGGAATTCCAAACAGAAGTTAAAACTAAGAGCAATTTTAGGTAAAAATATGACACAGAGAAACACCTCCAGCTTATCCAGTGGCTTCACTGAAGAGAAACACATGGCCATTTTTGTGGTCTTCTGGGATATCTTAAGATAAAGGTTTGTTGATATGAATAAATTCTTAGAAGTGAATTGATTCTTTACAATAATTTAACTTAAAAATTGATTTGTTGATATAATTAAATTTACATATATAAACCTATATAGATGACTTCTCAAGAATTATTTATTAATTCAAAAATGAAAATCTTTCTAGAATAAGATCTGAATATTAGAAAATTCTTCTATTGTGTTTATGATTTAATTTTACAGAAAACCAAAATTATACAAAATTTAAAAAGTAATATGAGCTGATTCAAAAGTGAAAGTTCAATGGTTATTGGTACTCTTTCTTTTACAACTGAAGTTTGTTTTAATGGGTTTGGGTCAGTAGAGCAGAACTTGTATTAGATCAGGGTTTAACTTAGTCCTTAAATTGGAAAGAAAAAAAAAGCCAAGTGCAGTGGCTCAAGCCTGTAATACCAGCAGCTCAGGATCCTGAGGCAGGAGGATCATGAGTTAAAAACCAGCCTCAGCAACAGCAAGGCACTAAGCAACTCAGTGAGACCCTGTCTCTCAATAAAATACAAAATAGGGCTGGGGATGTGGCTTAGTCATTGAGTGCTCCTGAGTTCAATCCCGGTACCGGACACCCCCGAAAAGGAGTACAAAATACATTCTTCCTTGCAGACTGTTTCTTTATCTGTTCTAGGGCTAAAATGTATTTTCTTTGTGTTTCCAAATGACAGAAGATGGCAGCCTTTCAGAATCTTCCACATTACTGAGGGGAATGTGAACATTCCATTGGTTATTTCCAAATCCAACCCCACACCATCCAATCATGAAGGGTCACCCTGAAAGATCAAGATGGAACATAAAACCTAATGTTTATGATGTCCAGCCAACTTGGGCAATGTCTTTTGAAGGGCCTAATCTCACTGTCCCTAGAACTTTGAAGTGAATTTGAACCCCTGGCCAGTCTTGGATATTGTATAGGTGTACACTTGAACCACTTGATCAACTCCCTCCTGAGGGACAGATAATTTCTCCATGTGTCTAGCTACTCCATAGGCCCTTTGTGACCCAGTCAGGTACTGAGAAGAAAAGAGATAAATCTGAAGGCTTGGGTTTGAAATCTGGCTGCCATTTTTTTTACCACAAAGTTATTAACCATTCTTTTTCAGAATATGTGTCTGTAAAAGAATCCCTCATGGTCTCCAGGATCTTTTCTGGCTTTAAAAGCCATAATATGATCATCTTCCAAGCACTCTTGCCAACATCAATAATGCTTCAGAGTTTCCTTATTGCTGGTTCACATACACTTGTACTGAGGCAGTTAAATATTGCATAGAAAATTATAAAACTTGGAGGATAAACTCAAAACTTAACTCTCAAAGCAAAAAGAAAGTATTACCATTATGACAATTCTGAAAAGAACATAGGACTGCCAGGATCTTGGCCATGTGGTTTTGGGGAGAAGGGTAAGAAATATGGGACTTCCTAGAAACAGGACTGGAAGAATTAGCCTAGGTGTAAGGTTTGTCTCTGTGGAAGGGTGAGAAGAAAATGTTAAGTGGGCCTGCTAGCCATGTCAGATACCTCTAAAGAGTGTCTCAAAGGCCCCACATCAGGCTCTCTGCTTCCATCCCATTGGCTGTCCTATCTGCAAGGGACACTGGGAATGTAGTTCTTCAGCTAAACACATTGCTGCCCCTAACTAGAATTATGTCAATGAGAAGGGAATAAGTGAGCAGGCAGCTAGGCACACTGATGGGGCCTGGGGAAACTGGTAGAGATAACTTTAGGGTCCAATAAGCATTAACCCCACCCAGAGTTGGGTAGGTAGTGATCCTGGGGTCTTGAGTCCTGGGTTTATTCAAAGCATGATCCAACCAGATTGCAAAATAAGAGAGACAGCTGGGTAAAAACTCAGCATATCATTAGAGTGTCCCACAAATGGACAGAGCTTGAGCGTATCAAAGATACACAGCAGACGGAAGTCAGAGCAGTGAAAAGAAATTTTGTTCAATTGCTGGTGGTAGGGGAAAGAACTGAACTCCATTCTGATTTGCACACAGGTCATTTAGGCATTTTAAAGAAAGTAAGAGAAAGGGAGGAGTAGGAGCTCAATAGAGTCAGATATGAGAAAACTTACAAAAGGTTGGTCAGTGTAAATGCTGTTCAGCCAGCTGACAGGTACTGAAACTAGGATTCTACCCTCCCACAGAGCCTGGGCAACAGTCTTCCAGATGAGTATGTCTCAAAGGAATGGTTCTTGGGTCCTTGAGAAAGACAATTCTGAGTTGTAAGAGATATACGTTCACAATTTTAAGCCCCTTTTAGTAAATAATGTAAGAAAGGTAGGTCAGGGGTCTATGCCAGGTTTTGGCTAAAGCAAACTATAAATTTTCCTGGCAGCTCTCAGCTTTTGGGGGGGCAGGCATTTTAATTAGGGGCTGAGGCTAAGCATTCTAGGGACAGAGTCTTGTTCTACTAGAAGCCATGCTAGAGTTTGATTAAGTATCTTAACACAGATCAGAGTTGTTATGTGGAGAGCATTCTGCAATTTCAGATGCTGCAGGAATATGTTTAAATTAGGAAACAAAGGCAAAGGCACAGCTCTAGAGAGAATGTAAAATTTGAAGGATGATTCACATCAGAAGAAATGGAAAGCATGGTGGAGAGTGTAGATGGAGCTCAATTCCAGATTCCAACTCCCAGAAAGGATGGGATGCCCAACCTTTGCCTGTCTTACTCTGGGTGAGCTTGTTAGCTGGATGAGCTGATGCTGCAGATCTCAACCTCCAGGGATGGTGGCTAAGCAGGGCTATGACTCATGAAAAATATATTCTAAGTAGATTTTCTTTAATCAAGCACACACCATCTGAGCAGATGTGTCCAGTGTTCTTGGTACTCAGCACCAAAGTTAAACAAAATTAAATGAGAGACTCAACTTTTCCAAACACAAGCCCTCTGGCTGGCCTGCCCTACCCCCTTCTGTCCATGTCTTTGCAGTGCCACATCACCCAGTCTCTTTGAGACATAATGATAGCCACTCAAGGGCTGCACAAGAACCTCTGCCTTCCTGTTTCAGCTAACTATGGGCATTAGTTACTTCCTGAGGCCCAAGGCTGGGTCTCCCTATTCTCTTCCTCATATATTAACAGGAGAACTTTGATCCCCTGTGGGAAGGAGACCCATTCCCTTCTCTGGGTGAGCTTTTCCAGTGCATCAGAAAGGACACCTTTCTCAGCTCTTTCTAATGGTTCTCAGTGAACAGTCCTCGAGATGAAAGCCATGAAGACTGTATGCCAGAGTTTCCGGGAGCATTTAGAGGAAATTGAGCAGCACCTCACAGGACAGCAGGCACTTTTTTTCCAGGGACATGTCGGAGGAGGAAAGGTAATTATCTGAGGGAGTAATAAAAGTAAGTACCAGACCACACACCTGGAGAAAGAGAAGGTAATCAGGGCAGGACAGGACTGGTGAGCACCCTGGAGCAGGGCTAATGAGAAACAGGCCAGGTTTTTCTTAACTTTCATGGTCTTGTTTTTGCTTTCTCAGTGGGAGCCTATGATAGTCATTTGCTGGATGGGAACATTTACTCTTTAAGGCCAGAGTGATATGAGAAGGTCAGAAGAAAGACAGTGGGCTGGGAGGAGGGGGATTACCTGCAGGAAATCTTCAGGGGATGTGAATAGGGTTCATGCAAATGCAAATGTTGGAGGTTATTAGAGTTTTGAAAATCTACGTTATTTTCACATGGGTTAAAAATGTGTCCCAAATCTCTCAAAAATAGAAAGATCAGTAGAGGCCAGTCAGAGACTCTAAGGGGGGGGGGTGGAGAGGGAGGAAGAGAGGGAGGAAGGGAGGGAGGAAAGGTGAAGTACTGGGGAACTGAAATGGAACAAATTATTTTATATCAAAATGATTTTATATTGGGCTGGGGTTGTGGCTCAGTGGTATTGCACTTGCCTAACATGTGTGAGGTACTGGGTTTGATTCTCAGCACCACATATAAATACATAAAATAAAGGTCCATCAACAACTTAAAAAATACTTTTTAATAAAAGAATTTTTAAAAAATGATTTTATATCAAAATGAACCTTACCATGATATATGACTATAATGTACTAATAAAACATTTTCTTAAAAATATGTCCCCAAATCGGAGGCATTGTTCATTGCCTGAACAATAAGATAGAGGTAGGATTTAACTGTACAGGGCCATGAGGGTTCTTTTTGGGGAGATGGTACATGAACTGGATGATGGTGATAGTTGCTCACCTTGTTAAATTTACTACAAATCAGGTAAACTTTAAAACAGTAAACTTTATGATAGGTAAATTATACTATCATGGAGTTGTTTTAAAGAAAAAAAAGGATGGGAATAAAGCTCAGTGGAAGAGCACGTGCCTAGCATGCATAAGGCCCTGGATTCAATCCTCAGCACCCCTTCCCCCTTTACCCCCCCCCCAGAAAAAAAGCAACCTTCCTGAAGAATATATCTGTTTCTGTAACTGAATCAAATAGAGAAGGCGACATTCAAAATTTCAAAGACAGGCCAGGTATGGCGGCACATGCCTATAATATGTAATCTCTGCTCAGGAGACTGAGATAGAAGGATCCCAAGTTCAAAGACAGCCTCAGCAAAAGCAAAGTGCTAAGCAACTCAGTGAGACCCTGTCTCTAAATTAAAAAAAAAAATAGGGCTGGGGGTATGGCTCAGTGGTCAGATGCCCTTGAGTTCAATCCCCTATACCCTGCCCAAAAAAGAAATTTCCAAGACAGGACCAACATTTTGAGAGGGACAAGGTAAGAATGCCCTTAGAGGTGATTATTAAATTTGGTTGTTTTCTGTTATTTATCTTCAGGGAAGAGGCTGAACAACTTCAAACTTTGTGTGAGGCCCTGAGGCAGCAAGTGGAAGAGCTGGAGTTTCAGTTAGGAGACCGGGCTCAGCAAATCAGAGAAGGACTTCTATTGGTATGGAGCAATGGGAGGCAGAGTGTGACTGTGTCTAACCTGCCAGAGGAGGAGGGCATTCATTGAGAACCCGATTTTGCCATCATTTCAGATTCCAGGATCATGTGCCCACACCTTCATTTCAGGAACAAAGTACCTTGGGAACTCAGTTCCCCTAACTGCCATCTCCATCATCCCCCCTGCCCCATAAATAAGAGGGAAATGCTATCACCTATTTTCCAATTAAGAACAAGAATCACGGGCATGGTGCAACTTACTCCTTAGCCAATCGAAACTAAGTACTACCATAATGTGCTCCTGGCTCAAAGAGCCCATTCTAGAGAATTTAGACCTCATAAATGCCTCTCTCCCAAGTGAGTGAGCTATTTGGTACAAATACTATACATTGTCCACTCTTTTTATTCTTGTTTCCCTTCAGCAGCTGGAGTTTCTCACGGCAGAGCCTCCTGAACACTATACACACCTGCAGCAGCATAACTGGACAGAAGAAAACAGTAGCCAGACTTCAAGTGCTAACACCCACACAGCCATGGTCGGTGGCCAGAAGCCTCCCTGCTCAGGTGTGGTCCAGTTGGCTGCCCTTGATTTACTGGCCAAGGAGACCAGAACTGAGATGTCTCCCCCATCAGCAGCTCCAGAGGAGTCTGGTCCAGCCCCTCCTTCAAGTTGTTCTGAGGGAGGAAAAAGATACAAATAACTTCCTCTAGTTCCAAGTGGATTTGATGTACAATGTAAGAGCTCACAACAGCTGTAGCAAGGAGATCTAAATCCACCCTCACCCAGAATTGTCTCCCAACCCTTCATCACCTATATCTTTTGTTTGTTTGTTTGCATATTCTGCTCTATGATTAAACTCAAAGCAATTTGGAATACTATGTACTCATTGGTTATGGAATAATTAATCACCTACTATGTACCTGACCCAGACTGTACAGTGGTAACCAAGTGGTGTACAGTCTTTGCCCTACTAGACCTTACTGCCTGATGGGGGAGAGAGAATATAAACACACACATGCATTCATCATTAAAAGCTGGGTAAGTGCTTTGAAGAAAATTAACCAGATTTTAAGAAAGAGGACACAATGGAGAGTCTGATTCAGATTAGGTGTTCAAAGGCCTGGTTGGGGAAGTGACAAAGGTGAGGGAAAGAGAATCCAGAATGTAGTGGCGCCTGGGCATTCAAAGGGCCTGAGTCAGTCAGCCAATGGGAGTGCAGATGAAGCACCTACAGTGTGCCAGGGACCCTTTGTGCAAGAGGCAGCCAGGAGCAAGACAGAATGACTACATTGCATGAGTCAGGTGAAGATTGCAAACAATAACAAAAAACTCAGTGAGCTAATTTCAGTACTGACAATATGGTGGAGAATTCTGTGTGTAATGTGGCAGAGTGTGATGTGGAGTGAGAAGTGTTTGACATTAACTTGTTCCAGAGACACTGACTCTCTATGGAATGGGGAACACACGGAGAATGGAATGGGCAGGGAGCATGTCGTGGAAAAATAATGCCCTGGGGAAGTTTATAATTTGTAGAAGAGAATGGACAGGCAGAGGTCACCCGCTAGCAAAGAAAGTAGGACACTGTTTTGAAACTGGCCATCGCCAGAACCAGCCTCACCACCAGCTTCCACTCCTCATCCTCCTTGCATTTTGGAAACTCTTTGACTTTTTATTCCCAAGTTCCCTGGGGAGGACCCCTTGTTTCCTCCACTGACTGTACTTCCTCAGAATGTGGAAGCTCCCATCCTCTCCTTAATTCTCCTTTTCCCTTCATATCTCTCCCTTCCATATACACGTCCCCTCTGCAGTCCTCTATGCCCCCAGTTCCCACCTATCTCCAGAATCCCAGTACAGCATCTTCTATTTCCCTGCCACACAGACTCTAAGCCACCATTTTGCCTTATCTACTCATGTCTTACTCCCTGTTACCTCAGAATCTGTCACCATGTCATTGCTGAGTTTCCCACCACAATGTGGTCTCCAGAAGTCCCTTCAGAACCTGGTGACAGCACAAGGCAGTGGCCTTCTATGTAACCCTAGCTTATTTCTCCCTGAACCACACTGGCCTCTGCCTGGTTGGTCCCCCTCAGGCACCACTTGGGCCATATTTGCTTGATTAAGGTGAGTACCAGGAAGTACTTTTAGGATATCCCAGAGAAATGAAGAGAATCACAGGATCGTACCATCCCCTCCCGCGCAGTATTCCACCAAAATGTGTTTTTGCCCCAGAAGCAGCAAGCCTCTGCTCTTGTCTCCCATTGCATCACCTCCCTGTGCTATGCCCCTCTTTTGGTCTTTGCATCCTGGTTCTATTTCTAGTCACAATTGCATTTGTACCTACCAAATGGCTTTTCTTTCTGAACTTCTTAAAATCTTCACCTGGATCAGACTTTAGGCCTCCATTTTCCAGGACACTTTGAGTTTGCCTGTGATCTCTGCCTGCTTCTTCCCCATAACACCTGCTGACTGAAGAGAAATACCTGGTTCTGGGCCCTCCCTACCCTGACCACCATAGCTTTACAGTCTCAGATTCTACTTGGCCTTCATATGAATCTTAAATGCTATTCCACTAAACCACCCCATACATGATAATCTATACAAATTACAGTCTGCTCTCCATATCCACAGGCTCTGCATCCATGAATTCAACCAACCAGAGCTCAACAATATTCAGAAAAAAATGCATCTGTCTCAACATGTAGAGACTTTTTCTCATCAATATTCTCTAAATAGCATAACAAGTGTTTACCTAGCATTTACGTTATACTAGGTATCATAAGTAATCTGGAGATGATTTTAAGTACGTGGAAGGATATGTAGGTTCTGTATGTAGATAAAGGGAAGACTACATCTCTCCTGTAAGTCTTGGGCTAGACCTCTAGCACAGGATTTCTTTGATGATCTCTGGTTGAAGGGATCCCTATGCTTTTTAACTCCTTTATCACTTTGCACCTTTATTAAGACACTTATAACCTATTACTTTGCATTATCATTATCTGCATAGGATGCATTCTCCCCACTAAACCAAAAGCTACTTAAGGGCCATGTACCACCCTTTACCCTTGTGTTTAAGAAAAACTATCAGGATGAAAGTTCAGGCTTCTTGTACCACATAGGACTTTGGCCACTTGCTCTCTTTTCCCTCACTTCTTCCTCTCTCAAATAAGAATAAGAAAAACCACGCCAGGTGGTTGGACAGAATAAATGCAATAAGCCAGGTTTAGCAGCAACTCATCCAGTACCAGTCACATAGTAAATGCTCAGTGTATGATGGCTGTTATGACGAGTGCACGAGAACTCAACAAATGCCAGCTTCCTTCTGTTGAAAAGCACTCTGCGAGCAAAGTACCTTACACACAAAGAATATTAACAAACGCCTGATGAATGAGGGAGATGAAAATAAATTAACAGTCTCAGGAGGGAGTGAGGACAGTGATCTGACTACAGAAGAAGCCTATTTTAGGCTATAGTAGAAGCTGAGTTTGGGTTTTAAAAATGGATTTGTTTGTGGTTATTCCTGACAATCAGGCAGATGACTTCAGATATGATGGAGGAGTAAAAGAGACCCATTGTTTCCAAGTGACAGTTAGCATATGGAATCCCCAAAGACCTCCAAATACTCCATAGTGTTTCCTAGTTTATTCTTCTAACTCTCCAGCAGAGATCACAAAGAGAAACTGAGATGTAGAAAGGCCAGAGCCTTTGTCATCTTCTGTGCACCATGAACTGGTTAGCAATGCTGCTTCCAAATCCCACCTCTCATTGTCAAGCCTTTGGATGCATACTGCATGACACCACTGGCTTTCCTGGTTCACATAATAAATCTCCTCTTACCTTTGCCTGGCTCTGTTTCTTTGGAAACAGAGTACACTAAGAAAGAGTTCAGAGATGGAGTTACAGACCTACAAAAGGTAAACAGAGTCCTAAAACACATTAATAAGAAGCAACTGAGCTCTGGTGTTAAATTCAGGATTTCAGGCTTAACCTATTGTGGCTCAGAGTCCCATGTAGAAGACCCTCTCTATGGAATGCTGGGACACAATGAGTTAAATTCAACTCCACTACTCACTATGTATTCTGGATAAACTATTTAACCTCCCTAAGCCCCAGGGGCATCATGTGTAAATTAACAGAAGCAATGCACACTAGCCCTTCAGACAAAGCCTGGAATGTGATTAGGGTCAGTAAACCCTACTGTTAATGATTAGGAAGATAATGATAGTAAGGAGAGTGCATGCCATTTATTGAATATCTGCAATAGGCCAGGTATTGAGCTAAGCACTTCATGTGCCTTAGCACTTATCTTCACAATAATCCTGAGGGGTAGGAATTCATCTACACACACACACACACACACACACACACACACAGACACACACACACACACACAGAGAGAGAGAGAGAGAGAGAGAGAGAGAGAGAGAGAGAGAGAGAGAGAGAGACTATATAGCCTAAGGTCTAGCAACAAGTAAGGGGTTGAGTTCACACTCTGGTTTGCTAAACCAATGGCGTATCATGATGGTTCTGCCAGGCCTAAGGACTTATATAAAGCTCACCAATGGACCCAACTTAAACACAGTATCCCTGCTTGTGTCTGCACTACCTAGTGGGCTGAAGCAGGTATTTTTTAAAAAACAAAAATACTTATGGCTTAGAAAAGTTTGAAAAATATTGCATGAGATCTAATCACATGTAACCTCTCTTTCATTCAAAGAGGTTCAGAGCTGCTTTTATTCCAGGAGACGAGTTCTATCACAACAATCTTTTTAAACCTCTCATCCTGCCCAATTTCAGCTTGCTATTATCTGCTCCTCTCCCACAAAAAAAGTGGCCAGAGTCTCTTTTCTGTCCCTGCATGAGGTATCTTACTATTCTCTCACCAAGTCCCAAACTCCTGGACTCTCTTTCTCTCTTTGATGTTAACCATGTTCAAGTTGATTCTACAAGAAAAACCTAGACCGCATATATGAAAATAAAGAAGAAGATTTCAATAAATACTTGCAGAAAGTGAATAACAGGAACTCTTTTACTGAGATTGGCATGATTTCCTTTGAATTAAAAAGAAATAAAAAGTAAAATGACACTATCTGATGGTTTTCAGTTTAGAATTGGCCAGGGAACAATTTGGCTTATTCTACCTCAAAGTTTCAGGGTCTTTCCCTGATTTAATTTATTCCATCTGGGTTCCACATTTCAGTGTTCAAGTCCTATAGCTCTGAATAGAGAGGTTGATCTGAGAAACAGCCCTTGGAAAGCAAGTCACACATTTTCCTTGGTCTCGTTATGCATGAGAAAAGACCCAAGTGGCATGATGGAGACACAAAGATGAAACCCTGAAGGCTCTTCTGAACCAAAGCATATGTGTAGACCTTGTAGATTTCAGTAAAGAAATCCATTTTTTAGCCCATAGAAAAACATTCCTCAGAAAAGTGGCCCATTAGATTTGGTTGATTTTACAGATATTCTCTTACATGTAAACTTTTGTCCAAAGAGATGGAGCCTTCTTATTTCCTTAAAAGGAAATATTTTTTCTCAAGTGGAAAAATAAAATCAAAAGACTTTTGACTGGCATGAGAATCTGGTCTGCTATAATTGTTGCTTCTTTATTGAGGAAGTAGTTGGTGTCTTTGATATAACATAAGTCAATAAAATAGGCCATTTGTGAAGAAGTTAAAGGAGACAAGCTATTTCCCTTGGAAAAGACAAACTTTCAGAGTGTTTTCAAGTGGGTTGCATGCCTAATTTGAACAACAAACATCAGCTACAATTGCAGGGATTATAGATTATTTAAAATATTGTCAAATTGCCTTTCTTCCAAATTGAAGAATATAAACACAAGCTAAAACAAGGCATTCTTCTCTGACCCAAGCTAAGCCTCTCTAATAGTCTAACTTTAAAACATTATCAGGCCAGAAGATTTGGTATAGGATGTTCCTCTCTGAATTTGTTCTCAGCTAAGAAAGAAATCTCCACATCAAGAATGATTTCAAATCATAAGAACCACATAAGAACCAAATCATAGGACTTTGGCCACTTGCTATCTTTTCCCTCACTTCTTCCTCTGTGAAATAAGAATAAGAAAAACTATGTCGGGTGGTTGGACAGAATAAATGCAGTAAACCAGGTTCATCAGCAATTCATCCAATATCAGTCACATAGTAAAAGCTCAGTGTATGATGGATGTTTTGATCAGTGCGCAAGAACTCAACAAATGCCAGCTTCCTTCTGTTGAAAAGCACTCTGCGAGCAAAGTACCTTACACGCAAAGAATATTAACAAATGTCTGATGGAGTACTTTGAGAACTCGAATTCCATCCAACACTAGTAAGGCCCTCAAACACTCAGTGTCTTATTCATTCCCCAGGAAAATGGAAGTGAAAGAAAGCACTAGCATTTAATGCAGTTCTTAAATGTACCACCAGTTTCTTCTCATTATATTTAACAATTGTTTATTTTCTAGTTATAATGTATCAGAGTCACAGGACATCTATATATTTTTCTTTGTTAAAACTTAAAATATTGGGGATATCTCACAAGGTTGTAGTTTGCAAGACTAAAGAAATATAAATATAAATATCTGGCATTTTCTCTCCCCAAATGTGTGTATGTTTGTGTGTGTGTGTGTGTGTGTGTGTGTGTGTATGTGTGTTAATTCACTAGAGTTATATGTATTTTTATGTATAAAATTGGGGTTCTGGGACTGGGGATGTGGCTCAAGTGGTAGCACGCTCGCCTGGCATGTGCGCGGCCCGGGTTCGATCCTCAGCACCACATACAAACAAAGATGTTGTGTTCGCTGATAACTAAAAAATAAATATTGAAAATTTTCTCTCTCTGGGGCTGGGGATGTGGCTAAAGTGGTAGCGTGCTCACCTGGCATGCGTGCGGCCAGGGTTCGATCCTCAGCACCACATACAAACAAAGATGTTGTGTCCGCCAAGTACTGAAAAATAAATATTAAAAAATTCTCTCTCTTTCCCTCTCTCTTTTAAAAAAAATTGGGGTTCATTTTGACATAATCATTCAAGCATAGAATATGATTTGTTCCAGTTCAGTCCCTAGTACTTCCCCTTTCTCTCCTCCCTTCTTCCCTTCCTCTACTCTACTAGTTTTTCTTCTATTTGTTTATAGTTTTTTTAAAAAATTTGTGCTTTATAGATATAAAGATTCACTGTGTTATATTCTTACATACATATGTACATAAGATAGTCTTGCTCAATTTCATTCCATCATTTCTCCCTTCTTTCCATACCTCCTCCCTCCCCCGAATCCCTTTCCCTACTCTATTGACCTCACTTCTATTTTCATAGGATTTCTGACCCCTCCTCCCCCAGCCCCCTGCATTTTCCTCCTTATTTTGATCTAGCTTCTGCACATGAGAGAAAACATTCATTCTTTGACTTTCTGAATCTGGTTTATTTCACTTTACATGAGGGTCTCCAGTTCCCTCCATTTACTAGCAAATGCCATAACTTCATTCTTCTTTATGGCTGAGGAAAACTGCATCGTGAATATATACCACAATTGCATTATTCATTCATACGTTGACTGATGACAGATATATATTTTAAAGTGATTTATTCTTACTTTGGATCATCTATATTCTTCTATGGACACTTGTTATTTGTCAAATGTACTGCTTTGTTTTTAAGTCCTATGAATAAAAGTATTCCCTTCTATTTTGTATTACCTAGTGGCATAGTTTCCTTAAATTATTCAAAGCTGTTGAACCATGTGAAATGTATCCTGCTTTGATCAGTAGCCCTATCACTGATGTATGTTGGGGGGAGGGTTTCTGCCCTGAGCAGCAACATCACTCATTTTTGCTCAGTGGTCTTGCCCACTTTGTCTGTTCCACATAGCCCCAAGTTCTACCTACCCCTCTGCTTCCTCTGCCCCAGTGGAGGCTCCAGAGCTCAGTAGGGCAAGCCATAGACAGTTATATGTTCATTACTTGTTTAGAAAACAATACCTTATTCTCTCCAAACAAATGTATATCTTCTGTTATTTTGATGAGAATGACTGTCTCCCATTTCACACTTATATCAGGGCTCATCAGTACAAACTGTGCTTTAAAGTCTTTGATAATTTCCACAACTGGGCTACCTTGCATTTTATATCTAGTGATTATATTTTCCCTTGAAGGATATTAAACTTTTCCTGGTTCTTCATATGTCAAGTAAATCTAGATTTTATTCTGGACATTTTGACATTATTCTATGAGCTCTAAGTTCTGTTAAAAAGTTCCTGAAGATTGTTGTTTGCTTGCTTGCTCTAAAAGGCAATCAACACACTTAGCTTTGAATTCTAGTCCTGATCCATCTGTCTAATGGTTCCAGAGTCAATTTTGCTTTCTCACCCTTGTCTGCCCTATCTATCTAGCTCTGTGCATGTACCACCCACAGGTCAGTCTGTGACCTGAGTGGTAGTCTACACTATAGTTCGATTTTAAAAGCCTTTGTTAGATTGCTTCTGATCAAGGTTCAGAAATGAGTCCAAGACTTTATAAATGGATTTAAAGTTCCCCTTCCTCCAACTACCTCTTAATCTCTGAATAATCCCTGTCCATAATGTCACTCCTATGGGTCTCTTTTCCAGGATCTGGGTAGAAAACTATGGTTTTAGCACCCTGTACTATCATGGATCTCCTGCAACTGGGTCCATCTCAAAGCAAAGAGAAAACAGCATCAAGAGCTAGAGCTGTTACCCCTGATACCATCTACATTGCTGTGGCAATTGCCACTGCATGAGAGAAAAAGCCACTTCGTTGCTGGGACATGCCTGAGGGGGATTGGGAGGAATAAAAGGTCTCTGTTTCCCAGGAGTTCTTTTGCAGTTCTTCAGCCCAAGACAGAATGTTTTACTTGCACCTGTTTATGTTTGTACCTGTTGCATAATTTCAAGTTACAGGCTGCCCTAGAAATATGGTGGGGGTTATTTCCTTAAGGGTCATTCTTTTTATTTTTGCTCCCCAGTTGTCCTGTTATTAATTACTTTCAAATTCCTCAAATATTTGTTTCATATATTCTATTCACGAATGTCAAGTGGTAATCAATACAAAAGAGAGAGTAGAATTAACTTTCTCCTAACCAGAATTACAATATACAAATGTAATTTTTTTTAATCCAGAGTTGCTTACCACTGAGGCACATCTCCAGCCCCTATTTTATTTTATTAATTATTTTGAGACAGGGTCTCACTAAGTTGCTGAGGCTGGATTTGAACTTGTGATCCTACTGCCTCAGCCTCCTGAGTTGCTAGGATTACAGGTGTGCACCCTCCCACCCAAATCAAAAGAAATGTTTTTAGTATTCTATTATTATGAGAAAAATGCTAACACTTATTTATCATGTGCTAAATACTGTGATAAACCTTTTATATGTGTGATTTATATATTAAGAAAACAAACATTTTAAGTAATTATTGTTACCCCCACTTAAAAGATGGGAAAACAAGGGCTTACTGAGGTTAAGTGAATTGCTCCATGTCACACAACTGGAAAACCAAACATAATCCCAGTTCCATCCAGAGCTAAACGCTGAATCACCCAACACTGTAGCCATTGCCAAGTGCATTATGCAGTCTGGGTTGGGCCAGAGATGCTAACATTTTGATAATCTGTACAGATCAGGCAGTACATAGTCTTCTATGAAACTTGTGTTTTTCTAGCTTTCAGCATTGATTAGGTCAAGTTGAAAGTCGTACTTATGCACTAGGCGGGTGGAGATTTAATATTGCTTTGTATTGGTTATTGGGCAGGTGTTTGTTTAAAGGAAGTGGAAACAGGTGTGTGGGCCTTGATTCAATTACATGATGGAGGGGGACACATTGATCCATGGCCATTTTCAAGGAGAGCTCTGATTGTGCTAATTAATCATTTGTCTGTCAGAACAAAATAGAACATAATGGAAAATGATGTTCCAGTGCCATAGGTATGAAACACAGACTCATGTGCCTGGCTCTCCTAGCAAGCAGATGCAGCTGTTTATGGTGACAGTCATTACGATGCAGTCTCTGACTCCTCCTGGATCATCACATCTGCGATGGTTTGAAGGAAGAGTGTTTTTATAAACTCTTGCCAACAGCATGGGACCTCATCCAACAGGAATTGCCTCTCAAGGAAACCTTTCCCTTCAAACATATTAATTAAGTCTTTTTAGATCATGAGGGCATCCCCTCGAGATAAGGCTGCAAGGGACAATTTCTATTCTGTGTCTTGGAACTCTCAATCTACTTCACCTGACCAGACATTTATGCTCATAATGGGATATCATAATAATACTTAATTCATTCTTTCAATTATCCACTTGCAAATCAATAGCCATACTAGTCTTTTAAAACCATTTAACAGGAACATTGATCTGCTTGAGTATCTTCAATGACTTTTCAGCACACTTATGATTAAATCCCAACTCCTTACCAAGATTGGCAAAGCTGCACATGATCCCACCCTGCATATCTTAAAGTCATTCTGGTCTGGTCTTGGGGGCTTTTCCTCACTGCTTCCTCTTTGTAAGGCTTTCTGCATTTCTCAGATATTCATAGGGCTGGCACTTTCTCAAGCCTCTGATTAAATGTCACCTCTTCAGGGAGATTTCTTTGACAACTGTGTCAGTTTTCCATCAGTATAACAAATACCTGAGATAATAAATGTAAAAGGAGAAAAGATTTATTTTGGAGGTTTCATTCCATAATCCATTGCTTTGCGGTGGCAAAGCAGCACATCATGGCAGAAATGTGGTAGAGCCTAACTTCTCACCTCATGGTTGGCAAGAAAAAGAAAGAGGAAGGAAGAAATGTGCCTTCAGAGGCACATTTTCAATGACCAGAAGACCTCCCTCTTGACTCTACCTCTTTAAAAGTGTCTGTTACCTCTTGATGATGCTAAGATAGGGACCAAAACTTTAATACATGGTCCTTTGGGGCCCAAACTATACCAAAAAACCTTCTTATGCAAAACAGGACTTATTTCTATACACATCTCTATTCTCTATCCACTTACCCTACTTTGTTTCTTTTTATAGCCTGTATTATCTAGATAATTATTTGTTTGTTTTCTTGACTGTCTCCTCTACTAGATTCTAAGGTTCATGAATAAAGGACTTGCCTCTCTTTCACATATTAACCCCAGGCCTTAAACTTGCCTGACTCATAGTGAGTTTAGAAAATGATTTGATGAATGACTGGACAAGAGAATTAATTACTGCATTTCACTATGTTGTCACCACATTAACACATATTCATGAATGTTCTGTGCATTCTAAGCTTGGGCCAAAGAGAATTTAGTAATCAATTTTTTCAAGTAATACCAGCACAATTAAAAAAAAAATCTTCACATAATGGTCACATGCCATTTTTTTGGCAAAACATTTAGCATAAAATCTGCAATAATTATGCTGTGAAATAAATATATAAATATTAATGAACATTGAATAAACACAAACAAGACAGAGAAATTTTTATTTCAGGGATGAAAACACACATAGCTAATAATCAGTTCATTTTACTTTTTTGTTCATCCCTCCCTGCCAATTTCCTAATCAGTAAGAGGGCTCTCAAGCCTGAGATCACAATTTTCACAACTTCATGTGAAGTTGAGGAAAACCTAATATTGGAACTACAGGGCCAGTCTTTAATAAAGTCAATGAAACTCAAATAATACTGCTTTCCCCCTTGTGCCTCAGTTGCTTCTCTCTCTAATTGAAAGGAGTTGTCTCGAGTTGGTTTAAGCATTATAGAGCTGACTCCCATCGCATAGTCTGCCTCCAGGGTTTCCCCTGCACTCTCTTCTGCTATTTACCTCACCAGCACAAGGAACTCTTTATCTGCAGAACCCTGACCCCCATGTTATAAATCAGTCTCCTTTCAAGAGCCTGCCCTGAAGCAGGATTCAGTATGAACAGGTTTCCTTTCCCTTTGAGACTCCATGCCTGTATGGGTTTTACAAATTTTAGTCAAGTATCTAGGCTACTGATTCTCAAATGTGATTGTCTATTAATAAAAACTGAGAGATTGCAAAATATATCATTGCCTAGAAAATACACCCAGAAATGTTTATAAAATTGGTCCAGGGTGAGACCTGGGCCTTGGCATTTTACAAAAACGCTCAAAGTAATTTTAATATGCACATGGGGTTGAGGACCATGCATTTGAATAGGAAAGACAATGAAATGACTCTGACATAATGTTTTATGTACATATGTGAAAATACCTAAATGAATCCCATCATTGTGTACATGCACAAGAACGAGGTGTTAATTAGAACCAGATATATTCCATATTTGTATAAGTTTTTAAAAACTGATTCTACTGTCATGTATAACTAAAAAGAACCAATTAAAAAAAGAACCCTTAGTTTACATAACCTAGAGAGGATTATAAGGACATAATTTAAATACATATGCTAAATTTGACTTCTGTTCCAAAGGAGAAGTGACTCACAAGGTAAGCACTTCTTAGTTGGGCCCTTCATTTATCCTTTAGGTCCTATTCTTGGTTACCTGTTCTCAGGTTTTGGGTTTTTTCTTCAAAAAGTACCTCATTCAAATATTCTCCATAAAAATATCCACTGGTTTTTGTTGTTGTTGTTGTTGTTGTTGTTGTTGTTTTTAAAGCAACCACATCTCCTACCTACAAGTGTTGTTATTGCCCCATGATCATCTCTCCTCTCCAAGTCTGCATTATTAGGTCTTGATCTTCACTTTTGGATTCCTCAAAATTCCTGCAGACCTTTTCTCTAGTCTTGTGGATGGAGTGGAGAGCAGAGAACATTAAGGCACTTCCTCCCTGGATTGAGACTCATTTTCCCTTGAAGTGTATGACTCAAAAACACCTTGCTACATCAGAGATCACTTTCAGAGAGATCTCCTTCTCTTAGGATGTAAAAAGTTAAAATGAGTGTTACTCTTAACAATGAATACAAGTCAGGTAAAGGTCAAACCTGTCAAAAATCTGAGATCAAGTTAATGGAAGTACTTTTCAAGTACATGGAAATCAACCTCCTACATTTTCCCAGGAGAGATAGCCTTGTTGCATTGGTGACAGAGCATGGGAGGAATATTGATTGGTGTGTATTTTTTTTGTGTGTAGATAAAAGCTATTAAATTTTGCATATTCACTTTATAACCCAGATACCATATTTTTAAAAACAGATATTCTCAGAGAAAAATTATCCATTGATATCCCTCATGATTGTCAGTACAGATATTCTTAACAATATATTAGTAAATTATATTTTCATTGGATAAAAAGTATAGCAAATTGTGATAAACTAGGGCTATTCCTAACAATAACAGGTTGGTCATTTTTAAAATGAAAAATTACATGAAAAATTTATATAATCACCTCAACAGATTCAGAAGGCACATTAATTAAAAGTTCAAGTCTTTCATAATAAAATCTCCATGGAAGTAGGAGTTAAAGGTAAAGTCCACAAAAATGATCAAGGACATATGAAACAATCTATAATTTACCTCATCATTAATAGTAAAAGATTTGACTGTTGATCCCTAAAAGCAAGAATAAGGCAGAAATGTCTACTCTCTCCACTGCTATTCAATATTTTTTTGGACATTCTACATGGTGCAAAAGCAAGAAATGTGAAAAAATGGCAGAGAGATTGTGAGGAGATAAAATTCTTTCTGTTTTAAGATGATATTATTGTCTGTACAGTAAATCCCTAAGAATCTATTAATCTACAAAAACAATGAGTTTAGCAAGATCGTGGGATATTATGTCAACATGTCAACCTTGTATTCTTTATACTATCAGTAAATAACCAGAAAAAAATAAAGTGTAATGTAAATTGTAGCAAAGAAAAAAAAATCACATATATCTAAGAAAATATATGAAATTTTCCTTAGTGAAAACTACAAGATATTGATGCCCCTCACCCAGAAGCCTTTGCTAACTTCCTGTCTTTTATCCCTACTAGAGGAGGACCATTCCTTTTCTGTTTTTCCAATGAGTGGCATCTACTTCAACCCTATGCCTCATGCCTAGAGTCTACAACCCACTGCTGCATCACTGCCACACCAACTTTTGCTGCACCCTCTACATGTGTCCTCTGCTGTGAGGGTACTTCTGTTCTTGGCCATACAGAAGTACCTACAGACAATCCTGTTAGAACTAGTCTGGCCTCTCCTGCTGCAAAACAAGACTCCTCAGACATTTCAGTCATTTTTGTTTTGGCCAATAGTTCAGATAGGAACAACCTCTCATGGGAAGGCCTCCAGGAAACCAAATTAAGGTGAACACTGGTTACAAGAGTAAGTTCAGATAACAGGAGATGAGGACACAAGCTGTGGTCACAGTGGAAGCAGATGGTGACTAATGTCTGGTTGACCCTGTAACTGTCTGAATTCCTCTTTCTTGCAGTCATAAGACTAGTATTGGTCCGTAAATCTAGAGTTATCGTAGATCATTAGAAAGGAGCCATTACCTCTAGTTTGGGAAATTAAGAAGACACAAGTCCAAAGCTATATCAAAGGAAGAGTCTCTGTTCCATGCAGCTGTGCATTTCAAAAAACTTATTCCAATTTTGGTTTAATAATTATAAGTCACTTTACTAATTTGGATGACTAGTTTATTCAATAAATAGCGATTGAGTGTATATTCTATGTCAGGCTCTGTTGTTATAGGGTCTCAAAAAACAAAAAAAAATATAGACAAATTCCTACTTTCATGTAGTTTCCATTCTGCTTGTTGGGGACACAGTGTGAATAGACAACAGACAAGTAAACAAATATGCAGAATAAAATTTAAAATAATAATATTTTATATAATCAATAAATTAGGCAATATGATAGTGACTGTGGATGTTACATTGCACTGGGTATGGAAAGTAAGCCAGCTTTATCACTGGGTTGCAGATCAAAATAATGAAATAAAACCAACCACATACATTGGTGAAGATGTAGAGAAATTGGGACCTTCTTACATTGCTGGTGGGAATAGAAAATGGTTGTAGCTACTCCTGGAAACAATTTTTCAGCTGCTCAAAATGCTAAGCTACCACTTTATCTAGAAATTCTACTCCTATCTTGCCGCAGTCCAGCTGCAGCAAAATAACCGGGGGGTGACGAATGACTTGTCGAATGACAGCAGGAGTGGAAGCCATTTATTGTAGGACCTGAGTGATATTTATACATTCCACACAGCTTATCTAATTAGCATAAAATAGATACAGCAGTCAACCAATAAGGAATCTCCACACTTAATGGCTCGCTTTTCTTACTTCACAAACCACTCCCTCTGGCATTTTGCCAGGCACCATGCAGACTTGTTTACAGACTCTAACATTTCTCTGGAAAAACACCAGGTGCCATCCTGACTTGTTTACAGACCTTAACACTATCTACCCAAGAAAATGAAAATGTATGGCCACAACAAAGGCTCATACATCAATGTTCATAGAAGCATGATACATAGTACCTAAAAAAAAAAGAAACAACACAAATATCTATCCACTGATTAATGGATAAACAAGATGTGGTACATCCATACAAAGGAGAATTCTTGAGAAATAAAAAAGACTGGAGTACTGACAACTACTATGACACAGCTGAATCTCAAAAGCATTATACTGAGTGAAAAAATTCAGACACAATTAACCCATATATTTTATGTTCCCATTCATGTAAAGAGTTCAGGATAGACAAATATATAGAAACATAGAGATCCTTAACCGTTGTCCAGGGTTAGAGAATGATTTGGGGGAATGAGTGATTGCTATACATACAAGGTTTTTTTTAGGGATAAATAAAATATTATGAAATTAGACTATGGAGATGGTTGCATAATTTTGTAAATATATTAATAACCACTAAATCATTTACTTGAATTGTATCATATGTAAATTATACCTCAATGAAGGGTTTAAAATAAGCAACCACACAAACATTTACAGCAGGGTGTTTCTAGACAGACAGCAGCAAATACAAACACCTGAGCTGGGAAGGAATTTACTCTGTTACAGAAAGGAGTTCAGTAAGGCTGGAGCTAGGTGAGTTAAGAGGTAAGTCGGGTATTTCTTCATACTATCAGTAAGTAACTGGAAAAAAACTAAAGTATAATGTAAATTATAGCAAAGAAAAAAATTTGCACATAAATCTAAGAAAATATATAAAAATTTTCTTAGTGAAAACCACAAGATATTGCTGAAGTAAATCAAAGAAGACCTGATGAAGAGGTATCCTGTTAATGAATTGGAAGACTCAAAATTGGGTAAAATGAGTTAGGGCCTGTGTGTCAGTCAGCTCTCCATCACTGTGACAAATACATGAGTAAACAATTTAAAAGGAGAGAATGCTTTATTTCATCTCTCCATTTCAGAGGTATCAGTCCACAGTTGGTTGGCTCCATTGATTTTGAGCCCGTGGTGAAGCAGAACATCATGGCAGAAATGACTGACTGAGGAAAATTACTCATTTCATGGCAACTGGAAATCAACAGGAGAGAAAGAGTCCCAACATCCCTTTCAAGGGCATGACCCCCAACAGCATAACTTCCTTCTGCTAGGCCACTCCTTTTAAAGGTTCTATCACCAACGAACATTGCCACAGGTTGGTGACCAAGCCTTTATCATGAGGTCTTTGGAGAACATTCAAGATCCAAATGTTAGCAGTCTAAGACACCATGGTAGGGATTTGGTTTTAATTTTGCATATAATGAGAAGCATCTGAGGGTACAAAGTAGGACACTGATAGAACATGTGATGCATTTTAAGAAGATTGGTCTGGCTACTTGGTGAGTAATTGACTCGGGACAAGAAAGGAAGAAGGATAACCAGCAGGAAGCTACTGTAATGTGGAAAACTCCAAGAAATGTAGATTTTTTTTATCTTTTTTTCCCTTTCCTTTTTCTTTCCTTTTTTCTTCTTTCCTTTCACTTCTTTTCTTTTGTTCAGAGACAAAAGACAAGGTCACATTATATTTAGCAGAACCATTCTCATGAGTTGTCCCAGAAAAAGATGCTATTGACCCACAGTTAACCTTCACTGATCACTAAAGAATAGTCTATTAATAATGAAAAGTAAGCTGCTTTTACGTAATTAGTATCTATAAAGGGAGTATTATCCCAATTTAGTATCTGAATCCACTTTTTCTACAAAAAGCACTGTCAAGGTAATACCTAGACCACTTTCTATGGCTATGGCAACTCTTTCCACATTAATTCCCTAGCCCACAGCAACCAAATGACTTCCTACGTCACCACCCACAGTCTTCAGTGCTATATTTGGAAAAGGGACAATAGGGCATCTGTAGGAACACAGAATTTGCATCAGACTCCTCTTCTTGCCTAAGGAGTTATTTCCATTGTGCAAACTAAAGTGGGTGGCAAAGAACAGGCAGGCTTTGTTGGACCATTACTCATGTAATGAGATTTGAGCTCTACTATTCAACACAATTTTCAATGGGCACTTTCCCCAGAGCTAAATTACTGCCTACACACATTTTGATGATCAAATATAATTTAAAAAATAAAAGAAGACAAAATACCCCTTATTCTCTAGCTCCCCGTCCTTTTGAGTTGGTTAACTTATCTTGTGGGAGAAAGTTGCATGGCAGGACACTGCTCAGCCTTGAGATGTCCCACTCTCATCTGGGATTCCTTGGGCCCTTCACCCAACCCATGACAGGCCCCATGGTAGCTCTCTTGATGACCCAGTAGGGGCAAAATACTGGGGAGGACCAAGTCTGTGTCAGGAGCCAATCAACCTTGAAAGTATGAATGATTTGACCCCTGCTGTCTCAGCCAGCCCATGCCTACTTCTCCATAAAACTGAGCCACATCTAACCACTGGCTATAGATCCTGCCTCTCAACTCTAAATCTTTTCCTACTCAGTTCAGTTTTCTTCCAGGTTCTCTCTCTCCTGTGTGATCCTGCATATCTCCCTGTGAATCTTCTTATGTCCCTAATCCCGATAACTGGTAACTCTTGTCCCTGTATAGCTTGAATTCTGGGAAGGTCAGAGTATGCTTCAACATAGATTAGAAGGTATCTTAAGAACTTCAGGCCCAAGTCCTGACTACAAAAACTGGTATGATGTTGTGACTCTTACCACCTCAATTACAAAGTCCCATTGAACCTCATTCATTGTCTTGTGCCCTGGTGGTAGCCTCACAGGTCCACTGGCTCTACAAAGTCAGTTATCAGCTATGCACTTCACACACTACCCAATCCCACCAAACTGGGTACAGTGGGAATGTCTGGCTCTCTTCTATACCATGCCAATATTTTGCCATAGTATCTTCCTCTCAAAATTCACATAAAAGATACATTCACCTGGTTGGGGTTGTGGCTCAGTGGTGGAGCACTCGCCTAGCATGTGCGAAGCCCTGGGTTCTATCCTCAGCACTACATAAAAATAAATAAATAAAACAAAGGCATTGTGCCCAACTACAACTAAACAATAAATATTTTTGAAAAAGATACATTTACCAACAATGAACCTTATTCCATATCCTGTCCATGTTAAATCATACCACATATTTAGATCTTTGCTAGTTTGATAGATGAGCTTGGTTTGTGATTGTCTAAATACTAGTGAGCTCAAATGTATTTTCATAAATTTTGAACACTTTCTGATTCCTCCTCCTCCTCCTCCTCCTCCTCCTCCTCCTTTTCTGGTTTTTAATAGTTGTCCATTCAAATTCATTGCTCATTTTTCTATGAAGTACATGTTCAAGGGTTTATAAATGAAGGTCTATAAATGGAGACCATTTAAATGAGAACAGACAGAGAATATCTATTAAGAACTGGCTAGAGCAAAGGAATCAGCCAAATGACTTGTTTGACAAATTCAAAGGCAGGCAAAGAGCTAAAAAGCCTTAAAAATAAAAGGTTGGGAAGCTTCAGTGTGCCTTGAGTAGAAATTGGCAGAGGGAAATGGGAGGCAGGCTAAGTAGAAGCAGGACTTCAAGTGTGGTTGATTTATGAAGCATATTTGGCTTTATCTGATGATTAATGGAGTTGAAAGTAGGGGCAAAACACTAGGAAGAGGGCTGGGGATGTGGCTCAAGCGGTAGCACACTCGCCTGGCATGCGTGCGGCCCGGGTTCGATCCTCAGCACCACAAACAAACAAAGATGTTGTGCCTGCTGATAACTAAAAAATAAATATTAAAAAATTCTCTCTCTCTCTCTCTCTCTCTCTCTCTCTCTCTCTCTGTCACACACACACACACACACACACACACACACACACACACACACACACACACTGTCTCTCTCTCTCTTTAAAAAAAATACTAGGAAGAACCAGGTCTGAAATTTTTTTAACCAAATCCAATTGCTTCAGAGATGGAAGGTTAGAGTTATATTTTTGTACATGATTTTATCAATTGTATGTTCAGTTTTTTTAGGAAATAACCTCTCTTTCTCTTTGATATGTAAGAACTCTTTATAGATTAAGGATATTTGATTATTTTTGTACCTGTTGCAAATTGATTTCAAGTTTTTAATTTGTTTAATAGGTTTATGTTTTGACAGTTCTTTAAATTTTACATAACCAATTTTCTTATCCTCTCCTCCAGCTTAGAAAGATTTTTCACACTCAAAGAATGTAAAACGCTCAGTTGTATTTTCTTCTAGTACTTTTAATGGGCAATTTGTTTCTTACATTTAATGTTAAAATCAATTTGGAATTTATTTTGATAAAAAGCAGTTAGTGGTAATTAGTTTTCTATTTATCCAGATTTATGTGCCTTTGTCTTAGCTTTACTTATCGACAAGTCTATTCATGCCCTACAAAGGATTCCCCACCAAGAGTTTTCCTTTTACTGAGATCATAATAGAGAGTGAATCTCTGGCTGAGTTCTAAGTGATGAAGTACCTTCCAGAACTTTAGGAAGAGTCCAAGGGCAGGAAGGAAACATCATGGGCAGATAAAAGATAATCCAGAAAACCTTGTCCGGTAAGAGTTTGCATTTAACTTATAAAATCTTGTGTTTTGTTTATAGCTTTATTTTCTTTAAAAATGCAAAGAAGAGCACAAAATGTACCATTCAATGATTTTTGACATATGTTTACACCTGTGCAATTTAAACTACTATCAAGATAAGAGGCAGTACATTCATCTTGGAAATTCCCTCATATTCTTTCCTTATCAGCCCTGCTCTGCCTTACAGAGGAATCATTGTTCTGATTTTTCCACGTAAATTTTGTCCATTATGGTCAACAACTTACTTTGAAATGCATCCAAAATAACATACATGGGTGAGAGGATAGAAGGACAGATATGTGGAGAGTTTTACATTAAAGCAAATATTCAGTAAAATGACAGTAATAAAATCTGGATGATAGGGATATGGTCATTCCCTGTAAAATGTTTTCAATTTTCCTGTAAGTTTGAAGATTCATATAATAAAGCATTAGAAAAAAGAGAAGAAAGACCCAAAAAAGAACATTAATACTTTTGAAGAAGATAAAGATCAGGGTAATATATCTTGCTAGATAGCAAGGAAAATATAAAGATAGATTAATCAAAACAGTTTAATGACGGATCAGATATAGAAAAATTGGAAAATGGAACAGAACAGAGAACCAAGAAACAGTTCCACATATGAAGAAACTATGACAGAAATAGCATTGCAGATCACGGAGGGAAGAACATATTTTTCAAGAAACAGTACTTGTACAATCCATTATCTTTGTGGAAAAATAAAATAAAATAATACCAGATGAACAAATTAAGAACTTAAGTTGGAAGACAAAACTGTGAAAATTTTAGAAGACCTTAATGTAGCTGAGTGATGCTCAGAATCCATTTTCTTCCTTCTGATATTTTTTCCTGCATGTTGGAAATCTTGAAAAAAAAAAAAAGACATTTCTTAATCTCTCAGTATCTAATGATCTGGATATTAATTAAGTCCCATCTACCAGGTGAACTCACATAAATTAAGAAGGTGACAGCTAACGTCTGCTGATGTAAGCTGTTTTCTGCTTCACGCAGCACCTGACTCTATAGGAAGAGTCCAGCAGGAAGCCAGCCTCCCACCTGCCATAGCTGGACTCCGCTCCAGCCTTCACTCACCTGCTTCCGGGGGGTTAAGTGATTGGAATGGTTTAAATCTGGAATGTCCTCCCAAAGGCTCATGTACTTTCCATAGTATTTTAAAAAAATAATTGGCTCCTAAAGACTCTGACCACATCAGTAGGTTAATCTATTGATTAACCCTCTCCAGCCATGATCGGCTTTGCCTCAGGCCCAAAACAATGGAGCCAGCCCCAAGTGGACTGAATCCTATGAAACTATGAGCCCAAACAAATTTTTCCTCCTGTAAGTTGTTATTGTCAGGTATTTTGGTCATAGCAACAAAAAGCTGACCGTCACAGTGGGCATGCTGTAACTGGATTGTGTTACCAGTCCCAAATAGAGCTGCCCACTGCATGACAGATCAATAAAGTCTGGAGACAGGTGGTGAGCCAAGGAAGGGACCTTTATTCAAAAAAGTCAATGGACTGAGAAGTTGTCCAAAGTCCATCTTGCTCCTTAGGGCCAGTGAGGAGATTTTAAAGGTGAAGTTTAAAGAAGAGGGAACAAAGGAGTACAAACAGAATCCCAAAGTTATTTTTAATTGCAGGCTGCAGGCCTCATGAAGATTGGCTGGCTGGGGTTGATGCTGTCTGGTCCTCCCAGGTTTCTGTAACTCAGTTTCTGGTTAGCATAGATGGTTCACCTTAAGCTACTCATTAACAGATCATATGCTTCCTGCTACCTGTGTGCAAGTATGCAGATTGCTAAAGGGTTATGTTGGTTACCACTGTGTTCTGTGACATTACTGGTGAGTAATATATCAAGTTTTAGCAAGCCTCTATTTTCTGAGAATAATAAACTTTTCAATATGATGTTGATGCTGCCACAATAGCAGCTTTGCAGCTATGGCTTTCTGTTTAGCTAATAAAGTACAGTGGTGCATCTATGAACCCAACAGTTACCATGGTGACTATTTGATTTCCTCTCTTCCTCTCTTCTTTGTGCACACTATCAACTCCTATTGAAAGTCCTATCATTTCTGGGAGTCATTTATAAAGGCTTAATTTAGATTTTGCCCCTATAGTTTTGACATAGATTTCATCAGAATTAATGTCCTCTTTCAAAAAAAAAAAAATTCTGATGAAAATTTTGGCTATGTTGCCAGCACTGAATTCAAATGATCCAAATATAATATTTTAAAAATATGCTAACAGCCTTGATATGAAAACATTTCCTAAACAGAATACATATTGGACAAGCCATATATTAAAGTAATTCACATTTAACTTCTATTCAACAAAAGACAACATAAACAGACAACCCTCATAAAATTATAGATGATGTTTGCTATACATAGGTTTGGCATATATCAAAATCCAAATAGATATTTTTAAAAACTAATATGAATCAATAATAAAGGAGGAGAAAAACACAAAAATGGACAAAAGATATTAACAAGAGGAGGTACATATTCCATAAATATAAATGTTATGGTTTAGAGATGAGATGTCCCCTAAAAGGTTATGTGTGAGACAATGCAAGAAAATTTAGAGGTGACATGATTGGGTTATGAGAGTTTTAACCTCACCAGTGCATTAATCCTCTGATAGGGATTAACTGGGTGGTAACTGTAGACAGGTAGGGTATGGCTGGTAGAAGTGGGTCATTTGGGGGAGGGGTGCCTTTGGGGTATATATTTTGTTCCTCTGAGTAGTGCAGTGTCTCTCTTTTCTCTCCCCTGAGTTGTTCTGCTTCACCTTGAGTCCCAAGGAATGGAGTGGGCTGTCTGTTGACTGAGACCTCTGAAACTAGAGCACCAAATTAACTTTTCCTCCTTAAGACTGTTCTTGTCATATATTTTGCTCACAGAGCAAAAGTTGACAAAAAATAAGGAACCATAGTTAACCTCATTTTACCCCCAGAAAAGGGCACATTAATTCTGTTAAAGGGCACCTTCAAGGGGGGTTATATGAATCGATCAAATTTGAAGTTAAACTGGTTTTGTCTTAGCTTTGATTAGATTCACTTCATTACTAGCTTCAAATATTTTCATGGTGGGATAAGGGCAATCCCTTCAGAAAAATTTAGGATCCATACATTAGTAATTTCAATTACTAATCACACACTCTGGAGTGATTTCTCTTGATTTTCTTGCTTGTCCCCAACATTCAATGGTGGTTGCCTTATTCTCAGTGAAGGTCTGCCTCAAGTGTTTCCTGTTAGCTCTCCTGCCTTGAATGCAATCTTTAACTCGGAGTAGGTTCCACAAGTCTCAGGGAAAATATCTGACTTGTTCCAGATCTCCTCCCTTTCCCTGTAGCATGTCACCTACTCTGTTACATTTGGGAAAGTGAGAGAGAGCACGTGGAGAATCTCTCTGACAAAGGCTCTTCAGGATTCTAATTCATCACTTTAGCTCATTATGACTTCTTTTCTTTTCTCTTTTCTTCCTCTTTTTTTCTCTATCCTGAATTCTTCCTTCTCTGCTCTCTCTACCATTGGTGAAGGCAGCCATAGTCCCCTTCCTCCTAGGATGAGTTACTTTCTCTAACAGCTTATTCTCAGATTCCCTTGCATTATCTATTATTATTCCCTTGCATTGTCTATTCCCTTGCATTGTGATCGTTTAAAACACTATGAGTTTTTGTGTCTTATCTTGTCTCCTCTTGTTATCTTCAGGATATACAGATGGGGTTGAGTTCCCTCATGTCCCAAACAAAAAATTGAGCAACACACACATAAGTAACATGCAAAGTACAGATATTTTGAAGGTGAAGGTGGAAGTAGCACTCTGTTGAATAGAGCAGAGTAGGCCTAGCAAGACAGAGGAACTCAAGGCCCAGATGTCTGGAAATTGGTGTTCTTTGTGATGAGCTATGAGGTGTTATCTTTGCTACACAGTCCTGGTTGAAGGCCTTACCCCATTTTCTCCCACTGGTTACCTTAGGATACTTGATTAGAATATTGCCCAATTTTCCCCATTGGTTACTTCAGAAAATCTAATTAGAATATTGCACACTTGACCCACACTGGTCATTTAAAAATATCAAACCTGTGGCAGGAATTGTCATGGTGATAAATCCTCAGTGGAAGGAGTTGTCATGGTAACTTATTGTGAACAGGGACTTATTATGAAGTGGGACATGACTGTTTCCCTGCATCCACCATCTTGGTTTCCCTGAACTCCTACATAACACTTTCATTGTTAGAATCTTGTCATTTGTATATCCTGACTGGTAGCAGAAATATCTGCCTTTTCCTTTGTGTATACTTTGAATGGTCATGGAGCTATATACCCTTTTACCAGATGTTCTAACACATGATTTTCAAAATTCTGTGAGTGTGTAAATCTAGAGTTTGTCTAAGTTTGTCCAGGAGATTTATATTTGACTAAATTAAACTTGACATTATCATTAATGGAAAGGTAAGAAAAAAACATGATGTAAAAGAAGTGAGGAAAATGAGTATTTATTAGGTGTATGCCATGAGCCAAGCCCTGTATTGGATACTTTGATGTATTATCTTACTTAACATTCATCACAACTTTCTACCACAAGTATTTTCATCCCCTGCCATCTCTAGGTGGAAACAAGCTCTCAGAGATAAAAATCATCTGTGGTCACCCAGAGTGCAAATAGAGAAGATAGGATTTCAGCTCAGTTCTCTATGATTTCAGATCTTGCACTTTCTTTCTCACTATGGTATATGCATGAAAAACACATGATGCATGCACATGGAGGCTATCTCTCAATCTGGAGATGTTGGCTTCTCCCTTGAATATGTATTCCTTGCTTTACCCCCAAAGCTTCTCACTCTTGAGATAGTTCATATTCTTCCATGAATGTGTCTCTGCTTTTGGAAATAAACTTAACCTGTGTCTCTGGGGGGGGGGGGGGGAATAAAGAATATGTAGGAAAAAACAAGGATGAAATTGTTTAGGAAATAATGGACAACCAGGTCCAGGCTGGAGAGGTAAGATAGGGTGATATTCTTGCTATACAGGTTCAAAAATTGACTTCAGGGCAACTGGTCTCATTTCATTTTCCCAGATGGTGATGGAAATGTAAGAAAAGTCTCTCTGGAAGCACTGGCAAAGCTAAGGTCTGATTGACTTAGTCTGCACCACCAATCCAAACCCAAATGAACAAAAAAAATCATGTGCTTTCTAAATACAACCTGGAGCTTCCTCCTCTGATCTCTCCTTCCAACCAGAGTGCACCCCCTGGGCCCCTTCTAGATAGACATTCTAGAGCTGTCACTGTCCAACCAGGGTATATGGGACAGATGGGAGGAGAAGGCCAAAGCTCTGCAGAGAGACCCTTGCCAGAAACTGGATAGCTGGCCTTTTCATTGGCAAAAGGCAAGAGAGTTTCCTACTGGGCTTTATGCGTACAGTAATATGAGGCATGTGATTTTCTTGAAATCAAGTGCAGAAGTTATAGCCACTATTTTAAATACATGCTGGGTTTAAAATTTGCTTTCACATATTCCTAAATTGTGTGTCATTTTTCATACAGTTGAAACCAAAGAGGCACAGTCCTAAAACTTTGAAAGATTTTTTTCCACATCATAAAAACCTTAGTCAACACTTTTCCTTATGCTCCTAGAGAGTTAATAAACTTACTTATTAATATTTTGTAGCACAATTGAAACATGATAACCCTGCATATCTAAACAATTCTCTCTGAGCAACAAAAGCTTTAAACAACACTGCACATACCTTAAAATTTTATGTGCCCTCTGGGAAAATATATGTACTTGCTCCCTCTGTGTTCAGAAGACCCCATAAACAGTGTGCTGTGTCTGCTGCTATCACCATCTGGTAGCTGACATCAATTCCCTCGTTGGCTCCCTCCAACAAGGCAGTCTTATATGAATGCTCACAGCAACGTTGGACAGGCCTTGGCGACACGGTGGGGAAAAGGCTTGGTTCCTTTATGATGCTGCCTCTCTAGTGGAGAGTGCTCAGAATCCAGGCAATTCTCAGGTTTGGAAAATTATAATAGCTTCTCTGGATAGAAGCAAGCGAGGAAAGAAGGCAGCAGAATGGTTCTCTCCAGGCCTATTCATTCTCGTGTGCTGTGAGAGGTAAGCGGTGACCAGAGTGTCCAGGAATGCCTCTTAATGACTTCCAGTTGCATTAGTCAACCTATTTCCAGGATGTTCTTCATCTTCAGAGCACTCACTTAACTGAGTGTCAGAGAAGCTGTGATAGAATTAATATTCCGGTAAAGTTCTGGATTAGTAACTGAATATAAGCCAGGTGGCTCCCTCGCTGTTCTGCTGAGTAGAGATCACCAGATGTCCAGCTTTGAGAACATGTTACTAAAAAAAAAATCAGATTGGTTTTTTTGAAGGAGCAAATGATGGGTCAGATCCGTTTCATTAATGCCAGAGAGGAGAAGAGCATGAAGCACGAGAAGACCACCCCACCCCCTTGCAGGGACAGCTGGGGAAAGGGTCACACTCATTCCAGAGTGAGATTAAGGGAAACACTGGAGAAGACAGTCCTGGCTTCAAGTCACCTCCATCTCTTAGTAGCTATGCAGCATGGACCAGTGACCCAGGTCGCTGAAAATCAGATTTCACACTAATGCTATAACACGAGAGGACACACTTTGTGGAGATCTGATGAGAATTAACCAGAATGTAGTTAGGAGATTGGAGTGAGAACTTCATAAAAGGTAATTAGATCAGAGTGTGCTTGTGGCCCTTTCAATCAGAACAGTCACAAGGTCAGTATGACTTTGGTCCCTTTGGTCAGAATATTCTTAAGGACCTTATGTCTCTGGATCTCCATTGAATCAGACAAGGCGATAGAGACCAGCAGCTGGAGTCTAGAGGGAAAGGAGGTACCTTTTGTGGAACAAGGCCCGGAACTGAATCAGCTACAGGAAATGAAAGAAAAATCAAGGCAAAGGGGTGAGATTAAAATAAAATTGGAGTGGGGAGTGGAAAATGGTTACATCTTGCAGATCAGATGCCCAGTCATCCAAACCTCCAGCAATAGGTCTTGTTGGGAAAGTGGTGCATCCTTAGAGATATTCAAGTCAGCAACTGACCCAAGAAAGTAGGGACCAGCCCATACATAAAGGAGATTTTCTCACATCCCAGAGGAGAAGCTATGATGGAGACCAAATATCAGAAATAATTCAAAGGTTTATTTAAAATTTGGTGGTTCTTGAAACCATATGGCATTGCCCCTCTGAAAGACTGGAACTTTTTTGTCTCAATAGGGCAGGTAAGTAGTTGCTATCTTCTTCCAACTTTCAAAAGTTGACTAGACTTTGCCATGTTCTCCTGCCACTTGTCATGCAAAGGACTTTGAGATTGTGATGGTAGTGTATTTTATACACCATTGAATCTGCAGTATCAAATACTACCTGTACATTATTTCATATGGTTCAGTAGATGAGTGTATAGATATATGGATGACGAACAGATATCATACTACTTCTCACCCTTGATTATCTTTTCTTTTCTTTCATGAAAAGTCCTCCTTATATCAACCACTCTTGCAAATATCTCCAGAAATAAATTCTTGCTTCTTGCTTTGTGCTTTTAAAAACACTTGATCAGCCAAGTATGGTGGTGCAAGCCTATAATCCCAGCAATTTAGGAGGCTGAGGCAGGAGGATTGTGGTTTTATGTCTAGCCTCTGCAATTTAGTGAGGCCTTGGACAATTCAGTAAGACCCTGTCTTGAAATGTTCCTAGCAAATTAAAAAATAAAAGGGGCTAGGGACGTAGCTCAGTGGTAAAGTACCCTTGGGTTCAATACCCAGTAGAAAACTAAAAAACAATAACAAAAAAAAAAAAAACCAAAGCAACATTTGATCATATTTCTGCTAGAGAACTGAATGCCCCTTTTGATAATTTTATGCATCAACTTCCCCCAGATTATGAGCTCTAAAAAAATGGGCACCACAGCTTGTTTATATTAATTCCCTAACACCAAGTTAATCTTCAGTAAACAACAATTGAATAAAAACACTCCTTTTCAATTATTTGAGGCCAAAAATTAGCTACTGCTTTTTCTGACTTATGGTATATGTTTCAGGGCTTGGCAGAGAAGCCCACATGTTGGTAAAATCCAACAACAAAGTAGAGGCAACAGTAATCATAACAAGTTAAGTTTTTTGCTAAATGTCCTCTTAGACCTTGTTGAAAGTGACTTCCTCTGAACTGAATCTCCATTCTCTTTCAAGCAGCTTTCAAATTACAATCTGGTCAGTGACTTAGGGCACAGATGCTGGAGCCAGACTGGAATTACATCTTGTTTCTACAGCTTCTTAGGTATGTGCTTAGCCTCTTTGTGCCTTAATTTACCCCCCAAAGAAGGTGATAATTACAATCTCTCCAGGTAGGGTTGTTATAAAGATTTTTTAAAAAGTCCTGTACTTACTTAGGTGCTTAAAACTATGTCTGGCACATAGTAATCACTCAACTAAATATGGAAAACTTTGACAATTTTTTTAATTATGTAAAAGGAAAACCTCTCATCTAGACAAGATGTTATAGAAAATAAACAAATGTCATGAATAAATATTTTGCTGAAGAAGTTAAGATGGAAATAAGTACATGAAAACATGTTCAATATCATTAGCCATCAAAGAAATGCAAATTAAGTGGATTAGACGAAGGGGATTGAAGGGAGGGGAGAAGGGATGGGAATAGGAATGTCAGTAGAATGAATTGGACATAACTTTCCTATGTTCATATATGAATACACAACCACTGTAACTCCACATCAGGTACAGCCACAAGAATGGGAAGCTGTACTCCATATATGTATAATATGTCAAAATACACTTTACTGTCATATATGTATATATATATATATATATATATATATATATATATATATATATATATATATATAAACAGAACAAATAAAAAAGAATATTAGTGCAGTTTAAAAAAGAATAAAAATGAAAAAAAAAGAACTCAGCAATAAATTACCTCACACCAATCAAAATAAGTGAAATAAAAAATAATGAGAACACCAAATGCTGGTGAGGATGCAAAGAGACCAGCTCACCCACATATTACTGGTAGGGATGAAAAATGGTCCTATTCCAGAAAACACTTATAAAATCAAACATGCAATACCCTGTGGGCCAGAAATTGCACTCTTGGGCATTAATCCCAGAGGTATTAAAACTACATTCACACAAAAACATGTACACAAATGTTCCTAGCATCTTTGTTTGAAATAAGTGAAACTTGAGTCACTCCAAATACCCTTCAACATTTGACTGGATGGACAAATTGTGGTACATTAATAACATGGATATTTCTCAACCAAAATAATGAATGAGCTACTGATAATATCTGCAAAACCTTCAATAAATTTTCACAGAATAATACTGAGTGAAAAAAAATAACAAATACCAATGATTGTATGCTATATGATTTCGTTTGTATAACATCCTTAAAATGATGAAATTATAGAAATGGAGAACAAATTAGTGGTTGCCAGCAATGTCTTGGAAGTTGGGAGGGTAAAGGGAGGGACCCTGGCTGTAAAGAATAGCAGGAGGGATTCTTGTGGTGTTGGAAATATTCAGCACCTAAACTGTGAGGGTAAATAACATGAACTTGCTCAGAAGATAAAATTGTATAGAACTTAACACAGGAGAAAATCTGAGTAAGATAGGATTTTAATATTGGTCCAACTTACCTGATGGAGACAGTGTGATAGTCTCCCTTACAAAATGCCACTATTAATCACAATATATAGGGGATATCTCTCTCTCTCTCTGTATTATCATTTACAACTATATGTGAATCTACAATAATTTCCATGCAAATTGCCTTTGAAATTATCAAGGAAAAGTATTCACCTTTTCTCTTATTTTAATGGGTACTAATTAAGTATAACATAATTGATATCAAACAGAGAAAGTTTTCCATATATTTATTTCAATGAAATAGCAATAATATTATATTTTCTTTTAGCTTAACTCAAATAGCCTCCCATTATCAAGAGTTAAAATACATTCAAAACTGCCCAAAGAAAAGACGTGGACACTTATTTTCAAGATATTGATGTAAAACAGCTAATTCCCTCTATGAGAGGCTGATGGAGACATTCAAGAAAATCCAGCAAAAATTCTGGACAAAATGCCTAAAAATATTCAGCCTCATTCCTCCACCTCACAAATCCCTGTCCAGTCAGAGTCCTGTCACCCATCAACACAGAAACTTCCAGATTCACATGAAAGGCAAATCTTTCAAGGGACATTTTATAGATTATTGTCTAAATAATCTGGAAATATTCATCACTGTGATGGGTCTGTTGATAAGGATGGGATATTTGTGATTAAAATGAAAATAGATTCATTTAACCCTAGTTACCATTAGGCATTCATCAGGAAAGAAGCCAGAAGCCAATTCAGGCACAGAGCAGAGGGCCTTTGGACCTACAAATCATGTCATAGACACAATGGCTCCTTGCACTTACCCTGCGAGCGCTGTAGCACAGGGTCTATGACTTCAACACTGCACACATGCGGATATTATTTAGAACTCTCCAAGGTATAGATTTACATGACCATCTGCCATCTCAGTTGCTGTTTACATCTGCCTTAGAAGGGGGAGGGACAAAATCAATTAACAGCAGCAACCACCTGAACTTGAGGGAAGTGTGCATGTCTCTCCAAAGGTGAAATAAGGGGGAAGTAATGAAAGGGTTTCTTAAAATCCTCAGGCCCTGTACACTTGGAAAAATGAGAAATTATACCCCATTTGATTCAAATGTATGATATGTCAAGATCAATGTATTGTCATGAGTAACTAATTAAAAATATCCTCAAGTTAAAATACCATAAAATAGTTCACCTCCTTTAAAAAGCCTCAGGAACTATCTCAACACTGCATGCTTTCAAATTAATTTACTTTGATAAATTAGACTTTGTAAAAATTAAAAACTTCTTTTGTTTTATGAAAGATACTTACTGTTCAAAGGTTTAAAAAGACAAGCTACAAATTAAGAGTAAATATTTGCTATCTGCATTTCTGACAAAGGATTAATATCCAGAATATACAAAGAACTTTGAAAACTCAACAACAAAAATTAATACAATTAGAAAGCAAGTAAAAGACACAAATAAAAACATACAGGTGACAAATAAGCACATAAAAGATGTTAAGTCTCATGAGGCATCGAGGAACTACAAATAAAAATTACAATGAGATATTTCTGCATACCTGTAAGACTGACTCTAAAAAAAGTGACAACACAAATTGCTGGGGAAGATTCAGAAAAATTGAAGCAATCGTACTTTGCTGGTGGGATTAAAAAATAGTCCAACTACTTTAATGGCATCATAAAATTAAACATGCAATGGCCAGAACTGGCACTTCTGGTTTTCCACACCAGAGAAATGAACAATTTTGTTCATACAAAAGCCCCTATACAAATATTCATAGCAGCTTTATTTGTAACAGCAAAATATTAGGAATAATCCAGATGTTCTTCAACAGGTACATAGAGCAAACTGGTGTGTACCCTAGAATACTACTCAGCAATAAAAAAAAGGAACACATTTAAGTGATGGACATTATTATCCAAAGTACATGTATGAAGACACAAATTGGTGTGAATATACTTTGTATATAACCAGAGATATAAAAAATTGTGACACACACACACACACACACACACACACACACACACACACACTCACACATTTGATGCAGGCAACAACCTGGATGAATCTCCAGGGAATAAAGTTGAGTGATGAAAAAAGAAAAACACAAAAGATTACACACTATGATTCCATTTTTATAACCTTTTTGAAATAACACCATTAAAGAAGTGGAGAACAGATAAGTAGTGGGCAAGTGTTAAGGAATCGGTGGTGCTAGAGAAGGTGAGGAGGAAGGAGACTGGGGTGCCTCTTTAAGGGCAAGATGGGAGAGGCTTGTGGTGGTGGAAAGCCTCTGTTTCTGCCTGTCTCCTTGTCATTATTCAGGTCTCCATAATGTACTATAGTGTTCAAGCTGTTGCTATTGGGAGAACAGTACGAATGTTCTTCAGCTATTATTCTTTACAACTACATGTATGTGGCTCTACCATTATTTCAGAAAGGTGACACTTAAAAAGAAGTTAAGCATTCAGGAGGAAAGGATATCTTTTCCACTGAGGTTGAATGAAGACGCTGCTCACTCAGTGGCCAAAAGGCTTTGGACAAGATGAAGCAGGAAGCCGGGCACAGAGGGTTGTATCTAGGCACTGTCCCACAGAACCTGGGCCTTTCTTCCTAACCAGGAGTAGTGCCTTTGGACAGCCTCCATTTCCTTCTAGAAGGTTCCAAAAAGAAAGCAACCAAGTGAATCAGACAAGGATGCCCACTTCCTGCCAACTTGTTACCAAGGCCTCTGAAGAAATCCTAACCCTGCAAGTCAACCTCGAACTAGTTTACTGTGATTCCAGTTCTGTTATTTACAGGCTCATCAGTGGAAGGGAAGCATCCGTCACCCATTACCAGAGACAAGCAGGGGAAAGGGGCTGCCCAAGACCTGTACTGCATGTGACCTCCAGGAAGGAAACAATGTGCTTGATAGTGATCAGATGTCATCTGTGAAAAGACGTCTCTTGGGCATCAGTGGGTGGTATCTGGGCTACCCTCAGGGGTCTGAAGCCCTTCCTTTCTGTCAGTGCTGATCCCTACCTGATCTCTGGGACTGTCCTCACTGCATAAAGATGCCCAGAGCAATGATTATGAACTGCAGCTCCTCCAATCAGCACAGATAGCTCATAGCAAGATTTCTTCCCCTGCACCCTTGTTTAGGCACTCTTTGGCTCCAAAGGGTGCATACCACATGTGCATTCCTAATACTGGAACATTTGGTTCAGTTCCTTTGAAGGAGCCAACTTTTCCTGGCTTCCCCGTCCCAACCTGCATAGCAAAGAGTTGCCTTCTTTGCCGTTGTGCTACTTGGAATGCACTGGTGATCAGTGTTGCAAAGTGGTTAAAAGCATGAACTTAGCATCCAATTGCCAGGTTCAAACCCCAAACCTAGCATTTAGTAGTGGTGAGACTTAGGGCAGATGATTTAATCACTCTGAGTTCCAGCTTCCTCATCATTATAATGGGGAATGACAGCCTCTCATCTCACACGGTTGTTTGAGTATTAAATGAGTTGATACACGTGAAGAGTTTGAAAAAGTACCTGATGCATGGGAATATTAACACCATGTCAACAATAATAGCGATTGCTATTATTACTTTTCCTTTACTCATCATCATATTATTCTAAGATACAGTAGGAGTGGTCAAAAGTCTGCTGAACTGAAATTTAAATTGTTTGAAGGTCAATTTAAAATTTGCTGTATCAACGTTAGGTTAAGGTCACTTAACCACTCTGTGCCTCAGTTTCCATATTTGCAATATCAGGCAAAAAAGAAAATATAAAACTATTGCTGGATTGTTAGGGGGGTTTAAGGATGTAATTGATTCATCGGAATTTCTCTGGTTTGCACACTGGAAACCTAACGCAGGATTTGGTGCATTGTACTTTTCTAATATTCAGTTATTTCTGTTGAGAGCAGTGCCCACTAAGGCGAGGTTAGTCCTCTCTCCTTCTCCATCCCCCTTGCCCTGGAGCCTGAGAAGCAGAGCATCCCCATAGCAACAACAGCAGCTGGTCCCTAGATAAGAGGAGCTGGAGCGGGGCAGCAGCAGCCTCTGCTGCAGAGCAGCCAGCCAGCCTCAGTGAATAGTAAAGCCTCCTCCTATCTCTGGCCTTCTCATCCCGGGGCCCTCACAGATTGGTAAGTGCTTTGGATTTTTTTCTTGACAAATTTTTGTGATGAGCAAGGCAAGTTTCCAATAAGTTACAGCTTCTTTGTAGTTGCTGGGACAAAGAAGGTTGTAGCTGGTGGCACTGGGGTTGGGCTTTATATGGAGCATGGCTAAGCTGAGGCGTGGTGGGGAACAGAAGTCATTACTTTCATGTCATTTTTTCCAAGGGATGTGGGGTCCTGAGTTTTGTGAAAGCCTGTACCCTCGCAAACTACATTGTAAATTTTAAGATGAGCGTTGTGTGTGTCTGCGTATTCACACAGCACAAGGAGTCTCAGCTTATCAGGCTGGGCAAAGTAAAAGTACACTTATCCAAAACCATCTGCATGCCCTACTTCAAGTCACTCCTTGAGGAATACTGTGGATTTAGGTCTTCTCAGTGAACAAATTTGATTTTTAAACGTCATACTCTTTGGCCTGAATTTCTAAGGTTAAAGAGGGGGGGTAGCAAAGGATATAAATTATACATAGCCAGAGGGGGCAATAACAAGACAGCACATTGGGTGATGGTTGTCATTGTTGAAACTTTTGATTGCATCAAGTACATCTAGACCTGATTACTTTTAGGATATTCTTTAAAATACCACCATCTCACCCAAGTATCCACTGGCTACAGAGAATCGTTATGTTCCCAAGATCTGAAAGTGGGTGTTCTGTCATTGGTTTGTGCCTTGAAATGTTCTAATCTTATTAACAGCTTTAGAGAAGGCCAGGTGTGGAATGAGATTATTCTGAAAATCAATTTAGATAGTTATAGATGTAGGCATCATAATCACAAGACTAAGAGTACAAAGAAGGCAGCTCAGTCTCATGATTGTGTTAGCATGTGCTGGGTCCTGGGCTGGGTGCTATCCGCATATTATATTATTAATACTCTCAGGCACTAGCATCCCCTATTTTCAGATGTGAAAGCCACGTTTTTCAAGAGAACACATGGATTTCACAAATTCACCAAGTTAAAGAGGGACAAGCAACCCAGCATTTGCTTCTGCCTCCGAGCATCCGAGGTTTACAGATAGGAATTTTCTGCCCATGAGTTAAGCCGTATATTCTTACATGCAACTGAGAAAGCTACTGAGACTCAAAAGAAAAAGTTCCCAGACCAACTTCTGACCTCAAACTGAACTCACTAATCTTCTGCAGCTGCAGAGATAGCATGTAATCCCCCTGAAAAAGAACTAGCCTGAGATGATGGAAGCTGGTCTCGGCAAAACAGGTCCTCAAGTTTCTGCAGGCTGGATTGCCCTCCGGCAACTTCTTGGGGATCCTACCCAGGCATCCAGTTCCTTAGCCCTTTCAGTTGCTCTTCTCAAAATGTTAGGTGACTTCTGCCATTAACATTTGCTGAGAACTGTGACATCTGTTTTTAGATCTCCTCTCTCAGTCCTATTTGCTTTTACAAGTGTCTCTGTGAAAAGAAAGGCTTTGTTTCTTGGGAAAAGGATTAGTCAGGAAGTTGTAAGAGTTTAGCATCTGGGGCCCTACAAACCCTCCTCAGATCCTGAAATCACAATTCCTGATCTCTTTCTTGTACATGCTTTGCTTATTCTCCCAAACCAACACCCAAGAAAAGAGTACAGATCCACAATCCTTTATTCTCTAATTAAGAAATGTGAAAATTTCTGAAAACCAAAAAAAAAAAAAAAAATCTGATGCTGTTTGTGTGAAGCTCAACATAAAGTTATTTGGTAGCCAAACCTGACCTGGAAGGATTGGAATCTTCATAGGGTCTGTGCTTGCTGCCATTCAGTGTGAAGATTCATATTTAGCTGCAGAAATAATGTGTGCAATCCCTGGTGCTCCCTAAGGCACCTTAGGGGTATTATATAATAAAAATGCCCTCATTTCCACAGCACATTTGACTTCAAGCTCATCAGGTGAGGGTAGGTGGCCTCAAATTGACAATTACAGAGCAGAACAAGCCACCACTGTGTCAGTGTTAAAATTCAGAGACCACGCTGAACCAGAAAAGGCAAGAGATAATGAAGGGTAACAAATCTTTCTACTAGAGACAATTATGGAACAACCCCAAAGGTAAAGTCTCCATCAACAAGTACCACTGAATGCCCTAGCTTATGTGTTGCAATCTGAAGACCCAGAGAACCTTAGATATAAAGGGAACTGGTACCTCCCTAGTCCCCAAATGATAGGAAGCTGCTAAGGAAGATGATGGACACTTCCCTGGATCATGTGACTAGGGCAGGTCCCTGTATGATGCCTGCTTGGAGGGGAGAATGAATCAAAGAGGAAAGCAGGGAAGAGTCGAGAGCTGGAATTAGGAATATCCTCTTTCTTAGAACAAGAAATAGGCTCAGGTCTTACAATGGTTTGCTCATAAAGAGCACCCTTCTCTCTGAGAAGGCAAGTGGGGAGTGGAGCAGGTGGTGGCCTCAAACTGACATTCAACAGGCAAATACTGTGCAATGATCAATAAGAGGGTACACTTTCAAATAGCTCTGCCCTCCAAGTACTTGTTCTTTATGGAGTTTCTGAGAGGAAGGTCACAATGACATAACCCCATGGGCAGAATGGGTTCCACCAAACATGAGAAATTTTTGTGATAGAAAATATTTTTGAATTTCAAATCTGGAAATCCTCTCTCAACCCCTCTTGCAAATAGTCCTGCTTGTTCCCACTGATTTAAAACAGTGTTTGTTTTCCCCATGGATGATACAGCCTCCTTGCAGAGGTAGCCCCTGTCAGTCTCATGAGGAATCTCTAGCTGCCCTAGCATGTCCGGGGCCCTCTAATGGTGGAACTGATCAACCTGGGGCAGGTTCTTCCCTCTCTGCTCTGGTGCTGTCAGGGCTGCTTTGTTGGGATGAAACTGCATTTGAATTGTTGAAAACAAAAGGTTCAATTGTTTCTTAGAATTTTCCACATACAAAGCTATCTAGTGAGGTGTAGAAAATGGCACATGATAAGAGCTATCATCTCTTGAAGAGCGAGTACAATGTGCTAAGCAGTGAACTACATAGGAACTCTATGAGGCAGTTATTATTTCTGTTTTGCAAATAAGAAAACTGAGTAAAAATGGCAATTGTGCGGGGGGGGGGGAGGGGCAGAGAAGAGAGGGCCCATATGTCCCTGAGTGTCAGTCTATAGGGGAATAACAAAGAAGCTAGTCTTGCAATTTTCATCATAGCTTCCAGGGAGAGAGGGTAAAAATGACTATATTGGGCTGGGGCGCCATTTACCCTCACCTCATCATTAATATTTAGCAACTTCATCAAAGTCACATAGCTTTTTAGTTACTAACTGATCTGACATTTAACCTAGGTTTATTGACTTGAAAGCCTGTGTTCAAATTAAATAATCAGCTATTGGACACTTGGGGGCAGCCTTGTGACCCAAGCATGAAGAAGAGCTACCTTAAGTTGGGGAGAAGAAAAAGAACAATCACCAGATAAGACCAGAACTCCAAGATCAAATGATGGTTTTGACCATGAGTGCATAACTATTTGCGTCAAATCTTCCCTGGGGTGATTTTCTGTACAACGGCTATGACTGGACCCATGACTTCCCAGAGAAGAGAAAGATGGGTTATTTAGGTGCAAAGTTCCCCATCTGAGGCTGTAACTTTTCCTTGAGACCTCAGCATAGAGCCCCCTTCTAAGTGGTTTCCCATAGCTCTTATCATTAAAGATGGAGGTAGGGGCTACCCGAGATAACAGCACACTTCTTTATGGTCCCGGGGAGTTGGCCATGTCTATATATACATTAAGAACAATGGTCGGCATTGATTTCTGCTGAAGTCACATACAATCAGTCTGCCCAGAGTGACACTAAAAGCCAGGCTCAAGTGATCAGTTAATGGCTCCATCTGCTATGCAATGATCTCAGCTCACAGGGGGAGAGGCCCTCCAGCCTTTCCTGAGAACAATGGCTAATTCCTCAGAAGACAACTGAGTTGAACTTATTCTATGGCCTTGAAATGTTAGCACAATTGGTCTTTGTGTTCCTCTGCACACCACAGGTCCAGAAAATCTCAAGAGAAGAAGATCAGCTGAGCCAATTTAATCTTATTTGTTCCTCCCCCACCATTCTTGCTATTGTAGGACCTGAGTGCTAATTATCAGAGAACCTCAGAAAGGAACTTAAGAAACAGAATTTGAACAGTCTCTAATGAAGATTTCCTATAAATCTCAGCTAATGCATTTTTCATTCAGACCTGACACATGTCCATTCTGGATTTTCACTCCTCCTGGGCAATGACTATATCTAATGGCTCTGGAAGTTCAAATGGATTTGTGGTTCAGGAAAGATGGAGGATAAGGGGAGGCAGAGAGACTTGCTCTCATGTCAGGAATCCCTAGGGAGAATATAGTGAAGATCCATCTGAGGCCTAAATATTCTCCTGGCACAACTCAACCACCCTCATAATATGGACTGGGAAGCATTCTCATTACTTAATAGTTATGAGATAGAATGGTAGAAAACTAGAAGCCTGGTTAAATTTGGATTCAATAATTCACTTTGTTTTTAAGAGATGTGTCTAGTGAAGTCTGTAGAACTTGATTTGGATCTAGGCTTGGTAATTTAATAGATGCATGACTAAGTAAATTAGGTATACTTTGTGAGCCTCAGTTTCTTCATCTGTGAAACAGACATAATCCTATTTTGCAGGATTCAGCTGACAAAATACAGGTGAAGTTCAATCAAGATTTTCTACTCTGATATGTGGATGCTAATCCATAATGGGGATGTGGGGGGAGCATGGGAGGAATGGAGGAACTTTAGATAGGGCAATGGGGAGGGAGGGGAAGAGAGGGGTTAGGAGAGATGGTACAATGAGATGGAAATTATTACCCTAAGTACATATATGAAGACACAAAATAGTGTGACTCTGAACAACCAGTGACATGAAAAATTGTGCTTATATATGTACTATGAATTGAAATGCATTCTGCTGTCAAGTATGACAAATTAGAATGAATAAATAAATTTAAAATTAAAAAAAAGATTTTCTATAACTCTGAGCTAACTCATTTCTAACTCAGAATCGGTCTAGGTATTTATTCTGAAACTCTTAAAATATCTCTGAAAGAGGAAAAATACTGAACATTTGATATATGACATTTAGCAAATAAATCTGTGTGCCTCCATGGGTGGGTGTATGATCCATCTTATTTGGGCTTAAAGTTTCATACCTAAGTATAAGAAGCAGTCTTAAAAAATAAGATTGAGTTGGGAAATAATAGTTAGTGCTCAAAAAATATATTTATTTTATGAGTGAATGAGTGGATGAGCCAAAGGCACCCTTACGGACTGTTTCTTACACACCTGTAGTATAAGAAGCACACCCACTCTCCTTTGATGATGTCCACTGAGCAAATGCAGCCCCTGGAGCTCTCAGAAGACAGACTAGACAAACTAGACCCTCGTTACAGACACTTGGGTAAGTGCTCCACTGCGAATGTCACTCATGGAAGTCAGAAAGGGGTGTCTCTGCCGTACAGCTTGCAGGCAAGTCAGAAAAGAGGCCCCTGAAACCTGATAGACTGTGCCTTCTGGTGACAGCCAACACCAGCTGGATGGGCAAATAGCCATGGGTCTGTGGGGTCTGCCATGAAATATTAGCTGAAGCACTGGGGACAGGTTCATTAGAGTTAAAGAGAGAGAGAAAGAGGAAGCATTGTCCTCTTTTGTGGGTCTGTTTAGAGTCCCAGGCAAGGCATTTTTGAGGCAATAAATGGGATGTGGCAGTAGAGGTTGTTTCCAGTATTTCCTGGCACACTTACACCCCATGTGCAGTGCCAATAAAATATTTCAAATATCTCTCTTTGCCTATCAAGACAGAATTTTAAATAGCCTTTTTCTGTTTTATTGTCAATCTGTTTCCTTTCCAGAACTGACTTTTTGCATAACCTTTGTAATGAAAATACCAGAAACATTTCTGCCTCTACCCATCTCTAACAATGAGACACTCAGACTTTTGATGGATGGGCCTTTTGCATATTTATAGCCTTTGTTTATGCCTCACCCGGTTATGACTCCCCCCTCCTCTTCCCACTCCCCATTTGCCATCAAGATATTTTATGTTCAGAATTTCTCCAAAAGTGGGGAAAAATGCAATTGAAGTTAAAGTATAAACTGAAGCAAATGTCTTGCTCTATGTACTTGTGCAGAGTAGTGCCTTAGGGTCAAATGGTGGCCCACACCCCTGACAGGTACATTGCCAGGCTGCACCCCCAGAGACCCCACAGCTGGGCAACACCCATTCTAGGCAACATTCATTCATTCAGTAATTCATTCATTCCTACCTATGGTATGTACAATATGGGAGAAATTAACTGTGCTGTGGGAGAACATGTTTTAAGAACTGCTCTTTTAACCAGGCATATGAAGACTCACAATTCCAAGAGCCCAGGTTTAATTCTGATCCCATAACCTGCCATCAGTGCCTCCTTCTGCCTTTTATTTGACATTTTGAACCTCATTTTCCTTATCTGCAAATTGGGGATTAATAGTACACTGTTTTGGTAGGCTTCTTTTGGAATTAAACAACCAGGAAAGTACAGGCAGAGATGAATCAGAAAAACTGCTGGCCAATCTTGTGTGCTGGAATGACATGGAATCACCTAGAACATAAGTGATACTCAGTAAAGGCTTCTTTACAGCCTTTTTATTGTATATATAAACTTCGTATAATCCGATGCCTCATACATAGTTTGACTTCAATAAATGTTTATTAAATGGAGATGATTGAATGAAATTATCAAAATCTTTTAGGTAAAGTAAATGTTTATTATTATGCATGTGACTGAGGAAAATAATGTTATTTGATTTGGGGGTTATGTATACTGACCTTTTGATAATACAGGCATACTAATGTACAGTTACCAAGTGATGGTGGTTTCCTCAGGCATATTGAATTTTCTAAAACAAAGGATAATTGTTTTAGAAATAGTTGTTTCCATTGTTTGCTCAATAAACCATAAAACTTGAAGGCAAGAGCAATCTACCTGTCCTTTTTATTCCTAGACTCTAGCAGGGCCTGGAATACACTAGGAGCTTTAATAAACATTAATTTTATAAATGAACAAATGACAGATCCACAAATGTCCAGATCCATAAACTAAAATGAAGAGATTTGACCTATTTAATTTTCAATGTTTCCAAGAAATTTACCTGAATATTTTACTGAAAAAAAGAAACAGAGAAGGAAAGAGAAAAAGAGGAGGGGAAAGAGGGAAAGAGGAGAGGGAGGGAGAGGCAGGGATCTGAAAGATCCAGTTAACCTCTGAATGTCCCCCATGTTCCTTCACATTTGTAGATCTAGCCAGACTGCATTCAGGTCATGGCTCAGAGTTTCCAGAGAGGACAAATAACCTGGTTGTTTTTGTGGAATTGGCTTCTTTGAATCCTAACAGAATGTCTCCTTACGCTAAACATGTTGGAGTCCATTCATTCAAACATATATTCAGCAAACATTTAATTATTGCTGCTAAGGAGATGAAAGACAAGATGCTATCATTAAAAAAGGGAAGAGAAGACCTGAACAAATCAAAACTACATCAGTAAATTCCTCACCCATCTTCATCTTCATTTCTAAGGCCAGAAGAGGCTTCCTGCTGATTCACGCTCAGGCTTCATCATTTGTCACCTTTAACAACTTTGAAGGTGTTACCTGAGCAAAAATTCTGTGACTATTCAGAAAATGAGAAAGGACACACAGGACTGGGGTTTGCATGGAAAGACTGACGAAGAGGGGGCCTTCCTCTGGGCCTGGTGGAAATTTAGGGGCTGAGCCCTGGCAGAGGGAACATTTTATTAAAACATGTGGAATATATCAAATGTATCAGATGCTTTGCTAACATGAGCAAACACACACACACACACACACATTCACACACTGATTTAATATTGTCCTTGCGTTAAGTATTGAGAGTCTATTAAAGTTTCTACAAATTAAGGCCACGCTCCCACAATTGACAAATGAGAAAGTTAGGACTTGGACGTGGCATGGCTGATTCTCATTCAACATGCACTTATTGAAGGGAGAGGCCATTAAGAATAAAATTGCATGAAAGCATCTACTCCCTAATGTCTGGGAAGATGCGAATAGAGAAACAGATTAATCATTGGGAGCAGTGAATGAGGGCTGGTGACAGAAGGATGAAGGCGAGCAGTAACAACCTTCAGGGGCCACGAGTGATGATCTGATGAAGTGAGGTAGCTGCTGGACTCCAAAGGCTCTCCTGAGGTCCTGAGGGGACTGAGAAAAAGAAAGAGATGCAGAAGAAGACAAAAGGGCTGGGGCTAGGATGGGAAATAGGAGATCTGCCAGGCCAGGGAAAAGAAAGATGAGTGGTGGAACCCCCGTGTGAACCATCAGGAGGACAAGGCTGTCCCAAAAGCGAAAGAGAGTCGGGAATTTACTGAGCACCCCAGGGAAACTTCCCAAGATCAAGGGAGCTGCAGATTCCATGCTGACCCTTGCGGTGTCTAAAGAGAGCAAGCCTTGGGCAAAGGAAATTGAGCATTAGTACAGGAAGCCTACCCAGTCAGAAACCCATGTAAACCCATGCTGAGATCTCCCCAACCATATTTTGAAGTTCTTCTTTGTCTTGCTTTTCAAATTCTCTTAATTGGGGGTTTCACAGAATTCCAGTTTTCATTTCTCTCTATTCTAGTCTGTACTTGAGTAGACCATTCTGTAAGTCTACTCAAGTTCTCTGTGGAAGAGGCAAAAATAATAAACATTTTTCTTTTTCAGAACAAATGACCTCTGCTCCCAGTGTGGGACTAACCCTTACTCATGTTATATTCTTCTTCTTCTTTTTTTTTTTTTTTTGCTTCATATCCTGTCAAAAGCAGATGATCTTTCAGAACAGTTCATTAAGGACTGTGATCTCAAAAAGAAGCCAAGAAAGGGGAAGAACACACAGACAAACCTGAATGTTGAGTCAGACCAAAAACAACCAAGGAGGAAAGATACACCCGCCCTGCACATCCCGCCTTTTATACCAGGTAACGGACAGCGCAGCCACCTCCCACAGCTGTGAAGGGGAACCACCTCCACTGGACCATGTTGGTCCTAACACATTTCTCTTTAAATATTGGGTATTTAAATAAAATAATAGTGGATTAAAACAGAACTATATTTAGAATACAGTATTTTTCACTCACTGAGAGTGGACTTTGGGGACAGAAAGTCATGCTCTGCTCCAGTCATCGGGGGTCCAGCTGATGGGCTCTGATATTATCAACAGACAGTGAATAAAGCCACCACAAACTTCCAAAGCCATCATGCTCATCAACATCCAGCAGGCATAAGGCATCAGAAAGGAGGATTAGTGGGGAGATGAATGTGGGTCAATCACAGGACATACCTGACTACAAAGGAGGCTGGAAATATAATCCGCTCCATGCCCAGGAAAAACATGGAGCAGTTTGATGAACAACTAACATGTCTCTCTATGAGACCTTAGATGTGACATGTGACACTCCCTTATGCTCAAAAACTTTATTTGCTTGGTCTCTTTTTCCTTCACTCTTGGTCATTTCCTTAATGTCATTTCTATTCACAACATACTTTGAGGGGGTACAAAATAAATGAAACATATTTCTATGAAGGAACTTTCATATGTGTAAGAAATAACAGTCCAGACACACCTGAAATCTGTAGTAAGAAGAAACATCACAGGCTGGGATGGAACTCCATTGTAGAGCACTTGCCTAGGATGCCTGAGACCCTGGGTTCGATTTCCAGCACTGTTAGTAAAGGAAAAGGAAGGAACATCAAAATGGAAGTTCTAATTAAGAACCAGGGAAACTGGGTCTGGGTAGTGAGTTCTGATTTTTAGAGCATTATTAAATGATGGAGAAAATTTTCACCTGCAGAACAGAGGTGAGAAGGCAAATAGGTGAGGTAGGGCAATAATTAAGGTCTAAGGGTGGAAGTGTGAGGCACAGAACTTGCAGAACTGAAAATGACCCCCCGGCTAAGGAAGATGAGCTTTGGAGAAAAAAAAAAATCCAGGCTCAATCCCCGTGCAACACCTAGAAAATGGAATAAATTGAGTCCTTTCTTTATCTCACCTATCATCTTAGGTAGATCATGGTGGTGGTAATACTAAATCCCTCAGGGATTTATGAGGCTAAAATGAAATCAGGCATGCAAACCCCTTTGTATAGAGGATGTTCCTAGTGCAGTCTGTGTAAGTATTATTCTTACACTAAGAAAACTTCATTTATTAAAATAAGTTTGGGAAAGCAACCTTGACTACCTTCACCAGGTGTATGTGCTGTGTTTATGCACAACCCTTCTATATGGGATATGTTCACTTGACCCTGCTTCTGTCTCTCTGTTCCCCTATTCATGCAGGTGTGATTTCAGAACATCTACTTAAAAGATATGATGCTCAGGACAGACATCCTAAGGGCAAAATAAACCTAGCTCTTCATAACTCTGACCTGGAACAGAAAAGGCCAAGGAGATAAGACACACCTGCCTTGCACGTGCCCCCCTATGCAGCAGGTAAAAGAGCAGGAGGTGGTGGGAATGGATCGGGAGCCTGACCATCTGGAGGTGCCAGGACATGGCCTTTGTCCTTGCCCAGCAAGCTCGGTCTTGCCCAAGTGCTCTAGGGAGGAGTCACATTTACTGCTGCCTCTCAGATTTATCTTCATTGGCAGTTCCCTGGGGGATGACCTGGAGATGCCAAAGGCTTGGAGATTACTCCTGCTTCAGCAGAGCTGGTCAAATTCACTGAGCCAGTGAAACAGAAATGTCAGTGGGTCCTTGAGAACTGGTGAAATACCTTTCCCCATCTCAAGTTGATCGTGTGTCCAGTAACTGATGGCTGATCCTCCCAAGTCACATGGACTCATTGACCAAGTTCTCAAAATAGGAGAGAGAGAAAGGGAGGAAAGAAAGAGAAATGCAGAAATATTGATAGCTATCTTATTATGTATGCAATAGAAAACCTTACTGATCTGTGTTTATAATCCAGGCTATAAGGGAGACTCTGTATGAGGTATAGTTCTTGTCCCTGAGAACTTTATATGCAAGTTAGGAAATAAAATGTGTACACTCATGATGATTAGAGTGTGAGACTGTGTGTGTGTGTGTGTGTGTGTGTGTGTGTGTGTGTGTGTGACAGAGAGAGAGAGAGAGAGAGAGAGAGAGAGAGAGAGAGAGAGAGAGAGATGCAGATGGTTTTGTATGGAGAATTGCAAGTGGGAGATGTACTGATATTTACTGAGAACCCACAAAATGTTAGATATGGCTTGTATCATGGATTTTAAAACGTTTACTGAGTAATGTAACAGAGTAGCTTTTACCTCCCTTTATAGAAGAGAAACAGAGAGACAATCTAATTCACTTGTCAGTTTAAAGTCTTACCTGGATGAGATGGATAGATGGAAGGATGGATAGAAGGATGGCTGATTAACTGGTTCGACTAATGATAGAATGACCAGATAAATAAGTGAATCAATCAAGGTTAAACACTACTAGGTAGAACAGCTGGAGTTCAAATCCAAGCCTCTCCGGCTTTAACCAGGTTTTTACTATACTATGGGGTGGTTTGGACTTCTAGCATCATATGAATGCAGAAGTTCCACTTTTGGAAGGAGATAAGATTTGATTGTTATTAAGAGTTTTCCATTGTTTAATTTTTTTTGAGGGGGTACTGGGGATTGAACTCAGGGGCAATCGACCACTGAGCCTCATCCCCAGCCCTTGTTTCTTATTTTATTTAGAGACTGGGTCTCACTGAGTTGCTTAGCACCTCACTTTTCCTGAGGCTGGTTTTGAACTCTCCATCCTCTTGCCTCAATCTCTTGGAATTACCAGTGTTCACCACCACACCCAGCATTCCATTATTTAATTTAATAAAGTAGGAAAAAGACATCTCAGAAAAAGACACCATGACAAAAGAGGTCAGGGCCTTTAGATATTCAGGCAAGCTAGAGGGACGAGTCCCAAGTTCCATGAAATTTGTGTTCTCTGTCCTTCCCTTCCTTTCATCCCACTCATCCTCTCTTTCCAACTCTTTTTTTTTTTAAGAGAGAGTGAGAGATGGGGAGAGAGAGAGAGAGAATTTTAATATTTATTTTTTAGTTTTCGGTGGACACAACATCTTTCTTTGTATGTGGTGCTGAGGATCGAACCCGGGCCGCAGGCATGCCAGGCGAGTGCACCACCACTCTAGCCACATCCCCAGCCCCTCCAACTCTTTTTTCCTTTCATCCATCCTTCCTTCTTCACCACTTACCTACTTACTTGTATATCAAAATGTATGTGACCCCACCTGGTCATGTTTAGCAGTATTTCTCCCCAACCCCACCCCACACACACACTTATATCCACACCCATTTCTAGTAAACAGCCTTTCTGAGCTCTGACTACATGTAATCTTTTAACATAATAAATTATAATGATAACACAAGAAGTTTAGAACAGGCAGAAGTCTAATCCTCAAACAACCCTCAGTATTTTAATGAATATTTATTAAATCCTTGCTGTGTTCTAGGCACTAATACTGCAAGAAAGTCAATCATCATAGAGTTAGCCAGACACCATAGTGCATGTCTATAATCCTTGGGAGGCTGAGGCAGGAGTTCAAAGCCAGCCTGATGAACCTAATGAAGCCCTATCTCTAAATAAAAAATAAAAAGGGCTGGGGATGTGGCTCAGTGGTAAAGTGTCCCTGGATTCAATCCCTGGTATCAAAATATTAATCATAATCATAATCGTACAAACAGACAATAGAATCTCTCCTAGGGATAAATGCTAGGAAGAAAAGTAAAGGTGGGTATGGAAAGAGGGAGAGAGCTAGAGACTGCTTCCTGAGTAGGGATGCAGGGAAGACTTCTCTCATGAGGGGACATTGAAACAGAGACCTGAATGGGGAGTGTGGGAGAGTACCATGGGAATAACTGGGCGAAGAGTATTTGAGCCAAAGTGATGAGTTCAAGTGACCACAAATGGCAAAGTCTTCAGCCTTTACTCCCTCAGTATTTATTGAGAACCTACTATGCGCTAGGCACTGTTGGGAGTGCTAGACATACATTAGAAAACAAAACTTAAAAAAAGTTTTTGTCTTCCCCGTGTGTATATTCTAGGTAGGGGATTATAATAACTAAATATTTGGTCCTGGAGCAGAATTAACACACATTTTCCAAAACTCACTCACAGGTAGGCAAATTGTAAACCACGAGATAACTCACTCAGAGAGAAGGATGGTTCCCATGACTCCTTGTATCACTTGCCTGGGCAGGATCTGCATTAGCCTCTTCCTTCCCTCATTTGTCTTTTACTTCAGTCAACAGAGGTTGCTGAGCACAACTCTCCTACCTCATGCAGGACTTGAAGGAAGAAGCCACTCTCCAGCCTCTAACATGGAGAGCAAGCCAGGGGCAAAATCCTTTCTTTTTTCACAGTAGATTTGCTATTGGAAAAGGAGTACAGAGACCTTGGTGTAAATGACTTAAGAATAATAGCCAATAGTTACAATTTATCCATTCCAACACTTAACCAAAGGAAGAAGGAGTTGTTACATGGTGATATTTCCATGGTAGAGCTGCATTCGTTGATGCAATAATAAAATATCTGATAAGTCTTGCATCAAAGTAATTATTTTGACTTATGTAACCCAGATGAGCAAACTCTGATCCATTGCCATGATTTTTTTTCCTGTTTCCTATTAGTCTACTCATTCTATAGGTTTTGCTGCAATATGGGAAATTCTACTTTAGAATTGTGTATGACTTAAATTGATTTTCTTGGTTTTTTTTTCTTTTTTTGCCTCTGTTAAATATTTCTGTCCTTAAATCAAATGAGAAGGAAAGAAAGACACAGATTATAACACATGCTTTCTCATTTGCAAATAAGGGACAGAGTGAGGCAAGGTAGTGTGGCGCATATAGACAATTCTCAGGAGAAATGGACTAAGGATGGGTGGGAAAGTCTACTCCTGCTCAGCCATGCTGCATTCCCAAATTTACTGACCCTCAAACTGACATATATTTTCCAGGTCCCAGTGACCTCAGCCAACTCAAAGCCTCTGTTAACCCATTTTTTCAAGTCCAAGATGGCTTTTTCTTTTCCAAACTAACTCTCTACTGGACATGGGCATGCAAATACCCAAGACTCTGCCATTGTTGTTAGTATGGTCTTTTGTTCTCATTACTGTTATTATACCTGTTATGTAAATTGACCTACATCAACAACTTGTTTGCTGAATTCATGAGGACTGGGTTGTGATTCAATCACCTCATGTTTCTGGTGTTGACCTTGATATCAGCCAGTCCAATCCTTTCTATATAGCAGTGCTCCATAATTATCTTCTGATTTGAAATTCTACCTGTCAATCATGATTCTGCAGTACCTGAAAGAGACTGATTATTTTCTACCCATTCTTGTGTTTATTTTACTTCCACAGAGTTAGTAGAAAGAAAAAAAATACTTACATGCAGGGAGCCATCTGACTACATAAAATTTTGCATGGGCTTTGAAGGCAAGAAAACTCTAGATTTTATTTTCTTCTCCTTAGTACCTTCAAAGCTCTGAAAAATGAACACAACTAAGAACTTTTTTTATTTCATCCATTCCTAAAAGGGGGGCTATAACGGCTATCTCAAAGCACTTAGAACACTTTTAAATAAAATGTCAAAGCACTTAGCAGAGCTTTTGGCATATTGAAAGTCCTCAATAAATGTTAGTTCCTCTTCATTTTCTGTTTAATCTTATATTCTTTGAGATAGGTCAAACAATATCTGAAGATGAGAATTCTCCTACTTCGTGCAAACCTGCTGATTCAGGGAACTTCCTAATTGATTGAACTCTGATCTCTTGGCAATGGATGTTGCCTATATGCCACTACCTAAATCCCCAATCAACAGCTTCCCCATTGAAACAAAAATGTTTATCAAATACTGCAGCATGTGTAAGGGTTGGAGGGGTGCTGTATGGCCATAGCCTCGACACTCATTATGGAAATTTTTGAGTCAGCAAATGTTTACATTTAAGTATGTGCAATTATAGATATTGTTGTATGATTCTAGCTTTTATTAGCATATTAGCTGAAGTACTCTGTTTTTGAAGAGCCTTTTTGTATCTAAAGATTTGGCAGTAATCAAAATGCTAGTTAAGCTGATAAGGATAGCGCCTTCGGCAGATGTGCAGAAAAACTCATGTTGATTCTAATGAGGGTGTCGGGAGGAACTCACAGACAAATGCACCCTGGAGACATCTCCTCTCATTAGCCCTTGGCAAGGGAACACTGGACATGGATTCAATCTCCCTTCTAAGTCTCTTGCTAACCACCGTCCTTCTCCTAGGTTAATGAGCTCATTTGACAGGCTCCAACTGCCAGAATAGCCCCTCAATAGGGTATCTCAGGCTCCCTTGCCAACTCCAGGCTTGCTCCCAACTTGGTCCACAGTCTGCCAGGACCCCCATCTTGATGATTTCATGGCAGGGAGTGCTGGTGATTGGTCAGGACCAGGTAACCAAGTATTGCTTAAGAGAGAAGGAAGTCTTGAGTTGGGGTCTGTAGCAAATGGAGCCAAGCATAGCTTGGCTAGAAGCATGAAAGAGGAACCTGATGGAAAACTGGTCCATAAACTGTGAACATCTGGCAGTCTAGGGGAACCAGACATTAAAATACAAAGGAAAGGGACTGGCTTGTCCTTTGAAAGTGACACCTCCTCTGTCTTGCTTGTAATAACATATTTTCTAAGATGGTTAGTTAGGACAAGGGGGTGCCTTCTCTTTGGCTCCTATAGGTCAGAGGTACATGTCTATAATGTGGATGATCAGTTGTAGATGGTACTGTACATGGGATCCTGCTCAAAAATAGCTCACTGCAAGGCTGATTTCCCCTCAGAGACCCAGGACTCACAGCTTTGGTCTTAAAACACACCAAAGTCTTACAAGCAGTCAACTTCCCTAAATTCTTCTCTAAAGAGAGAGGGAGGAACTGAGGTTTGCTGAATCCCTGCTACATCCCAAGTCTTGTACCAGAGGGTTGACTGCCCTCTGAGAACCTCCAGGGAATATGGATGTATTTGCCTAGTGTTTCCTACAATGTGGAAATAGTCTAGCAATGTTTACATGAGGTCTTACTACAGCATGAACAAGCGCAGGCCTAACTCTCTATTGTGAGGCATCACATCCTGTGGGAAATACACAATTTTTCTCCAATTATACAGGGGAATCAACTAAGATTTACATAGGTTATTTGAGCTGGTGTTGAATGATCACCAAATTCAAAGCTGTCTGGCTCTAGAGTATACCTTCCTTCAATGACACAGCTCTGCTTCCCCCAAGAGAACAGAGCATCAGGAAGAAGTCAAACCAGACCAGTGCATCTCATAGCCAGGTCATTTTCAAATCACCAAAGCATCAAGAACAACAATGCAGTGGTAACATATATATATATATTCCTGATTTAAAGCTCATCCTGAACAATAATATCCATGAAGTCAAGATTTTGATGAGCTCCTATGTTAGCTTTTTGTTACTTTGACAAAGTACTTGAGAAAATTAAAACAAAAGGAGGAAAGATTCAGTTTGTCTCACAATTTCAGAGATTTCTGTTCTTGGTCCTTGACTCTGCTGCTTTTGGGCCTGTAAAAGCAGAATATTATGCCATGAAGGGTGTGGTGCAATAGAGCGACTCACCTCATGATGGCCAGGAAGCAGAGAAGAGAAAGAGAGAGAGAAGGACAGGAAGGGGCCAGCATCCCGATATCCTCTTCAAGGGCACGCCCACAATGACCTAACTTCCTCCCACTTGGCCCTACCTCCTAAAAGTTCCATCTCCTCCCAAGAGTGCTGTAAGCTGGGGAACAAACCTTCAATACCTGGACCTTAGGGGGGACATTTAATTAAGCTCCAAATCATAACATATAACTTTATTATAAAACATTAAAATTACTGTTTAGCTACACAAGTATAAAACAGTGGTTCACATCATTTTTTTATTTGGTATAATTATTTATACATGGCAGTAGAATGCACTTTCACACATCATACATAAATGGAGAATAACTCTCATTCTTCTGGTTGTACATGATGTAGAATTACACTGATCATGAATCATATATGTGCATAATATAATTAATGTCCTATTCATTCTACTATTCCTCCTACCTCCATACCCCTTCCCCTCCCTTCACTCCCCTCTGTCTAATCTAAAGTACCTCTATTCTTCTCTAGCTCCCACCTTATTGTAAATTTGCATCCGCCTTTCAGAGAAAATATTCAGCATTTGGTTTTGGGGATTGACTTATTTCGCTTAGCATGGTTGTTCACTTTCAACTTGAAATTACCTCATGTGCTCCTGTGGGTAGGCCACTCCACTTTAGGAAGCATCAGCCTTTATCATTTAGAAGGTTTCTCCTATCCTTGAAATCCCAGGACCTCCCCACCCCCCAACTTTTGGCCCAGATTCTCATCTTCCTCTATGTCAAGGATACCCAAAGTAACCACAAAGCGTACCAAGACCTGGGAATATAAAGGCTCTCACCCATTTTGAATCAACCTACATGGAGCTTAATATAAAGACATATCCAGGAAGGAAGGATGAAAAGTTTCAGAATTCAACATAGCTAAACCTACATTCCCCTACTAGGCTATCTTAAATTCAAATAAAAATCCAATCCTCCATGTAGCTGGTATCAGAGAGAATATCTCCTACTGTGTTTCATACGTGATTTATGCAAAAGCTTTAGTTCCAGCCAGACTCTTGAAATTGTTTTTCTCCTCCAATAAATATTAGCTAATTGGTAAGGAACCCATCAGAACAAACTAGGAACTAAATCAAATGAATAGTCATTAAGATTACCACATAGTTTTCATTAATTTGCCATTGTTGAATGGAGTCCAGTGCTATAGAAAGGCCTCTTGTGGTGCTCAGCTTCTCCCTCAAGTTTAGATCTTTATGAACTGCTTCATGGACTGGAGCCTCTAATTACGAGAAGAAGGAGAGAGGGATCCAAGGCAAGGGTACAAGACTCAACTGGGGGCTGGAATGGGAGGACAGGACTGGCCTCAGTCACAATTCCACTGTCCTTTGTTAAAAAATGATCCTACTTGACCCTTCATAGGGTGAGCAGAACTATTCTGACATCCTTGGCTGGACTTTTCTGAGCTAATCAGCCCAGAAAATTGGGCTCAGAAAAGAAATTCAGACTTCTGAATTTCATAGACCAGAAAATTCTTTAAGAACAAAATACCATGGGGCCCAACAGAGGGATAGCAACTTATTTATTTTATTTTATTTTATTTTTTGAGTAAGAATGAGAAGAAACAATCATCTAACATGTCTAAAATTTTTTAAAAGAAAAAGATATTTTAATCCTCCAAAGAAGGCAAAGAGTTGTCTCAAAATAAAGAGCCCCTTTTAAATTATAGCTATACAGTTATATGGAAAAACTCACTACATTTTTCTTATTTTCCCTTTTTGCTCTAAACTATGTGACCCTCATCATTTCCTGGGATTAATATTTGGAAATGGCATGTGCAGCACCTTGGCTTAATATTTTCCCTGGTTGTTGGTAAAATATTTCAAAGATTGATTTTATGAGGATGACCAGTTGACTTGGGGGGTGGAGGTGGGGGGAGGGAGAAAGAAAAAGAAAAATGCATTTACTTGTTCACAAGTATGATTCTTTGCTAAGTGGGTTATATTTACCTTAGTTAACCCAATAACACTTTATAATAAGAAGTAGTGTTCTCATTTTACATATGAGAAAATTTAGATTTTCTCATATGTAAAATGAGATTAAGAGGGTGGCTGAACTAAGCCCAGTGCAATTAAACTCCAAAATCCCATGTTTTCCATCCTACAGTACTGCAGGCTTAGGATCAGAAACCAAAGAAAGAAGGTGAAGTTGTCTCTGACTCCCAGGCTTTGCATCCCCTTGCACCCAGAGTGGTGTCCTCATTGAGCACCTTGGGAAGGCCAAATAAGGCCACCCAGTACCCTCTCCCTCAGCACAGATGCTAAATGTTTCTAGGTTGCTGAGCTCCTGTTTCTGCACTACAAGGTTGTCTAATATCTGAAGCCGAGGCACTTAATTGCAGCTCTGTGCTTTGTTTTGCAGGTGTGAGACTGCTCAGGGACCAGAGACCCAAAGCGATTGTGGAAGATGATGAAAAGGATGGTGACAAGATAGCTATTTAAAGATATTTCCCCTGAGATCACTTATAAATAGGTTAGATTGGTTCCCTATGGTGACCTAGGGAAAAAATAGACTTGTTTCTGTTCACATTTTGTCCTAGTCTGACGTTCAGATCTAGACACCTCCTCCCCAAGAGACATACTACATCAGATTGCCAGTCACCTCTGCTATCTTTTTTTTTTCTTTCTTGAGTCTGGTTTCTATTCCAACTCCTTACATTTTCATTTTCCAATGCATGGAAAAAGAAACAGATCATCCCAAATTAGGAGTTAACAGGGAAAGCTTGGGGATTCCATTTCTTCATCTTCTGGATCAATTCATAGAGCAGAGAACATGGATACCAAGGGGATCCTTTGTGGCTGGTTCATCTGTGAGTCAGAACTTACCATCCAAAAAGGCGAGAACTACCATTAAAAATAAGAAAAGTCGATATTGAAATCATCATACTTCAGAGTGAGAATATGGAAGCTCTGTGATTTCCCTAGTTCCAACAGTTTATTAATTCCTTCTGTATTTCTGTTCCCCTCACAAAAAGGAAAAAGATGCAAGACAGCTGGAAATAAAGGTACTTCTATCCACATCTCTATGCCCTGGTGCATTTGTCCTGAAAGCACTACTTACAAAGAACAGAGGTTGCAAAAGAGACTCCCAAATCTTGGTTTTGGTTTGGTTTGGTTTGGTTTGGAAATGCTTGAATTAGTTGTTAATATGTAACAACCCAATCAGGAGAACTTGCACAAAATTCTAGATTTCCAGATTCTCTTGGAAAAAAAACATCTCAAAACTGGTAACTTTGGGTCTGACTATAATCGTGGACCTCCAGCAGGAGCTGACCACTGGATGCCTTTGTAGAAGAAACTAGGTTCCCAGTTGGCTGTGGGCTATGTTCTCACACACTGTGTTTACCTCCAGCCTTTGCATGTAAGTAGAGAGCCCAGTAGCAAGGACCTGCATCTTATTCCCTACCTTTGGATTCCAGCACTCCATTCCCATTATGAACACCTCAATCCTAGTGTTGAGGGAGGGAAATAAAGTAATCAGGTTGCTGGTTGCAGCACAAATAGTTAAACAACCTTTAAGAAGCCAAAGCAGGGCTGGGGTTGTGGCTCAGTGGCAGAGTGCTTGCCTAGCATGTGTGAGGCACTGGGTTCAATTCTTAGCACCACATAGGAAAATAATAATAAATAAAATTAAAGTTATTACAACTAAAATATTTTTTAAAAAGAAGCCAAAGCAATTATAGGTATGTGACTAGCAGGATTATATCACTACCAATAGCCATTTTTATCAAAGGATCCTTATCCAAAAAGCATACATGCACTCTTGCCCTGTCTGATTTGCTGTATAAACATATCCATAGGGTATAATTGACAACTTCTAGTCTCCATTATTTCTGACTTCCTGAGGTAGGGTGACTGTGTAGAAACAAAGATCCTGGTTCCAGCCGTAACTGAGCAAGTCCCTGGGGCTGAGTCTGGCTCTTTTTCTTGAAAATAAGGATAATAATCTTTGCTTTTCTTTCTTTATAGTTTGAGAATTAAATGAGACAATGTGTGACAAAGAGCTTTGTAAGCTAAAATGCCCTCTCCACCCTCTCCAACTGTAGCACAGGAGAATGTGAAGACATCTTCAGAGCATGGACTGTGCCCTTTCCATGTTCGAGTCCCCACTGCCTGGGTGTTGAATGGGGAGGAATTTTGTAGAACTGACTCAACGCACTTAAAGAAGGATTTCAAGTAGGGAGACCTGCTCACTTTCCACAGTCTTCACTGAAAGACCAGCCCTCTCCTCCTCTGTGGTCCAGTTCCAGCCTCGAACCAGGCATACTCAGAATGGGAGGGACCAAACCAACCTAACCATAACCAACCCTCACATGCTGGGGTGATTTGGATGGAAGTCACTAAGTGGAGAGGATATGTCACATTCCTCTACCAATTGCCTGTTATCTACAAGAAAATGCAGGCAGGATATCACATTGATAAGAGGAACTCAAGTTACTTTGAAGGGAGAGACTTTTGTAATTCTTTTCACAGACCAGATTTTGGAGGCAAGGATAATTCTGTGGTTAAGGATCAAATTAGAACCTCTGAGCGTGGGCTAAAGTGATAGAGTTGTCATGGCAGTGGAGAGTTGGAAGTCAGATGTCATCCTGTGGTCAGCCAAAAGTCAAGAGGTGGACCTGATAGGTTTCCTTGGAAACTTCTCTGGGATCCCCAATAAAATGGGAGTGCAGGACAGGACATTGTCGCTCTCCTCTCTGAGAGGACCCACTCTCTCCCTTGAGAGTGTCCCCTTCCCCTTTTCCTATCCCTTTAATAAACTCATTCTTGTTACTCTGAGCACACATGTCTAAAATCTTTCTTACTTGTTCATAGGATTCAGGGTTTGAAGGGGGGTCTTCATGCTGCCTCAGTTTCCTGGAAGGTCCACTCTGAACAGCATGGCATAACCCAACCCAACCCTAACTAGCCCTCACCTGGGGTGATGTGGGTAAGTAAAAACAGCAAATTTTAGATTTTTGGGTCCTTAAAATGTATGTGTTAAAGCTATAGTAAAACAATATATAATTTAATATTTATCAGATAAATCATACTTACTTAAATTTATTACTTAACTACTTAAATAGTGCTGTTTGAAAAACGAACAGTGTTCTCTGAGCCTTTGTGTTTGTTCAACATTTTTCCCATGTCACCTCATCTGATCCTCAAAAGCAATTTGTAAGAAAGCTAAGGTGGGAAACGGAGCTGGAAAGGAAGCCAGGACTGGAACTCGGGTCTCAGAACTCCCTGCCCAATGCTATTTATATGGTACAGAGCTCTTCTGAAATCTTCCTTTAAAGTAGGGTCCAGCATGTAGAGGAGGTCAAAGAGGGAAGTCTTTCAGAGATCCAAAAAGGAGTAAATTATAGAAGTGTTTTCTGACCCTAACCTTCTGTCTCTATTTTTGAATGAATAAGTAATAAACTTTCCAACATGCAAAACTGAATCATTGCTACCAGACCCAATGTTATAGGGAGGTGATGAGGTTATTTCTGTCTTCTCACTCCACCCTAGACACTGAGTCATCCATTCTCTACTTTGCAGCTAGAAGGACCCTTTCTAAACCTGATGATGTGGGGCCTTAAATCTGATGATGTGAGACCCTCCTAATGTCTTCTCTCTGCCTCAAATAAGGGCAGATGTCTCAGCCTATACCCTGCTCTCTCTACCTCCTCTGAGCTCCAGTGACATTGGCCCGTACCATAGCAGGGGACACTCCTCTCCCTTCCCTCCTTTGTATGGACTCATCCATCCCCAACCCCCCATCACACAGTGAAGTCCTGCTCATACTAGAATTCAGAAAGCTGCTACTTTTTCTCCTTTATGACCAGGCCAGGGGTCTCTATTATTCACACGTTCATGAACCAACAGGTTCCATCCCTCTACCATTCTTAGCTCCTTTTTTGTGATCATTCATTTTTATAACTGGTTAATATCTGTCTTCATTGTTGTGGAAGGGCTGTGAGTGCAGGAATTGTTTCTGGTTTTGCACCACTTGTGTCCTATATAGGGTTTAGAATTTTGTAGATGCTTAAGAAATGTCAGTAAATGAGTGAATGAATGGACAAATTTTGTAAGAAGCCAAGTCCGATAGCTCAAAGTTGTCTTGCCATCTCACCAATTGGAGGAACACAAGGTTATCATCTCCTGAAAAAGATTAGGTAATGACTATAGAGCTGAAAGCAAATAACAGCTACAGCAAGTTGATCTGCTTCCTGTACCCAATATCTTTCAGAGAGTCTTCTTAATACACAAACCCACCTCACCAAGAACAGTTTCCTGTCAATAAAGTCTACAGGCCCTCAGGAATCAATGGTGACCCACGCCCGAGGGAGGAGCACCGTCCACCAACCTGAGGGTTCTAGTGTAAAGGCTTCAGAATACCATGGCCAGCCCCAAGGAGTGCCTCACAGATGCTAGAACAGGAGAGTTTCAGCATGAGACACAGGGGTTGCTGTGCCTCCACAGTTCTGCTTTTTAAGAGCCTGGATTTTCACTCTGTGTGCACAACCTAGTGATTACTGAATATGAGGAGAAAATGCCAATAATTGACATTTGAGAACTAACAAAATGTCAAGAACTAAGGTGTTGGTTTGACCATTAAAATTATTATAACTATCCCATTCACAGTCATTTATGGAAACTGTTGATCATTCACACATTATTTTATTGCTATTATTACAATTGCAATAACATTCCTCATCAATTATATGTGAAGTCATCTTTGCATAATCATAGGAGGAAGCACCCTGTCATTTGACTCCATCTTCTTAGTCTATTGACTATATTATATATTTTGGGCTGGGAAGCCTTCAGTTAGCAGACATACCTTCTACACCTTAACCTTGGACCTAGGGAGTTTGGGTCTATCCATTGGCTATACCCTAAAGCTCTTTGTGTCATATAGTCTGAGAATAGGAACCTTTTTGTGCACAAATACCTTATCAAGCTGCTTTCACTGAGACTCATCACTTATCACTAAATCACTCCTGCTGCTGTTCTAAGTGGCTACTAAGTGAGTCAGCTTGTAAAGTGGCATCAAAGGCAACAAGAGTCCATGCCCCCCTGTGTGCATTAGTCTTAGAAAAATTCACATTTGTTATGAGTTTGGTTGATAATTCCTCTTACAAAATGATCCTTTGATGGTTTTGCTGTACAGCTAACGCCTACCTTGGACCTGTGATTCTGGCAAACTGCCCCTTGTTCTTTGGAGGCTTTAGGCCTGAATCCAGGGCCATCTGAAATGAGACAAGTAAAGGGTCTATGGTGCAAAAGAGAAGAAGGAATTCATTCTCAGGGACATGTAAGTGCCAACCTCATTTGATTCAAATTTTCTCTCTCCTGAATTTCAAGTATATTTATATCCATATTCTTTTTTCACTCAGTTACCCAAAGTATTTCCTACAGGACCAGATTCTACCCAGTGTGAACTCACCAGAAAAAAAAATACATGCAATTCTAAAATTGCATAGTTCCAGTATATACAAACTTGGATTACGACAGTTTAGTTAAATACCATCAGTCCTGCCATAACATGGTTCAGATTTCAGAAACTCTGCATGGTATCTAATACTGACATACTGAGAGTATATTCATTATAACTGCATAAAGCATAAGCTTCATCAATAGCTCTTCAGCCCCAAAATTACTGTGTAAATAACAGATATGCACCATAATCAGTAACCAATTTCTTGGCTTCTTTCAAAGTCTGCTGGCAAATGGTCTCTACATGTGTTATTCAGTTCTTGCACAAGCAGAAAAGCACACAGTTAGGTTGCTTTCTTATTTCCTGGTGATAGACCAATTTCACAAAATCAATATTTTAAAGGAGGGAATTTGCCACAGAGATGAAAGTGTGGGAAAGAAACAAAAAGAAATAACACTAAAGTGAAAGTGAAGTTGAAGGCAAATGTAGTTAAAGAAAACAAAGCCAACCATAGGCCTAATGACGCTGCCAGTGTCAGGAACTCGAGGCATGTAGCCAGAGGAACTTCGTGAAGACCATCTGATCAACAAAAAATGGGAAAAGCAGTTGTGATAAAAAGGATGAACATATCCCAGAGGAAATGAGGCCAAAGAAACCTCACATTAGAGCAGCTCTGAAGACATATTTCATGACATTGAAAGTGCAAAGTATAAAATGTTGGAAGTTGATCCAAACTTAAACCCTTGACAATCCAAAGGGGAAAGAAGAGAAGGGAGAAGGGCTAGGAGTAGGAAAGGCAGTAGAATGAATCAGACAGAACTTTCCAATGTTCATATATGAATACAGCACAGTGACTCTCCACATCATAAGATGGGGATCCTAATTAGCACAAGTTATACTCCATGTATGTTTGGAATGTCAAAATACACTCTACTGTCATGTATAACTAAAAAACGACAAATAAAAAATAAAAATTAAAAATATTTAACACCCCCCTACACACACACCTGAAAATTCATCAAGACATAGGAAAGGTAGTCACTCTTTATTGAAAGCCACGTAACAAGGATAAGGCACAATAGAGCACTAGGTCCTATGTTCTTGATAGGATTTTTTCTTGTTTTTGTTTTTTTGCAAAGAATGAGAACACTTTTAATTGTCAATATCCCTAGTCTTTCAAATGACAAAATACTAAATATTAATTTTACTATTTTTTATTTCTCTATGCATTCATAACTAAGAGCAAGGTAGTATTTAATGCTTTTATAAAAAAATATTAAAGATCACAAAACAATGGTAAATTTTTCCATTTATGATTAAGATCATTGTTCATGGTTTCCATTTGCAGAGCTATATTTATGGTTCCAAACTACCACAGAAAGCAAAGGTTGCTTGTCTTTAGGTCTCAGGGCCAACCCAAAGAGAGTGAATGTATGCTACTTGGGGTGGATCTAGGAGAAGGGAGGGATGGGAGGGATTTTATATTATTAATTCATACAGATTCCAGGAAGCAAGAAGAGATGATTAGGACCCAGAGAAAGAGGTCCCAAGTGAGAAGCCAGAAAGTGAACTATTCAGCCTAATGGACAGGGTAAGAAAACAAATTAGAACACAAATAAATATCAACAACAACAAGAAAATCATAAAATAAACAATTTATTGAGGCTTTAGAAATGCCAGCTCTGGAGCCCAATACTCCTAAGGCTTTCTTTCCTTTATTCACAATATAACTATTTCCCTTCAAAAGACCTCAGAATTTTGGAGACCAGTTCCTACTTTAAAAACAAAAAGCCCTCTTCAGGCATAGGCAGAGAAGATAGCCCTTTCCCTGAATCAGCAGCAACTAGGAGACCTGAAATGGATGCTACAGTCTTTGAGATTGGCCTTTGTCTGTAGAAGATGGAACAAATTAAGCATCATGGGGAAAAATCACAACAAAATTTCTTTCCAAAATGAGAATTTAGTGCAAGAATGTAAGGGAAGTAAAGATAGCAAGCAGTAAGGCATTCTTAGCTGTGCGGTGCCCCCTCCAGATTCAGAACTTTACTCAAGAATACCAGCCTTGGATTCAGAGTAGGTTCACTAGTTGGGAGCAGGGTCCCACACATCCCCTGGACTACGCATTTGTGGGTGTGGTAGGATTCCCCATTAACACCCTAAAATCTAATCTGCAGGCTGCATCTTTATCTGGAAGCTCTAATAATGGGCAGAGGGACATACAGGATGGAGACTGGAAGGAAGACTTGGTCAATGGGGATGGAAGAATGGGCAAACAGCATTGACTTGGCTACCGATGAATTTTTGCACCATAATTTATTGCATTTGGTTCATAAAAAATGAGAAGACCCAAATCTACATTGTTGTTTTTTTTGTTTTTGTTTTTGTTTTTTGGCATGGAGACATGAGCTAAATACAGTGTTCCTAAAGAGGAGAGCTACAACAGGAACATCCTGAGCTCTCCCCAAACAAGAGATCCTGGCTGGTAATTCTTTACTATCAAAGAGTTAAACGCCAGTAGATTACTTTGTCCACCTGGCTGAAAGACTGCCCATCAGGAGTGAAGGGGGGATGCTCTTTAACAATCTTCAAATGCAGAAGTGAAAAGGAGACTAGGTTGTATCAAGGCCAACTTCTGGGTGTGCTCATGCACTATAATAATGCAAGAAGTTTCCTCTGGAGGAAACCAGGTAAAGGGCCCATGAGATCTCTCCATAGTTCTTCTTACAACTGTATGTGAGTCCATGGTTACTTTAATATAAAAACTTTAAGAAAAGGGACAAGAGCTGGGTGCAGTGGCACATGCCCACAATACCAGTAACTAGGAAGGCTGAGTCAGGAGGACCACAAGTTCAAAGCTAACCTCAGCAACTTAGGGAGGCTCTAAGCAACTTAGCAAGACACTGGCCCAAAATAAAATTTTAAAAAGGGCTGAGGATATAGTTCAGTGGTTAAGCACCCCAGGGTTCAATCCCTGATACCAAAAAAAAAAAAAGAAGACCATCACATTAATGTCGTCCATGTATTTTGTTTGTTCTTACTGGGTTTGTAATTACATCTTACAGCACTTTACAGGTTATTTTTTTCTTACAGAAGCAATGTCTGATTTTAAAAAGAGAGATTCTGCACAGTAGAAGGGAAAAGAAAGCAAGAAAAAATTATGTATATTTTTCCCTCATTAAGTTGATAATGGTACAAATGTGGTTAGATTCTTGGCTTCTTATGGTTTTGTGAAATTAAAAGTAATACTCTTAATTTTGTATTTTTCACTTTCAATTAACAATTTAAAATTGACAATTCAGAAAGCAAAAAGCAACCTCTAATTATCAGAGATCTGACCTGGTACTCATAGCTAGGTGTTCTCCTGAAGAGCATCAACAATTATATAGGACACGAACATCAAGCAAAGCCACTCTGTAACCATGATAGACCCCCCAAAAAAACAAGACCATATGTAGGTATGTCTAATCCTAGGTAAAACATGAACAATAAGCCACAAACTAACTCCCCCCCCCATACACACCTTAGTGACTATGAGTGACAGTTGTTTGGAAGAATGGGCCCATTAGAAGCTCAGAGGGGAGAAAAAGGACCACAGCATGCATGGACATCAGATGCTAAATGCTTAGCTGTCCTCTACTACACACGGGTCCATAGACAGGGACAGCAACAAAGTGCACAGCAAACCCTGTCACTCTTAGGGCATAAAGACTCAATTTTGTGACTCCCATCTGAAGGAAAAACCAGGGAAGCCCTCATTACTTTCTTCCAGGAGCTTGATGTGCATTGTTCAACCACATATGAAGGGAAAGAAGTTCTAAGACCCCAGGTTCCTGGTGGCTCATCTCTGGGACTGTGAGCATCAGCGTTAGAATTCTGGAGGTTGGGCACATGCAGACCCAAGCCATAGGTCTTTGTTTGAGGTAGTCCTTGTGGAAGGCAGAGGAATCCCTATACTCACTTCCTCCTCACCCTACCCCCACACACCTTTCAACATGAACTCGAAGCTAAAGAATGGAAATCCAGGGTCTAGACCTGGGACTGGGAATGGAGGAATTACCACTGAGTACTATCCTCTGCAGTTATTAGCTACTACTGGGCACCCAGGGTAGCTCCTACGGCTTATCACAGGTCCTGGGTTCACCTTAGGGGAAAGTGTCTGAAACACCCTCCAAGGTAAGTAGAGTCAAGGCTGTGATCCCTCGTGAGGTTCGGAAACCAGTCTTACACCAAGAAGGCCCTCACTGACTAGCATGGGGCCTCCAAACAGCAGCTGAGAAGGGATAAGAGGCAGATAGGAAGTTTGAAGGAAGCATACAGAGATGGAGTGAGAAGACTGGGTTGAGAATGAAGCTAGGACCAGTGGCAAGTCCAGGCTCTGAAATCTTGACTATTTGGGCCCTTTCTTTTCAGGTTTCTTGGGCAATTTAAGAGAAATGCTTAGATAGAAATGCTTCCTATTGGTAGCTGGGATAACCCCCTCCCTGAACACTCAAGAGGATCAATGCAAGTGAGGGGCCCTCAGGATGAAGGTTTTTAACTTCCAGGTAAATCTCACATTAGGTAGGCCCTGAGACAGTAGAGTGCCTGTCCTGGGAGGAGCAGTGGCTACCATGAGCCTGAGCAAGGTTTTTCACCCTTTTTTGCAGAAATTCTCAACATCATATATATTCTCCACATACTGTCACTGAGCGCAATTTTTTTGGCCACATGATTGATGGTATTAAAAGGTGAATGTTAATAAGACTGAAAGTGCCCATTTCAGGAAGTTAAAAAAGTGTCTTCACGGTTCATTGTCAAATGTTTGGGGATCCTTTTGTTGGGAGGAAACCACACTTAGAAGTCCAGCATGTGGAATGCATAAAAACTGAGATGCCAAGTTGGAGGAGTGGGGGCATGGGGACAGTCCCCTGCTCTCCACTTTGGGCCCACCCCTGGCCTTCATAGAGTGGCCTTTAGGGAAAGCCCTAGCACTCTTCAGAGCAGGGTCAGAAAGCATCTCACTAGGTGATCAGGCAGGTCTAGCTTTCCTTCAGCTGCCTCCAACCAATGTGAGGGTTCTCCATTGACCCTCAGCCCCAACCCCCCATGTCGAGTGGAATGAGGGCTTTCATTGCATGGGTAATGGATGGGTTTTAATATACAAGCTTGCCATCTCTGTCTTTGATATACCCTGTGCATTTCTGAATAGGAACAACATCCCTGGTGACTCCTCACTCTGAGCAGCAGCCAAATCGGCAGCCCGTCTCCTATAGAGCAATGCAAAAAGCCAGCAATAAAAAAACTAAATAGCAGATCAACAGGGTGTAGTTCTTGAACAAATGTACATTCATAATTTGTAACTGTGTAGTTATAAATCCCCTCCTAGAGCTTTGCTCTAATGACCCAAAGCAGAGAGGAAGCTTTTATTCTATTTTTTCCCCGTTTGAATATTTGGTGAAGGAACAATGTACATTTGTCAATAGTACAAATAGTTAATTTTTTTAACCTTAAAGAATTACCTCAGACATAGTGGAGTTACAAAGAATCAATGCCTGAATTTACTAAACCTTGTCTCTGGAATGAAATTTCTATCAGCTATATAGATAATTTGAATAGAAAAAAAGTATATTTGATTTTCCCCCAAAAAGATTTAAGGACATTGGATCCATTACCAAATCCTCAACTGCAGGCTGTGTGTGTGCGTGAATGAATGCATATAAATCAGGATCCCAAAGGTTCTTTCAATCAATGTTAAGCACACAGCGCTTGGCAAATAGCACATTCCAGGTCCATTTCATCTCAATTCTGGAGAAAAGTGGGCAAAGAGGTCACCAGGAAGAAAATTCTAGAGCAGACAGAGTGCTTACCATTCAGAGATGACTGGCTCTCAACAAGGCTTCCAGTTTCAGAGTGCTTAAGGTAGCAAACGATATTTGATTATTTGAAACAAGAGTGACCAATAGAACTCCATGCAATGACAAATCTTCTAGATCTGTGCTGTCCAATATGGCAGGCACTGGCCACATGAGGCTACTTGAGCTCTTGGAATGTGGCAGTGAGCATAAGTTAAGTTTTACCTTCATTTAATTTTGATTAATTTAAATTTAAATAGCCACATATGAGCACTGGCTACTGTATTGCCCAGTGCAGATGTGGAACATTAGGATCCTAATTTGGGATTCTGTAGTTAGATACAGAGTCAACTATCCAAGCAGCCAATCTGATTGAGTATGCAGAAACAAGGAGTTTTAAGTTGGAAGATATCTTAGCAGCCTCATGTAGGGGACAGTAGGGTTCAGGTACTTTATGTTATATGCTAGAGATTAAATAATAATGGAATTGTATAGGAATAATGGCAGTGCTTAGAAAGTTCTGTTAGGAATCTCCAACTCATGGTTTCAAAAGAGCCAAACTGATGCCCTGATATCTCCCCAGTTGCATAAAGAAAGCCGGGGGGGGGGGGGAGATGTCAGAAGAGAATACTATTCCCTAAATATATACCCTGTAGCAAATGCTTTCACCAATGGCCTTTCAAATCATTGTCACAACCCCAATGCCCAGAGAGTAGGAAGGAGAAATAGTCTCAGAATACAGAGGCTTACACAGAGCTCTTGGGTTTCAGAGTCCAGACATATTTGCATCAAAATCTCTCAGAAGCTGAACTTGGTGGCCCACATTTGCAATCCTAGTGGCTCAGAGGCAGGAGGATCAAGAGTTCAAAGATAGCCTCAGCAACTTAATGAGGCCCTCAGCAACTAAGCAAGACCCTGCCTCATAATTTAAAAAAAAATGAAAGGGCTAGGGATGTGGCTCAGTAATTAAGTGTTTCTGGGTTCAATCTCTGGTACGCCAACCCCCCAAAAAACCCTCAGAAAACTTTGTGTCTTTCTTCTAATAAGGACTTTCTCCAACAGACCTCATTTGTGTTTGGTTCTCTCCTCTTAATTTCCCTCTTCAGCTTCTCATCCCTCCCCTAAATGCTTCAGCCTCACCCCCAGGAGCTCAGATCCCTCCCTCCCTCTCCAGCCCTCCAGCACACCCCAGTCCCCATCCTCCACTATTGTGGCCACCTGGCGCTCAATCCACACTGAGAATCTTAGTTCTGAAACTAAGGTCTTGTCAACCTGACTGCTTTTTTGGTCTCTCACTCAAAAGTTCTGTACTCTTCTACTGGTGTGAAATTTCTTAGCCATATCCACTCAGTGATTACTCCTTGAACACTGGACTAGATTAATGTCCCACAAAATGGTGATAAGGACCTTGCCCAATTCACCAGCTAAGCAAATGTCAAAGCGGGAATAATTCAATTATGTATTTAAATGCAATCATGCTGGGTACATCAGGGTTGGGAGGGCTTATAACAAGAGAGCCTGACTTATCTGAGGGCTGAGCATTAGTCAAGAAAATCTGCCTCGAAGGAATAATATTCCAGCTGAGATCTCAAAAATGCATGAGAGTTAATAGGTGAAGAGGGAGGATGGGCGGAAGAGGACCACAGTTCCAGGTGGTTAGAAGAGCAGGTGTTAACCCCTAAGAAGGAGCAAGGCTTCCTAGAGAAAGCCAGTGTAATTGGAATGCACAGAGTCCAGGGGGTGGCCAGAGGTGGCTAGGGGGTTTCTTCAAATCAGGAAGATTCTCGTCTTCACTGTTTTCAAGTCCTGTGTTTTCCCTTCCTCCAGAAGATGTTGGTGGACAGTTCTTCTCTACTATGCATCTGTTAATGTGTGTTTTAGCTTTTCTGCTGCTGCGACTAAAAGACCTGACCAACACAATTCTAGAGAAGGAAAAGCTTATTTGAGGGCTCACAGTTTCAGAGGTCTCAGTCCATAGAAGGCCAGCTCCGTTCCTCAGAGCTCAAGGTGGGGCTGACCATCATGGCGGAAGAGTGTCGCAGAGGGAAGCAGCTCACAGGATAGTCAGGAAGCAGAGAGGGACTCCACTTGCCAGACAGAAAATATATACCTCAAGGCCATGTCCCCCAATGACCAACCTCCTGCAGCCATACCCCACCTGCCTTCATTCATTGCTCAATTAATCCTGGCCATCCACAGGTGCTGTCAGCTATGAAGGGTGCTCACTCTTCATTGCTGCTTTTGTCAGCCTGGGTAAAGGAAAACAGCAGTGACCTTTGTTACAGATGAGTTTTCTCACCATGATTTAGTGCAACTTCTGATAAAGCTCTATCCAAAATGATACAGCCCAACCAACTTTCTAGGCATGAAGACTTGTGGCAGCCAAACAGAGTTGTCCTAGCCAAGAGGAGAGCTACGGCCAACAACTTCCTGAGATTTCCCCAAACAGAGATCCTGGCTGATGATGCTTTCCTATCAAATACTTAAATGCCAGGAGATCATTTGTTGACCTCATTGAAGGACTGCCTGTGAGGAGTGAAGGGATGCTATGCTCTTTAACAATCTTCAAATGCAGAAGTGAAAAGTGAACTGGGTTGTATCAAGGCCAAATTCCTGGTATGCTCGTGTACTATAGTAATGCAGGGTATTTCCTTTGGGGGAAACTGGCTAAGGGGCACATGGGATCTCTCCATAGTTCTTAAAACTGTATGAGTCCATAGATAACCTCAAAATAAAAGTTTGAAAACAGAAACTGGAGTCATTACACTAATATCATCCATGTATTTATTTGTTTGTTCTTAGTGGATTTACAATTATATCTTATTGCACTTTATGGTTGTTTTTTTCCTTACAAAAGCAATGCTTGATTTAAAAAAAGAGAGAAAGAAATCCTGAAAGGTAGGGAGAAATAAAAAAGAAAGCTAGAACAAATTCTTTGTATTCCTCCTTCATTAAGTTGATAATGGTACCCATGTACTGAGATTCTTGGTTTCTCATGGTCTTTGTGAAGTTAAAAATAATACTCTTAATATTAAATTTTGCATATTTAATTTTAAAATTAACAATTAAGAAAGAAAAAAGCAGCCCCTGATATCAGGGAGCTGGTGTGGCACTCACAACGAGGTCTTGACATTCTCCTGAAGAGTAATGATTTCATAGAACACCACCATCCAGCAGGGCCACTGGGTAACCATGATGGATCCAAACAAAACCAAGACTACCCATTACTGTGATAGATGATTCCAGATAAAACATGAATATTTCCTAAACTTCAAAATAACCAAACAGAATTCCCCCATATTAGTTATTCTGAGTGACTACTGTTTCTCTACTAATTATAGCTTGAGCTTCAGTCTAGGCTGCCCCCTATATAGAATCCCCTTCACCTCCTGTCCACAGCTGATCCATGGCAAAGCCCTTCTCCCCAAACCCTCTCCAATCATTCTTCACAAGCCCAAGCCTATCAGTCCTTTCAGAACTTCTTCTGAGAACTCTCATTTCCCTGCTGTGTGTATTCTCCCTTCTACAGTAAGCAATAAACCTAACTTCTTCAACCACAGGTGTGTCTCCAGCAGCTTTGGCTGAAAGGCATTGATACAACATATTGTAAATATTCAAATGTGCTATCACATGTACTTCTCTAACCTCCTTTTTTTTGTACCAGGAATTGAACTCTGGGGCACTCAACCACTCAGCCACATCTCCACCCCTATTTTGTGTTTTATGTAGAGACATGGTCTCACTGAGTTGCTTAGTGCCTGGCCATTGCTGAGGATGGCTTTGAACTCCTGATCCTCCTGCCTCAATCTCCAGAGCCACTGGGATTACAGGTATGCGCCACCATACCACGCTCAGTTTTCCTTTTTTATACTTGCATTATATTTCATTCAGTGACTGTAACATAGTTCCCTTGACCCTAATGATGGACTACTAGTTATCTTTCAGGTACTCCATTTGTAAATGGTTACAGAATGTTCACCTCATAAAGATATTTCTGGTTATTTCCTCTGATAAGATGAATAAAAATAGAATTCCTAAGACAAAAAGTGTAGGTATTTTTAAGGCCCTTGGTGTATATTGTCCATCTTTTCATTTTATGCAAGAGGAAAATGAGAAAAAGAGTTGGAAAGTGTCTTATCCAAAATTAAAAACTATTTAATAATGACTCAGGATACAGGTTTACTGACTCCAAGTACAGGCTCCTTTTCTTTCTTTCTTTCTTTCTTTCTTTCTTTCTTTCTTTCTTTCTTTCTTTCTTTGGAGACTACAGAGATATATGCATATAAATCAATAAATAAAACTTCTCACGTTGTATTCATTTATGGATGATTTATAATCATTGAAAGTGTAGGTATACAACAAGGGGAAAGTGCATGAGCAGTTCTTGGTCATGCTTAGTGAGGGTCTCTGGAACCATCTGGCACTTGAGCCTCTCAAGGTCACTGTGGATATGTCTTTAAGTGCTTCAGATGCACAGGTCTGAATCTATTAAGTATTAATCCTATAGCCTGTGGGCCCAGGAAACCCTGGGGCTGTTCTCCATCCTTTGGGAAAGACAGCAGCTCTTTTCTCTTTGGTGAAGACAATCAAGCTCCATAAGGTACAGCCCTTAGGTCCCAGGGGATCATTAGCCTGTGGATAATAAGGGTCATTCCAGGCCAACCAAATACCAAAACATGAGAAAGCAGCATTTTTCTTATCCAGTTCTGTTTTTGACTATTATTTTGGAAATTCAGTTCTTCTAAATTGTCTTCAAGGCCCTCCTCTATAAAAAAGCATGGAAACAAGTTGACATTATAGTCTTTAAAACCAATGTTCTTGTCTTAAGTCCTGAAGTTTATGTTAGCTCATTAATGAATGTATTCCCTCCTTCCTCAGGGATTTATGGACTATTTCCTGAAAACTGGGGATTCAGAGATAAGATAGGACACAGTCCTGACCTTCCCTGAGTTCACGCCATCCTGGAGGAGGTCACTTTACCTGTACGAATGACTTGTGATGTCTAGTCTTAAATAAATGTCCATTCTGAGCCCCAGAAAGGATGGGCTGGAGCTAAGTGCCACCAGGGAGGTCATTGAGGAACTCACAGAGAAAGTGAGATTTGAGCTTGATTTAAATCATTTGTCAGAGAGAAAATGGGAAGAAGAGAGAGTCCTTTCAGACCTAAGGACAACTGAGCAGAAGCAAGAGAAACAAAAGTGAAAAAATATATTCTGCATCCTATGGTAATAAATTCTGCAGTCTAGAGCCTGGATTTTGTACTTTGCAACTGGTGGTCCTGGTTCAATATCAAGTCCACACACTAATATGGATTTGTCTTAGACACATGTTTTTATCTCTTTGGAATTTTGCTTCCTCATCAAAAAATATAAATGATAGGGTTTGGGATATAGCCCTGTTGGTAGAGTGCTTGCCTCACATGCACAAGGCCCTGGGCTCAATCCCCAACACCACCAAAAAAAAAAATTAACTGTAAATGATAAATAAAGCTGTCATTAGGCAATTGTGAGAACTAAATGTAAAAACACATGTGAAAGTTTCCAGCACTGGCCCTGGCATGAGTGAGGCACAAAATAAAGACTAGATGCTTGTCAGTAAAAGTCAGTGTTTTTTTTTCATTCCATGGACCCAGGTCATCTTCAGTTTCACCGTTGTGGAAGATGGTTGCTTTGACCCAGAGAACCTCAGCCATTTACCTGGTCTGGGGTCAGCTTAGGCTGAAAGTGTTCCTTGTCCTCCTTATCAAAGGCTTTGCTTTGGAGGTAAAACAAAATCTCTTTAAAGTCCAACTCCTATCATACACAGGCCTTCATAGAGTAGGCACTTATGGAAGGCATGGTGAGAAAAAAAGAGAACAATTTTTGGATTTTTAACATTTTTTACCTGTTGCACTGTGTTTTGTCTTTAAATTTTTAACAACAAAAGTACATTTAGCTTCAGCATCACCTGATGGTTCTGAATCTACCTTCCCAGTAGGTGACTCATAAGTTTCCATCAAGGACAAGTGACTCACATGCAATGTATTGGAGAAAGTTGTATCTACAACCTATTCCCAGCCAGGTTGGTGAGCCCAGGCCAGTTCCAAATCCTAAATTCAGTTCAGTTGGAAAAACTGAATCAGGTACATCAAGGGTACCAAGGATCAGTAAAGGGCCTTTAATGATCTTCTTGGTCTAATCCAGGATCCACAGATACATGGGACAAGTGTTTCTGATTGAATCCATATTCTAAAGTGTCCTCAGGATGCTTCTATACAAAAAGCATAAAAACATAATTTGAAAGCACAAATATGTATCAGAAGGACAAGTGGTATCCAGGGGAATTTGGAACTAGACCCATGGGGTATGAATATCAGCCCAGCCATGCACTAGCTATCCCTCCTGCAGCAAGTTACTCAACCTCTATTGACATCAGTGTATGGATAGAAATGATTCGGTATACCTTCTCATCTGGTAGATATGACAAGTAATTGAGATCATGCATTTAAAGCCTCTGGGTCCAGACACTTCACAGAAGAAGAGATATGATCAGTCAACAAATATCTGAAAAAATGTCCAAAATCTCTAGCAGTTAGAGAAACGCAAAGTAAAACTACACTGAGATTTCATCTCACTCCAGTCAGAATGGCAATTATCAAGAATAAAAGTAACAAGAAATGTTGGTGAGGATGGAGGGGAAAAGGTACACTCATACATTGCTAGTGGGATTGCAAATTGGTGCAACCACTATGGAAAGCAGTATGGAGATTCCTCAGAAAACTTGGAATGGAACTTGACCCAGTTATCCAACTCTTCGTTTATACCCAAAGGACTTAAAATCAGCGTACTATAGTGACACAGCCACATGAATGTTTATAGCAGCTCAATTCACAATAGCTAAGCTATGGAACCAACCTAGGCACTCTTCAACAGATGAATGGATAAAGAAAATGTGGCATATATACACAATGGAATATTACTCAACCATAAAGAAGAATGAATTATGGCATTTGCCAGTAAATTGGATGGAACTGGAGACTATCGTGCTAAGTAAAATAAGTCAACCCCAAAACACCAAAGGCTGAATGTTCTCTCTGATATGTGGGTGCTGACTTACAATAAGGGGGAGGGAGGAAGAGAAGAACAAAAGTACTTTGGATTAGACAAAGGGGACTGAAGGGAAGGGAGGTGAAATGAAGGGAAGGGGAGGGTAATGGGGATAGGAAATATAGTAGCATGAATAGACACTATTAACCTATATTCATGTATGAATACAGAAACCATGTACAACCAGAAGAATGGGAAGTGATACTCCATGTATGTATGATATGTAGAAATATCTACTCTTATGCATAACTAAGAAGAACAAAAAATTTAAAAAGAAAAAAAACACCTATGAATACTAAAAAAAAAGTAAAATTAAATTAAAATAAAGCCTCTGATTTCTCTAGACATTAATTCAGTCTTCGTTTACCTTCCTGACCCACTACACTCCTCTTGGGACTGTGGCCTTAAATTAGACGGTTCACTGGTGGACACTGTTCTGCCCAGATACACACATGTAATATACACAGTGCACATGTGCACACTGTGCTTTTCAGCTCAGGAGAAATATTTAGAAATGCTGATATCTAGTGATGAAAGGATGACACCGGCAGGGTAGCTCAGTGGTACAGTGTGTGCTTAACATGTGAGAGGCCCTGGGTTTACTTTCTAGAACCAAAAAGAAAGAAAAAGAAAAAAGCACTTTTTGTTGTTGTTGTTGCTTGCTTGTTTAGAACAAAATGACAACAAATTTAGCTTAAAAATCTCAAATGTCTTTTATTTTCCCTTCTGGAATCAGGCGGCACTTCATTCCATGAAACAGAATAAATGTTCTGGTGAGCCTAACCATAGAAGTTGGTTTGATGGACATACAAAGGCTAAGAACCCAGGGATTGGTCTTTTAGGGGTTACTTTCTGTTTTTAGTCAGCTGTTTTGCTACTGTGAGTAAAGGACCAGACCAGAACAATTGCCGAGGAAGAAAAGTAAACTTGGCTGCTTCCCCTTTCAGAGGCCTCAGTCCACAACTGGCTGGCTCCATTCCGGTTGCAGGTGAGGCAGATATCATCATGGTGGAAGAGTGACTGTGGAAGCAGCTCACAAGATCAGAAAACAGAGAGAGGATACCACTCTCCAGATACAAATACATACCCCATAGCCATGCCCCCAGTGAACCACTTCCTCCAGCCACACCTGGCCTGCCTCCAGCTACCACTATTAATCCCATGAGGGATTAAGTAATTGATGGTTAGGTTAAGACTATAACCCAATCATTTCTCCTCCAAACCTTCTTGCATTGTCTCACATGTGAACTTTTGGAGGATACCTCACATCCAAACCATAACACCTTCCTGGTATGACAGAAATAGAGAAACAGAACAACAGAAAAATGACTGAACGGCTAACAGCAGGTTGCTTCAGGTTGCTGTTTTGGTAAGAATTAAAGCAGAGGGACTCTCATTAATGTGTCAACTGAAACTAGTCCGTTTGGAAAATTTGACTAATATGTCTCCCTCCTGATTTCTCAGAAGGGTACATAACAATTTAGTTTCGGTTTGGTGATGTGAAACTTCAGCATGGGTAGCTCCACTTTCATTTTTACTATGGTCTTTTGGGATGCAGGACAGGAGCCTCACCCCAAACCACCCTCTTGTAATGTTTACTTACTCTGATCTCCATTCTCAGCCCTTACTTTCAGTCTCTGTTCCCTTTCTCTTTCTCCTCCTCACCCCAACCAGGATTCCACCTTAGCGCTCCTCATTCATTCTTTCATGGTGGCACTCCAGCCACCTTCCCATCTTATTCCCATTCCAGCACATCCAGCCTCCCTGACCTCTGAGCTGTAGATGGACCAGGCACAAGTTGTTTAGTCTGTGATTCCTTCCATCCAGAATTGTGTGGAAGACAAAGACTGGGCTTCCAGGTAAACAGTTAAATAAACGCTTAACCCCCTTCTCATGTTTCCAGTTGAGAATCAAGTGACTACTGTGTGGCCACTGCGTGTCAAGCACCTTAGTAGGTGCTGCAGATAAGAGGCTAAGTCACCTCTGTCCTTGGTGAGCAAGAAAAGGCAACCCTGGAAATGCATAGAAACAGGAATATTGAAACCCACGTGACAATGGGCGTGAATCTGAGAAACAGAGGTCCCGCATGAGATGGCCAGGACTACTTCACTGGTAAGGAAGCAAGTAGACCTGAGAGAGCTTAAGGAGGAGAGGGAGACCTGTGGAAAAGGGTGTGAAGGGTGGACAAAAGAGGAGATGACCTTCAGGGGGAAGGAGAAACAAACCTGGAATAGCCTGGAGGACTGGGAAATCTAACTACTTGGTCACAAAATGCAGGACGAATGCAAACCAGACAGTCACAAGTAGGTGCTTGACTGAGCTTCTCCGGGGCTGTGGGCAGGAGGAGCACCATGGAAGCTGTCCATCACCAGGAAGGCTATGCATCATGGAAAGGAAAGGCATTGGCATCTATCTGCCTTTTGGAAGCAGAGTGGGTAGGCAGATCCCCATCCAACCAAGAGGGAGGCAGGGGAATCCAGAGTCACTAGACAGCAAGCTCACAGATAGGAAAGGAGGGCTGAGGGTCCACGTGGTGTTGGGTGTTTAGCCCTGTGCAGGAGCCCCCAACCTACCACTGCCACTGTCACCAACACACACAGCTGAGTAGAGCATCTGACAGGGGGAGAACTGGCAAACGTATCCAGGATTACCTTTGTCACAGGTGCAGGGTCTGGCACCAACCTTCCTCCAAGCTACCCTTCTGCCACTGGGCAGATCTGGCCCACATTCTGGCAGAGAAAGAGGGGAGAGCTGAGGAAGAGACACACTCCCTCCTGGAGTGACTCCTTGGACAGCTGAATTTCCCACAGCTTTTTCGATTCTGAACCTGATAAAACAGGGCATGGTTAGGAGGAATTCCCAGTGGAGGAGAAAATGCTGGTGAATAGGGGACGGACAGCCTCCCAGGGGCCCCGGCATGCAAAGGTCCCCACCCCATCTCTCCACGTGGGTCCCAACTCCATACACCTGCATTGGACGTGGGCACTTCGTTTTCCTAAGACATTTGCCTGGGAAAGTTCCTCCTTCCAGAATCTTTTCTTCCACTCAGTTTTACTCATCTGAAAGTAGTAACAACTGAATCATAAACAGCTAATTTAGGCTGTTTGGGAGGGGCTTCCATCCTTTTTGAATAGCAACTCTGTGGTTAATATACAGGTCAACTTGGCAAGATTATGGTGCACCGCTGTTTGGGGAGGGTTTTTTCATTTCTTTTTTTTTTTTTAGATGTGCTTAACGTTTAAATATGTAAAGTGAATAAAGCATAATGTGGATGGGCTTCATCCAACCAATTGAAGTCTGTAAGAAGAAAGACTGAGGTTTCCTGAAAATGAAATTTGGCCTCAAGTTTACATCTTAGTATGGCTATGCTGAATCACAATAGGTAAGGGTAGGGTGGGGGGTTGGGGAGTGAAGGTTCACCCGATTGGACAGGGGGGAGTGGAGGGAAGGAAGGAGGGATGGAAATGAGAAAGACAGTAGAATGGATTGGACATAACTTTCCTAAGTTCGTATATGAATACACAACCAGTGTAACTCCACAGGAATGGGAAGTTATACTCTGTGTAATGTATGAAATGTCAAAATACATTTGACTATCATGTATAACTAAAAAAAAAATTAAAAATAATTTTTAAAAATAAAATGCAAAAGCAAAAAAAAATACAACTTAGAAACTGTGCCTGAGTGTCAGATCTACCTGGTTTATCATGAAGAATTCAGGCTTGCCAAACACCACAATTTTTGAGCCAACTCCTTAACAAAAAAAAACCTGTGTGTGTTGGGGGGAGTAGGGTGATATATATATATATATATATATATATATATATATATATATATATATATATATATATAGAGAGAGAGAGAGAGAGAGAGAGAGAGAGAGAATATGTATGTGTAATTGCTGTTTCTCTGAAGTACCCTAAAGCACTGACACACTTAGAGTTCTTCATTCCCGCAATTCATTTTTGGATTAATTTATGTTGAACAGTTAACATGGCTAAAATCAATAATGGTAGAATATCTCATCCCAGAAAGACCTCAGGGGATTAACTGATGGATGTTTTTGGATCCTATTCTCAAAAGAGAGGGTTGGTAGAACCCTGAAGTGCATCAGCTCAGGGCAGGAAGGACTGCTGAGTTAGGGGAGTTGAAGGAATAATTCACCCTTACACAAGCTGAGATTGGTTTTCATTTTAGGAGAAAATCTCACGTTCTGAGCTTGAAATTTCCATTCCTCAGGACAAGCCATGCCATAGGATTATCTCAAGGAAACAATAAGAACACTAGGCATTATTCCAATGTCCACTTTCTTTTGTTCCCCAGATCAGGGTGTAAGTTGCTATCTCAAAGGACACATAAATATTTATGAGATAAATTGACTGATGATGCCTAATTTGTTACCTCTCAAATGGATAGAGATGGAGTGTCTCCTTCTCCTCCCTAATGGCTCTTTTCCAAATGCCTGCATCACAGCAGAGCCCCATAATTTAACAAGTAGTGCTGGAGTGAGGATTTACACTCATTGGTCATGATTTTCAGATCTAATGTCATTGCTGAACATAGCTCACACAGCCAAGTTAGACTGTGTGGAGGGGACATTGAGAGAACTACGGAGATGGTGATGGGGATTCCTCCCTCTCCACATTTTTTTTCCCATTCAGAGCCTATTTTGGGTAGAGAACCATCATTTTGAACCTCATTAAACAGAAAGAGACAGGTACAAAGAATCAAATGACTTGCTCGAGTTGTCTGTGGTAGTAAGCAGCTATTCTATAATTGGAATCTCAGCTCTGACTGCATCTGCATCCATTGCCATTTCTAGAACTCTGTGATACAAGGGTCTCCACTATAAACCTTCATTTCTTTTTAAAATTATTACTAAGACACTGGTCATTAAAATGCATCTTTCTTACATAAAAATATTTTAGATATTAAAATAGTAATAAAAGTCACACACTTACACACACACACACACACACACACACAAGCAGGAAATTAAGTTCTTTTCAAAAGGCATTTATTGCACAGATTTTTGCCGAACAAATGCTGTGTTCAGCAGTATTTGGGTATGATGCTGAATAAGACACAGCCCCTGTCCTTTATCAGCTTAATTTCATGGGGGAGCTGAGGTCATGGGATGTGTTGAAAAAAAGTTAGAAGCATGGATATAATATCAGCATGATCTTAAGGGCTGGTTGACCCTCTGGAGTCAGTAAAAGGCTCCAAGATGTTGGCAACCTGCTGAGTTAGCCAGTAGTTCAGTAAGAATCTGGTGCAAAGCTCTCAAGGTCTCCTCACCATAGTGCTTTCATGTAAATCAGAGTGCATTAAACACACTGTTCCCAATCTGTGTACCAAGGAGTCATAGGGTGCCACAGGGTATTTTAAGTTTCTTATAATGCAGCAGGGATTTCTGAGGGAATCTGTTACACTTCATGTGAACTACTTGCTCCAGTAGTTTCCTATTTCAACATGCACAAAATTCCTTTTGACAGTATCATTCCCTTTATAAGCTGAGTTTTCAGCTGTTGCTTTGCTAAAGAGTGAATAAGGTAAAACATCAGTAAAAAACAGAAAGTGAGAGTGGGGGGGGATACAATCCAATTCCAAAATTCAAGGAGTTGGTCAGGGCCAAGGAGTGCCTATATTCCATTAGTAATTGTGGCAATCTAAGAGGAAAATATGAGTATTGTTTTCTTTCCTTACAGAATTTTTTTTTTCAAATAGCTACTAGCTACTAAGTTGTTAGAACCTATTTACTTAAGTCTTTTAGACCTAATATCTTAAAAAATAGTAAGAAGTTCTTTGGGCCTAGTGTTCTGGGAAAACTAGAGACAATGAAAAAGATTAGGAACCTCTGCAAATTGAAATCTTGCTACTCAAAGTACAGGGCTCCAACTAGCACCTTTGGGGTCATTAGAAATACAAAACCCCTGTCCCACCCAAATCAGATTTAATTTTCATAAGAGTCCCAGGAGATCTGTGATTCATACATGCTAAATTAGTGTTTGCAAAGTGCTTCACAGAAGTATCCAAGGACAACATAAGCAAATGCCCCAGGCCTGTTACTGCACATAGAATATAAACTGGAGTCAGATTTCAGATCTTGACCTTGACATTTACTAGCTGTGGATTTTAGGTATTACTGTGAATCCTCAACCTCAGTTTTATTAACCATCAAGTGAGAATGAAGGCTGCCCCTCTCTTTGGGGGATAGTAACAAAAGTTAAGTGAGATGATGCTTCTAAATTAGAATGCCCATCCCAGATAGCTGGGTACGGTGGCACATGCCTGTAATCCCAGCAGCTCAGGGGACCGAGACAGGAGGATCTTGAGTTCACAGCCAGCCTCAGCAACTTAGCGAGGCAGTAAGCAACTCAGTGAGATCCTGTCTCTAAATAAAATATAAAATAGGGCTGGGAGTGTGGCTCAGTGGGTGAGTCCCCCTTGAGTTCAATTCCTGGTACACCCCCCCCCCAAAAAAAGAATACCCATCCCACAGTAGATGTTCAATATAGAACCAGTTTCTTTTTCCTTCCTAGATCCAAGGCTTTAGGGTGGTTATTTGTCTTCTTTTTCTGAACCTTTGATAGGTCACAACTGCAGAAGGAATCAAATTTTATATACAATCACTGGGGAGATGAATGCCTCCTATAAATGGCCAGGCAAATATAAATACTTATTCTCTGGCCAGGTCTTGTGACAAAGTGTGCTGCCTGGAAATATGTGTAGATTTGCCTTTGGGATTTCTCTGTCCCTTTATCAAGGACAAACACTGAAGGTCCAGGAACAGAAAAGAACTATCTGGGTTTTTGTTGTTGTTGTTTGCTTTTTAAAAATTATTTTTTTGAGAACAGCATGAATGACCCTGCCTGATAGACAAGAACACATTCTCCCCTAAATCTGTGAGTTACCCAAGCTGAGGGACCCTGCCATACTACTTATTGGACACCCCCCTCACAACTCCTCAGGTACCTGGAGAATGGAAGGGCCAGTATGTGTTTGCAGAGCCCCACAGAATGTAGCAAGTTAGCCCCCATTCTCCTCTATCCTGGGAACCTTTGTCCCAGTGTGGCTTTTCTTCCTACACACCACTGCCACCTGGTGGATAAATTGCCACATTGCAGTTGTCAGTTGATGGCTAGTAACTCTTGTCAAACACAGATTTGGAATCTGCATGTTCAGGGTATTATGATTCTTTAAACAAGGTTGAAGTTCATTTTTTCTTTCTTAGAGATAAAAATGTAATTGAGTTACATTTATTAGTATGCAAAAAAAAGCTGGGTCATGGAGCCTTTACGAGAGGGTGACATTACAACTCTGAGAGTTTTTTGTGTGGAACAAGCTCTGTGAAAAAATGGAACATGGCAAAGCGTGACAGCAGTATGACACAGAGGTCGAGGCCAGAGCAAGCTGGGCTGCAGGCACTTTAAAAGTGGTCACTTAATGCAGTTGATGTTCAAATTATACACTGAAGTTGTTCTTTACCACAGCTCTTCTAATTCTAATCATAGCTGCAGGGAAAAAAAAATAAATAAATACCCCAACATTAACCTAGTTTAGTCTCTTTGTCTTCATTATTCAAAAAAACTGATTCTTTTGAAAACTAGAATCAAGATTTTGCTAGCCAGGAAGAAGCAAGGGCTTGGACTCAAGAAGACCTAGGTTCAAACCAAATTGTTTTTTCTTTGCAGAACACGAGAGTTCCTTCCTGGTCTCAGCTCTCCCTCAACCCCTGCCTTATATACCATATATCTGTACTTCATCCCATACCCCTATGAACACCCCACCTGCCTGTTTGCACCCTCAGCCTCTAAACCCAGTAGCAAATTTCTGTGTGTGCTGTGCTATAACTATAAGATCTTTCAAGATTCTGAAATTCCTCCTCACTAAGACATCAATGGCTGATTTTGGCAGTAACTTTTAAACACACACACAGAGATCCCTTTCTAATGGATTTTAATCATAATCACATTCTTGAATGAACAAAATTTAAGTTTCACTCAGACATTCATTGGTCAATCCAGAACAGAATTATGAAGAGAGTGAGGGCAAGAGAGTCCTACGAGAGCCCCTAGAGATAGATGGCATGGGTGATAAAGAGCGCCCTTATTTTAAGAAGTCGCCTGAAAGCACTTGTAGTTTCAATGAGAATATCAATTATCATGTATGTTCGAGGCACTTTGTTGTAGTTTTATGTGCCTTTTAGAATGTAATCATCCCAACTACTGTTATGTATGTTTGATCTATAAGAAGGTAGTTGCCTGAAGGTTTCAAACATCCATCCAGTATCACACAGCTGGGGCAACTGTAAGTCAACAGAGCTGTGGGTGCAAGTCTAGTAATGGTTATGTGCTTAGGAACCAAGGCTCTAGTACCAGTCCTCTTGGAAGGCAGCTAAAAATCACACTGTCAATGCAGGGGTGGCTTCTGGTCCCTTTTTGACCACCTGTCCCAGCTGCCTCTTCCCACTGAGCACTATTGCTGGTCCTCTTGGATTGTATCTTGACGAGCAAGGACTGCAATTCTCTGTGCAGACTAACCAGCTCAGCCCTCCCATGGCCCAGAGCTGCCCCTCACTGCTGGTTTGCTACCTGCCCCAACCCCAGCGTTGGCTCACCAGCTAACTCAATCCAAGCTGGGGAAACAGGACATACACAGGCAACAAATCCACGACAGCTGGCATTTGAACAGCTGAAGCTCATGGAGCATGAGTGGGAGGGTGAAGGAGCAAAGATGGGCAGCAGGCAGGCACAGGTCACTGAGGGCATCTGAGCTACCTCAGACACTCAGATCCAGTTCCAAAAGCAGTGGGAAGTGACTTGGTCATATTCGAAATTAAAATATTATACAGGTAGTTTTAGTAGCTATGACTTTGCATTCTGCAGTTCATGAAAAATGTTTTGGGATCTCCACCTCAGTTGTCATGGAATGAACAATAGTAAATTTACCTGTAGGAAAAAGAACAGTTACCTAGAAACCATGGAATTTTAGAAACAGAAGCAAACATTAGAGATTACTGAAGTCACTGATTCTCTATATTACTATTAAAAATGTCCCAGCCCATGTGGTGGTGCACACCTATAATCCCAGTGACTCTGGAGCTGAGGCAGGAGGATGATGAGTTGGAAGACAGCCTCAGCAACTTAGTGAGGACCTAAGAAACTTAGTGTAGCCCTGTCTCTAAATAAAATATAAAAAGACCTGGGGATGTGGCTCAGCACCCCTGGGTTCAATCCCCCATAGGTGCTGCCCCCCCAAAAAAAGTCTGAGTAATACTTTGTTGTGTATATATGCCACATTTTCTTTATACATTCAACTGTTGAAGGAAAATTAGGTTGGTTTCTTTTGGCTACTGTGAATTGAGCTCCTATAAACATCGATGTGGCTTAATCCCCATAATATGCTGATTTAAAATCTTTTGGATATATACTGAGGAGTGGGTTAGATGGATCACATAGTAGTTGTATTCCCAGTTTCCTTAGAAATATCCTCACTGCTTTCCAGAGTGGCTGCACTAATTTGTGTTTCATTTTTTTGACAGTACCACCAACAATGCATGAGTGTACATTTTTCTCCAAATGCTCATCAACATTTATTATTTTTTGTATTCTTGATAATTGCCATTCTAACTGGAATCAGATTAAATCTCAGCATAGGTTTGATTTGCATTTTCCTAATTGCTAGAGATGTTGAAAATTTTTTTCATATTTGCAACCATTTGTATTTCTTCTTTTGCCAACTTATTGATTTGGTTTTTGTTTTGTTTTGTTTTGTTTTTGGTGTTTTCTGAGTTCTTTGTATATTCTGGATATTAATGCCCTATCTGAGGAGCAGGTGCAAAGATCTTCTCCCACTCTGTAGACTCTCTCTTCATGTTCTTGTTTTCTTCACTGTGCAGAAGCTTTTTAATTGGATTCCATCTCACTTATTGATTTTTAGTTTTATTTATTATGCTTTAGGAGTCATGTTAAGGAAGTTGGTTCTTGTGCCAACGTGATGAAGTGTTGGGCCTACACTTTCTTCTAGCAGTTGCAGAGTTTCTGATCTAATTCCTGAGTCTTTGATTCACTTTGAGTTGATATTTGTGCAAATAAATATATATTGATCATAGACCTCAACATAAATCCAAAAGCCATAGCTTCCAAAAGAAAATACAGGAGAAAATCTTTGTGATACAGTTTTAGTTTGCTATGCACAACCACAACAAAGGACCAAAAGCTGGTTGACTTAAAAAATAAAAATATATTGTCTCTCCATGTTGGATGTTAGAAATCAGGATGTTGGCAGCGTTGATTCCTTCTGAGAAATGTGAAAGAAGGATCTGCTCCAGGCCTCTCTCCCTGGCTTAGTGAAAGCTGTTTTGCATCAGTTTCTGTATGTATCTGAGAGTACATTTCCCATATTTTATGAGTACAGACCCAACATAATGACCTCACTTTAACTTCATAACCTTTACAAAGACTCTTTTTTCAAATAAAGGTACATTCTGAGGCACAGAGAAGGACTCCAAATGTTTCTTTAGGGAGAACATAATCCATCCCAGAGAAGATACCCAAATCACAATCCACTGGTAAATTGGACTTTATCGAAATTAAGAACTTCTGCTCTTTAAAACAGAAAGCCACAGACTGAAGAAAATATTTTCCAATATGTCTGATAAAAGACTTGTATCTCAAATTCATGAAAATTCAACAATGAACTAATAATTTTATAATAAGCAAAAAAATTGACAGATATTTTACCAAAGAAGATACACCTGTGGCAAATAAGCACATGAAAAAATATGTTCAACATCATTAGATGTTACTGAAACACAAACTGCAGTCACAATGATACACTAATGTTAGCCTATTATAATGGCTAAAATCAAACAGGCCATGCCAAGAATTGAAAGTATGTGGAGCAACAAGAACTCTCTCATACCCTGCCTACAGAATGTAGAATGGCACATGTTTAGGAGAAAGCATAGCAGTTTCTTAGAGCATTAAATACAGCTACTTTATGATCTAATGAGTCCACTTTTAGGTATTTATTCTAGAAAAGTAAAAGCTTATGTCCATACCAAGATTTATGTATGAATTTTCTTAGCAACTAAGAAAACAACCCAAATGCCCAGCAACAGTGAATGAATTTAAACATAGTAGCAGATAGCCCACATATTATTTGATAACATAGGAGTGAACCAATAATATGTATGACTACATAGATGGCTCTTGAAATAGTCAATACTAACTGAAAGAAGCCGCTAAACAAAGGAACTGTAATGGTTAATTTGAATTATCAACTTGATTGGATTGAGAGATGCCAAGGATTAAAAGGCTTATGGATATGACAATTAGGGGTGGGCTAGGAATGACTGGCATGTAGGATAGCCAACTGAAATGGAGACCCTCCCTAAGTATGAGCAACACTTACCAGTAGGATGATGGCTTGGATGGAATAAAAGTTGGAAGAACAAGGAAGCAGCAGGAGATGCAAGCTTGATTCTTCTTTAATTGGTTCTTAATTGCTGCTGCAATCATCTGAGGATAACAGACTCTTGCTTCTTCACTCTTCCAAAGCAGATTCTGCCAGTGATTCTCCAGAAACCTTCAGTCTTAGACTAGGGTAACACCATTAATCCCTCTTGTTCTGGGGCTTCAGCGCCTGGACTGCACAGCTACTGGTTCTTCCAGCTCTCCAGCTTACAGACAGGCATTGTGGAATATCCTGCCTCTGGTTGCATAAGCCAACCTAATAGGTCTCATTTTTATAATTACACTTCCTGATGATTCTGTTCCTCTAGAGAACCCTGAGTAATAAAGGCACCTACGGTATGAATTCACATACATAAAATTCAAGAAAATGAAACACAATCTATAACACTAGAAAGTATATATCTGATAGCCTGGGATGGGCTTGTGAGGAAAGGGCACATTAGAAAGAGCCATGAGGAAAGCCATGATGTAATGGTGTTATAATTTGGATTTGGAATGTTTCCAAAGACTCAAGTGCCATAGGGTTGGTCCTCAGCTGGTGGTGCTATTGGGAAATGGTGGTAACTTCAGGAGACTGGGCCCAATTAAAGGAGGCAGGCCACTAGAGATGTGTTCTTGAGAACATATCTTGTCCCTGGCCCTTCCATTCTCTCTCTCTCTCTGCTTCCCACTGGCATGAGATGAGCATCTCTGCTCTGCCATGTGCTTCCTGCCATGATATTCTGCCTCACAACAGATGCAGACAGATGGGGGTCATGTGGCCATGGACTGAAACCATGAACCAGAATATATCTTTTCTCCTTTAAGTTGATTTTCTCAGGTATTTTCTCAGTGACAAAAAGCTGATTAACACAGATGGATATGTTCTTTATTTATAATATGGTGATGGCTTTGGTATATGTGTATATCAAAATATACTGCATACTTTCATGCAATTTATTACATGAACCCAGTAAAACTTACTTTAAAATCTGCATTTCACATTCAAATGGCCTACAGTTTCAAGTCCTGGCCCTGCCCCTTCCTAGTTTTGTTATCTTAGGAAAGTTATCTCTGAGCTTTATATTTTCCAGATGTAAAATGGCAATTTATAATGTTCATTTCACTGGGTTATTTTGAATATTAAATGACAACTAATTTAGTACCTGAAAAATAGAGATACTCAGTATATTGTTATTGCTAATAAAAAAAATAATGAAGCCACTCATTTTACTAACTTCCTATTAAATAAAAACCTAATTTCAAATCCAAAATGTACAGCCCGTAGTTTTAGAATCTAGAAAACTAACTCTCCTCCACCTCCTCATTCAGTGCATCAGAAAGCATGAATGTTAATGAGTTTTGCTAAAGCAAAAGTGCATTAGAAGAAAGTCAAAAGCAAGTATCTCTGTTAATTTGAAATATTTTCAAATATGAGTTGTGACATCCCTTGCTATAAACACAATGACTTACATGTTATAAAATCACAGCAAAATAACACTTCTTAGACACAATTGTGAGACTTTCTCAATTGTGATTCACAAAAATCACCTCCTAGTTTTAAAAAAATACACACACCTAAGTTTTCAGCTTAAAGATTCTTTTTTTAAGTGAGATTTAGTTTAGATCCTCAGGAAAGAAATCACTGACAAGTTTTCCCCCTTCCAGTGACCACATGGGTGAACCCCTGGGATTATACAAACAGAAGGGACTGGCTGGGTGAAACCCTTGTAAAAGACCAGATCTGAAAAATTCCCCAAAGCATTGCAATAATTGACAAAGGGCAAGACATAAAAGGACTGTAGTTTGCTAAAATCTTAGAAAATAAAAAAAAGCCTTCATATGCAAAAGCTTTAAATGTCAAGTCGTGAAAAGATGGTCTTAAAACATCTAAAAGCTATCCAGACAACCAAACAAAAGTTCAAAAAAATCACTCCATCACAGTAGTGGCTTCTGAAAAGATAAGATGACATTATTTTAATACCCACAAATCTGGTTTGTTTGGAAACGAACACTTTCCAGGACTTGTATTTATAGTCCTGCATCTTTAAGAGGTATAGTCAAGTTCTTTTTTTAACTTGGAGATTATAAATAACCCATTTATTCCTATCATATATTTTCCAAGTTCATTGAAGGAGACAAGGTCTGCAGTTCTGCATAGAAATCTCAATTACAGTGCAGGGATGTTGTTTAACCCCCAGTTTTCTGGGAGTGTTTATTTTAAAATTTCAGAGGTAAAACAGAGGTTACTAAACCAATGACCAAAAATAAGGAATAAAATTCTTAGTTTGTATGAATAGTGGCCCTCTAGTTTGTAGGCAACTAAAAATGTGATAATGCTTTTAACTATTCATTTCATATTCAGATGGCCCAAGTTCCAAGTCCTGGCCCTACCTCTCTCTAGCTTTGTTAAATTAGGCAAGTTTATGTCTGAGCTTTGCATTTTCCAGGCATAAAATGGCAATTACAATGCTTATACTAAGAGCGGTTTCCAATATGAATATGCTCTAAGATTTATTTCTAAAAGGTTTCAATAGATTTAAATTCAGTAAAGTTGTTTAATTCTTTTCCCTTTTGGAGCAGTGTCTAGCTCAGTCTAACAGTCTCACCTGGGATTGAATCTATACATATATTTCCTAGAAATGTTTCCTGGCGCTTTTACCTTGGGCAACTTACTTAACCTTAAGAAGCCTGAGTTTCCTTCAATGCAAAATAGATATAAAAACAGTATTTTGCAAAGAAAGTACTTAGTATTACTATTTAACTAAGGGCAGGTACATGTCTAGTTCTCTGTCTAAGCACTTGGAAAGAGGATACTTCTGAAGCCAGAGTTCAAATTAGACATATATTTCACACATATGGGAAAACCAGATTAAAAAGGAGAAAGATCCATTTTCTAAATCATGTCAAGTCAGTCTGGTTGCCATCATTGTCTTAACCACAAATCCAATTAGGAGGGCAGAAAATGGTTCCAATGCTTAAGCAACAACCAGTTACTATGGCAGAAAACCCCAAATCTCCATGGTATGCCAACTGAGACAGCCCATAAGTGAAGCTCAAAATTGACTCTTATTGGTTTTTTGAACCAAGTTGTCCTAAAAGGACATATGATCTTATATGCCTTAAGTTGCTTGGGTTATAAGGTATCATGTCTAAATGCTAAGAGCAAACTTGAATGAATGAAAACCACAAGTGGGGAATGGGTGACACTACTGAAAACCTCACCACTTGAGGAGATGCCAGTTCTCCACCGTAGACTACAGCACTACTGACACTTTCAGTGCCAAATGGTTAAACCAATGCTTTATTTCTCTGTAAGCTAAGAGACTGTAGATAACCAATGCTTGAAATACAACAAGCAGAGGAAACAGTAAAAGTTCTGTTTTTTGCATTTGTGCTTGCATTCCTGCCTCCCAGTTGGTGGAAGCCAGGAGCTACCTCTTTGACTTTTTATTTTTAAACACAACGAAACCATAAGAAAGAAAGTTTGTATTTTTCTTTTTGCTGATAATTTTGCAATCTAGATTTAAATCTTCTAAACATTAAAAAAAGAAATTTAAAGAAAAAATTAAGAAAATGTCAAACTAGGGGGAAATGCAAAAAAAGATATAAGGTTAACATTTTTAGCATATAAGAAATTCTTGGATGATAATACAAGTAAAACTATGAATAATTCACAAAAGAAAAGTATAATAATCATTGATACCTATTCAATCTCACTGGTAATACTGGTTATTAAAAATACATACTAAAATGATATAGTATCAGAGTTCCCTTTTAGATACAAAATATAAAATATTAATGATAAACAGAAATGTCCTGGAGAAAAATTCTTGAATACATATAAAGAGTTAAAATTTTTTTTATATATTTTTTAAATTTCCATAAATCAATTTCTCCTTAGCCTAATGAAAAAGCAAAAGTACATCAGAAGAAGTATATTCCAAGATACATGCATCACTCTTTTTAAGTTGAAAATAATTTAAATGTCCAACAACAGTGGATTGGTAAACTCAATAATACTGCAGACATGGGGTAGATATTATGCAGACATTAGGTATGGTGTGTTAGATATAGACTAATGAGCAAGGAAAGCCAATAATAATAGAGTAAATAAAACCGTTCAAGAATGTACATGCCATCTAATCCCACTGTTAAGACAAATGAGTTGTGCACATAGAACAGTTTGAAGGCCTACCTATACATAAAAATGTTGATATTAGTTCCCTGGGACAATAAAATTTTAATTTTTCAAAACTTTTATGTCTATTATAAATAAGACACAATCAGGCATAGCATGATGGCTAGGAACACATGCTCTAGGGTCTGCTCATACAGGTTCAAATCCTGCCCCCTGATATTTGCCAGCTGTTTTAAGTTATTTAGCTTTTCCATGCTCTGCTTCTTACAGTAACATGGGGATAACAGCATTGCCCATCTCAAAGTGTTACCAAGTGGTAAAACTCAAGTGGTCCCTGGCACCTACTCAAGATTCAACAATGTTAATTATTATTATCTTACACTAAGTATTATTTATATAACAAATAATAATATTGAGAACAATTAAGAAAAAGTACCCTGACATGTACAAGGATACCAAGACATTTCAATGAGAAAATAAAGTCAGCCCTCCACATGTATGGGTTCCAAATCTACAAATTCAATCAATAACAGATGAAAAATACTATTTTTTAAACTGCACCTGGCTGTATGCAGGGCTATATACACAGAATCCCAACTATTTGGGAGGTTGAGGCAGGAGAATCACCAAGTTCAAAGCCAGCCTGGGCAATTTAGTGATACCATCTTTCAAACAAAAAATAAAAAAAGGCTAAGAAAGTGGCTCAGTGGTAGAGCACCCCTAAGTTCAATACCCAGTATTGGGGGATTAAATTGTATCTGTATTAAACATGAACAGACTTTTTTTTTCTTTTTGTTATTCTCTAAAGAATTATTTACATAGCATTTACAGGTATTGGGTATTATAAATAATCTAGAAATGTCTTTAAGTAAAAAAGTAGGGTATGTGTAAACTACATGCAAATACCATACCATTTTATATGAGAGACTTGATTATCCTCAGATTTTTATCTGTAGGGGATCCTGGAACCAATTCCCCTTGGATTCAGAGGGAAACTATAACAGTCTTTTCAATAAACAGTGCTGGGACAACCAGATATCTATACATAAAAGAATAAAGCTAGATCATAGACTTAACTATTAAGAGCTAAAACCATAAAACTCTTAAGGAATAAATCTCTGTGACCCTGGGTTAGGCAATGGTTTCTTAGGTATAACACCAAGAGCATAAATGACCAGAAAAAAAAAAAAAAAACACTTAATAGGTCTAGAGCAAAATTAAAAATCTTTGTGCATTAAGGATATCATCATAAAATGAAAAGAAGACATACAGGACAAAATATTCACAAATCATGTGTTTGATAAGGGACTCATATATAAATACACAAAGAGTCCTTAAAAACCTATTAATTAAAAAGCTAACTCAAATCTTTAAATATGGACAGAAGCTCTGAATAGATATTTTCTCAAAGGAAATATATCATTGGCAGTCCATGAGCACATGAAAAGATGTGTGACATCATCACCCCCTAAGGAAATGCAAGCCAAAACCACAATGAGACACCACTGCAAACAGCTAGGATAGCAATGATCCAGAAAACAGACATGGTGGCTGATCCTGGATGCCATGCTGACTGGACTGATAAGATGCCTAAAAAATGGTAAAGCACAGTTGACGGTGGGTCTATCAGAGTATTTCCAGAGACAATTATCATGTGTGTCAGCAAGACCTGTTTTGAAAGTGGGCAGCTCCAACCACATAGGCTGGAGGCACAGATTGAACATACATGCACTCTGGACTCTTCTTGAGAAGCTGCATGTTTTTTTTTTTTTTTTTTTTTTTTTTGCTGCTGCCATCATCCAAGGACTTCGGTCTGCAGATTCTTCAGGCTTTGAAGATGGATTTCCACCAGTGACTCTCCACCGGGCTTCCAGGCCTTCAGCCTCAGTCTGAGCTGCACTTTTTCATATACATATACATGAACATATATCTCCTATTGGGTCTATTCCTATGGAAAATAGCTAATACCAACAGACAATAATAGGTGATGGTAACAATGTGGAGAAATTGGAACATTTTCATATTGCCAATGAGAATGTAATATGGTGCAGCTGCTTTGGAAAAGTGATTGGAAGATCCCCAAAATGGTAAACTGAGGAGTTACCACATGACTCAGTAACTCCACACCTATGGATATACTGAAGAGAAATGAAAACATAAAACGTATATCCACACAAAAACTTAGACAAGAATATTCATAGAAGTATTATTCAAAGTAGCCATATGTGAAAACTCCCAAAATGTCCATCAAATCTGTTCTATCCACAGAATAGAATATTATTTAGCAACAAAAAGGAGCAAAATGTTCATACCTGTTACAACATGGATGAATCTTGCTAAGTGAAAGAAGCCAAACACAAAAGGTCAAAAACACATGATTCCATTTATATGAAATGTCCTGAACAGGTCGATCTACAGTAACAGAGAGTAGACTAACAGCTATCAAGAGCTGAGGGAAGAACAGAAAGGAAGAATGGGGAATGAGTAAGAATGGATATGGAAGTTCTCTTCTGAGTGATAAAAATGTTGTAAACAAATTTTAGGACTGTTTGTACAATTCTGATTATATGTAACTCTCTCACCCGTGTCCCACATGGGTGGTGGGAATGGGGTTCCCCTCAGTGGAATGGGATGCCTGAGAAATAAAAGCTAAAAAAAATAGAATGACAAAAAAATCAGAAGACACAGAAAATGTTTTCAAAAGGAGGGCGGGACAGGAGCTGGGGATGTGGTTCAAGCGGTAGCGCGCTTGCCTGGCATGCGTGCGGCCCGGGTTCCATCCTCTGCTCCACATACAAACAAAGATGTTGTGTCCACCGAAAACTAAAAAATAAATATTAAAATTCTCTCTCTCTCTCTCTCTCTCTCTCTCTCTCTCTCTAAAAAAAAAAAAAAAAAAAAAAAAAGGAGAGTGGGAAAGGCAAGCCGATCGATTATGTGGATGGAGCTTCCACACTACAGCAAAATGGAGCCTGCACCAGGTTTATTTAAATCTGGAAACATCAAAGGCCTTCTGTAGAATGTTATTCACCAAAAAAAGTTAAAGGTGGGCTGTCCAATTCCCAATGGGTTGCGCCCATCTCCAGAACTACTATGAGAGCTCTCTCTGGCAGAATGAAGATAAAGGTCATGTGCCTTGGGCAATCTATTGAGTGGGAGAGCCACAAATATTTCCCAAGGTTAAACCTAAAACCTCCCTGGCTTCATGCTGAGAGAAGATCCTCGTGTGTTTTTCACGGATGGCTCCCCACACGAAACCATGGAATTTACCCACTTAAGTGGGTAAATTTTATATATTTTCCATAAAGACATTTTTAAAAATTTTCTCTCTATTCCCCTGGTAAATCTGAGCATGGTTTTTAAGAATTCCCTTTGAAGAGCCAGCCATTCATAATGGAAGCCAAAAAATGGAGTCTGAAAAGATCTTCTACTATGTTATGAAATTCAGATACTTTATGTCCATATTCCCATCCTCTCACCCGTGACCTAGTCACGAATTCTTCAATCAGTCCCTGTGACACAGGAGGCCCACTGCTAGGTAATAGGACAAGGGTGACCCAAGTGAAATTTGTAATTGAGTGGAAGGGAACCACAAGCCATGGCTTGTTATAAACAACAATAATAATGTCAAGATGGGCAGAGCACAAGGCACTTGGCCACACAGGTAAGGCCAGAAAGGGAGCAATGATAGAAGTACTGACCTATGTAAGAATGAACTAGTTAGCAAGCTAGTGTGCTGGGAAAGAAGAAACCAGCTGTGTGCTGGGCAGAAGGAATATGTTCAACAGACTAGAGACATGTACTGTTTGAAGAACTGCAATACCTGCCATATGGCTGGAGGACTGAGAACACTGGTAGGAAATGTGAGTGAGACTACTCATAAAAGGTCAGGTGTGCTCTGTTAGAGAGTTTGGACATTAGTTTGTGTTATAGTTTGGATGTGAGCTGTCCCCCCAAAACTCACGTGTGAGACAATGCAAGAAGGTTCAGAGGAGAAATGATTGTGTTGTGACAATCTTAATCTCATCCTTGAATTAATCCCTGATGGGATAAACTGAGTGGTAACTGGAGGCAGGTGGGATGTGGCTGGAGGAAGTGATTAAAGGGGGCGTGGGTATGGAGCATATATTTTGTATCTGGAGGTGGAGTCTCTCTCTCTGCTTCTGGATCCCTGTGATGTGAGCTGCTTACCTTTACTACCCTCTCCCATCATGATTTTCAACCTCATCTCAAGACCCGAGGAATGGAGCTGGCTTTCTTTCAACTAAGACCTCTCAAACCAGAAGCCCTCAAATAAACCTTTCCTCCTAAAATTGTTCTGGTCAGGTCTTTTTAATCACAGCAGCAAAATAAATAAATAAATAAATAACACAATTTGAAAACAAAGCAGAGCTGTTAAGCAGAAAAAAAATGTAATTGGTTCATTACAAGATTATTGTGACCTTAGTGTAGCTCCACATGAGTCACCTGGTAAGAAAGGATTGCCTGAACGGTGCTGGTGATGGTATGGATGGAGAAAGGCAGGTAGATTCAAGAAATACTTCACAAATAGAATAGACACAAATTTGTGATTTTATAAGGGAGAAGAAAGAATGACCCCTAGATTTGTGGTTTGGGCAACTGGATGGATAATGGCACCCTTTCCTAAAATAGGAGCCAGCAAATCTGGAATGGAAGACTCTGAACACGTTCCATCTGGACTTGTTACACTGAGGTGCCAGTGAGAATTCTAAGTGGAGATGTCAGGTCGGACAGATAGGTCTGAAGGTCAGGAAACACAGCTAGCCAACAGATTACAGTTCCAAGAATCAAGAGGCTGAAAAGACCAGACGATCCTCTTGGAGTAGCTGCAGTATCTAGGAAGAAGTGAAGAGGACGTGGAGTGGACCCAGGAAACACCGAAAGCCTGGGCTGTGAAAGCCTAACCCCAGTCCCTCAGCCTCTTGTAAGATCCTCCTCTGTCCCTGGAGGTCAGCTGCCTGGGCCCGCATCACTTGTCTTCCAGGTTTAGTTTTCCAACATCTCCCCCTTCTCAGGCACCATCAATAAGCTTTCCAAGAATACTGAGGAATGATGGGCACCAAGAACCATCCTGGATGCTGAGCTATAAAGAAGCCAACACATCCCTGCCCTAAAAAGGTCTTGTTGGTCAAGGGGACAGAAAGACTGTAAGTGACATCAGGACCCTATGATATGTGGCTCAGGTGAGGTCCTACACCATGAGATCCGGGCCCAAGTGAAAAGAGGTCACACAGGAAGCACAGGCCAGCTCCAGTAGAAAGTGCTTCTGGGAGTATAAGTTTTAAAAAATAAAGACAAATCAAAAGAACAAAAGAGAAATGGGTCTAGACGTATCTAGAAAGCTTTAGAACAGCTATAGTCATTCTAATCCATGAATCAGATCCCAGGTCCCATTCACCAGGGTGCCACTAAAAAGTGCAATACAAATGTTAGTTTGCAATTATTTTGTAATATCGTAATATGTTAGAATCAAACACTGACTATTCAGAGCAGTTGTCCCAACCAACAGGTGACCAGATGCTTTTGGGGAATAAGTTCACTCCTGCACTTACAGTTCTGAATCTGTTAATCACTGCTAGAAAAAAAATACACATATGGAATCCTCGGTAGTTTTTACTATTTTTTAATTCTACTGTAATACTACTGTAAAAAAGGAGATAATTTAAATTTACAAATTCTGGAGTCATTCTTTTGAAATAGTGAGCACATGAAACAATACAAAGATTTTCAAAATACCAAAGCTATTACAGATTATTTTCTCAAAACTGAATGCTTAGCTGGGTGCGATAGTGCATGCCTGTAATCCCAGCGGCTCAGGAGGCTGAGGCAGGAGGATTGCAAGTTCAAAGCCAGCCTCAGCAATGGTGAGGTGCTAAGCAATTTAGTGAGACTCTGACTCTAAATAAAAAAATTTAAAAAATTAGGGATGGAAATGTGGCTCAGTGGCTAAGCACCCCTGGGGTCAATCCCTGGTACTATATATATATATATATATATATATATATATATATATATATATATATATATATATATATATAGAGAGAGAGAGAGAGAGAGAGAGAGAGAGCTTAAATGAAATCCCAAAAATCTGAAGCACAGGAATTTACAGTCTTGAAAAATCAAGAAAAAAAATGCCAATACTTGTTTTTCTGCTATAAAAACAATTGAGTAAAATCTCAGTTGCACTTTTCTGAGAAGTACACAAGACCCTCAAATCCCCTATTTTGTATAAGAATAAACTATTCAAACAAGGCCCCAAAGAGTTCAGTGTATGCTGGGTAAATTTTAAACAGATCTATGTTTTACTCTGGGGAGCAAATCAAAATCTTCCTGATGACATACAGCTCATACGGCATTTGTTTTCTTTGTAATTGCCAGGAACATAAAATCCCAAGTCACATTTGGCTTGCAGTGATTCCTAGACCCTCCATCTGTTCAAACTCTTGCAAACCTGTGACCCAGGTGGGTGTCCATGCTTCTCTGCTACCAAATGATTTGCAGCAGAAACAAAGATGGGCAGGAGAGAAGCTGCACAAAACTAACATCTGAGACTAGTGAGTTTTAAGGAAGCCTTCCTCAACTCACCCCTCTGTCTCCCTTCCTTTTTTTGCACTCTGATCCAGTTCTAATGGGGCCAATGAAGATGGTCACTAAAGCCTGTCCTGCTCCCACGATCTCTCATCCCACTCTCTTAGCCCCACACTCCCAGTTGCAAATGCCTTCCTCATGTTATGGTAAAAGAAATGTTTCCCACAGATTTTCACTGTGTGGAAATAAAATCCTTCAGATTCTACAGTTTTTTCCCCTAACATCCAGGGCACTGAATTTCTGACAGCTTTGTACATTTTTCCCTGCAAATCCCCACTTGGATTGACTACACTCTCAACAAATTGTAACCAGTGAAAGTTCCCAGCTTCCAGGAGGATTTTTCTGCATGCTATGGTTTGGATATGAGTGTCCCCCAAAAGCTCATTTATGTGTGAGACAATGGAAGAAAGTTTAGAAATGAAATGATTAGGTCATCAGTGCATTAATCTCTGATGGGATTAACTGAGTGGTCATTGAAGGTGGATAGGGTGTGGCTGGAGGATGTGGATCATTGGGGATGTTCTTTGGGGGTATATATTTTGTGTCTGGCAAGTCTCTCCCACATGCCCTCTGCTTTCTGATCATCATGTGAGCTGCTTTCCTCCACCACACTCTTTCACCATACCTCAGGCACGGACGGATGGAGCCAGTTGTCTAGGGACTGAGACCTCTAAAACCATGAGCCCCCAGATAAACTTTTTCTCCTCTACAATTGTTCTGTTTGGGTCTTTTAGTCACAGCAGTGAAAAAACTGACTAAAACACTGCAAGAGCTTTTTTTTTTGAGAAGAGGGTGACAAAGAATAGTTAAAGGATGGCATTCTCTCTACCATTTATCAAGCACCTCATTGTGGAACAAGATACAAAATTAGATACCACCCAAGTAAGTGACAAGCATACCAAACACTTATTCTCCATTTGCACTTACTTTGAAAATATTTTTTAATATTTCAGAGCTATATTTTTTACTGAAGCATTTTGTATACCAAAGTCATCCCAAGACATAATTTGAATCCTCCTCATGTCTTACTGGGATATTTTCAGTTGATGTCATCAGCTGACACGTAGCTGATGTCTGTCAACAAAACTTAGAAAATAACAATTTTTTTTTTTTGTAGTTTAACAGAATCCCAGGAAGGAGTTTAAATTCTATTCAGACTACTGGCATTAAGGAAAATTACATGTAAATGTTCCTCTCTTAAGGGGAAAAATAGCTTGCCTTTCTTTAAAATTTCTGGAGAGAAATATTCAATATTCTTTCTTATGCTGTCTTTGGTTTCTCAGTCTAACAATCAATAAGATTTTTTAAAAATCCCTCATGTTTAGAATAAATATACAATCAAGTCATCTCAGGGACTTAGTCTGTGCTTTAATTCTTTTCACCTGAAGCCCCTGTTACAGTGTCTGGCACGTAATAGGTAATCAGTATATGAATACCTAGAGAGAGGGGAGAAATGGACGAAGGAGAGAGGGAAAAAAAGGTAGAAGAAAGAATGAAAGGATGAAAGGAAGAAAAGAGGGAAGGTGGGGACAGAATAATAGATACCAAGAAGAATTAAAAATGAGTCCAGAATTTAAGAAATGGACAATAGAGTAGCAAGGATGTGAAATGTGTGTAAATAGTCAAAACATGGAGCAGAAAATATTAAAAGAACTCAGATCAAATGTTGGGGAAAATGAGAAGAAAGTTATGTAATTTTCAGCTTGGAGGTAACAGTAGGGACTCAAAAGAGGAGGCTATATTTGAAGTGCACCTTGAAGAACAGGTAGATTTCAGACAAGTGATCAAAACGGACAAATGTAATTCTAGGGAGAAGTCATGAATGCAGGAGATCATGGGGTGCTAGAAAAAAAAGCAGTTTTTAGGAAATAGAATATGGGATGGAGCTTCAATAGTATCCAGGCTTATCAGCAAAAGTATTATAATTATTTAGGAGATGATTTGAATGAATGAGTGAATGAACAAAAAATGAATCAGCGTAGGCCTGATACTTTAAAAATAAGATCATGAATATAGTTTCCATAATCCATTCATTAATGTGGATTGCTAACCACCTCTTTCTAAAGGACCTTGTGGAAAAGTCTTCCATCAGATTAGATCTACTTGAATAAAAGAATTAATGTCAGAATGCTAATTTTTTCAGCATTTGCATGTCACTTTATTTTAATCTCAAGGATATGGGAAATCAATAAGAAATAGTCTGTTCTTTTCCTAACATTACAATCCAGTGTAATTTTACTTTCTTTTTTTCTGATATTTTAAAAACTTTAAATGCAAATTGGAAAAAAAAAGCGCATTGCTCCTGCCCTCCCTGTTTCCTGTTTGCTTTCACCCTTAAACACATATATACATCAAAGATGGACCAACCCATTGCCAAGGAAGACCTCTTCTGCTGGCTTTTATAGCTGATTAATTTCTATTAAAGAGCTAAGAAATAAGAGATACTACACATTGGTTCTGGGGAAAATATTGTCTAGAATAAGATAGATAAAACAAAATCAGTATACAAGCCAGAAAGATTAGTGAAAGCTTTAACATATGGCTTGTGATGGTTGAAATCTCTTGTGACCTCTGATGTTTACTAAAGATTATATCTGCTGAAAAACAACCTCAGCCACTGGCATTAAGTTTTAAGTGCATTTTTCTCTATATGAGCTGCTAAACTTTCTCTACAATATGGTTCTTTTTCATACATAAGCACAAACTAATTTCACTACATTATAAGAGCTATTCTCTTTTTCATACAGGTATTGGTACACAAATGCTCATAACAGCTTTTATTTGTAATAACCCCAAACCAGAAGCAACCCAAATATCCTTCAAGGAGTGAATGGTTAAATGAATTGTGGTACATCCATACCATGGACTACTACTTGGCAACAAAAAGGAACAATGTATTGCTATGCACCTCAACTTGGATAAACCACAAGGAAATTCTGCTGAATAGGAAAAAAAGCCAGTTTTTATTGAGATGTACTATATGATTCCATGTACATAACATCATGAAATAACAAAATTATAGATATGAAGAACAGATTAGTGGTTGCTATAGCTATAAAAGAATAACATGAGGGAGTCTTATGGCAATGGTACAGTAGAGTCTCTTGATTGTGTTGGTCATGCAACACTACATGTGTGAGAAAACTGCATAGAGATACACACTCACACATGAGTGTGTGCATAACTGGGAAAGTTGGCATAAGCTCTATGGATCATAGCAATGTCAATTCTTTAGTTTTGATATTGTACTATAGTCATGTAAGACAGCAACTCCAAGGGAGCTGGAGGATGGGTGCACAGTTGCCCCTGTGCCCTTCTCTGAAGACCTCTACAAATCTGATTATTAAAACGTAAAAGTCTAAATATATACAGCCAATGCATAGTGAGGTTTCTCTGTGCTGAGTTGAAGGGTACCTAATGTAGAAGTGAGCACAGAATAAAAACAAAACTAAACAGTTTTTGAAGAAAAGAAGTGAAGGAGAGAAAAAGGACAAAGGTATATAACCATCTCTACCAAATGCAAAATTGGCAAAACTCTGACTCAAAGAGCAATTTATAATATTTTCTTGAGCTTTCAATGTGCCTTATATGATGGTGACACTAAATCAACTTTATATGGGAGTTGTGAAAATTAAATATATAAACACTTATATAAGTAAGTATCTCATATAATTACATATATCTCTCTCTATATATACTTTATGTATATACGTATGTGTGTGTGTGTGTGTGTGTGTGTGTGTGTGTGTGTGTGTTTATGCAAGAATTGTGTGTGCACATACATAAGCCTGGAACTCAAAAAGTGTTAATTCTCTTCCGATAAGCAAAAAAAAGAAAAAAAAGACAACAGAAAAGAAAACTCTCCATCATTTATTTCTTCCTTCATTTCTTACTCTTTCTTATTGAATAGCCTTATTTCTTGGTGAAATTATTTCCTCTGCCTTCAACAGTTACCAGACAGCATAGATCAAAAACAAAGTCAGAGCTGGGCTCATGTAGGCACGTCTACAGTTGGCCTAAGTTCCTCCGCTGGACCACTGAGTCGTAGCTGGTGTGAGTTCTCAGAAGCACAGAATCCCACACAGTTCAACCACAGGGCTGCAGGGTGTGGCACATTACCAGGAACCATGCTTTGAACATTTAACACCCAATTTCCTCTACCTATATTGCATTACCAAGATATTTCAATTCCACTTTCCTCAGTCAATACAAATCCCTACTAACACCTCCTTTTAGTTAATTGTAATGTCTTGGCCAAGTGATATCTTCAAATACAAAACCAATGAGAAAATCCATGCAGGGGGCTTAAAATGGAATGGACAAGCAGGCCAGAGAACAGCAAAGCAGAAAATGATCCTGGGACCACCTGACAGAATAGGAAAATATCCCAAAATGCAGTAGGTCCTCATTGGCTCCAGGATCAGGGTAATCAGGGCAGAATCAGGAGCAAGCTCAGAGTCATTCTTCGGTAGGCTCACACTCTTTTCAGTAGTCACTTTCCCATCTCTAAGCTGCCTGTTTGTTTGCATTAAATTGTATGCCAGACCTCACCCCCACTCCCACCCAAGCAAAAAAAAGCCAAGGGTGTAAGAGAAAGGTCAGACAAAATGACAGCCTAAAATGCAAGGCCAGACTCCAACTGGGGGTGGGGAGAATGTGAGGATGAGATATGGGTGGAGTCAAGAGAAACCAATGGGACATCAAGACCATAATTAGGAACCCAAAGACTTTGCTGTAACAGCTTCAGGCTATCTCTCAGAAACATAAGGTCAATTAAAGGCTGAGTCAAATTGTGCCTGTAATTACAGCACCCTTGTTATGAATGGAGCTCCCAAATCCATATTTATAGCCAAAGGCCACACTGTCATGACGCTGGCCCCGACTCCCCTGCTCTGTTCACAAGGGAGCATGTTTCCTTTTTGACAAGAAAGAGGATCAGAAACCTACTTAGACGTGCCTTTTCTTGCCAACCAAGTTCTGGCAGCTTCTGTTTCCTTGTAATACCTTCCCAGGAATCTGCTCTGCTAATGAGGCCCCTTCCATCTGACAGCTGGTTACACAAGCTGCTATCAGAAAACAAAAGCTGCATGTTGAGGTAACCGATACCCTCCCAACCCCCGCGCCGCCACCACCACACACACACTATTACACTATAATTCAGAAAGTATGCTCATAATGAACCAAGCACCAAATAAAACCAAGCCTGCCTCCCCAGAGTTTGGACTGAATTTTTTCTAGGTTAGACTCAGTATTGCCACTTTTTTATTTGCCAGACCCACACTTGCACTTGCACAGGACAGAACTGACCACAGCTAGCAGTTTTAATGAAATTCTGGCATATCCATCTCTGGTCTGCCATCTTCTCTTGTCTCTCAATAGTCAGCAGAGAGGGGACTCTTGCTCCTTTCAGAACATGCCTCAGTCCTCCAAGAGCATTGGTATAAGACAATTCCAGTTAACCATGATCTGGTGATGCTGCAGCAATCTCCACCACTACATACCCTCTAGGACAGCAAAAATACAAAACACTGACAACACCAAATGCCAATGAGGATGTGGAGCAAAAGGGATCCTCACTCATCGCTTCTGGGAATTCAAAAGCAACAGCCACTTTGGACAATATTTGGACAGATTTCTTCAAAGACACTTTTCCCCTAAGATCCAGCAATCATTTAAACTCTCATGTCTACCCAAAAACCTGTGCACAGACGTTCATAGAAGCTTAACTCATAAAAAACTGATAAGAAACTAAGGTGTCATAAAGTAATGGAATGGTTAGATAAATGGTGATACATCCAGACAATGAAATGTTATTCCCATTTAAAGGAATTATAGCTGAAGTGTGGTGGCTCATGCCTATAATCCCAGCAACTCAGGAGGCTGAGGCAGGAGTATCACTAGGTCAAAGCCAGCCTCAGCAATAGTGAGGCACTAAGCAACTCAGTGGGACCTGTCTCTAAATAAAATACAAAATAGGGCTGAGTATGTGGTTCCATTAGCAAATGCCCCTGAGTTCAATCCCTGTACCCTCCTCCCCCCCCCACAAAAAAGAATTATCAATAGAAGTTCACTGGATTAGACAAAGGGGAATGCAGGGAAGGGATATAAATAGGAAAGATAGTAAAATTAATTGGACATAACTTTCTTTTACTTTAAATTGATTTTTTTATTTTAATTAGGTATATATGACAACAGAATGCATTTTAATTCATTGTACACAATTGCACTACAACTTTTCATTTCTCTGGTTGTACATGATGTAGCATCATACCATATGTGCAGTCATACATGTATCTAGGGTAATGATGTCTATCTCATACCACCATCTTTCCTGCCCCCGTGCCCCCTCCCCATTTATTCCTCCCCTTTGCCCCATCAAAGCTCTTCCATTTTTCCCATGTCCCACCCCATTAAGGATAAACATCAACTTATAAGGTAGAACATTTGGCATTTGGTTTTTTGGGATTGGTTTACTTCACTTAGCATGATATTCTCCAACCCCATTCATTTACCTGAAAATGCCATAATTTAATGCTGAGTAATATTCCAATATGTATATACCTCAGTTTCTTTATCCATTCATCTGTTGAAGGGCTTCTAGGTTGCTTCCACAGTTTAGCTATTGTGAATTGAACTGCTATGAACATTGATATGGCTGCATTACTATTGTATGCTGATTTTAAGTCCTTTGGGTAAAGACTGAGGAGTGGGATAACTGGGTCAAATTGTGGTTCCATTCCAAGTTTTCTAAGGAATCTCCATGCTGCTTTTCAGAGTGATTATACCAATGTATAGTCCCACCAGCAATGTATGTGTGTGCCTTTCCCCCCATATCCTCAATACCATTTATTGTTGTCTATATTCTTAATAACTGCCATTCTGATTGGCATGAAATAAAATCTTAGAGAAGTTTTGATTTGCATTTCTCTAATTCTAGAGATGTTGAATGTTTTTTCATATATTTGTTGATCTATTGTATATCTCTTCTGAGAGGTGTCTGTTCAGTTCCTTAGTCCATTTATTTATTGAGGTTGTTTGTTTTGTTTTTGTTTTTGTTTGTTTGTTTGGTGTTAAGGTTTTTGAGGTTTTGTATATCCTAGAGATTAGTGCTCTATCTGACATGCATGCGGCAAAAATTTACTCACAAAATGTAGGTTTTCTCTTCACCTCATAGATTGTTTCTTTTGCTAAGAAGAAGCTTTTTTAGTTTGAATCCATCCCATTTATTAATTCTTGATTTTATTTCTTGTGCTTTAGTAGTCTTGTTAAGGAAGTCAGGGCCTAATCCTATGAGATGAAGACTTGGGCCTACCTTTTTCTCTATTAGGCATAGGGTCTCTGGTCTAATTTCTAGGTCCTTGATCACTTTGAGTTGAGTTTTGTGCATGGTGTTTATTTGGGGGGTTTATTTATGGGGTTTATTTTCATTTTGCTGTATATGGATTTCCAGTTCTCCCAGCACCATCTGTTGAAGAAGCTGTATTTTCTCCAATGTATATTTTTGGCACCTTTGTCTAGTATGAGATACATGTATTTACATTTATGTGAGATTCTCTCTTGTCTTCTACTCTGTACCATTGGTTTACATGTCTATTTTGGTATCAACACTATGCCATTTTTATTATTATAGCTTTGTAGTATCGTTTAAAGTCTCATATTGTGATGCCTCCTGCTTCCCTCTTCCTGCTAAGGATTGCTTTGACTATTCTGGGTCTCTTATTTTTCCAAATGAATTTCATGACTGCTTTTTCTCATAACTTTCTTATGTTCCTATATGAATACACAACCAGAAAATCTCCACATCATGTACCACTGCAAGAATGGGATCCTTTTTAGAATAAGATACATTCCATGTATGTATAATATGTCAAAATACACTCGACTTCATGTATATCTAAACAGAATAAATAAAATTTTTTTAAAAAAAATAAATGAATTATCAAGCCATGCAAAGGCAGGTAGGAAAATAAATGCATATTACTGAATTAAACAAGCCAATCTGAAAAGGCTCTACACTATATGATTCCAACCGTATCACCTTCTGGAAAAGATAAAGCTATGGTGCCAGTATAAAGCTCAGTGGTTGTCAGTGGCTGGGGGAAGGGAGAAATGTACAGAGAGCAAAGAAGGTTTTCAGGGCAGTGAAAATGAGATAGGAATTTAGAGATACAGAAAGAACACTAAGTATCAAAACAGAAACAATCACAAACCTTTGGAAAGCAAAACAAAACACTCAGGGAAACCCAGCTCAGTGTCCTTAGCCCCATGTCCTTAAAGCTTGCTGACTGGCTGATGAAAAAAAACAAAACTTTAAGATAACCACAAGGCACCTGGAGGAATCACTCCTTTAGGAAGTAGGTGCATTAGAGATTTTGGTGTATGAGAAATGACTCTAGCCTAATTTCCATAGTAAGACACACACCCCATGGGTGGAGACTCAAGGTGCTAAGACATGTGATATAGAAAGTAGCATGATTCCAATATGCTCAGGCATTCGAATATGCTTGGGTTATATGCAAACCCAAGGAAACCTGGCATAAAATTGTGTAACCCTGCCCTGACTGCAAATGATGGGCTTTATAATAATGATATGTCAATGCAGGTTTATCGGTTTTAACAAATGTACCACTCTGGCATGAAATGTGGATGGCAAGAGAGGCTGTGCAATGGTGAGGTCAGGAAGTACATGGGAAACCTCTCTACCTCGTTTCCATGTGTGCTGTGAACCCAAAACTGTTCTGGGTGCAGAGGAAACTTCTCATTCATTAAAACAAACTTTTCAAAGACTGACAAAACCAGGTCAAAACTATGTTGACACACAAAACTAAAGGCATATATTGTGTGTTAGATAAATATTTAAATAGATACCAAGTTATAGTATTCTAAAGGAATGCTGAATTTACCAATAGGGCAAAACAAAAGACACCAAATATACCACAAATGAAACTCCAGTGCTTCCATGTTTTTTTGCAAAAGCAAAAAGCACAGAAACACAAACACACACACACACACACACACACACACACACACACAGATATGGGAAAGAGGGTAAAGGAAATAACTTTATCAAAAATCACAATGATGGTCATGTGTAACTAAAAAGAACACATAAAATGTTTTTTTAAAAAATCACAACTCTGATCCCCTCCCAAGATAAGCCTCCCCCTATGGACTTCCTCACAAATTACTGAAGCAAAACTTTAAATTTTTTTCTCCCTGTCAGGCTAAGGTAATGATGACCATTTCCTCAAATTCTTCACTTAATGTTTTCAGAGCCAGCAACGAAATCTGATGTAATATGCTGAAACCATATTAAATCTTCAATAGCCAATCAGAAAACAAGCATACGCAAGGCTTTGTAGGACTCAGACTTAATCACCTTAGATACTAAAGGTCAGATCAGAACTCAAGCATGTCCTTAATGAAGGGAAGGATGCAGAAGCAATCCCAGCTCAGAGCCAACCTCTGACTAACTGTGAGAGATGCTGACTCATAGATGCAATTTCAAATATTCTAATAGCCACATTTTAAAGAGAAAATAGGCAAAATTAACATTAAGAGTGTATATGCAAATATTTATGTGGCAGGAGCAGTCACATATCAAGGGCTCAATAGCCACATGTGGCTAGGGTCTACTACTTTGGACAGAAGATCTACACTTGCAGTATAAATCCAAAAGGTCCCAAGCTTCTCCCACTCAAATATTTATTTATGCATTCAAACACACATATTAAACCTCTTCATATGTTTCATTATTCTTAGTGCTAGATGTTCACCACAATCAGAAGCAGTAGCACTTGGGACACCCATAAATGCATATAAAGCATTAAGAAAAAGTTGAGGTCTATGTTGATGTGAAAACCAGCTCAATTTCAGTTTCTTATTGTTATTATCATTATAATCTATTATTATATTTTATTTCTAGTTTATATCTTTCTCATTCTTATTTTTATTAAATATTGAAAATTTGTAAATATCTGTGTAACACAATGTAAAATAACTAAGTCAAACTAGTTAACATATCCATTGTTCAAACACATAACATTTTTTGTGGTGAGGACATTTGAAATGTACTCTTATTAATTTTGAGATGTACAGTAGTCTATTATTTAAAATGTTCTCCATGCTATGCAGCAGATCTCAAAAAATGCCCATATTCCTTCTAACTGAGATTTTCTGTACCCTTTCACCCTCATCTCTCCATAATTCCCTGACCAGCCTCTCTAACCACTATTCTATACTATTCTACCCAACGCTTCTATAAGTTCCATTCTTTTAGATTCCACATATAAGTGGAAAAAATTAATTTGTAAAGACAACCTACCAGCTTGGAGAAAATATTTGCAAACCACACATCCAATAATGGATTAATATCCAAAATATAAAAGAGGTCAACTCCATGGCAGGAAAACAAAGATCCAAGTTAAAAAAAAATGGTCAAGGGACTGAAAAGACCTTTCTGAAATAAAAATAGTAATGTTCAACACTGTAAATCATTAGCGGACTGCAAATTAAACCATGAGAGACCATCTCACATCTGTCAGAATAAATATTAGAGAAAGTTGAGAAGAAACTGGCATTGGTGAGAAGGTAGAGAAATAGGAAGCTTTGTACACTATTGATGGAACATCATTGTACCATCATTATGGAAAACGGCATCAAGGTTCTCAAAATAATAATAATAACATTACCATGGGATCCAGAAATAGTACTTCTGAGTGTATACCCCAAAGTTTTGAAATCAGTTTATGGAGGAGATGTCTGCATGCCCAAGAGCCACGGTATGGAACGCACTTTCCCAGACTAGAGAAACAAAGAACTTCTCAAGTTCATCTTCATGTTTCAAAGTGATGTCCTCTGTGGTTTTAACCATTAGCTACAGATTATTTTAAAGTAGAATAAACCAAGAAATAATATATACAAAGACATCTGCAAGAAAAATGGAGGTAAGTATAGGGAGAGGCCTGAAGAGAGAAAAGGATGAGAGGAAAGAAAGCCAGGCAGGAGCAGACATCACAGCATCTCACAGAAACAAACTCAAAGAAACAAGAGGTTAAAAGTGAGATTTCCACCATCACTGACTTTCACCCAAATAGATAACATAGCCTAGATCTAAAAAAATTGTGCAAATGTTAAAAAAGGGATTTTCAATGCACTGAATATTGATTACATGCACCAATACATCTGAAAGAGCTAGAAAATACAGTTTAGTCAAGGCATTTACGCATTTTAAAAGACTTTCCCTTCATAAACATAACAATGAGCCTTCATCTTTCATTGCATCATTACTTACTACAGAAAAGAACTGGGAGCAACCTGAATGCCTATCACTAGAAGAATAGGCAAACTAATAATGATTTGGCTATTCTATGAAATTTCTAAGAAGAGGTAAATTTTTATGGTTGAAAGAAAAAGCTAGTTGGAGTTGTTGCTCAGTGGTAGCATGAATGCCAAGCATGAGTGAGGCACTGGTTCAATCCTCAGCATCACATAAAAAATAAATAACTCCAATAAAAAAAAGTTAAAAAATGATTCAGTGATTAAAAAAGAAAGGTTGCTGAAAAATGGATATGACTAACACACATACACACACACACGTGTGTGTGTGTGTGTGTGTGTGTGTGTGTGTGTGTGCCAAACTGATCATCGTTATAATCTCTGAGGAAGCACTTGGGATGTGAGAGGTTAAGATGCATTAGCTTTATCCATAATAATTTGATTTTTTGTAAAGTAAATTCATGTGTTACACAGAAAAAATGTTTTAAAGTAATAATGCACACTGTCAAATGTATTTACCCCAAATCAAAATGTAGTACACTGTAACTACCACCTTCATGCTTATACTTACCTAAGAATAAAGCTTTCCTCACAATGTTTACATTCATAAACATTTAATACATATGATTCCTTCAAGGATAGTGTGTTCAAATACCCCCCTGATGAAATTATCCCTGATCTTATCACTCATTTTGTACTTTGCCTGATCTCCTAATATCCTTATTGATATCTACTTCCCCAACTGCCTTGTTGCAACTGACTCTTCATGTGTGCTGACATTCCCATTTATACTTTAATAGAAATTCATTGGATTGCAAAAAGGGCTTTTGGTCCAAATCCTAAACTCACTATTCTTTCTTACCTACACTGGAATGCTGCCTGCTATCTCTATTTCACTGCAAGTTCTCTTTTACATTCAGTAGTCCCAGGTACAAGATCTTAGGCCATTGTCTATGGATTTAGAGGATTCATCTCTGCAGAACATCATTCAAAAATATGTATCCAAAACAAAAGCCCAACAAACTTGTGTGCTTCAGATCTTACCTAGTTTTCTATTTTCATACTTACATTTCATCTTACATTCGTACAAATATCCCAGTTGCCCAATACCCGTATTCATCCAGCAGAATGACTCCTATCCCAAATCGAACATGATATGACCCTTAATCATACTCTGTTCCCTCAATCTATTTTCACATAACAGCAGGTCCTGAGTTGATCTTGCCATACAGGTGTGTGGGGAAACCTACAGCTGCTGAGAAGCTCAAAGATAGATGCAGAAATGATCCCTGGTGCAAATGTAGGCAGCTAGGTAGGACCTATGAGGTCTAATGTCATCTTCCATGGCCAACAACCCAGTCAGGATGAAGGGATGAGTCTGAATCAGCCTCTTTCTTCTTAATGTAGGGAAGATGGACACAATCAGGTCTGTGTGGGTTGCTGATCCCAGGCTCCTAGGGTATATAGACCTTTATGTCTTGTGAAAATGTCACAGGAAGGTGGGGCAGCCTCCATCTCATGGGACCCTTGGAAACAACTGTTAGGACAAAGTGGTTGCCAAGGCAGTGACCTCATTCACTTCCCTGAAGGAAGTGACCTCACCTCACTTCCTTGGTGATGGAACTCTCTGAACTTGGGATCCAGGAGGCGAGGCATCCAGAGGCAGTTCCACTCCCAGTGGGCTCACTTGATTGTCTGTACCAAGGCCAGAGACATTCTTTGTGGGTACCTAGTGATGTGTGGATAGCCAAATGCCTTGAATGGTCTCAACAGGGGCCTTTCCTGAGAAAGAAGTGTTGGGTCATTGCTGGCTCCTGACAACTACACAGAGATGGCCAAGGAGACCAGAGCTGAGACAGGACAGGCCACTGCTGAGGAACATATTTTCACCCACCAGTCAGAGGACAGAGTGGATAGATGCAGACCAAATACAGGGGTGGTTTGTGTGTCTCAGTGGGTGTGTGTTTCAATTTGTCATTTTGTCTCATGTTCTGAGAACATGAAGGAAAAATTTTTTTTCTTTTTTGTTGTTGTTGTTGTTGATTAGAAATGGACTGTTAACTAGTGAGCCTTTTTATGTCAGTGGATCTCACTGAGTTTGTGGTTAAAGAGAGTAGAGAGAAGAATGCAGCCATGAATGTGTCCTGTCTAGTGAAAATCTTTGCAGGACTCCTCATGGCCAATTTATGAATGGACTGCTGCTTGCCTTGCAGATGGGCAACACCTACCAAGATCCTAAGTTCCTGTATTCTTCCTGAATTTTGGCCACTCTCTGAAGGGGTTCGTGGTTTTGTGTCCAAGATGTGTACCACATTCAAGCTCTGTGACATGGCCATGGACTGGATTGCTGAAGGGCAAGCCAAGCATCTCAGAAAACTCAAAAATTAGCATGACTGGTAAGGATCTCTCTGGAGAATCCCTGCTTGGATAGATAGTAACCCAAGTTGCATGATCAGGAGCTGTCAGTGCCACAGTGTTCAATTAAAGAAAAGTTTTTTTTCAGGCTTCTTTCTTCCCTATTGTTCTGTTCCCCTGAATGTCAGGGAGGTGTTTGCCTTAGGGCACTCCTTTGGGACTCCTCAAGAAAACAGTTTCAAATGGAAATGAAGAGACCTTATCTGTGCCTTTTAAGTAAAGTGCTTCGTAAAACCTGTGTCTGAATCAGACTCTTGGCCCTGTGTGTGGCTGTGAATTACATTCTCAGCACCCCAGAAAACTCAAGAAAAATCCCATGTGTCCATCAAAATCTAAAAAAATGAAAAAGAAGTATACTCTTGGATGAAGTCTCTGGCCTTCCTCTAGTCAGGCTCCTGACCTCTATGAAGTCAGAACAAGGATCCTCTGGGTCAAATGAGTTGTTGCAAGCCCTCCAGTAACTACCACACAGGTGTTTGGGTTTTTACATGAGTCCAGTACACATAAAGAATCTACCCCTGGCAGGCAGGAGGCCTCTAATTTGACAAGCAGAGCAGTACAAACTACAGGCCCATTTTATCTATTCTGTTTCTCAGGAAGGGTGTCCAGGCCACCATGACATCTGGCATATGATGGGCATGAGAGCTTTCTTTGCACACCATCTAAGACTGCTCACCCTATAGAAACCCCCAGCCAGAATGTTATGATGAGTGTCTGTATGGAAGAAGATGAGGGCCATGTGGGAATGTTTTTGTTAGAATAGTGGTCTTCTGTGTGGTGGTTGGAAAAGATGACTGGGTCCACCTCAGCTTGAACTCTGGTGTGATGCCATTGGAGACTGAGGTCTGGAACTGATCTCAGAGACCAATTGCCATGAATTGTGTTGGGATTTTAGAAAGCCAGGCATTAGAGGAGCCTTTGGAAATGGAGATCTAGGCCGAGGGTGCTTTCTCCACAGCACTGGGAATCTCAGCCAGGATTTCACATGATATTGCTGAGAAAGCCTTTTCAGCTATAGTTGAGAACCAAAACTCACAGGAACCTCATATTTTAAACCCCAATGGGCCTGGATTCCTGTGACCTTTCGCCACTCCTTGGGAACCTTGCCTGCATGCGATCTCGAGAGCTTTTACTGAAAGGAGATTCCTCAACACTCAATGGCTCCTGAATGAATCAAAACCCACAGTGTCCACTTCTTCATTCTTGAAATATGGCTAGGCCAATACCTTGAAGTTTTTGAGAATCCTGTGACCAGAATCCCCTGGAGAACCTTTAGATCTCCTGTGGCTCATCATGACTGAACCAGCGAGTGCCATTTTTGACTGAGTGGAATTCATGACCATTGTGAAGAACAGAGAAGCCAGTGAGTAGGAGCCAGCAGGGAACTGGGCCTGGAGCAATGGAGTGTAGGTGTGTGATCCAACATCTGTGGTGGGCCCCTGTGGTTCTGTCATTGGCTTGCAAATGACATGTGACTGACAAGATGCAGCCAGGAGACCCAAAAATATAAAGGCATGTTGTTGTGGGGAGAGGATTTGGTGCGATGCTCAGAAACAAGTTGCTACGCTCAAGTGGGAAGGATATATGGGGTAGCAGCCCAGTTTGTGTTTTTGCCTTCAGACCCTGACTCACCCCACGTGGCAGAGCTACCTCCAGCACTGTGTCCTGGTTGACCTTTTTTTGTTTCAAAAATAAACACCAATTATCCAGGGAAGCTGTAAGAAATGCCATTAAAACTGGGCAGTGAGCCAAAGGCTTCACAATCCACCCAGGGAGACATTCATACCACAACGGCCACAGTTACCTGTATAGAGAGGATTCAGCTCTGATGCCTCCTGTTCCTATTGGAAAATATGAACCCATGTCCTCCTGTTCACATAGACTCAGACCAAGCTTTCATGATCTCACTTCAAAGGAAGCTAAAGCACAAAGTTATATTTCTAGTGCACAAATGACAGAGGAGGATAGTCAAGAAGTCATTAGGCCAGCAAAGTTCTATGTTTGTGGAATGTTTACCCTGTCCTCTACTTTTGGGATCTCTTCTGCCACACCCAAGTTTGTGAGCTCCTCAGAGTTTCCAATTCCGGATATGCATTCACAGATTTTTTTCCTCTACTCCTCTCATTGTGTCTTCTTTGGGGTGATAGTAATGTCCAGGCATTGTGGTGGATGACAGTGGAAGATTTTTATGTGCCACGTGTTTCCATATGTATTAGACTCATTTTCTGTTTTGAAATCTGAAATATTGAATCTCTGACACTAACCCATAACCTTCTAGGCTCTGACTACTTATCCTAACATCGATAAAAATAATCCTAAAGGAATAGTTGTAGAGGCATTTGATAGGAGGCATGGTGTATTCTTGGACTTGCCTTTTACTTCATCAGAGATACATATTATAAAACCTGTGACACATTTTTCTCATTTAACTTCTCCAAGATTTTTTAAAATCAACAAATATGTAACTTCCTGACTCCCTGTCTCTGTCGCCTGGGTCACAATGTATATTTTTATATACATATATATAATCCTACTGCCATCACAGGTATATTTTTTGAGAGTACTCTCACTTTGGTAAATACGAATTTCATGAAGAGATCACTGCCCCCCAATACACTGAGGTAAATGAATATTCAAGCTGCGGTGAGCTTTATACTTCAACAAGTTTACACATGAAAAAATGTAGAGGAAAGTGAATATTTTGGGAACATATGTGAAGGATATGTATACCCTTTTTGAATTTCGATTGGCATACATACTATTACATTTTAATGTATTAAATGTATATATATATATATATATATATATATATATATATATATATATATATAGTATGAATCTGCAAACATGAACTATATGTGTCATATACTTATACTACGTTGATTCTTTCATGTCCATCTGTGTGGATTTATAATCAACTTTTCAGGAGATATTTTTCAGAAATATTCATTTTCTTGACATACATATTCATTTCGGAATACTCAAAATGAACTTCAGTGAATATTGAGTACTAACCCTAATATTTCTACAGTAAGTGACCCAGTTTAACATCAATGAAAGTATATTCATATGGGACATGATGTGTATTTTGAATTAAATTTTTATTCAAAATTGTTATATTCCTATTTCTTCAGTATATATACATCATAGGATGTATCATTTCATCCACAATTCACAAACTGATATGCATATGATTCACTTTCATTCACTCCCTGTATCAGATCCCATGTATTTCTCCATGTTGCTTTTCTTGATTTTTCATAAGATTTCTTTTATATCACATAACTTTTGAATTCCTTCATCATTTTCGAAGCAAAACTCAAACACAGTTTGTTATAATTAGTAACCCTAATATTACCACTACATGTATAACTACTTGGATTGAATGTTTGTATGTGAATACCAGATTTCATGTATTTTTTAAAATATCAATTCAATCCATTATTGAAAAATAGTAACCTGTTATATTCTTTATTCACCATATGGTCTATTCATGCATCATCTCTATATACATAAACCCAGGGTACACCTATTTTTATCCCCAAACTCTAAATGATAGGGTTTCAAAACATGTTCCCAGAAATGGTGGAAGAGATAAGCACGTGACCTGCTCCATATATTCCTTTCATGACATCATGTTCTGGACACTAAATGCAAAACTCACACTTATCTTATTCTTCTCCCAAAGCCTCATTTTAAAGAGAGCATGGATTACTAAAATCATCTATGTCTGCATTGCCTATTGTTTTCAAATTTCAATCCTATGGTGAGTATACACTTGATTCTTTCAAGGATAGTGTGTTCAACTACCCCCCTGATGAAATTATCCCTGATCTTATTACTCATTTTGTACTTTGCCTGATCTCCTAACATCCTTATTAATATCTATTTCCCCAAGTGCCTTGTTGTGACTGACTCTTCATGTGTGCTGACATTCCCATTTACACTTTAATAGAAATTCATTGGATTGCAAAAAGGGCCTTTGATCCAAATTCTAAAGTAACTCTTCTTCCTTACCCTGCACTGGAATCCTGCCTACTCTCTCTATTTCACTGCAAGTTCTCTTTTACATTCAGTAGTCCCAGGTACAAGATCTTAGGCCTTTGTCTATGGATTTAGAGGATTCATCTCTTCAGAACATCATTCAAAACTATGTATCCAAATCAAGGGCCCAACAAACTTGTGTGCTTCAGATCTTACCTAGTTTTCTATTTTCATACTTACATTTCACATTACATTCGTATAAATATCCCAGTTGCCCAATACCCGTATTCATCCAGCAGAATGACTCCTAACCCAAATCAAACATGATATGTCCCTTAACCATACTCTGTTCCCTCAATCTATTTTCGCATAACAGCAGGTCCTGAGTTGATCTTGCCATACAGGTGTGTGGGGAAACCTGCAGCTGCTGAGAAGCTCCAAGGTAGATGCAGAAATGATCCTTGGAGCAAATGTAGGCAGCTAGGTAGGACCTGTGAGGTCTAAAGTCATCTTCCATGGCCAACAACCCAGTCAGGATGAAGGGATGAGGCTGAATCAGCCTCTTTCTTCTCAATGCAGGGAAGATGGACACAATCAGTTCTGTGTGGATTGCTGATCCCAGGCTCCTAGGGTATATAGACCTTTATGTCTTGTGAAAATGTCACAGGAAGTTGGGCAGCCTCCATCTCATGGGACCCTTGGAAACAACTGTTAGGACAAAGTGGTTACAAAGGCAGTGACCTCATTCACTTCCCTGAAGGAAGTGACCTCACCTCACTTCCTTGGTGATGGAACTCTCTGAACTTGGGATCCAGGAGGCGAGGCATCCAGAGGCAGTTCCACTCCCAGTGGGCTCACTTGATTGTCTGTACCAAGGCCAGAGACATTCTTTGTGGGTACCTAGTGATGTGTGGATAGCCAAATGCCTTGAATGGTCTCAACAGGGGCCTTTCCTGAGAAAGAAGTGTTGGGTCATTGCTGGCTCCTGACAACTACACAGAGATGGCCAAGGAGACCAGAGCTGAGACAGGACAGGCAACTGCTGAATAACATATTTTTACCCACCAGTCAGAGGATAGAGTGGATAGATGCAGACCAAATACAGGGGTGATTTGTGTGTCTCAGTGGGTGTGTGTTTCAATTTGTCGTTTTGTCTCATGTTCTGAGAACATGAAGGAAAAACTTTTTTTTTCTTTTTTGTTGTTGTTGGTTAGAAATGGACTGTTAACTAGTGAGCCTTTTTATGTCAGTGGATCCCCCTGGGTTTGTGGTTAAAGAGAGTAGAGAGAAGAATGCAGCCGTGAATGTGTCCTGTCTAGTGAAAATCTTTGCAGGACTCCTCATGGCCAGTTTATGAATGGACTGCTGCTTGCCTTGCAGATGGGCAACACCTACCAAGATCCTAAGTTCCTGTATTCTTCCTGAATTTTGGCCACTCTCTGAAGGGGTTCGTGGTTTTGTGTCCAAGATGTGTACCACATTCAAGCTCTGTGACATGGCCATGGACTGGATTGCTGAAGGGCATGCCAAGCATCTCAGAAAACTCAAAAATTAGCATGACTGGTAAGGATCTCTCTGGAGAATCCCTGCTTGGATAGATAGTAACCCAAGTTGCATGATCAGGAGCTGTCAGTGCCACAGTGTTCAATTAAAGAAAAGTTTTTTTTCAGGCTTCTTTCTTCCCTATTGTTCTGTTCCCCTGAATGTCAGGGAGGTGTTTGCCTTAGGGCACTCCTTTGGCACTCCTCAAGAAAACAGTTTCAAATGGAAATGAAGAGGCCTAATCTGTGCCTTTTAAGTAAAGTGCTTTGTAAAAGCTGTTTGAATCAGACTCTTGGCCCTCTTTGTGGCTGTGAATTACATTCTCAGCACCCCAGGAACCTCACGAAAAATCCCATGTGTCCATCCCAATCTAAAAGGATGAAAAAGAAGTGTACTATTGGATGATTGTTTCTAGCTTAGAAACTCAGTTACCAAGTTTGTGTATATTTTAATTATAAATATACTGCAACTGCTGCTTGATGGTAACGAATGTGTGTTCTGTCTAGTGGTATTTAAGTTCATTACAGATGGAGTTTAATGTCAGTAGGGGAATACTCTCTAACGTTGCCAAACGCAGAGAGTGGAAAAGAAATCTAAGGGTCAAGTCATCTTTCTGTCTGTTTATCACATGTAGAAACATTGAAGAGAAGCAAGAGTGTAGTTAAGACTTGGTGATACCACTCACTGCCTCAAGGCCTGCACTGGGGTCTTTCCCTTCTGATCATAATCTTTCTACTCTTGATAGTTGCCAGACATTAGGGTAGGAAGAGATGAACATAGCATGGGAAGAGGCCATGAAACATTTCTTTCCCTCTATTGCTAATATGACTTTTTTTGTGTCAGCAGCTTCATTCATCCCTGAAACATTATCTGTTTATAGTGTCTTTTTTGGAGTATTCACAGTGAGATGCAAACCTTAATGCAAAACTCCATCTTCTTACTCTGCGACCAAGGATTTTCTTATTGGTTTGTAGGAGGGAGAATCATGGTCTTGAAGTTTTGGCATTATGTAAAAATGTAGATGTGTAACCGATGTGATTCTGCAATCTGTTTTGGGGGTAAAAATGGGAGTTCATAACCCACTTGAATCTAATGTATGATATATGATATGTCAAGAGCTTTGTAATGTTTTGAACAACCAATTAAAAAAAGGAAAAAAAATAAAGATATCCTTAACAACTGGACCATCTCTATGTCCCATTAATCAAATAAAAGTGAAATGATGAATGATAGTGTGTAAAAAGTTAATCATACTTTAGTTTGGATGTAAAAAGAAATCACATACAAAAAGAATACCCTCAATTTTTTTTGGAAGAAAGAACATTTTTAAGAATTTGACATTTAAAAAAAATCCAGTAGACATAGTGAGTAGTATATTTTACTTTTTATATACTAAATATACTTTAGCTATGTTTTCTGATTTAAACATTAAATATATCTAATATATGTTTATACCCATTTTACAAGTTAAATAAAGTAACACTCAGCAATTTCTAGTCACTTGCCCAAAGTCACACAATTTATAACAATAAAAGTTAAGCTTAGCACTAAGGCAATCCACTAGGAAGAAAAATAAGTGCAGACATTGTTAGGCTACATTAATGTAAAAAAAAAAACCCTAGATATTAAATAAAATCAATTAAATGGGGAGTCCTAAGCAACATGCCAATATCAAGAATATTAGAATACAACATAGTAGTAGGATAACCTGTATCTTAGTGTTAGGACTTCTTTGCATTAAGAATATTTGCTTAAAAATAGAGACATGTTGCATTCAGCCCTAAGATAATTCATATATGTTCCCACAACTAAATAAAAGCAAGACATAAAAGAAGAGAGAGTCCTACAAAATATGACTATTCCATAGTTTATGTGGACCCAAAGAAAATGGACCCAAGAACCCAACTTCTCAAACTCTGTCATGGGAGTTGCAGATTGTCTTCACATTGGCCAGCTAAGAATGATTATGCTTTGTTAATGGTAATAAATGGCCAACAGTCACTATGGACTAATGTCCTTTATTAAATATACGTATGTGGAAAACACCACAGTTTTTACTTCCAGTTAGTGATGAGCTCAAAATATTTGAGCTTCCATTAAAAAAAAAAAAACTACTATTGCGATAAAGAGAAGAGAAAAATTTCTCACTTTATTCCTTTTTTTATGCTTTTTGATTGCTGAACTATGCAAAAGTGTTACCTAGCCAAAAATATTTTTAAAGTCTTCTATGAATCCAGTATTCATAAGCTTATGTAACTCCTTCACTCAGACCAAATGAACTTGTTATAGATGCAATTCAATAAGGTTACCATCTAAAAGTGTTCTTTCTTTTAGTAGTGTTAAATTTTAGTGACTTTTCATAGTTATCTCTTAAAAATTGTATTTCTAGCCTTCCTAAACTTGTAAATAAATTCATACATATAATATTATATATAAATATATATATGAATTATATTATTTATGCTATATGTAAATCCTGACTTCCCAAAGAAAGGTCTATGGACTTTAATCCATTCTCCTACAGAAGACCCTCTATTGCTTTAATAGTAATGACTTTAACAATGTGAAAATAATAACAGAAGTACCATAGATGGCATGAATTTGTCTATCATTTTATATTGTCTTGGCAGGTAAATATTAATTACCTCATTTTAAATATGAGAAAAGTGGGATTCAGAGATGTTAAATAACTTGCAGATTTGCACAGATAATGAGTGGAAGAATCGAAATTTGGGCCCAGATCTGTCTTTGAAGCTTGTGCTCTTTCTGGCCTCACGTCCTATTCAGAAATTTGGTTCTTCATTCTGCTTCATGTGTCATTAAGTGCTTCCCCCTGCTGATCTCACCTGGTATTACACTGTAACCAGTCCATCAGCACAATCCAGTGAAAACAATCAGTTCTTGTTGGGAGCAGATCATTTAGGGGTATTGATTCTAAATTTGTCATTGTTTTCCATGAAAGCTAAGCATAGAGTATAAATTGCCACTCACCACATAAAGTTGATGACTTTCTATGCCCAAATGGTTTGACAATTTGTGATTTCACCCCCCAGGAATTTTTTTGCTAACATTTTTCAAGGCAAAATATTCAATCCCTGTCTTAAATGATCAAATTTTGTCCCGAAGCAAACTTGTAAATTTTTGCAAGGACTGGTGAAACTTCACAAGGCAAGAGATCAATAATTTCCCACTGTTCTGTTCTTACTGTTTTCCTCAACGTACACTATTTAGTTGAACATGAGAAAGTAAAAATTTAAGGAACATGTATGTGATTCTCTTCCATCTTTTAAAATTGTGAATGATATCTTTAAAACAGAAGTGTCATTGTATATGCAATATTTAAAAAAAGTTAAAACTTCAGTTCATATATTTAAAGTAGTAATTTTACAAAAAAATAGTGAAATATATATCTCTACTCATGTATGATCCTAATATTTTTGGTTTTATGACTATTGTGTTTAATGCTAGTAACCTTCATTGCAAATCAGAATTTAAGCAAAGTGCTAAGATGGGATTTGCACTGCTGTCATGCCAAAACAATAAGTCATTTTGTTTTCACCTGTAAAAACATTCAACCTTTAATTATTAAACATTAATTATATGCATACATTACTTTTTCCCACATTAAAACCCCAATACATGTGAGCAAGTGCTAACGCAGATTTTATCATTTTTTTCTCTTCAGATATTGTCTTTCTCCTTAGGTTCTTTTACTTTCCCTAAGTCAATAGTGAATAGTTTCTGTGTTTAGTTATTGCATTCATTTTTTCATTCTTATAAGCTGATGTCTTCATCATAGAACTCATCCATTTTCATGGCTTTAGAGATGGACTTACTTGAATGATTCCCAAATCTCTATTGCTGATCCTTTCTTCTCTTCTAAGCACCAACTATTTATTTTCAACTGTTCACTGGCCATTTGTAATGTGATGATTCACTCCTCTTCAGAATCAGTATGCTGAAGTTTTTTCTTTAGCCCAAAACCATAACCTTCTACTGATTTCCATTTTATTTTCAAGAACAGAAAAATGTTTCCAATTGCCCATATTTGAAACCTCTGAGGACTCATGTTATATACAAGATCCAGGAGTGAACATATAGGTGCCTTGGAGCAGGCACAGCTGTAGGGACTGGAAACCTTTGTCTTCTTGTGACTGGGTGACACCTAATGGCCATCATTCAGCAAAATAGGCCTAGTTTTCCCACATCAGACTTTTTCAAAGGAAAACCTAAATATCAATTTTGTAGTGAAAATAGACATTGTTAACTCTTAAACAAAATTTTACTTTCTGGAATCAGGAGGAAGTTTGTATGTGAGTATGTTGATCTCAAGGGATTGACATTTCATGAGCACTATTCAGTAACTGAGCTAAAAGGCAGTTTGAAAAAAATAAAAATAAGTGAAAAATAAATATTATTTGTTATAATAATAATAATGATAAAGCTTTCATAGATAACAGAGTAGAGCTATTCTAGCCATTCCAAAATTTGGGGATACTTAGCATAATGTCCTAGAAAACATAAAGCTAAACTAGTTTCATTGGTGGAATAACCAACATTGAGCCACAAAACCTGAAATTAAGGTCATACATTCTAAATTAGAGAATAAAAATAGTGAGGAACTAGAAAAAGTTATCCTGATTCTTTACAAATGAGTGTCAGATTATATATTTCTTCAAGATTTTACAAACTATGAGAAGTATATTTCCAGCCTAACAGTGGTGGCTTTCGGTGAAATATGCTGTCCTTGTGTATCTAAGTCTTTCTTTCTTCTGTTTTTTAGGTAAGATATACATTTATGTTAATATAACACAGTTGTTGTAACAAACTTTTGGAGGTAAATATCCAAGCTCCTCAAATTATTTGAGATTGAGATAAAGATAGATGATATGCTGATGATGTACAGCAATCCTATGACATGATCTCTTAAGACATAAAAAAGATGTGCAAATAAAATGAGGTACCTACAAACTCATTCAATAGTTACTTACAAAATTGAAAATTAGTTTCAATACATCTACACTTAGGATTTTTACTTGTAAACCAAATAATTGTTGAGAAAATTGAACAACTATGAAAACTTCACTGATTCAATAGATTTTTCCCCCTCATATATTCCAAGGTATATGTTTTTAAACAAAGGAAGTGAAAACATAAGCATATAAGACCCTATTTATGGTTATGTATTTAAACATTCAGAGCTATTAGTGCAAACCCACATTAACCATAAATTAGTTGAGTGACAATAACTAATACCAAACTTGTGTTTTGTGTGTGTTATAAAAATAGACTTTTACTTTAATACCTTCTCTACATAAATGAGGTATCTAATTGGTTTGATTGGAAATATCTTAAAGATTGCTCAAATTATGTTATGTGCATCATGAATATGATGTATTAAATCTTGCTATTATGTGTAATTATGATCCACCCATAAAAATAAATGAATGAAACCTCTTAAGAACAACAGTGGAAGATACATTGTATGAAATACTAAAAGCATAAAGGCTTTAAAAATAGCTAAACTGTGGAACTGACCTAGATGCCCTTCAGGAGATGAATGAATAAAGAAAATATGGTATATATACACAATGGAATATTATTCAGTATTAAAAGAGAATAAAATCATGGCATTTGCAAGGAAATGGATAGAGTTGGAGAATATAATGGTAAGTGAAGTTAACCTATCCCCAAAAACCAAATGCCAAATGTTTTCTCTGATTTATGGATGATGATTCATAATGTGGTCAGGGTAGGGGGGCATGGAAGGATTAGATGAACTCTAGATAGGGCAAAGCGAGGGAGGGGAAAGGAATGGGAATGGGAGTAGGAAAGATGGTAGAATGAGAGGGACATCATTACCCTAAGAATATGTATGAAGACATGAATGATGTGACTCTACTTTGTGTACAACCAGAGATATGAAAAATTATGCTCTGTATGTGTACTATGAATGGTAATACATTCTGATTTCCTATATTACAAAGTAAAATATTAAGTAAAAAAAATCTTAGAGTTGCCATGGACCTATACATTCACTTTTTGAATGAGAAAACATCTAATATTTTGTAAGGACAGTTTTGTAAGGACTTCTTTAAATTGAGAAACTAAGTTTATATTGACTATCAGTTTATCGTACTTCAGATTTTGGTATAAGCAACTCAGAAAACTTAAAAAAAACTATATTTAAAATGAGATCTGCATATTCCATACAGTTGAAATCAGTCCATGAATATATGTTGGTATAATTCTGGCCAATCCTAATAAAACTCTAACTATAGTGTATTTGAACAAGACAAGTTATCCATGAAAACTGAAACATCAAATCATCATATACTCTTTAAATGTAGATAAAATAATTTTACATCCATGTAATATTTTTAAATGTTGACTTTAGCAAAAACTTGAAAATCCTCTGAAAACTGAAATGAAAATTTATGATGCACAAAATTATGAAAGAAAACAATGTCTACTCCAAATATCCCATAACTTTTTGAATAAAATCTCAGTGTTATGATTTAATCTTTCTCATATATATTTGCTGAGTGTATTTGAGTTTGCAAAACATTTTTATATGAAATGCAACTTTTAATGGGCACAATGTCCTTTTGTGAAAAGTGGTGATATTACATTATTAATGATGAGAAGAGTTCATGGAAATGCACAGCCATCTCTAGCGTCTCATAACCACAAAAAAATATCAAAACTACAGCCTGAATTTCTTGTTTTCTTAATGCCAATCCAGAATCTTCTTTCTAATAAATAATAATTTACTTTGCCAACTTCTGATTAGATATTTTTCCTCTATTCATTTACACACACAGACACACAAAACATGGGGGCAATGTGAATGTAATAATTTTAAATTTTGGAATTTCTTTTAAATTTGTATTTCTTAATTTGTCAACTTTATCTGAGTCTAGCATAACTATAACATGAATTTATGTTCACGTTTATGTGTATCAACATCTGTGTGCATATGTATGTATATTTGTTATGAATTTCTACAGAATTAAATGAACTGTTTCCCTTTGTTTTCTTCAATGGAAAGATTGCTGTGGTTTTAAGAATAAAATAGTAGAGAGAAAAATGGAATATCTGTAGCAATGCAGGAATCAAAGATTTTAATAAAACAGAAATTAATAGGCAGAGAGCCATAAGCTTGTTGTTTTATTTCATTTTTTAAAATGTATAATCAGACCCATAGAGCATATCCTGAAGTATAAATGGATAATTTTTAGTAGTCCAAAGTTCTAGAGGAATGGCTTAACCTGAGATTATTATTATTTATTTATATTTGGAGATTGGGTTTGAATTCAGGTCCTCATGCATGCTAAACACATGCTCTTTCCTTGAAATATAGTTTTTCTGTGAGTGAACCAATAAACTGAACAAATGCATAATTCTATTACTTAAACTAAAATAAGCATATTCCATATTACTAGAGTTGCCAGGCCATGTGTATTTATGTAGCTTATTTTTGTCAAATGTTGATATAAATTTTGTCTGATAACAGTGTATTAGTTGGGCTGGGGTTGTGGCTCAGTGGCAGAGTGCTTGTCTTGCATGCGTAACACACTGGGTGCCATTCTCAACCCAAAATAAATAAATAAAATAAAGGTATTGTGCCCATCTACAACAGTTCTTAAAAAAAAAGTATTAGTTATCAAGGTGAGTCTGATTTGACTTCAGTTAAATGTGACTACACACCCCCCATCAAAAAAAATGGGAGAGATTAGACTTAATATACTTATCTGTTCCTGGAGTTATTTATGAAATGTACTTTTTTCCCTTTCTCTTGTCTTCTTTTTGATTTCACTGTAGACGTGAAGTCAGACCTTAGGGCATTAACCTGCCACCAATAAAATAGCTGATATCCCATTTGTGACATTGAAAGTCCATCTCCCCAAACAAAGAGGAGAGGATGGACTCTCATAGGCTTCTGATCTCAGTTAAAGAAATGTCTGAGACTTTTGCTTTGTCTGTCTCTCTAGAACTCCCAGACTGGATTCACCCTTGAAGTCTGTATCTTCCATGTCAGTTGACAGAGCTCTTTACATCAGATTGATTTTTATAATTTTTTTTGAGATTGTACCAAAGTCTTTCTTTGAAAACTGGTCTCCCCAAGTCCCTGGTATTCCTCATAGTACTACAGCTTACACACATTTGCACACGTAGTGTGAAGGCTCTGCATTTGATGCAAAGTGGGAAGAGCCAAGCCCAATGCAACCCAATTGGGAAAAGTGCCATGTGATTCAGTAGTGCATAAATTGAACTCAGATGGTGACAGAAGGTGTCATTATGGGCCACAGGCCACAGGGAGAGTGTCATTCATATGTATGCACACTCAGCTAAGTCTTGTGCACATCCTACACCTCCTAACACAGTCTGTCCATTTTTCCTTTGGAATCACGTACACAATATGCAGAATGGTTATGCAGGAAAAATCCATGGCAACAGCACATGCAGAGCTTGTAGTTTCTATTTGAAAATAAAACTAAGTTTACCATTTTCAGTTTTAACTTTTTAAAAGCTACAGTTCTTCAGATTTACTTGATTGAAACTTGAAAAAAACAGTGCCATAAAATTTTTTGAGCAATAGATCATCTTGGGGCTTTCTGAATAACCTAAAGGCACTCTCCCCTTTAGAAAGCTTGGAGGTATTTTTCTGTGCTGTGTACATTTTCACCAAAGTAATATTTTCTTCTCATTCCATTACATACCTTGGGACATTTTTTTTCTCTCTGCAGATACCTTAGAGGACTGTTTAAGATGCTATCCATTCCATCTACTCTTAGTTTCACCTGAAGGGCAAAATCCCTAAGATCTTGACACAAATACTGATAAATACATGGAATTATTAAAGGTGCCATCTTAGCAGAAGAGGATTGCTGCTGCCTTTGTTCTTGGGGGAATACATATTTCACCCACTAGCAAGACACCCAACTGCTGCTACAATCAGAAATCTCTGAAATGCCTTTAAGCTAATGATCTTTGAACATAATCCTTTGTTGTTGAATGAGGGACCTTCTAGATGCAAGGCACAGAAACCTTTTTTATTATTATTTTTTTCACCTTGCACAAAACAGCATCAAGCCTGTCACCACTGACAGTAAGGTTCAGTGATCTGTCAGCATTCAGCCCTGATGAAGACAGTGAGAGAGATTCGTAGTTCTGGAGAGTTCAGGAGAAAACCAAACAGTGTGTTTGCAAAAGAGCATTTTTATGTGTTTTCTTGTGACAGCACTAGTTTAACAGAAAATAGTTGGAGTGTGCCAAAAAAAGGGGAAAAATGGAAGACAGTAGTAGTAAGTTAGGCTATCATGACATGATGGATCTGGGCTATGACAAACCGAATTGGAACAAAGCTTCCCTGGGGACCAACTATACCAGGTTTGCTGAATTGTATTTCTTGATTTCTTACTGTGCAACAGTGCTTTTTACTGTTAGATTGACTAGGCTTCAGAATATTTTTAAAGTTGTACAAATCAAAATCCATGTAGCTTAAAAATGAAGGATGTAAAAGGTTTAGGAGTTTGATGTATTGAAAGGCATTCTGTATTCCCTCATGTGAGTATTAAATATACACTTTGTCTGTTTGATGAATTTCAAATCTTTGTGCAAGTCAGTACACACGATAGCAGTTTATAGGGCTGAAAACCCTGGTTGGAAAGAAGGACATAAGCTGCAAAGAGTCAAAGCTCTTTTCCTTTTTTCCACCCAGTTGTACCCAGGCATTGCAATATGCACTGTCCTAGCTTCTCACTTGTTCTGAGATGTTTATGTAAAACAGAAGTAAAGAAACTTCAAATCTGGTGTCTTCTTTACAAAGGTGTGATGCATTATTCTCATTACCTACACTTTCAATTTCTACTTGATGGCTTTCTTATACCTTCAGGTAAAGGCCAAAGATAAGTTGTAAAAAAAAAGGAATAAGAATTGTTTTAAAGCCACTGAACCTGGCTCGTCTTCCTATACTACATAGCACCAAACAACTTGAAAAAAATCCATTTCTTTGAAATCATATTTCAATAAAAACTTTGAATAAATAGCTAAATGAATGGACTATTAATAGACATTCAGACAAATGTAGCTACTGGTTCTACAGAAGCATAAATAGTTGGAGTTCCTATCTTCAAGGATTTTACAACCAATCTGAATAGTTAATGAAATTGTCAGAGTGCAATGTGATTAACTCTGAAGTGACAGTCAAGCTCAGAGCAGATAGCAAACTGTCTAGTGACTCAGTCAACACAGCTCCATGACATCCCCACCATTTGTGTTCAGGGAGGAGGAGGAGTAGAGAAAGAGAATGGTGAAGGTGAGTTGGTTGAGGTTTAGTAACACAGACAATCTAGGCACTGAGGAATAAGAGCTAAACAACAAAACCACATTCAAAAAATATTAAAGTAGACACCACAGATTGAAATATATATTGCTGGTTAATGTAAAGGGATAAAATGGTATGGTTTAAGAAAAATAGAAAGTGATGACAATTGCAAACTGGAATTTGTTGGTCCAAACTAAAAATTAAGCAACTGCTCTTGGTGAATGTAGGAATGTGGAAAGGTATTGCCAAATCCTTTGTTTTTTTCCAGGAAAAAAATATGGATTCTCATATGAAACTCCTTGATTTTAAGTATTAGAATTTTTTTAAAAAAATATTACATACAAACTATGTATACCAAATAAAATACACTCTAAGAGTTGTTTTAGCCTATGTACTTTTGTGACCTCATTTGGACATAAGCAATTAGCACATAATTATGAAAACACAAGTTGAAAGAATCTGAGCTAAAGAACATGACTGTGAACTGTTCTGGGTCATCCTAAGGTTCACTTAGTTTTAATGATGGATGGCTCCTGTGTGTTGGGATGGGAAGACAAAGGGTATTCAGAAATGAGGGAAGTACACAGGTTATTAGACAGATCTGGGATTGTAGAAAGTAACTAGTTAGAGAAGAATAGCATCAGATAAGAGTGGGTGGACATAACCAAGAAGCATGAAAGACTTGTCTGAGAAGCCTTGTCCTTTAATTGGCATTGAGCTGATCAGGATAGAATGCCCAAAGTCTAGGTTTAAAAAAGTAGAGTATTATCAGTGAGAACAGAATAAGAAGTCTCTAGCAAATCTAGCCTGGAAACCCTAGATAATTTTGACCTGGATTCATCATTTCTATCAACAATACAATGTATAAAAGACTTCCAGTCTTCAAGTAAGTTGATTAAATATTTTGCAGTGATTGTGGATGACCATGAATAAGAAAATATGTAAAACATTCTGCTTGTTTTCAAGATCCTTAAAATCTTTAGAAAAATAGAAGATACACACTACGCACAAACACACACACCTTTACTTATGTTTTTTAAGTTCATTTAAAATTTTAACTGATAATTTTAAAAATAATAATTTTCCTTCTTTTAATGTTAAATGCTATGACAGAAAGCATTTTGTATGACAGTTCAAAATCAAATGATAGTTTTAAACATGTAAGTGTATGTGTCTATGTAATATCTTCTTCCCTAAGTCTAAAGGACTTATAATGCATTATTATCTGTTGCATTCTCTTCAGAGACTCCCAATAACAAGCTAGGAGAAGTACTCCGGCAGATGTCAGACAATTCAGACAGAACCCCATATTCTTTTTGTCTTGCCTCTTTTGTTAAGAGCTGGTACAGGTTACCACTGACTGAGCAAATTTATAGGGAAACATTGTATTTAGGATGAATTAGTTTGCATTAAAATTCATTAGGATTGAACCTTTGCTTTATATCTATTCATATTATTATTTTCCACTTTCTTACCACCAAGATTAGAGCTCAAACTATCATTAAAAAGTATATTCCTAGCAAAGGAATTCAATATCTTTTAAAGTTGTACCTAAGATGCTGAATAAATTTAACTAGGTAGACATAACATATTGAAAATTAAAAAAAATATTTTGGAAGATGGGAAATTTTAAAACACATATGAAAAGTTGTATCCCCCTCTCCAATTGGTGTTTCTCAGTGGTGTTAATGGACAGATGCAACTAAGTGCCACCAAATAATGAATTGGAATAATATTTGGCTTACTAAGTGCCACCAAATAATGAATTGGAATAATATTTGGCTTATCTGTCCTGTAAGTAGGGCATTCTTACTTCAAAATACAGCTGTTTGGTTTTGTGCTGATTTATCAATTTCATCTTATATTTGAAGTAAGCATTAGATTCCAACCCACAATTTAGAATACTATAAAAAATATAATAAATCTAATAGTTTTTATATAAGTATTGCTGCTGATGTTTTAAAGTTTAATTATTTAACCGATGTATTTTTCATATATAGTGCAGGAAGATGCCAATATTATTTTGATCCATTTGTACCTTGAGCTAGGGAAATAATAGGAATGCCACCCTAATATTCATTTACTCTTAAGATTTGTATCCACTTTGGTTTCATTTTATTTATGTATAAATATGCATAGTTCAAAACTTGTTAGTAGCAACACTAATAATGTCATTTGAATACTTCACCTTGTCCATTTAAAATGAATCCTTCTATTTATAGAGTAGCAGCCTGTAAAATTAAATTAAAAATTTTAATAGAAAAGATGGTCCTTTAAAAAATTATTATAATAGAAATAAGGGTGACTTTTTTCATAAATCACTTCCAAAGCACTTTAAAAAAATCTTTTTCTTAGATTCAAAACTTTAAAATAGTCATTGATTTTTACAAATAATTATTTATGCAAAATAATTTATGGCATATTTTTCAATTCCTGAAAACATTCTTATAATAGGAATTTTATAACGTCATTAATTTTAGCAATGCTAGGAAGCATAAATATACTCTGGAAGCTATTTTTGATTGTTTCTAGAAATATATATTGACCCCATTAGTTTTAAGTGATAACATTTTAAGCCAAAATATTAAGCCAATGGTACCAGAATTACTGATTTTAATCACTTTTTTCTTCAAACCTTTGTTCAGCATTTAGATTTCACTTAGGTTATATCAATATAAGTGTAAAATTTAAATAAATTATTGTTTAAAGTCTTTTCCAAACTGACTTCCATCTCAAGTATTCAAAACTCCTTTTTTATACAGCCCAGTTTTATAGGAGGGAAATGAAAGAGTTTGATGAAATGAAATAAGTACCAGTTGGACTGATGCAACTCAGAGGTGAAAGAGCTGTGAATTTAGGATTAGGTTGTTGGTTTTTTTTTTTTTTTGAGCTTTAGATACGGGTTGAGGAATTAGACTTTCCACTAAGTAAAAATCTGTGAAATACTGGGGCAGAGAAGAAGCAGTTGATGTGACATCAAAAAAGAACTTAATGAGAGAATCAATTATGAATGTAGGAGAAAGATATGATATAGGAGGAATGATTAAAGTACTTTCAAACTAGTCTGAACAGGAGTGGATGGAGAACATGGCAACATTGACCATGGAAAGGGAAAGGAAAAAACACAAAAGACACAGTAATAGGGGGGAATTGCTGTCTAATTAAAAATTGAAAAAGGATGAGAATGAAAGATTTCAAGGCAGCTATTACTGCCATTGGGAGGAGAAAAAAAAGACAAAATTGAGTCTCTGTTTTATGATATATATATATATATATATATATATATATATATATATATATATATATATATATCTCAAAGGAAAAAAATATCATTATTCACAGATGACATAGCTATGTACCCAAAATTTCAAAAGAATCTATAAGCAAACAATCAGAATTAAAGAGTGAATTTAGCCAGTGTGGTGGATATAAAAGTCAATATGTAAGAAAAAGTTTAAGAACATATGCCAGCTAGCAGCTACAGGAAGTAAAATTTAAGTAGGATTAAATTAATGAAAGTGAAAACAAATACCACATGCTGAGAAAATAACCAAATGAAAGTTGTACAAAGCCTCTACACAGAAAAATAAAAACCAAATTTACTGAAAAGGAATTAGATAAGAAAGTGATATTTAATGGTCATAGATGGTCATTGTAAATTCATTGGTTCCCCCCAACCCAAATCAATAGGATCAATACAACATCAATCGAACCACTTTCTGGGGAGGATAAACTAATTCTGAAATGTGTCTGAAAGGCAAACAGCAAAGTACAATCAAGGTAACTGTGCAGAAGATGAAGTTGGCAACCTTGAACCACAAGGTACTGAGCTCTGTTGTAAAGCTGTGGTGATCAAAATATGTGGGAATCACATAAAGACAGACAAACTGACTATTGGAGTGAAATCAGCCCACATTCACACATGTGCATGCACACATTCACAAACACCGGCATTAAAGACAACTGCTAATGAACATGGTTTACTTAAATTTATATTTGCATATGGGTTGTAGGAATCTAAATTTCACAAAGGAAATTTTGTAGCACCAAACATAGACTTGTTATGCATGTAGTTGATAATTTATGCTTTTATGTGAAAGTTGAGTTTCATTCTTTTATTCAACAAACATTTACTGAGTGTGTACAGAAGGGCCAGCATTGTTCCCCATGGTTGTAGGCTGAGGGCTTCAACTGCCTCTTTATTTATAACTGTTGTATAAATACATCTTCTGCAAAGTTGATGTTGATCACAGCTTAAGAAGAAAAATTGAGAAGATATCACAAAAATTGTCATGTATTCCACACCCAGTTTCTTCTATTATTAATATCTTATGTTAGAATGGTACATTTGTTAAAATTAAGAAGTTGTGCCAGGTCCAGTGGTACACACCTGTAATCCCAGCAGTTCAGAAGGCTGAGTCAGGAAGATTGTGAGTTCAAAGCCAGCCTCAGCAAAAAAGTGAGGCACTAAGCAACTCAGTGAGACCCTGTCTCTAAATAAAATATGAAATTGGCTGGGGAAGTGGCTCAGTGGCCATGTGACCCTTAGTTCAATACCCAGTACCCTCCACACAAAAGAAAAATAAATTATTATTAATCAAACATTGTTTGGTCCACACTTCACTCAGATTTCTTAGTTTCTAGAATCTCATCCCGGAAATCTCATTAGACTTAGTTCTCCTATTTCCCTGGCATCTTCTTTGTTCTAACGGTTTCTCAGCTTTCCTGGATGTTGATGGCTCTCCTGGCTTTGAAAAGAGCTGCTCTACTATTTTGCACTCAACTTTCATGATGTCTGACATCTTTCTCTTAATGGCACTGGGGTTATGTATTCCTGGGGAAAAAAAAAACAGCTCAAGTAGCATTAAGTACATCAATTCAACAGTGCAGACTACCAACATGTCTTTTTACAGTCGATGTTGACCTCCATCACCCAGTTGAGGTAGTGTTTGTCAGGTTTTTCAACTGTAAATTACTCTATTTATCTCCTGTTCGTATCATATTTTTGTATTGGAGTTACTGAGAGCTGTCCAGAATTAAGGAGTGAGAAGTGATGTTCCATCTCATGGAGGGCAGAGTATCTTCATAAATTATCTGGAATTTTTCTATGAGTGATTTATTATGTTTTCCCAATGAATTCATTCAATCTTTATATTAATATGAGCTCATGAATATTTATTTTATGTTTTAGGTCATAATCCAATACTATTTTTTTTGAATTTGCTTGCTCAAATTGTTCTACTTTGGCTATTGGGAGCTCTTTCATTTATATTCTGTAATTCTTGTCATTTATCTGGCTTATCACTCTGTGTGTGATACTTTCTTCCTTTGTGGCACTGGAAGATATTCTGAGATAAGCTGGTATAGTTCCTGCCCTGATTCTAGTTCTGCAGATGTTTCTCTAAGGAGAAAACTCCTGTTTCCTTTTACAGGGGAAAGATATTGCAAACAAGTTTTAGGTACTTGTTGTGCTTTTTGTTAATAGGGTGCTGTTTGCTTGTAGAATCTATTAGTTGAAGACTAAGGGAATATGTGTGTGAACATAATAGCCTTTTTCAGAATTAAATTATCTACTATTGATTGTTTTAAAGTATGCTTATATGAAAAGTGCTTATTTATTCTTTTTCTACAAGGATATAACTTCTGTCAGTTTGTTATCCTGATTCCTAGTAACGGGAATAAAATTTTATACCTTGAAGAAATGATCCTTAGAACTGAATATTTAGAAAAAAAGAACTCTTCCCCATATCTTTGTAAGTGCTTGGCTGCTGCTTGTATTTCTTAGTAATGGTATTTAAGAGGCTTTTGGGACAACTAATACTGGAACAGCTTGTGCAAATTCCATGATTTAAGAAACCACATGCCTTTTAGATTAAATCCTAAAAATGTCTGCTAAGGAAGATAGTTGCACTTACCACAGGTAAGTCAGCCTGGAACATTCCATTGTCTACAGAGTTACTTTATTCAGAGTAGTCAAGGAAGGATCTCTGGAAAAGTTGAGGTGAACACACACACACACACACACACACACACACACATACATACACACACACACACATTTTGTAAATAATGTTGACTAGATTAAAAAACTGCAATGTAATAGAAACTTTATTACCTAAGTCAGATGTGATATTCCACACATGTAATTATCTACAACAGAAGATACTGTAAGCATCAATGCATTTTGGCTCAAAGTATTAATTTTTCCCTTCTGGGAATATATTTAAAGTATCTTTGGATTTTTCAATAAGTATGTAGTTAACTTAATTTTTCCATTTTCACTTAAAGTTTATGATTACTGTTATGTGCATGAGTTTTTTGATGCATGCAAAATATTGATAAAATCAGATACTAAGTTGCATAATTTATTTTTATTCTTATTAAAATGACTGAGCATATCATGTGACATGAGTAAAAATGCCCATCTTTAATGAATGCACATATTTGAGGAACAAAAATGCATAGAGAGTAAAAATGAATATCTCTGTAGCCAATAAAGAGTGTAAGAAAAATCATTACACATGTTCTTGACCCCGCCATCCCATATGCTCTCCCTCCAGATTTAAAATCAATTTTGAATAGTATGTTTATTAGTTTCAAGCATGTTCTGATATTTTTAGAATGTGTTGTGGATCTGTAAACTATATATACTGAAGCATTGTAACTCTTTGTAATTTAATAAATATGTGATGTCAACCTATATATTCCATTCAGGAACAGTTTTTACTTCAAATTCTGTTTTGAGACTTCTGTATATTTTTCACCTAAATCTACATCAGAGGTCAGTATACTAAAGCTTGTGGCCCCAATGTGGACTGCCACCTGATTTTTTAAAAGTTTTTCTTCTTTTTTTGTACTTATGTTTTTATTAGTCCTTGTTAGTTATACATGACGAAAGAATGCATTTTGACACATCAAACATAAATGGAGTATAACTTCTCATTCTTCTGGTTGTACATGATGTAGAATCACACTGGTCATGTAATCATAGGGTACACAGGGTAATAATGCCAGACTCCTTCTACTGTCCTTCCTCATACCCTTATCCTTCCTTCACTCTCCTCTGCCTAAAGTAACTCTATGGTTCCCTAGTGCTCCTGCCCCCTTATTGTGAATTAGCATCTGCTTATCAGAGAAAACATTTGAATTTTGGTTTTTAGGGATTGGCTTATTTCATTTAGCATGATATTCTCCCGCTCCATTTATGCACAGGCAAATGCCATAATTTCATTCTTCTTTAAGGGTGAACAAAATTTTATTGTGTATATATATATACCACATTTTCTTTATCTATTCATCTAATGAAGGGCATCTAGGTTGGTTCCATAGTTTGGCTATTGTGAATTCAGCTGCTGTGATGTGGCTGCATCATAGTAGTATGCTGATTTTAAGTCCTTATGGTATAAACCAAAGAGTGGAATAGCTGGGTCAAATGGTAATTCCACTCCAAGTTTTCTGAGGAATTTCCAGACTGATTTCCATAATGGTTGCACCAATTTTCAGTCCTACCAGCAGTGTATGAGTGTACCTTTTCCCCCAAATCTTTGTCAACATTTATTGTTGCTTGTATTCTTGATAATTGTCATTCTGACTGGACTGAGAGGAAATCTTAGAGTAGTTTTGATTAGAATTTCCCTAATTTGAGAGATATTGAACATTTTTTCATATATTTGCTGATCAATTTTATTTCTTCTGTGAATTGTCTGTTCAGTTCCTTAGCCCATTTATTGATTGGGCTATTTGTTGTTTGATGTTGAGTTTTTTATATATCCTGGAGATTAATGCTCTAAGGTGCATGTGGTAAAGATTTTTCTCCCATCCTGTAGGCTCTCACATCATGCTATTGATTGTTTCCTTTCCTGAAAAGAAGGTTTTTAGCTTGAATCCATCCCAATTATTAATTCTTGATTTTATTTCTTGTGTTTTAGAGGTCCTGTTAAGAAAGTCAGATCCTAGGCCAACATGGTAAAAATTTGGGGATATTTTTCTGCTATTAGGCGCAGAGTCTCTGTGATAATGCCTAAGTCTTTGATCCACTTTGAGTTGAGTTTTATGCAGGGTGAGAGATAGGGGTTTGATTTTTATTTTGTTGCATATGGATTTCCAGTTTCCCAGCATCATTTGCTGAAGGGGCTATCTTTTCTCCAATGAATGTTTTTGATGCCTTTGTCTAATATTAGATAACTGTATTTATGTGGGTTTGTCTCTGTGTCCTCATTCTGTCTCTGTGTCCTCTATTCTGTACCATTGGTCTTCATGTCTGTTTTTTGCAATAGTATGCTATTTTAATTACTATGTGCTGCCTGATTTTGTGCATAATTTTTATTGGAATCTTTATCATGAAGCATGGCCTGGTCTGCTGTGGCTGCCTGTATGAAATCTGAGCTGACTTGAGGAGTGGGGGTAGTAACCATACAGCCCACAATGCTGAACATTTACTATCTGGTCTTTTACTGGTATTAAAGTTCCCTGGGTCCTGCTCTGGATCATTCAGTTCATTTGCTGTGATAGCATGATATTATATGAATATAATATAATCTGTGAACTTCATTTAGTTTTCCTCCTACTGCTAGGTAATTTGTCTACTTTAATAGAGTCCAGAATTTCTTCCACTGCAGTTCCTGGTTTTCTTCTGCTGTTTGAGGCTTCTAATCTGATATGGAATGGTGTGTCAGTTCCCTTTTTGTTGCTAAGTCAAACACCCAAAGGAAACTACTTGAAGGAGAAAAGGGGTATCTTGGCTCACAGAGTGAGAGGTTTCATCCCGTGTTTGGCTGGATCCATTGCTTCAAATATGAGACAAGACAGAACATCATGGAAGATGGATGTAGCAGAAGAAAGCTCCTTAACTCATGGCAACTGAGAAGGAGAAAGAGAAGAGAGAGAGAAAGAGAGAAAGAAAACCTAAGAAAGAAAAAGGGGCCTTGGTCCAGAAATCCTCTTCCATGGCACACCCCCAGTGGCTTCTTTCTTCTGCTAGCTTCACTGCCTGTAGTTTCCATTACCTCCTGGGGGGAGTCCTCTCAGCTCTCGATGGATTATTAATCCGCTGGGGAGGAGCCCTCATGATTCTGTCACTTCTCCAAAACCCCACCTTTGAACATTGGTGCATTGGGGATCAAATCTCCAACAGATGAGGCTTTGAGGGACATTTCAGATCCAAAACATAGCAAGTGGGAAAAGTCTCAACCAGGCTTGTCAACACTGATTTTAAACTAGGAGGAAGATAACACTGAATCAGGATTTTGGAAATGCCCCGAAGCATTACCGGTGTTAGTTTGGGGTCTGTATGCAGCATGGATGCCTTGTTTTCTTCATTCTTGATCTCCAGCTATACTCCTAACTGTTAAGGTTTTCTTTTTTTTTTTTTGTATGTGGGGTGGGTATGAGCAGGCATGTATCAGATGCCATGGAACATACGAAACTGAGATATGTAGATAGATCCCTCAGCATATAACCCATTGCTCTTGGTAAAATATTATTCTGTTGTAAGAAAAATAGGAAGATGTGACCTTCAAAAGATACCAGTGAAATACTCAGACAGATGTCCAGGTAAAACACTTCCTGAAGTGAATTACAGATTGATGATGGAATTGCAAAGAAATAAGCTAATGGTTAAAAAAATCCTTCTGTTCTTCTTTAGGGATCAAGGCTATAAAATATACCTGCCTGCTGGTAAACATGCATAGCAAAGCATTTCCATCTATCAACTCATGTTCTGAAAGGCAGCAACGCTATTCTGATTCCAGAATCTTGAATTTCCTTAATGAGTTCTCTGCTAGAATATCACAAGCTGTTCTTTTAAATTGGTTTCAGGAGAGTTAAGCAGAATTTATATTAAAATGATTGTGTATCTATCACTTGCTAGAGGAGGAAAAATGAGACTGGCTAAAGGAGAATTCAATGTGGCTTCTTCAAACCTGAATTTATTCTATTTTTCAACCTTCTCCTCACGCAAGTGCTTCCTAATGTCAGCTGAAGTCATCCATTTAAGGATGACTTATTCATGCTCAAAAAATTATTGATTTAGACAGCCAATGAAATGCTGAACTTCCTGTTCCCGTTGCTTGACACACTTGCTCTGAAGATACTGATGGTTTAAAGCGGCAAGATTGACAATATGGAGGATCAGCCAGAATGCCAAGATGGATCAGTGACAGCCACGTTGACTTTTAAATGCAGTTACCATAAAAAGGAGTGGGTAAAAATGGAATTATGGAAGTCCATTTGTCCCTCTTGGTGACTTATAAAGATGATTTGTTAAGTTGCTAGCCACAGAGCATGTGATTCTCTTATAAGGAGCTTTAAAAATGACACTGCTCTAAGTAAAGCTATCTACCTTAAACATTATTATCAGATATGAGGAATTAGTAGACAATCAAGTACAAAAGAAAGCTTAAAAGTGGCTGATGCTGATTTTTTAAAACCTATTCTCCTAAGCCTTCATTTCTAGGAGTGAACAATTTTTTTTTTTTTAATTTTAAAGTAGGAACAACCTAGCCACACACCTTAGGTATGGATGAAATGGTGTTTATAAGAAAACTAAACTTTAAAAAATAATTTTATTATATAATTTTTTTTAAAATTTATTTGTAGCTGGTGCTTTATGGATATACATAAAGATGAAATTCACTGTGACATATTTATATGTGCACATAGTATAATGTTGTAAAATCCATTCAGCATATTAACCCTTCCCATTCCCATTCCTTCCTCCTCCCCACCAATCATTTTCTATTTCACTAATCTTTTCTTTATCTTTGTTATATCAAAATATTTTCTTTTTTCCCCCTTATTTGGCTATAGCTTCACCACATGATAGAAAATATCCAACTCTTGATTTAATGAGTCTGGCTTATTTCACTTAGCATGGTGTTCTCCATTTCCATGCTTTCAGTAGAAAATACCATAATTTCTATTTTATTTATGACTGAGTAAAGCTCCATTGTGTATATATACCACATTTTCTTCATTCAGTCATCCATTAACAGGCCTGTGGGCTGGTACGCATGTTGTGGATGACTATTTTGAATTGTGTTGTTATAAACCTTGTTAGGGTTCTATTTCTATAGCCTGATGATTTTAGTTCTTTTGGGTAAATACTGAGGAGTGGGATAGCTGCATCATATGGTGGTTCTAATCCTTTTTTTTCTTTTTAGTGAAATTGTACTAATTTAAAAAGATAGAGTTAGTTTTAACAATTTCCATACTGGTTTTGAATATGAAATGATTCATGCAAAGTTTTCATCATTGTACCTGTCCTGTTGTAAGTACTCAGTGAAAGTTCCCTGTTTGCCAGTTTGCTACCACCACCACTACCACTGCTACTACCTGCAAATGTAATTGGAGAGTAGATCCACACAGAAGAGTATTTGTACAAAGGTGAGGGAGCTAAGAATAACTCAGAGGTCCACTTTTCACTCATATGCTGGCTGTTTTCCATCCTAAATCAGTCAGATAGTTCCAGTTTCTACCATAATTTGAGTACTGCTAGGTATCTAATGAATTTTGTAATTTCAAATGATGATTTATTGAGGTTAAAAGAAAGAACCGGGTCCAATAACATAATATTTTACTAAAAAAAACACAAAATACATAAGTGTTTTTATTTTACGAATTTCATCTTTTAATCATTCTTTCTCTTTTGACTTCACACAGTGTTAACAGGGTGGGGTTTCCTCTTGTTTCTTATGCAGAACCATTGTCTAGACTGAAACATGAATACCACACTAAGGGTTCTGTTCCACAAGTGATCCTACAATCAGTTCTTCTTGAATTTGAACAACTTCTTTTGTTGTTGACTGTGGTTTATCACAGTACCACCTTTAAATAGAAAGGATAATATTTCATCTATGATTATTCTCTAAGCAACAAGGACATATGATTTTCTTGATATCATTTTTGTTTTTTTGTCCCAGTAGGAGAAGTTCGAGAAGGAGTTAATTATTGTCCAATGGTGGCCAATGCCATAGATGAGGTTTGAGCTGAGCAAACGCCCTTGAGTTTGGTGATTAGATGGTCAATCTTTGATAGGATAAGATCAGCATAGGCCTGAATGATAAAATCAGGTTGTGACGTTCCTTGGGAATAACTGGGTACAAGAAGTGATCCAAATTCAGCTGTGCCAGCAGGCTGAAGCCAGTCTACCTGCAAGAGAAACACATTCTTGTTGTATTTCTTTTCTGTGCCTTATCCTGCTCCCTCACTATTTTTCCTAAGGGTATTAAATTTAATAAATCACTAGAATAATCTCATCACAGGCTCAGCTTTGGGAGACAAAGATGTATAAACGAATCAGGGGACTGCAAAGATGAAATGATTAAAGTCAGTCAGAGCTAATTCTTGGTGGAATTTGTCAAATTCTTGTGATGGTTGTTGGATTTTTGTTGGTTTGATTTTACTTTTACAGCTGCCCTTGGCAGTCCCAAGAAAACAGCTGTAGGTTGACAGTATAAAATACAAGATTGATTGTTCCAGAGAGGATGTGGCTGAAATTACTGACCATGAGCTCTAGGCTGGGAAGGAAAGTGTGAAATCCAAGGGCAGTACTATTAGGTAAGAGGACTAAAACTTACCTAACTAAAACTAAAATCAGAAACTCTCTCACATCAGTGATATTTGCTCTATAGATTACTTCCAGTTCCTTAAGACTCTGCACCTCCATCACTTCTGTCTACCCCAGGAGTACAAGGGCATACTTTGGGACATGACAATCTCAGCTGTCTCCAGTAGATTTATAGGTTGTTTCTTACTCCAGGAAAAATGAAGATGTATATTTGTAGCTTGATATTGTAAGTATATTTAAAAACATTCAAGAGTTAAGTAGACCAGTTACCAAAACACAAGAAAAATCAGCATTAATTCTTGACTTTCTTCCTTTTTTTGTCTAATATATTGCATAATTTAATGACTGAATTAACATAGTTCCTCCACTGGATTGAGTTTCTTAAGTATTCCACTAGATTCCATTCAAAGCAAGTAACACTTCTTTAAGGATATATCCTGATGCTCCCTATTCCCTTTTCCCTCACCCTACCATTTTGGAAGGGAAAAAAGGGTTCTGTCTTGATTGGTATTAATGGCACCCCCCTTCCATTTTTTTTAATTTTGTCCAGGTGAGGTCAGTATTCTCATATCTGTATGCATAGATAGTTAAGAACACTTTTGCATAAGATTATATATTACAGCATGGAATTTTCCAAAGCATATTAGAACAGGAATCCTGAAATCATATTTTTTTTATCCCTAGTTTTGTCATCAAACAAAACTACATGTGTATATATAGCTGAAATGGCCTTTTAGTGTTTTGAATATAGAATCATAAGGACATAGAAACTATAAATATGTAAATCAACTTTCATTGCAAAATACTCAGGTTAACTGGAGAACCAATGGGCTGCTAGAAGTGAAGAATAGTGTTATTCTCTCTGTTTACAACTGTTGTATTACAACTGTTGTATTTCCTGGACAAAGAAATTCTTTCTGTCTCTCTTTTTATCATATTAGAAACTTCTGAGCAAGTGATAATATTCACAGGTTTACAGAAGAAGTTCTTTGTATTTTTAAATAACATTAGAGATTACTGCAGTGATCTATCATTATAACTCACTATTAATATACAAGTTCAAAAAATTCAATTCATTCCTTATTTTGTCAGTCATTACACAGCAATGCTGTGGGAATCAAAATGGATTCACAGAACTCTACCCTTGATGGTGATGAGACCATGAGGAGGATGAACTCACAATTCACTATCCCAAACACATATTTAATATTTGAGATGTTTTACACATAGTTGCTTGTGTATGTGTGTTTGTTTGTTTGTGTGTGTGTGTGTGTGTGTGTGTGTTTAAAAGAGAGTGAAAGAATGTAATCAGCCACAAAATTATAGGCAGATGTTTTCAAAATGGGGACATTTCTGAGGATGTTTAATAGAATAGCTGCATTCACTATTGGAATGGAATATCTATTAATTACAAAAATACATTGGCTATTATCAGCAATATAAATAAATTTAATGTTTAGTATGTACATAGAATTTACATATCACCCCTTCATGCAAACTGAAAATTTTCATTCACTCTTATTCTGTTATTGGCACATCTACTACACTTCATATCTGTGATACCCTAAGTTCAATCCCTTTATGATTCATTCTTTATGTTTTTTTTTCTTTTTAAAATATTTTTTAGTTGTAGATGCACATAATACCTTTATTTATTTGTATGTAGTGCTGAGGATTGAACCCAATACCTCACACATGCAAGGCAAATGCTCCATCACTGATCTACATCCCCAGCCCCTTGATCTTTTCTTTTAATTAATTTTCCAATTCATTAGTTGTCTATTCAAGAGTGCTTAAACCAATCTTTTTAGTTTTAATTTCATTTAAATTTAGTATCTTTTATATTTCTGAATTTTGCATTAATCTGTTTATATTTTCTCATTTTCTGGTCAAATTATCTGTATTTTAAAAATATTTACACATTAATAAAACATTTATAGTTCCACTCTATTCTCTGTTTTTTCTTGAAGTGTTGCTTTAAACTTTTAAAATATTGACTGTCATAGTTTAAAGTTTTATCATCCTACATGACAAATTAATGTTAATATAAGATTCTGATGATTTTTATCAACCTCATGAGAGAATATATTTTGTTTATATCTAGCAATAAAACTGGAAGCAGGTTATATTAATACAATGAGTTGAGCCACTACTGTTCTTTTCATGTGTACCCAAGGAGCTGTCTTTCAAAGTCTACTGCAAGTTGCTAATTTTACCAGAGTTCCAACTTTTCTGTAGGCCCTCAGCTTCAGGGTTTTTTTTTTGTTGTTGTTGTTGTTGTTTGTTTTGATAAAAGGTTGTTTCAGACAAATTGGCTCCAAATTGCAAAGAACAGAATTTGATACTTTTAATTGTTTGATAGTGCCAAAAAAAGTACATCATTTTTGCAGACTAAGATTAACTCTTGTACTTCTTTTTAGTATTTTAGTATTTAAATATATGAAAGTATCAACATACATACATATATACACATATGTTTATTTATTTGAGTTGAATTTCAATCTTCTGAAAAGATGTTTAAGTAGGTGTATGATGCATAGAAATTTACTGTCAGATCATAATTAGATATTAATGGTAAATATAATTATCTGTAAAAGAATCATTTCTAAATGCAGAAATTGGATATTATTGTAAACCACATGTATCTTAAGAAATCATTTGTAAGTACTTCGATATAATAGTCTTGCATGTAAAATTATATCATTTTTGGATGTATGACAAAAGGTTAATTCATACAGATGATTAACGACCAATTAAAATGCAAAGTTTGACAAAAGAAGTTCCATAATTTGGTATAGCTATGTATTTCTATAATAAAGGGAAATTATACATTTTTACCATTCTTTGGAATGAAAACTGCATCATTTTTTAAAAGAACACACAAATAAATAAATGTAAAGCAGTCACTGAGCTAACTACATGTAGAGAAGATACAAGTGCTCCAATGTGAGTTAAAGGGAATTCAATACATTCCTAAGTGAAATCTCTCTCAAACTGCATTGGTGAAAGTCTACATTTACCCTCCCTGAGTATTCTCTTAATTTTAACTCAGTTGGGGTAATAGTCTATCTAGGAGGGACAAATCTTTGTAATTTTTTTTATTATTAGGGGAATGCTTATCAACAACATGGATTATTCACTATGTGGTAATAACAGTGCCATTCATTTGTCAAATGTTTTCCTCATGTCAGAGACGATATACACTGTGCCGAGAACCATAGGCACACATTCACTATGTAAGATCCTCTCTGAAGCAGGGTTCATAGCCTTTCAGGATGAACTTTCCAATTAATTGCCTGTGTGTGTGTGTGTGTGTGTGTGTGTGTGTGTGTGTGTTCACGCACACATGCACAAATGTATAGCAAAAGATCTATGAATATGTATGTACGTGTGTATATACATACACACACAGACACACACATATGATAGTTGTGAACACAATCATTTGCAGAGACCACAAATATTTAGCAACCCACACAGCAATTATGAAAATATACTTACTATTTTTTTTATATTTACAATGGAAGGGCAAGAGGTTTAAGAATTGGAGCAATTCGATTTACTTTACATGCTTGTGTGATAGGTCAATGTGTCTCAGACTAAATACACTGACTACCAGTAATCACAGGACAGATTTCATAGAAAATGTTCTTCACTTGTATGATTTTTTTCATCTTAAACTTTTATTTCAACACAGTCTCAAAACAAATAATTATATTTTAGATCATATACATCATAATCTCTTAACCAATTGCTAAAGAATTTGTCTTTATTTACAACTGAGTTACACTAAGTAGGAGTATATTACTTGAGTTAATAGGAAAAGAAAATCAGAGCAGCATTAATCAACATGATAAATACAAGTGAAAATTTGTCAGTCACTATCTGATATGAAAATTTATACATATGCCAAAGTCAAGGAAAATTCATATATATTTATACTTTATATTTATAAAGATGTAATAAGGAAAACAATAATGAAGTTCAGAAATTTATGTTGCTTACAAAATTAGTATTGTTAATTAAAATTTTGTTGTTTCACATTTCTGGCAATCAAGTGCCGTTTAAAAAATTAATAGTGATTATTAGCATAGAGCTCATCTAGTTTTAGATTAACATATATTCAATACTACCAAAATAAAATCTAATTTAAGGCATGCTTCAGAACAATGAGAAATATTCTTTTAAAACAGATTAACATATTGAAATCATTTTAGATACCTGGGGTGGAAATAGTTAAGTTTGATGAAGTGGAACATCAAGAATATAAGGCACTCAAGCAGGTGGGAACCAATTAAGTGAGAAAGCTCAGGGTCTCATGCACTTATCATAAGAGACCTTAAGGTAATTCAGGATCAACTAGGGAGAATGGGAAAGATGGGACATACTGTACCACTGCTTATTATTTCTTAATATTTAATTTCAGCAGCAGACTCCTTTACAGTGTATTACCCAAAGAGAGAATAAAGTAAAACTTCTATTCATATTTAAGGTTATTTTTCTTATAAAACATTATCTGTTAGGGAAACACAACTTGAAATTTTAAATTATTTTCTTTAAAGGGCAGAGATGAAGTTGACATCTAAGCATAAGGTAATCTGATAAAGTATAATTACTTATTCATAAAATAGTCAGATATCAGAACAATTAAAATTAAATACACTTTGCATGACATGCAAAGTTTTCAATACATGTCAAATTATTATACATTTAAAATACTGAATTCTAAAGAAGTACCAAAGGGTCACATTGCAAGTCATTTTGCATTTATGGCATATAGAAATAAAATTTTAGTGTTTGGAATATATCATCTTCTAACCCTCTTTTTAACTGCCTTCTAAGTGACAATCCTTTCATCATTTTAAGTAGGTATTCAATATGAAATATAAAAGTTCACAGGTTATTGATCAAGACAAGTGAAACAACATTTTATTTATTTTGAGATTAATATAAAACTGATTCTGTCTGTTTAGTAGATACATTTCTTTTTTTTAGACTCATTCAAACAGGAATTTTCCTTTGTAGAGATATATACTTTTAAAAGATTAGATAAATTTTAAGTGTCAACCCAGAAATAGAAGAATCCTGATGCAGGGGATGTGAGTTTGACTTTTCCTAGAAAATTCCTGTTTTAAAAGTTTGGGATGCTGTTGTGCTGATGAGGTTAGAAAAATGGATTGCATTTCCCTTAATTACCAAAACCACAAATAAGCATCTGGACACATGCACATATTAAGCAAAATATTTATACAGTGAGTATTAAATTGACTGATTACTACTAATTTCTGAAGCCTGAAGCAACACAAAGGGATGGGTAATTTCTAATATAGTAGATAAATATATCAGAATAAAGTTTTTTAAATGTATGATGCGATAGAAAATGGAATTATCTTATGAATTTCATTTTTTGATAGAATCTCAGTGTAGTTTTGGTGTGCATTTCTCTGATGGCTAAAGATGCTGAAATATATTTTTATATAATTTATTTATATTTTCTATTTTGAGAATTATCTGCTCAGTTTATTTTTCCACTTATTGATTTTTTGTATTGAGTTTTAATAATTTCTTACATATTCTAGACATTAAACTTGTATGAGAGGGGCAGCCAAATGTTTTACTTTTATAGGTCATCCTTTCATGCTGTTAATTGTTTCTTTGTTTTGAAGACACTTTTAAATTCAATATATTCCATTTATTCATTATTATTATTACTCCCTGAGCTATAGATGTCTTATTTAGAAAATGATTGCCTTTGCCTGTATATTGGAGAATTGACCTTGTGTTTTCTTTTAACAGTGCAATGTTTCTGACCTTATTCCTAGATGTTAGATCCATTTTCAACTGATTTTTATGCAGGATGACAGGTAGTATCTGCTTTCATTCTTCCACAATAGACATCCAATATTCCTAGCACCATTTATTAAAAAGAGTATCCTTTATCCAATATAGGTTTTTGGCACATTTATCAAGAATAAGATGACTGCATTTGTGTGAGTTTTTTTCTATATGTCTTCCATTCTGTTCTAGTACTCTACATATTCATTTTTATGCCACTGAAGCTATTTTTACTATTTAATTACTATGAGTTTGTAGTATAATTTGAAATTAAATATCGTGGTGCCTGCAACATTGATCTTTCTGCTCATATTTGCTCTGACTGTTCTGGGTCTGTGGTTCTTTGATGTGAAATTGTAGGATTCCTTTTTTTTTCCTATTTTGATGACGGTGGAATTGAATTTAATGTGTACATTACTTTTTATAATGTGCATTGTATCAATATTCATTCTGACTCTTCATGAACATGGATTTTCATTTTTTGGTGTCTTCTTCACTTTTTTTTTAGAATTCTATAATTTTCTTTGATAATGTCGTTTGCCTCCTTGGTTAGATTTTTTTTCTTAAGTATTTTATTTTATTAAAGCTAGTGTGAATGGAATTGTTTTCCTGATTTATCAATTATGAGATTCAGCAGGTTCATTATTGTTAGGTAGAAAAGCTATGAATTATTGTATGTTGATTTTACATTTTACTTGTGTGCATTATTTATCAGTAGTAGAAGTTTTCTGGTAGAATCTTTAGCACCTTTTTAATATAGGCTAATATCATATTCAGATAGGGATAATTTGATTCCCCCTTTTCCTCTTTCTGTTTCATTATCTTTCTTTCTCTTGCCTAATTGCTCTGGAGAGGGGAGAGTGATTATCATTTTCCTGTACCTTTTTTAAAGGGAAATGTTATCTGTTTTTTTTTTCCTCATTCAGTATGATGCTGGCTTTGGGTTTGCCATATACAGTGTTTTTAAGCTGACTTTTGGGAATTAAATGGATAATGAGAACTCTAACCTTATCGGTTGATTAATCCATTTGATGGATGAATAATATGAATGGACTACTGGGAAGAGGTAGAAAATGTAGGTAGGTTAGCCATGGTTGAAGGAAGTAGGTCACTGTGAACATGTATATGGGGAATCATGCCTTATCCCTGACCCCTGTGTTGGTTTCCCTCTCTCTCTCCTTCCTGATGGCCATGAGCTGAGAAACTTTCCTCTGTCATATCTTCCCAATATGATGTTCAGCTCAACTCAGGATCAGAGCAATGGAGCTGACTGACCATGGATTAAAATTTCTGAAACCATATGCCAATGTACACTAACACATTTTTCAACTTATTAATGTCACCAATATTCTCCCTCCCCTTCCCTCTTTCCTTATAAGCACTTCCTCCATTTTATCAATTTCATTTTAAGTTAGTCTCCCTTATGGACACAGATGACTTCTAAAATCTATAAAAGAAATACTTTTTTTTCTTTTTCTTTTTATGCTTCTTCTTCTTCTTTGTTTAATTAATTAATTAATTAATTTTTATTTATTTATTTATTTATTTATTTATGTGTGTGTGTGTGTGTGGGTGTGTGTGTGTGGTATTAAGGATGGAGCAACCAAATCACACGCTCTTTTAAATTTTGTTTTGAGACAAGTCTGAAACTGACTTAATTTGCATTCCTCCTGTCTTAGTCTCCTGAGTCTCTGAAATTATAGGCATGAGATACACGTTTGTTTCAATCTAAATAAAGGAGGAAGACATCCACTTTGTCACTGTGTGCCTTGAGGACTGTTCTAGTCCAGTAGACATAATTAGCATTAATTGTAATGGTTTAGGTTACAAGTTTATTCCTATTCCAGGCACTGTTGAAAGTGATGTGCAATGCATTAACTTGGCCATCTATTTTATTCAGGTCCAATGTGCAAAAATCCGGGTTTACAAATCATGCTTACCCTCAGATGTGAGGGATAAGGATTATACTGTTAAGATAAAATCAACAAAGAAATATATTTTTCAAAATAAAGCAGAAATCAATAAAAATGTGTCAGATTATCTCAAGGGTCTAAATAAATAAATAAATAAAACTAATGTAGGAATTTAAAATAACTTAAATGAGAGATTTAAATACTATCTAGAATTTCTTTTTTCTCAACTTCTGTCTTATTCCCATTTTCTCTGTTACATTTTAAATTTTTCCCCCCAAAGGACATAATTCTTAGCTCCTGAAAACTTATGCCAGTTTTTAAAAACATTACTGCATTAGCCTTGTAAGAGAGATTAATTGAAATTTTCTTTATTCCCAATATCAAAACCCTTTAACAAGGATTCATTAACCCATCTTATGGCTGCTAAAATCTTTGTTCCATTTGAAAGTGGCCATGGGAATTGGGACACATGAGAAGAAACAGCTCTGTGGAGAACCTAATGATCAGACATAAATATGGTAGTAATTACAGAAGAGATTACTCTGTACAAAATCAAAACATGTCCATTCTAACCTGGTTTTGACCATAATAGCTTTGCTTTTCAAAATTTTCATCTGTACTCTCCCCAGTTTATCCATGTCTTACTTTTACTTTCCAGTATAAACCAATATACCAATATTAGATCATTTAAAGACTTAGGAACATTTTATCACTTATCAGATTTTTTATTTTTAATAGCATAAGCATTTTGAACAAACTTCCTTGAATCTGTTATAATATTGAATTTAACTGTTATTTTATTTCTTCTGAAAATTAGGAAGGAACTATATCTTGTTCATATCTGTCTGCAATGTTTACAAAGGGTAAATATATTAACATGGTAATATTGTGACTTTTTAAATATTAATTATTATGCTTTATTGAATTCTAGGTATTTGCCACATTTATAATTCTTTTCCTCCTGTAAACAGTTCCAAAGACCTGGTTTTACATGTGAATTATTAATATATAACAATGTATTTTTTAAAATAATAAATATTTTCCTTTGCTCTTTGTAGATCCATTGTTTGATCTAAATATAGACTACAAGTACTCCAGAGTTTCTGTTTCTTCTTTCCTCATGATTCATTCTGTCAATTTTCTCTCTATGCTCCTAAACTTCAGAGCCTATTTCTTACCCTTTGAAATTTTAATGACTATAAATACATTCTTTAAGTTTCATTGAAAATAATTAACACATAACTTTTTGACTTGCAGCTGCTCTTTTTTTTTCTTCTCTGCTTTAAACAACTTCATCTTTTTCCTACATTATTCTTTACCCTATGTTTTTATTTACAACAGAGAAATATACTCTGTATTTTCAATGAATAGTAGGGCAGGAAAAAAATAAGATTGCATAATATTAAAAAATCACCAGTTCCTTCTCCCCTATTCTGCGTACTGCTGATTCCCTGTCACTCTGTGTTCTGCCTGGTTGATCCCCTTTTAGTCCGAGTCTTTGAATAATTTTCTATCTCCTGCAGCCTCTCTCTTTTCTCAGATGTGGTTCATTTGTTTTTTTACACAGTCTGGGGGGTGGACAGCATAGGCATTTTGATTCTCAAGTGAATTCTGAAGAACTTGTTGGAGATGCTGTGGTAGTGAAGTATCATGCAGAGTGAGTAGAGAAATGATGCAAGAAAGTTTCAAGCATTATTTTTAAGTGTCACTAAATGGTAATAGTGTGTTAAATATAACATTTGATAAAATCAACAAGTGGGTTTATTTGAGGGGAAACACTGTATAGACTGTGAGTATACATATTCAAATCTAACTAATTTAAGAGCTATAACATATGTTCTTTTCAACACATTACACTGTTTCTACAGTTAGATGCTCTTGGCAGGCATAGAAATAAGTGTATCTTGACACACACTAATTGTGATTTGATAAAATGGGTTTTGAGGGAGCAGAAAATCATGATCCGTTGCAATCCTAAAATCACCCAGATTGCCAGAACACTTTTGTTAATTCTACTATGCCTCTTAAAATGAATAATGGTTAGACTCTATCTTATTCGATCTTTCACACAATTCTTACTTTTACTGAACTTTTTAAGAAATTGCTCAAGGCTATTATCCTTAGTACATTTGTGTTTGTTTATGTGTTTTAATATGACCAAAATTGGAGAGGCTACCTATAAAACCATCCTCTCACATATATTTGCTTAATGTTGAGTTTTTCCTTTCACAATGATTAAGGATTTACTTTGTCATTGATATATTAACTTTGATAGCATGCCAAGACTTAGGCATAGGAAAGTGTTTATATTTAATCGATATCATCTCATCCTTAAATTTCTCTACCTCTCACTTTTTATTTTGCCTATACACATTTTGGGTTTCTACTTATTTATCAAAATGCATTATTGCATTTTTGCAACCATGTCTTTGTTTGAATATGTATGTCATTGGTAACATTTAAGTTCTCTAGTATACCTTTATCTATTTTCTCATGAAATTAGTTGGAGATACACTGACACGAGGCTCTGATCATTAAGCATGCTTCTCACAGATTTTACAACTTCAGGAGTTGAGCATTTGCTATGCAAAAATGAATGTATAGATAAGAGTGCACAGAACTAGAATCTCAGATACAAATATAAAGAATGACAATTAACCATAGTCACAATGCAGTGAAAGAGTAGCAGCAATGTCACAGGTAAGATTATTCACTTCACAAGGACTGACCATGAACATGCATGTGCTGCAATCAGACAGAGTCATTGAAGATGTTATGTCAGCAGAGTGAGGGTCAGGAACTACATCTTGAAGGAAGCAGTTTAAGCATGAGGGGAGTTCTGTACATTGACTGGGGGTCCAACCTTTCTGTTAAAGCCCAGCAGCCTTAAGTGTCTTGTTTTTCCTCACTTCCCTGAGAAGACATCTAATAATCCAGAATTAATTGGGGGTAACCAGAGCCTGTGGGAAGCTGCCTGGAAATTATTTGAACATCTTCACTCAGCCTTGAGATAGAAAAATTTAGGTCTGGCATTGCAAACGGTTTTGTGGCTCCTCTCACTCAAAGGGTTGCACAATGCATGTGACCTCTGTCTTCAATAGGCTATGGAGACCCTCTCATACGCTCTGGAGTTGGGCGTAACTTGCTGGAAGGTAGACAGCCCACCTCCTACCTTATTTGGCAATGAACATTCCATTAAAATCATTGAGGTTTCCTCATATAATTGGGGCAAACTGAGGCTCTTGCTCTCTCTTTCCAGTGTGAAACCTCAAATCCTAAGAGTGAAGAGCCATCCCACCCCTGCTTTCTAATATTACTTTTTGTATCCTGTGATTTCTTTGTGGTTTTGTCTTTTTTACCTTTATTTTGCAGCCAGCCTGATATACCCAGTGGAAACCCAAATTCCACCACCTGCCTGGGACATGGCCAAGAAGAGCCCTCTTTTTTTTCCCATCAGTCTTCATAAATTCAAATAATACTATAAAATGTTTAATGAATAGATTTTCACGACCGAAAAGAAACTTCTTTGTCAAGTGGAGTTTCAAACGCTAAAACAATACAGACTCAAATATCTAAATGAAGACATTTAAGATATTACAGTGCAATGGGTTTTAGATTATCTGAAGTATTTCATCTGATTTTGTTTTTTCCAGGTATTTTCATTTGCTAATAACACAAAGAATTAATTGTGAGGAAATTTCCTACAAATTGTAGGCTCTCAATATAATAACTTAACTGCAATCACCAATATGGAGATGCCCAAAGTAAAATCAAAATTCTTCTTGTATAAACATTCTCACAGGTCTATGCTTTTCATATGAAGGACACTAGATGAAAAAATTTCTATATGATAATATGGTTGGAAGGATAGTATCTCCTTCCAAAATTCATGTTGAAAATAAAGACCTCATGTAACAATATCAAGAGAAGGGGCTTTGAGAAGGTTATTTACTGATGAGGGTTCTGCCATCCTACTCAAAGTTGAAAGGACCTCTCTCTTTCTTTTCTCCTCCTTAGACCATGTGAGAACACAAGATTCGTTCCTGTATTAGTCAGTGTTTATACCTCTGTGACCCAACCGGGACAACTGTAGAGGAGGAAAAAATTATTTGGGGGCTCATGGATCCAGAGGTCTCAATCCATAGACAGCAGGCTCCATTCCTTGTGGCTTAAGCTGAGGCTGAACATCATGGCAGAAGAATGTGGCAGAGGGAAGCAGCACACATAATGATCAGAAGCAGAGAGAAACTCCATTCACCAGATAAAAAATATATACCCCAACGCCACACTCTAAATGCCCCACCTGTCCCAGCCACACCCTAAGAGCCTTCAGATACCACTCAATCAATTCCTATCAGAGGATTAATTCACTGATTGGGTTAAGGCTCTCACAACCCTATTGTTTCTCCTCTAAACCTTCTTCATTGTCTCACACGTGAGCTGTTTGGGGACATCTCACATCCCAATCATGAGAATACCCTTTGAAAGGTGAGGTATCAAAGCATTACCTTGGACTTGGAAGCAGCTCTCACTATATGCCAATTCTGTGGTTCATCGATCTTGAAATTCCCAGTGTCCTGAACAGTGAGAAGTGCAATCCTATTGTTATGAATTACCCAGTTTGTAGTATTTTGCTATAGCATAAATGGACTAAGATAGTGAAAGAGGATTTAATATTCAAAGATTGTGTATTATTCTTGTTGTATAAACAGGCTCACAGGTCTATGCTTTTCAAATGAAAGACACTAGAAGAAAAAAAAACTGGTATAAGATGACATGGTTGGAAGGATAGTATCTCCTTCCAAAATTCATGCTGTTCTGTAAGATATAACTAATTCATACAATTAGGATCTGCTTTCTGAAATACTTATTTTTAATTTCTAATATGTATTCTAATATATATATATATATATATATATATATATATACTCATACACACACATATATACATATGTATATATGCGATTTTATAAAAACAAATGTACAATGATAGCAACATTATGTGATTTTTTAGAATGTTATTTTTTAGAAAAAAATTATTAACATTATTATAGTGGGCTTACCGAATACGGCTCATGAGCATTGCTTCTCAAATATATAAAGCACGTTATTGAACTTAAATATTCTATGATAGTTAATAAATACTTAAAATCAAATAACAAAAGAATTTTAAAAAAATTATAAGTGGCCAGGCACAGTGGTGCACATCCGTAATGTCAGTGGGTTGTGAGACCGATGCAGGAGGATAGTGATTTCAAAGCCAGCCTCAGCAACAGCGATGTGCTAAGAAACTCAGTGAGATCCTATACCTAAATAAAATACAAAAAAGGGCTGTCGATGTGGCTGAGTGGTTGAGTGCCCCTGAATTCGATCCTTGGTTACCCACCCCCCAATATATATAGTATATCCATGAATCATTCCTATTGGAAATTGGTTAGTAAATTTGTTTTAAAATGTGTAATCAAGTAGGCTTTCTATGCTAAAGAAATTAACTTTATGTTTCACATTTATAAATTGGAAACAAAATAATCAAAGGGTTTTCCTATTCTCTGTTGGGGACAGTTCCTGTGGCCTAGGGCTGTCCCCTGCCCAAGGAAAGATGGGGCTTGGTTTTGGGCCAAATCAGCCGCCTTTGGCGTAAACAAGTTTGTGCCTGTACCAGGAAGTCCACCCCATTGGCTAATAGAAACCACAAGAGCTCATATTCAGTATATGCTTCCTATCATGCCTATTATGTGTCCACGAGGTTGATTCATAACCTCCTCTGTGATTGGCTCCTATGTCCTATATATACTACGCACTTTCTTGGTAGGGGGTTCCTCTTGTTGCTCCTTCAATAAAACCTGTCACAGTTCCGCCGGGTGATTGTCTTTCCTTGTTTGACTCTGCTGGACGGAGTCGACAAGAATCGACAATTCTCCATGATTGGAAAATCAATTGATATAATTTCTTGTTTTGATGAAAGAGTAAACAACTTGTCAAGTTAATGTTACTAATGTTCACTTGAACATTATCCTTTTAAAGGTAAATTTAGAGGTCACTGCTACTACCATCATGAAAATCAAGATATCAGATTTTCTTCTATATTTAACAAAACATTTCTTATTTGATGAGATTGATCATTAATACTTTCAAAATATTTCTGTAACATATAAAATATTTCACAGCCTAATTAGGTGAACATTTTGGTCTGCATTTGGCACATATCATTCCATTAAAATAAAAACCCTAGTTTCTTTATCATATAATTTTTAGTATGATTTTTATACAAACAATGATCTTAAGATTCTGAGTATTGTCTAATCTTTGTTTTTCATATCTTCTAGGTCTCATTAGTATAATTCTACAGGTTTGCAGTGTTTGTGGGTTATTGCTGCATTTATTGCCAGGTATAAGTTCTGCATTTATTCCTCTATAGATCATTCAGCAATCCTTGTTGAAAATGTTCTGGATATACCTGTGGCTCTACACTTTTAGCATGAATCAGAATCACTCCAAAAGCCTCTGTTAACGTGGGTTATTAAGATTGCTCCAGGGTTTCAGATTCAGTAAATGCCAGGAAATTTGCATTTTTAACAAGTTCCCATATAAAGCTGCTGCTGGTCTAGGACATACATATTGAGAAATCTTTCTATACAGCAAAATGTTTCTCTTTTTTTCTCATCCTTTCCACATAATTTGGCTCATACCTACATGGTATTACCTCTCTTTACACCCAAAACATTAATAGAAAATATCCAAAACAGTGCAACTAAAAGTTATTCAAATTTAATACTTAGGTCTAGTTGGAGAATCTGTTTATATTCCATGTTACAACAAGATAATCATGTCTAGTCTGAAATGATACTATAAATATATTTATTAGTACTTCTTGAAGTCTGCACTGACTGCCTTATAACAATATTTCTTTAGGTATAAAATTTTAATTATTCTTACTTGATAAATGTATCACTACTTCTCCTACTAAAAATTTTTAAGAATTCATAAAGCTAATATTTTGATTAATGTAACTTAGATGTGAAATGAGTTTAAACTTATGTCAAGTTCATTTTCATTAAAAATGTTCAAAAAAGAACAGAATTAGAAGTATATTCAAATCACAATTGTTTAGCACTTTAAATTATTATCCAGTTAAAAATCAGGAATACAAATATGCACTTAAGTAATTAATGACCATGTTTTACTCCAGGTATTTTCAATAAATATATCCAAATCGATTCCCCTACATCTATCACTTTAGGGGATTTCTTACTGTCAACCACAATCAATGTAATTTGTCTTAAAGCTTAACCAGTTTACATAATTTCTCCCAAGTATAAATTTCCCATTCACTTTAGCTCTTTTCAAATATAGACATAGTTATCTTTTTTGTAGATGTTAACATATGCATTTATTAATTGTGAGGTTTACTTTTCTTTTACTACTACAAGATTATCTTTGGTGAAGCTGACTGTCATGAATCAATTTTGCACCAGTTTTGAGATGAAAGCTTTCTACTAGAAAAAAAATGTTCCTCATACTTTTTGAGTCATAAAATTGATTATTTTTACCATAATCTCAAGAGTATCATTATTTAACATAAACGGCATGTGTGTGTACTCAGAATTATACATATATAAAATACATACATATATATGTGTGTGTGTATATATATGTGATATATATAACACATATATGTATATGTATACACACACATACACTTAGAATGTTTTACAGCTTGAATCTTAAATCCAGATGCTCATTGACTTACTCAATTAAAGTCACTATTAAGTGAATTTTGAAAAAGGTGGTTGCTATGCCAATATCAGCTCTCATTTATAATGGAGTGCTAATTTTATCACACAGCAATGTGTGTTTTAAAGGGATATTTCCCAGTGTATACTCCTCCATTTATTAGATACATATTCACTACTTATGCTGTGGCTGGCACTGTGTTGAGCAAAAAGTTATATCTGGCTATAAAGAATAGTTTTTTGACTTATCCCTATTTTTCTATTTCTTTTCTTTATTTTTTTTAATCCAGGAAATTTGTGAGTTCTTTATTAAGAGTAATGTTTTGAGGGCATTATTATATCTAAATGAAACTTTATCACTTAATTTTAACAGATCTCCTCTAGAAATGTCTTCAGAGTTGCAACATTTTATTTGGGACAACAGAACAGTGCAGGTAAACTTATCTTTTTGGAGTTATAGTATTCATTCCCTTTTTAGAGGACATTCATTTCCCCCACTTACACCACCAAGCAGCAGTATTTCGCTTTGACAACACTTCTTGGCCCATCTAATGAACTGACTGGCTTTGAATAAACAGGATAGCCAAGTAAACCCGTGACACTTTCCTCCTCTGGAATTCATTTGGGAAACTGCTGAGAAATGAGTTATGATGATCACTTCACTTATGAGTTTAAAAGTGTGTAATTATGGTTGGATCAATAGATTATAGCTTGTCTTGTTTGAAAAGAGAAAGAAGGAAATCTATCAGCTTATCATGAGGAAACATGCAGCTCCCTGAGGAAAAGTCAAGGTCCCCAGTATCCTCATATCATAATTCCATACACTTTGTCTTGACTTGAGAGAATTTTCCAATTTTTCTTGAAATTAAAATTTCTTTACTATAAAAAGATAAATTTAGTTATGGAAAGCAGCTGGAAATGATGAAACAAAGCCCACTGAACACAAATTTAGTGTTCAATTTAATAATCTACCAATCTATAAATTAAAGGATTTTTTTCTATCCTAAAACATATATTGAATCAAGAGATAATATCTTTGATTTTTTTTTGTGTCATCACAACAAATAAAAATGCAGACTACAAGCCATTAAATGATTTTTTTTAAAATTTCTAAATAGAAGGGGGGTTTGTAATCTATTTTGAGAAATGGCTTTATTGTTAAAATAACTGTAAATTTTTCTGAAAGTGACAACACCTCATTGTCATGAGTATATTTTGGAATGCTTTTTTAAACTGAAGAAAAAAACCTTATTGTTGGTTTAATGTTCATTTTCTGTAGGCAGACTCAGAATTTTGGTCTTATCAAATTTCAGCTGTTAAGTATGAGTAACCTAAAACATAAGGGCCAATATATTATGTTCTAGAATGTGCCAGTAAAATTACATTTTGAGTCAAACTACATTCTCTGTTAAGCTTTTCATAGAAAGAAATGTTTATCATCTTTTTAAAAAAAAATATTTTAAAAGTTGCTGAGTTTCCACAACCTGCTCCTGACAGCTATTTCAGTGTAAAGTAATACATCACAGGGGTGATGGCAATCTGATGATGTATTGGAACTATACATCATCGTGGTGACTGTGCCTTAATGACAGATGAGTAATACATCTTCAGGTAAAGCTCCCAAATTCAGGCCTGCCTGGAAAACAGTTTCTGGAAGAAGAAAACACCTTATCAACTTTATGAAGGAACGCATGTAATAAAACATAGTCTGCTAAATCAGAAGGCTGTAAGTTGCAAGAAGAGATAAGATGTCTTAATAATACCCATAACTCCTTTTTTATTATGCAACATGTTTATTGCAAGTTAAAAATGCCCTCTGCACAAAAAAGAAAAAAAAAAGTTTTACCATTTATTTTTTGTCTCCTTAATACTTTTGTTTATCTATTGTTTTTACATGTATTATGATGTATTTCTTTCTTCCTTTTTTCCTCTGGAACTAGAAAAAAAAATTATTTTAGCTGAATCTTATAACAGTGACCCTCTTCTAACTCATGAGAATTTCAATTCTACTCAAGTGTATATATATATATATATATATATATATATATATATATATATATATATATATAAACTTATTTCTGCTTTTTATATCTTTAATGAATTGTCCAAACCCATATTTAGAGGTAGTTGTAGTTTTTTTTATAGATTTTATTTACTTTTTTCTTTTTTACATGATTATGAATAGCAGTGTTCTCATGCCATTTATTGTACCCATTAAGGGGTAACATTTTTTAAAAAGACATAAGGAAAAAATGCAAGAAATAGTGTATGAAATGTGTACATATTACTATATTTAAATAATTTGACATTTAAGATTATTTTCAAATTTACTTTTAGTGCATATATATATATATATATATATATACATGTGATATATACACATTATATATTGTATGTATAAATATAATGTGTATGTGGCAATACAAAAGTATATTTATATTATACAACCTTAAATATTATTGAAATGTTAGAGATTCTGGACATTTATAATTAATTTTAATGCATAGAATGAATATTTAATTGATCAATGTATTAATGAGAAACTAGAGTTGTCCTAGCATAAATCCTTGATAATGTTCAATAGTTCTTGGAGCTGATAGAATGTACTTCTTTACCAAAACATTACAATTGGATTGGCTATAAAACGTAAAATGGACAGTGATGATATGGGCCATGTGCACAGTTCTGTGTGTGACATGTTGGAAATGTTCCCTGTCTCATCCTGTGAATCCTTTCCCACCTGTGCCTCTTCATCTATTCATATTGATGTGTTTTCCAAAATGAAAAGTAAGATCATTTCAATAACCAACTATTGAATTAACGAATAATCTAAGTCTGGGATTAGAAAATAGACCTATTGGGTTTTTTCTCTTTCTTTGCATTAAATTAAATCAAGATTACAGGTCTGGTTTGGTTTTGTTGTTGTTGTTGTTGTTTGTTTGTTTTTCTCTTGTTCTTTAGTGAATTGTTTCTAAAGAGGAGAGAATCTGGGCAATGAATCCAAGAAAATGTGACAGTGCTAGCTAAGGTGTCTTATAATAAAAGAGTAGAGAAATGAAGAGGTAAATCACCCATGAGCAAATATTGATTAGCTGATGGGAAAATCAGAGATGTGGTCTTTGTGACAAATCTGAATTTCAGTTTCAACTCTGAGATATATTAACCTGGTGATTATGAAAGGATTCCAAGTGGGTCCATGAAATTTTAAGATACATTGCACTGTATGGGATATTACAAGAACTTTAAAATGTACATTAAAGAGAAAGCATGGAATATGTGATAGTATCAGTAAGGATGATATAGAAATTACAGTAATAATTATAGTAACTATAAATTATGTTATGAAAAACAGGTAAATTTTTATACAGACACTTGAGTAAAAACCAAAATTTACAATGGATTGTAAAAAGTACCAAGAGGAAAAAACTAGTGTGGTCAACTTAACCAAATCCACAATTTGAAGAAGTCTGACAAACTTAGAATTTCAAAAATCATGCTTTTTAAAATTTCTTTAGTTTAAAATCAGTCTTGCTCTATGGAACCAGGATTTTGATCTAGAAATTTGAATATTCTAAAATGAGGTTTCTGGGGACAGGTATACTTATCTTTCTTCATATTCTCAATAGTTTGGAAGATAATCCTTAACTATTCATTTGGCTTCTAAATATAGCATCTTGGGAAAAATAGTCAAGCACAGTGGTGCTTCATGATATGCTGAAATTAAAAATGGAAAGAAAATGAAAGCTAGTTATTTCCTATCACTCCCTGTGCATTTTTTAACAATATTCCAGGTTTTTATGCATCTCTGGCAACAGATAAAACACACAAAGTACCTAATTTCAATGGATCATGCAGAAATAAATTTGTGTTCTTACCTTTCAAAGTAAAATTAATTAAAAAAAATTTCTTGGCCATGTTTAAGTCAGTTGTGAAGGTTTTTCCACATGCACTATGCTCTTCATGCTGAGCTTTTATTGTACAGACAGAGTTTTCAGAGCCACTCCTCTAATTTGGAAGTGTTTTTTGATAAGGACGTTTATAGCCTGGGTTACTTTATCAATATTTCTACTATAAGTATCAGTGCACAGTGTTGTTAAAATAGAATCACTGTAGAGTTTAAAACTTTATCTAAGCTCTTTGAATGATCTTAATGAATACAATGTTAGGATGCAGTAATATTTAAAAAGTTCATATTATCTGATCTATGAATTACCTAGCTGAAATAAACATGGGAAATCCATGAATCTGATGTTGAAAATCTACAATTTAAAAAACAACAGAGTTTGAATAGTCCCATCACTTATAATCATTATAGCTAGGTGAATTAATAAAACATAACATGTTCAAGTTAAAAACAAAACTTTTGTAGAAGGGAATGGTTCTGTGTCTACAATGAAAACAATTATGAGAAGGTACCACTTATTGATAGGAAAAAAAAGTGTTAATGCATATCTCAGAATGCTACTTGTACAATGCACAACTCTACAGAAATCACCAATAAAGAAAAATAAAAACTTGAAAATTAAAGCTCATTTTAAATAGGTTAATTTAAATCATTTAATAATTTAGTTCTAAAATGCATATAAAATTTTTATATGTGTCCAAGAAATAAAATTGTGAGCATGCCTGTATACATTGTAATTCCTTGCCTCTTGATTTCAGTTGGTCCCAAGTGGCTTTTTGCCTTGCCTTTTAAATTTTAAGGAGAATAAAAAATGTGTAATGCATATGTATTTGCATATTTGGAATGCAATTTAAACATTTTTCCTTAAATGTTAAGGAAAAATTTACTTAAGACACTTGTTAAAATAGTGGTGTAGACTGTATTCTATGCTATCAAGGTAGATATGTGGATTACTGCAGTGAAGTCTTGCAGTTGGACAGAATTGGGACTCAAATGCATAAACAAAAATAAAAATGAGCCAGGCTCAGTTTAGCACACCTGTAGTTCCAGCAGCTAGGGAGGCTGAGGCAAGAAGAATGCCAGTTCAAAGTCAGCCTCAGAAAAATTGAGGCACTACAGCAACTCAGTGAGACCATATTTCTAAATAAAGTACAAAATAGGGCTGGAGATGTGACTCAGTGGTTGAGTGCCCCTTAGTTCAATCCCTGGTATAAATAAATAAATAAATAAATAAATAAATAAATAAATATATAAATGTAAACTTATTTATACAAGGAATAGCCTAGAATTCAGTGGATGGAAATGTACTAACCGGAAGCCAGGGATAAAGGCAGACTTAGGCTAAGCTGCCTAATAATCAGGCCAGGTTGATCAGTCAAGTGTTGAGGATCCTGGCTAAACAAACTTGACAGGATACTTGTTAAAACTGACTCTTGGAGGACATGATCCAGAATAGGGCCTAATGGGACTCAGAGGAGCCTGCACTGAATTTGGTCCAGGAGAATATCTTTGCCAAAATCCATACAAATTTGAGAAAGAACATAAATAAATTGTAACTAGTAAAATGGAAAATTAACTAAAATCGTTTTGAGAATTTGTGATAATAGATTTAACTTTTGTTAAACATAAAAACAATGGAATTTTTATGTCACTATGGAAACATACTAATTTATTTTTCTCAATTTCCTGGTATTTTCTCAAAATTCTAGTGTGACTTAGTAGCCTTCATGAATTTAACATATACTATATGCATATATATGTATGTATATATAATTAAGTATCATGTCTAAAGTGGGAAGATGTTTATAATAAAGATATTCTATCATGTAGCAGGTAAAATATAAGAAAAATCAACATAGAGCAATAAAATTAAAATAAAAAATGAGAATTTTCTAATAGTATATTTCATTAAGGTAAAATGAGAAGTTATAGAAAATTACTTAATACTATGTGATAAAAATGCACTATAAAGGCCAAAAGGTGTTTGCCTAATCATCCATTTTAAGACAAAAAAGTATTGTTTAATTTTTGCTTCCTCTTTTTTTAAGACAGAGAGAGAGAGAGAATTTTTTAATATTTATTTTTTAGTTTTTGGTGGACACAACATCTTTATTTTATTTTTAGGTGGTAAGGATCAATCCCCCAGTGCCCTGGGAATGCCAGGTGACATTCCAAGCCCCAAATTTTTACTTCCTCTTTTACTATTAAACTATTGATAAATTTGTTTAATGTTATAGTAGTTTAAGTAATGGCCGCTAAGTGACATGTGTTTCCTAATCCCAATAACCTCTGAATGTTACCAGAAAAGATTTTGTAGATACTGCATTAAGGATCTTGGTGGGTGTAAATCATTACAGGCTTTTCTCCATATTCTCAAAGTACAATCAAAGGATTCTTTATAGGAAGAAGACAGAGAGAGATCTCACAAATAACATAAGACAATGTGATCAGGGATAAAGATGTTGGAATATTTTAGAGTAGAAGAAACAAAACAGCAGCAATCAGGAACTGGAGGAGACAAGGAACAAATTCTTTTCTAGAGTCATCAAATGTGTACAGTCTAGGTGCCTTTCTCAACAGCAACCTTGTGATAATGCATTTGGATTTTGGAACTTTCTATACATGCAATGTCCTTCACTTGGCATAATCCTTATTCTTGCCTTACAACAGATGGTCTATAGACCATACTCTTGAACATCCTAAAGCTCATCTGCTCTTTTTTTTCAGCATTAATTCAAACTCATGGCATAATTGCTCAGTTTATTTTTATCACTTGAAGTTTCTTTAGCTACAATGAAATGTGTGTTAAGAATCAACAAACTCAAAATGTTACCTTCTCTTTAAAACTATTTTTAAAAAAGCTAAAAATGATAACCCCAGCAACAGTTTTATTTCTTCTTAATTTTTATAATTAAACATATAGAAAAACAATATTAAATTATCTTTGGAAATAATATTTTAGTTACTGTAACAGGGAAACCTCAAGGTAATGTACATAGGCATATATGTTCCTTTTTATTTTATCCAACGAACTTAGTACATCTATAACTCTGAGCTAGAATATCAATGTTAAATATTATATATAGGAATCATTGACCTATGAGTGGTTGAATAGCTTTGTGAATTTGCAAACAAAAAAGCTAATTAATCTTTATTTTAAAACATTTTTATTTGTAGATGGACACAATACCTTAGCCATTTATTTTTATGTGTTGCTGAGGACTGAACCCTGTGCCTCAGACATGATAGGGAAGTGCTCTCCACTGAGCTCTCATTCCAACCTCCCAATGAGTCTTGCTTATTGTAAAGATAATGTAAATTGAGAAGAAATGTGGTTCATCTGCCTTAAATGTATGTTCGGAACTTTCATGTAACAGAAATGGAGCACTTACTGTCAGAGATGGCATTTCTCTTACCAAATATTTCTTTTAAATTCATTTATAACAACAATTTATTTTATTTTTTTTTTGAGAGAGAGAGAGAGAGAGAGAGAGAGAGAGAGAGAGAGAGAGAGAGAGAATTTTTTAATGTCTATTAGTTTTCGGCAATAAACTCCCCTTGTTTATTGTATCCCAAGTGATTTGCAGCTAAACAGTAAAAATGGTAAATCTTTTGTGGATTTTCTTCTGAATTAAATGAATAGAAAATGTCTATTTCTCATTCAATTTTGGCTGTTGAAACAAGTAGTTGATGGTAGTCTTGAACTATAGTGTAATCTCTTCTCCGTGCACACACTACTCAGGTTAATCTACTTAACACATACAGCATTCTGTGTCTTCCTTTCTTGTGTTTTTGTCTAGCATTTATACTGTAGTGCTTTCAACTTTTTTCTCATCTTTTATCAGTATGTAGCACAAACGTTTATGTCTAGGATGACTTTCATTCTGTCACTGTCAAGAGTTGGTCACTCTGCTGTTAGAAGATTTTTGAGCTCTTTTGTTATAAACTTATATATTTTTAATATCATGTTTTGTCATTTTATAGCTATTTCACAGTTATCTAATAGGTATGGAAAATTAAAAATCCCCAAAATAAAGTATCATGAGAAAGAAAACCATGCACTGACAGCTTTCATCCCTCAAGATAACCTATATAGGATAACCTATATAAGCCCAGTCCTTTCCTTTGTCCAGTGGCTTATTTTCCACCAGGAAAGTGGGTCCATTCCCATAGGTATAGTTTTGTTCCTGAATAAAAGCTGAAATGAAGTTTATGTTGGTCTGGTCTCTTTGATCTAACAACTTCTATTTCCAAATTTAGATGAAAATATCTCAATGTTAAAATATTAATATGTAGTTATATTTATTAAAATAATACACATTCACTTTGATTGCACTTTGTAATTTAGAAGGCATATTTATATCATTCATCCATGACCAAAATATGGATATAGTTATTGTCTCCAACTCACAAATTCTGAAATAATTTAAGTATTTTGTCCATTAAACAAAGGGCAACATCAAACTGAAATTTAAGTATTTTAAGTAAATATTGAGTACTTTCAAGTTTTAAACCATTATTTAAAATTTGTAATGATTCTATTTAGTGTTCATTATAATAATTGTTCAGTTTCATGCATTTGCAGAATGTTTCATGCATTGTTGTACATTTTGAAATAGATTTGTGCATTTTAAGATTCTCTCCATGGTAATTTACTATTTATAAAGTAAAAATTGCTCCAAATATGTTAATATCCTTTTGGCTGGGGGAGCTACCTGTAATCTATAACTTCTGTTTAGTTAATTAGCATGTAAAGTACTTCTTTAATGGCTGAACATTTTAGAAGTTGATTACTTAATACTCCAAATTGTATTAGGAAAATCCAGAAATACAAGTTTGTTAATTAGCATAATCAACCTTTGAGATATCTTTTTATCAGTCAAATGAGTGGGACTGAAAACAGAGAGTTACTTAGGAAAACTATTAAAGTCCCACCAGTTTTAGGATGGAAAAGACACATAACAAGAGATGAAAGTAAAGTTCTAACACCAGCACAAAGGTGATGAAGTTTTTCAGCACTGCAAATTCTGCTACTCACTGCTTCAGAGTCGACTCTTTTGTCTAAGGAAAATGTGATTATATCTGCCTGTTTGTGTGATGCAGTTGTGAGGGTAAACAGTGTCCATTGTAGACAAAGAAGCTTCTCAAAATAACAGCATGGTTTTTTTTGACTGTTTGTGTGACTATTTGTAAATAAATGTTTCCACTATTGGGCATAATTTGGATGTAAAAACTACTTCCATTGTACCTTAACATTTGGTGAATACAAAAATTATTTTAGGTAATTTTAGCATATATTCTATATTAGCATACAGGCTTAGCAAGTTAAGGTAAAGAGATATGATGTTATCTTCAGCAAGTTTATCATTTACCTTAAACTATGTCATTGTTTCTTCATATTCTTTCATAGAGAGACATAAAAGTCTTGGTTCATCTAGGAAGACTAAATGATTAATTAAAAAGGAAGAAAAAAGAGGCAGATAAATAGAGACAGAAGAAGAAGGAAGAAGAAAATGAAGAGGAGAAGGAGGAGGAGGAGAAAAAGAAGAGAAAGAAAAAAGCAACAGGAGAATGAAAGAGGGAGGGGGAAGTGTGTTGGGGAGAAGTAAAAGAAAAAAGGCTGAAAGTTTTTGTTTTTGTTTTTCCCTAGAAATTGAATTATATGGTGATCAAAGATGGTAGGCCAGAAGGAGGCAGCATTCTGTGTCACTCTGTGACCTGGGACTCAAGTAGTAAAGAACACTGTTTCTCTGAAAGCAATATTCTCTTCCTGTGCAGGAATCATGACCACCATGCCCATTCAGAGCTCCAGGTCTCAGCATCAGAGTAGGTCTCCCAACTACTCTACCATGAAGGATTACCATGTGCCTGAGCGGAACCATCAGCATCAGCACCCATACAGAACTCTCAACCACCCACCAGAGCAGAAATCCCAGATGCAGCTCCCATGCAGGACACCCAGCAGGTACCAAAAAGTGGGGCTCCCACATTTGCCTTCATCTTTGGACTCTATAGCAGTGGAGATAGTCACCTATGAACCTTAGCTTGCTTGCACCTGGGAACTTCACTCAGCCTCTGAAGTCAGACAACAGGCCACACAGTATATGCCACAGAGCTTGTCTCTGAACTCATCATCCAATGCCATTACCCATCTGTGTCCCTCAACTCGACCCAACATCCCATCACTGAAAGCAACCACCTCCATCTTGAGTCACCTTCACCACCATCTTTAGTGGGGGCAACTCCCAGTTTGGAACTCTGGCTGTCCAGTTACCCAGTTTCTAACTCCCCCCTCTCCCTAGCAGCCACCAACGGGGCATGGTGAGTGCCCAACACAAAACAGCTCTCAGCAGGGCAGGTGCCCAGCATGCACAAAGTGCCATGCTCAAGAGCCCCAGAAAGCTGATTAGGAAGTAGTAAGAGGGAGGGTGATACAGTGTAGAGATTAAGGCAGAGAACAGGAATTGGGAGGTCATCAGATGAGATAAGGGGATAAGACCAGGTGCTTGCATCACATGAGTGGGTCCCAAAAGAGATCCTTGAGGTGCAGTCTTCCTTCATGGAATGGAGGGTCCCACACCCCACTTCCAGGTGCCCTCCAAACACGACAAACCCTCCCACCCTAGTTACATTCACCATCCTGAGAGTGGAGATACCAGCTAACAAGAGATGTCCCCACCTATTGGATGAGAAGGGAAGCAGGTAAGATACTGTTCTTCAATCAAAACAATCCCTGTTTCTTTCTTCAAGATTTTTTTTTCTTCTCCCTCTCAATTCTCCTGCTCCCAAATCCCCAACATATGTGAAAGCAAGTACTTTACATAAATTAGGATTTTGAGGACTGGGATATCTGAATAGTATATTAGAGTTGTGTTATGTACTCTTTTTTTTACCAACAATTTTTACTCTTTCAACATTTTTAAAATTTTATAAAATATGTATGGGTCTTTGTTTTATGTACTCTACTGTCTTCCCACTTGTCTACCCAAAATTACTTTGTCTCTCTTCTGCTACTAATTTTCCTCTTTGGATTTCTCTTTCACACTTCCTAAGATATAAAAACTCCACATCCTCACCCCCTACTTCCTCAGAATATCATCCTACTCTGCACTCCTGAATCTTTCTTTACTGTCAGAAACTGTAAACCCATTTACAAATCTAGTGATTATATTGTAGATAATAATTGAATTCATTATTTCCGTACATTGTGACCAAACGGTAAACGTCTTAATAGCAAATATTTGTTTTTAGGGTGTATATTGTTTATATTGGGATCTGTTAACATTGTCCTTCCCCTCAAAGGAGAAGTATTGGAACCCTACAGAGGTACTAATAAGCACATAGGTTAAAAAATGGAACACCTCAGATCCATAGTCCTAGAAGGTAAGACACACAAACCATATGAAAAGACAAGGGAACAAGATGCCCCAAACAAATCAAGAGACCACATTATTAGAATCCATGGCCAGCACAACAGAAGAAATTACAGAGAAAGAATTCAGGATGTACATAACTAAAATGTTCTTTGAATTATATGATGATATAAGAGAGAAAATACAGGCATCAAAAGATCATTTTTACAAAGAGCTACATAAACAAATACAGGAATCAAAAGATTACTTGAATAGTGAGAGATTGTAAAAACAAACAAACAAATAGAAATCCTTGAAATAAAATAAACAATAAACCAAATTAAAAGTTCAATTGAAAATATCAGCAAAAGATTAGACAGGACTTCAGACAATGAAGATAAAATGTATAATCTTGAAAAGAATGTACACCACTCAGTGAAAATGGTAAGAAAACGTGAAAAAAATGTTCAAGAAATATGGGATAACATAAAAAAGACCAAATTTAAATGTATTGGGCAGAAGAAGGCATAGAGTTTCAAACCAAAGGAAGGAGAAATCTATTCAATGAAATAATATCATAAATTTTTTGAAACCATATTTCAATGAATGAATTGGAAAACCAAATTCAAGAGGTTTACAAGATGCCAAATGTACAAAATCTCAACAGATCCACACAAAGGCACATTACAATGAAAATAGAATTAAACCAGAGATCCTGTGTCTAATAGAAGAAATGGTAGGCCCAAATCTTCATCATGTCATATTAGGCCCCAACTTCCTTAATAAGACTCCTATAGCACAAGAATTAAAGTCAAGAATTAGGTATAGAGTTGTGGCTCAGCGGTTGAGTGCTTGCCCAGCACATATGACGTCCTGGGTTTGATTCTCAGCACCACATAAAGATAAATAAATAAAATAAAGATTAAATAAAAGAATCAATAAATGGAATGGATTCAAACTAAAATCCTCTTCTCAGCAAAAGAAATTATCAGTGAGGTGAATAGTGAGCCTACAACTTGGGAGCAAATTTTTACCACTTGCACAGCAGGTAGAGCTCTAATTTCTAGGTATATAAAGAACTCAAAAAGCTAAACACTAACAATAATAATAATAATAATCATCATCATCATCATCATCATCATCATCATCATCATCACCACCCAATCAATAAGTGGGCCAAGGAACTGAACAGATTCTTCTCAGAAGATGATATTCAATCAACAAATATATGAAAAAAATGTTCAACATCTCTAGCAATTAAAGAAATTCAAATCAAAACCAATCTAAGATTTCATCTCACTCCAGTAAGAATGCCAGCTTTTGAGAACACAAAAAACAACAAATGTTGGAAAGTATGTGGGGAAAAATGCACACTCATACATTGCTGGTGGGACTGCAAATTGGTGCAGCTAATATGTAAAAAAGTACAAAGATTCCTTGACAAGCTGGTAATGAAAGCACCATTTGACCCACTATCCCACTCCTTGGTTTATACCCAAAGGGCCTAAAAACAACATATTATAGAGACACAGCTACATTAATGCTTATAGCAGCACAATTCACAATAACTAAACTAGAAACAAGCTACATGCCCTTCAGTAGATGAATGGATAAAAATAATGTAGTATATATACACAATGGAATATTACTCAGTAATAAAAATAATAAAATCATGACATTTGCAGGTAAATTGATAGAGTTGGAAAACATAATGCTAAGTGAAGTTAGCCAATTCCAAAAAAAACTAAATGCCAAATGTCTTCTCTGATATAAGGAGGTTGATTCATATTGGGGTTAGGAGAAGGAACATGTGAAGATTAGATGAACTTTATATAGGGTAAAGGGGTGGAAGTGGAAGGGAGGGAGCATGATGTAGAAAAGATGGTGGAATAAGATTAATCTCATTACCCTAATTACATGTATGAAGACATGAGTGTGTTAATATACTTTGTATACAAGTAGAGATATAAAAAATCATGCTCTATATGTGTAATATAAATTGTAATGCATTCTGCTGTCATATATAACAAACTAGAATAAAAAATTTAAAAAATTAATTATATTCTGCAGTCGACTGAAGTTTTTGTTGAGCCCAATGTTATGTTCATGTACAAAGATGGAATAGTGAATCTCACTATTAATTATAATTATAATACTCCAAAAATTTGTTGGATTTTCTCAATATATGTTATATATTTTCTATCTTTTTGTAATTGACAGTGTGGGAAATTAGAACAACTGAAATATCAGAATTCTTATATAAGGTAATTGTGATGTAACTCAAAATCTTATGCATGAGACAATTCAAGAAGTTTTACAGGTGAAATGAATGGGTTAAGAAAGTTTTAACCCAATCAGTCAATTAATATGGCTGTTGGAGGTAGACCTCTGGGGCATTTGCCTTTGGGGCATATAGTATGTGTTTGATTGTCCTGACCCACTTTCTTTGTTACAGTTTTCCACCATGTTGTTCTGCCTCACTTCAAGCTGAGGAAAGGAAATAGCTATCTATGGACTGAGACCTCTGAAACCATGAGCCCTAAAATAAATTTTCCTTCTTAAAATTTTTCTTTTCAAGTCTTTTGGTCACAGAAGTGAAAAAGCTGACTAAAAGGGTAATCTTCAACATTTAGTTTAAATGGATTCTTTTCAAACAGTTTCTAATGAATAACTGCATTTTAAATCTCAAAGTAACTGCAGCAATTTGAAAATATGTAATATGAACATATGAAATTATGCATGTCTAGGTACATGCATAGTTATTTACAGGAAAATTTAGGACTGAAGAACTGATTTTCTGCCTTTATAAATTCATCATTTTATAATATATTGTTTTATATATATAGACATTGTTATGTATAGTCCACCAGATGTGGACTTTTTTTTGTATGCTCAAGGGCCCTTAATATTATTCAGTTGCATGATTGACAGAATTGTTAAAAAAAAAAAAGTCTTTTCAGGCAAGTTGTACTGGGGCTTGAACTCACTAAGCCACTAAGTCACATCACCATCCCTATTTTGTATTTTATTTAGAGACTGGGTCTCATTGAGTTGCTTAGTGCCTTGCCATTGCTGAGGCTGGCTTTGAACTCACTGTCCTCCTGTTTTCTTTCATGTATATTGCCAGTATGTTTAATATATAAATTTATAGTTTCTATACAAATTTGAAACATTTATTTTTATAGCCATAATAAATAGAATGCAGTCTTATAAAAAAATACAATGCAGTTAAATTTCAATATTTTTCCTAAGTGATGAGATGGTATTTAAATATAATTTGAGGCATTTCTCAAAATAGTTCTTTATTAACTCATTTATGAACATATAATCATCCATAGAATAGATATTATAGTCCCCTGTCTTTATCTTCCCTTCTCTGCATCCCTTTCCCTATGGCATCATCAAGTATGACCCCATACTCACAATATTCCTGGTGCTATAAGCAAGTACTGGAGATATGTTTATGAATAATCTTGACAAAAGGTATTTCTTTCCTCACTTTTGTAATGGATTCATTACTTGGATTAATTTAAGAAATAAACATGACATTTCTCAGTATCATGTAACTACTCATGAAAAGTTCCCATATCTTCACATGGCCTCTGCAGAGCATCAGTATAAATATGTTGGGTTAATATTTTCAATTTATTAAGATGATAACTTCACAATAGAGAGTGAATTAATTTCAGAAACATATAAATGTTCATCCTGTAATACAAGTAGTGTACTTGATACTCAAGTCTTTTATACTTATGTGTGCTAAGAGCAATTAAATATGAATGAGAGGCTTTGTGTTTTATTTCCTAGTAGAGGCTGAGATTTTTTTTTGCTCCTAAATCACAGTGAGCAACTGTATCCACTTGTATAAGGGGCATTATTTCTCTCTATGAAATAGCAAATGACACTGGAAATAATCACCTATTCATTGCCAGAAGGTTAACATAATTCTCTAGCTAGAATTTAAAAGTGTACATATATTAATAAGTGAGCATATAATAGAGAGCTAATAAAATAAACTCCACTGATTCACATTAGTTGGAAAAAAGATCACCCTGAATTAGAGAATTGAATAAAATGTGGTTTTATGACTTTTAAGTAGTCAGAATAAATGTAAGGCCACGTAAAGGAAAGAAGAAGTGCTTAAAGAATTATCATAAATGACTATTGTTAATCATCCTATCAATAAAGGACATATAAGAAGAGACTTTTGAGTGACATTTGTGCTGGCACAGAGTTTGCTACCTTATGTGACATCACTTACCACAGTAATCTTGCTTCCATCTATGTGTTTCTTGAACAGCCCGACTTTATTTGATGTTGATATTATTTTTCTCATTTTCTGTTTTCTACTTAATTACAGAAAACAGCCCAGTTTTGCATCAGTTATACACTTTTTTTTAACTTTCTTAACACATCCAATGTATTTTCTGACTAAAAATATCAGATATATCCCAGGTCAAAGTGGGATAGGTTATGCGGGCTAACAGTTAAAAAATGGGATTAAAGACTTCAAAACACGAGCCTCTGTCTAAATGTTATAGAACCTCTGTCTAAATCTTACCTCCTTATGTGTAAAGTTGTTCATACAGAATCAAATTTCTACTCCTGAAAATGTCATCCTATTATCTTAGTCACATTACCAGCAACAAGATTGGATTTTTAAAAATATTTATTTTTTAGTTATAGTTGGACACAATAACTTTATCGTATTTATTTATTTTTACATGTTGTTAAGGATCAAACACAGGACCTCGCATGTGCTAGACCCTGTGAGCCACAATTCAGCACACAAGATTGGATTTTTAACTAAAAAGACATACAATCAGTCTTTCTGGTGACATTTTCAGAATGTTTCCAATTGATCTTTGAAATGACTTTAAGTGATCTCAGGTCCAGCCCAGGAAGCCAAACTCTGCCATAGCACTTCCTCAGACATGTGTTCGTTCCCATACTTCCTTCATTTGCTATTATTTTTGAGTTGCCTTGAAATGATAAGGTGTTATGCTGACTTCTCCTCATAAATGTTAGAATAATGCACACTTAACCTTAAAATTTGTAAAGACTTGAAGAATCAACCCTAGAAGAATTTAACAAAGATGACGGATTAAATGAGTTGAACCCAAATGGTGACAGACTGCTTGGGTTTAAGTATGTCCTTAACCAGTAGCCACCAGGGAAATTTTTGATAAAGCATTGGAGTTAAAAAGCATCTATAAAATGCTAATAATAATAAATGTCCTCCATTTTGAGTGTTCCAACAAATGAAATTATCTTAGTACAAATTCTTAGACTGCTATATTACACATCATTTAAAATTAATAAATTGAAATCAGAAAAAAACCTGATATTCAGTCTCTATTTCCACAATGATGCCTTACATGATTTAAGTTAAAATGTTTAACATGCTAATGTCTTTCTAAGCCACACCATGAATACCAATGAGCATACATAGGCTGTGAAAAATTCTAAGTTTTTTCTTAAGTTAATTTTTTTGAGAGCTATCAGAATTCAGTAAGTAAATCATACTTATGATTAATGTTTTTATGGTTTAGATCTTAAACTTCCCACAATGAGCCTGTGGCATTATGGAACTGAGTGGAACCCTTAGGAGTTGGGGCACAGTAGTGGATGTTAGGTTACTGGGCCATGACCTTGACAGGGATGTAGGGAACTCAGCCTCTGCCTCTTTTTCCGTGCTTCCCTGTCACCAAGAGGTGAGAAGATTTGCTCTTGCACAAACTCCCAGCCATGATGTTCTGTCTCACCACAGGCTCAAAACATCATAGCCAACTGATCATGGATTGAGAGCTCCTAAATTAAGGAGGCGAAATTTCTAATTTTATTATCTCCAGTATTTTGTAATAGTGACAAAAAGTTGAATGACACAGACAATTGGTGCCAACAAATTAGGTTGTTGCTGTGCTTAAATCTGAAGATATCGTTCTGAAGCTTTTGAAATTGTTTTTTTTTTTTTTTTTTTTTTTTTTTTGTAAGACAGTTTGGAAAAGTTTAGATTCACCTAAAAGGCTGTAAGAAAAGCGTAATGGGTGATTGTGGTAAGGTTCAGAGGACCAGAATTATGATAAGAATGAGGCCAGAAAATTCTGTAATGAGGGTTTTAGATGAAGTTAGGACCCTGGGAATTTGAGTGGTGGCCATTCTTCTTACATTCTGGCAAAAAAAAAAAGTAGTACTTTTTTTTTCCATTCAGGAGACTGAATTTAAAGATGATAGACTAATTAATCTTGTGTAAGAGATTTCAAAACAGATCAGTGTTCAGGAAATTTTGTGTGTATTTCTGACTGCTTTTAATCAGATTTATGGGGAGAATCAGGGGGAAAAAAGCATAGTAGAAAGATCTGAAAACTTGAACTTTGGCCAGAATATCAGCATATTTAAAAATGTGGTCAAGAAAATGTGGGTTCTAAATAGATTAATGTTATTATAAAGAAGCCAAGTACTTTGGAAAAATAACAAAAATGTTTTGAGAGTGTTTCAAGTATTAGCAAGAACCCATCCACTGTCACCACAAAGTATTCCCTTTGAGAAAAGAGCCTTGGGCTGCCTTGTTTGCTGAAGAGTACATAGGGAATTGTAACCCTGGATCCATTTCTCTGCGTTTAGCCATCCAGACATTCAGAGATTACTGCATTCATGGTTCCAGGGACCCAGCAGCAGTCCTTGCATATACATGATTCTGGTTTTATAGGCATGCAGAATGCAAGTGTTATGGAGTCAAGACAGCTTCTGTGCAGATTTCATAGAAAATCCTAGAAGGCAAATGCTGTGTTATGGACTCCAAGTCCCTATTAATTAGCAATACCCTACACAAAGATGTGTGGATCTGTAAGAGTGAAGGTAAAGCTTCAATGAAAACCCCAGAAAATTAGAGATGAAAGAAATGTAGAGCACCTGATGAGGAAAGCCACTGTCAGAACCAGCCCAAGGGCATGTGGGCTGCAGCCAGCAAAGCAGTAGGGGCATGTCTTCTCAAGCCCTTGTAGCTCACATTCTGCCAGTATGTGCATCAGAGCTGGACAGGGAGCTGCAGGCTTTATGTCTGTCCTGCTGGATTGTACTCTTGTTTTTGTCTGAATCCTCCTTGCTACTTTCTAATTCCTGGTTTGGGGAATGGGAATGTTGACCCTGTGCCTACCTCAATATTTTATATTTGAAGTGGGTAATATGTGTTTTGATTTTTCCAGAAAGAATCTCACAGTGAAGAGTTTGCCTTAAATCTCAGATAATACTGTAAACTTAGTCTTATCAACAATGCTGTGACATGTCAGATTTTAGGAATTCTTGGAGATAGACTGAAAGAATATTGCATTGTGAGATGGACATAACATTTGGAAATGAGGGACAGAATGTTATTATTTGAATCCTAAATGTCTCCCCAACTTTATTTTGAGAAAATGGTAATGATCATCTGAACTGTTGTAAAAATGGCACTATAATTTGCCACAAATGCAGGGTTACCACAAACCTTCATGTTGCAAAATATTTTACACCTGTAATGCATGATGAAGCAAGACATAATACAATGAAGTATGCTTGTGTGTTATGCAGGGCAAAAGGTATATTCTAAGAGGTATAATTTGTGTAAACTAAGGAACTATTATCTTGGTTTGTGTATAGAAATGAAAAGCTGTTGCAAAATATAAGAAGATGCCTTTTTATTGTTTTGTCACTGAACTTCTTTGTGGAATTGGGGAGGATACATTTTTTAACTTACATTTGCTTCCACACCTTTAGTTAATGAAAAGTCTTCCAGCTATTATCATTTGGTGAAAATATGTATGCATTTTGAAGCATTTTAGAAACAGAAGTAGATATGTGTCCTGTCGGTTGAAATATAAAGCACAATAATCTCTAATAGACCTTGTAAAATTATTGTCCAAGGTGTTTAAATATGTATTAGTTTTGGGTGTTTACTTATTTCTTTCCTAACTAATATGTTAATGTAATCTAGTACCTTAATAAAAATATTAAATGCTAAATATTTCACATAATCTTATAATTAAATTTAATTAAATTTTTTAAAAACTCATTTTATTCAGAAATGTAAAATAAATTGAAAAAATTGTGTACAGCTGAGTGAAATCTATTATTAAACTTTTAAAATACCTGAAGAACTTATTAAGTATTATTTTCAGAATTATAATAGTCTGATGGTAACTTTAAATGCTAGGTTATTGTGAAATGTTTAAAGAAATGTACAGTAGAACTTTAATGTAGAATCTTCTCAGACCAGTCTGGAAGTAGATTTTTTTCTTTCATTACAATTTTAATCATTATTTTCTACTTAGCACTAAATGAAATTTGGTATCTATACTTTCTAGGCAATTCAGTCAGTATATTTTTACAAATGTTTTGAAATATTTTAAATATTTAAAATGGTCTGTATATACTAATCATTACATGTACTTAATTTTTAAAATTTCTTCTAATAGCATATAGTCATTCATAGCCATGTTTTCTGCTTTTTTGCTTCCATATTTAACATGGTAAAGTTTCACTATTTTAATAGCTTTTATGTGACTATTATTTAAAATGAGAAATTAACATTTACTATTTAATGTTCATCATATCTCATTTTATTTTATGATTTCATACTTAGAAATTATTATGATATTCAGTTTATTACACATTCAAAAAATAAAATTGAATTTATTCTCAACTGATACATTGAAAACTAAACTTGTACATATTTATAGGGTGCTGATATCTGTATATATATTGTGTAATATTTACCATTTTAAACATTTCTATGTTACTGAACACATTATTTTTTTATGGTGAAAACATTAAAAAGTCTTTCCTCCAGCTTTTTGAAAGAATGTAGTACATTATTGCAATCTATCATTCATTAAATTAATTACTTCATTGCATCACTTTTCAAATTCATTCTAAATAAAAATTCGATTTTATGTATTTTTCTCCTAAAAGGGCTGTGAAAGCTGTCAGAATAAAAATGGTGTCACATACTTCAATTTGAAAAAAAATTAAAATCAGCAAGTAAATCAATCAATTAAGAAGTAAAGCCTGGAAAGGGAAAGTTAGGAAGGAACTATTCTCACATGAAATTGTTTGATAGTAACTATCACAATTCTTTCCCAGAACCACATTCTGGATTGAAAAGTCACCACAGCCTTATATAAAAAACACTTCTGCAAGGATATTTGCCCAGAAACACTCTGTGTAACCTTGAACTTGTATCACTTTTGTTATTAAATCTTCTTACCAATGAATCACTGTTTCAAAATATTTTACGTAACAATGCTCATTTTTGCCTTAAAAAACTTCCCCTTGCTTCAACCTTATGAGTATGCTAATAGTTTTCTAGGGCTGAAGTATTCCCATCACAATGCTCTTCTATTCTCAAATAAATATTATTATTTTAAAGAATTCTTTTATTTAGGTAAGCATGGCTTTATTGGATCCTATTATGTTAATGTATCCGAATAATTTATAGTATGTATTTAAATTTCCTCTTTAAAATAAGTCTTAATCAAATTATATTTTAACTTTCCAAATGAAAAAATACACTGCTTAATTACGATTTATAATTTATTTCAAATCATATTGCATCATTTTAATTATATATATATATATATATATATATATATATCTAAATTATTTTTATAATTTAGAATAATTCAAGTATTATTTCTTGTTAGTTTTTGCCACTTATTCTGTTAATACATTCTTTTTTGACAATTCAATGATGTTTTTAGGATTATATGCCTTTAATTAAATGATTTTTTTAAAAAATATTTATCTTTAGTTGTATTTGGACACAATACCTTCGTTTTATTTATTTATTTTTTTCATGTGGTGCTGAGGATTGAACGCAGCACCTTGCATGTGCTAGGCAAGCACTCTACTGCCGAGCCACAACCCTAGCCCCTTAATCAGATAATTTAATTCTTTCATATTTATCATGTTTACTGATGTACTTGGATAGGTTTACATTATTCCTTATTTTTAATTTATTTTCAAATGCCTTTCATAGATTTATGGGCTTATTTGAATTGAACAAATATTTTTATTTTATATTTTTTTATTCCCCTAACTTTGTCTGTTGGCCATGATTTCCCAGCCCCAACATTTTGTTTTGATTTCTAGTGATCACTTGTAAAATTTAATTCTTGAATTTTAATTTTTAAATTTCTTTTCTTCTAAAATCAATGATGCAATGTTGTATTTCCGTCTTTACAAAAACACAATAACTTTATCTTTCTTTACTGCTCTGTATTCCTCCTTTCATATACCCAAATTCCATTTGCTATCATATGGAGATTTAAATCCCAACTGTTGGAAATTTTACATCATTATATAAATTAATTATACAGCAATATAGATGCTATGAAAATGCATAGATAGAGCTTCTTACATTCCAAGAACTCTTCCAAGTACCTAGAATATATTAACTCATTTGCTTTTCTTAAAAACAAAACATATTTATAACTTTTATAGTTTGTTTATGAGTGGTTCCCCAACAAAGCTTATAGCAATGTTTAGAGGTGAAATGATCAGATTATGTGAAATATAATCTCATCAATTTATCCTAGTTTGAAAGGACTAACAGGGTGGTAATTATTGGCAGGTGAAAGTGTCTGGCTGGGTGGATTCTTGATGGTGCTCTTTGGAAGGTGCCCAACATCCTCCCATTCCCCACCACCCTTACCTATCTCCATTTGGTAACAAACAAACCAAAAAGGTTTGAAGTAGAGATAAAGTTTGTTTTATAAAAACACTGAAGTTACAGTTTCTGTGCCTTCTATGATGATTTTTTTTTCAAGAAGTCTAATTCAGTTCACTTCTCATTACACTGTATTATCTCTCAGGTTTATTTGTGTTTGTTTCTTTATTAGTGTAAAAATATTTTATTATTATTTTATTCCTGGAGGCGTTTTAGAATAATTTTTAGCTGGCCATAATTTGACTAGTGTGTTTTCATTTGAATGCTTGATTAAGAAATTATTTTTGAATAAATTGAAGAAAATATGTAAGAATTTTCCATTTTTGATTAAGTTCTATTTTATTTAGTTCAGGCTTATTATATTAATGGCTCCTTCTTCAATTTAACATTTTCCTTTTTTTACTTTTTTTCAGTCAACTATTCAGGTTTTTTGTTTTTCTTTATTTAAATGTCTAGCTAATACATAAAAAAGTATTTATTATATTTATCTGAATAGGAATTTGGCAGTACTCCACAGTGGTGTTTTACTCTTCACTCTGCTCTGATGCTAAAACAGTATACAAATTGACACACTTATTTAGACACAGAAAAGGGGCCACTTATTGTAATACATAGTATCAGAAACAAATATTGGGGTTGGGGTTGTGGCTCAGAGGAAGAGCACTCACCTAGCTTGCATGAGGCAATGATCCTCAGCACCACATAAAGTAAAATAAAGATATTATGTCCACCTACAATTAATATATATATATATATATATATATATATATATATATATATATATTTTTTTTTTTTTAAAAAGAAGCAAATATTGTCCTAGGTTTCAATAAAACTCAACAAAATTCAGAAATAAATTCAGTTAAACATGCTAGTGGAGCCATAGCAAAATTAATGCTTTTCTCCCTGTAAATATTATGTTATTTAAAATGAGTTTATTTATCTCTCCTTTTCTCAGTCTTATTTCACAATTCAAAGAGTTAGAGAATATTTCTCTATTCATTTGAATTAATAATGGGCAAAGTCTCAAAATTCACCAATGTGAAGGTAAATAAATATAGGAATAAGAATGCCTAAATAACTAGACTTATCTTAAATCCAAACACACAATGTAGTTTTGGTCAACTGTGCATATTTCTATATCCACATCCATATCAATCTATGTGTCTATATTTTTCCAATATGGTGTTGAGATCAAAACCAGGACCTTACACATGCTAGGCAGATGCTCTGTCATTGAGTTTCATCACCAACCCAACTGTATATATCTTTAACATTTTCACAGTATACCTAAAAGCTATTTACTTCAATAAACTTTTGTGGGACTTTGCTTATCAAGTGTAAAAGAATATACTGTAGATATTGTGACATTCAAAAGGAGTTACTGTGCCATGGAAATCAAACTTCAAGCAACTACAAACCTTTACAAAATAAGAGCATAAAGAATTTATAGACATTCACAGGAGGTGGACCTAATAGGCTTGAACACTGAGAAACCCTTAGGATGACCTGGAGAATAGGAAGGAGGTGTGAAAAGCAGATGCTTTCAGGAAATAAAATGAGCACAGGAGAGGGTCAAATAGAAATATTTTCAGGCACTAGAAGAAATTCAGAGCTTTTAGAAATTTACAGGAAAGTTGGAAAAGAGTGAAAGATAAGAATGATCAGAGATAGTGAGAGTAGAGTTCAGGGAGATTCATTTAAGAAAAGTTGAGTAGAATTTATATTATAAGCATAAAGTGTTAAGCTAAAGATTGGCAAAATTAATATGATAAAGTAGAAGAAAAGAAATAACAAAATAGACAATAATAATGAGTGAAGATTAAAATAATAGTGCCCTTCATTAAAACCTCAAATTACCATCTTTTAAAGATTTTTAAGTTTTGTACCTTGTTGGCAAACCAAATAAAGTGAAAAATTGCAGAAGATAAACTAATATTAAAGACAAGGAAGATAATACAAGGGCAGGCTTTACAAATATATGTAATCATATTAAAACATGGAATGATTTCAAAGAGCTCTTTCAAATTATTGAGAAACTTAGTGATAAACTTTTTCCATTGGTTAAAAGAAGATTTGAATGAAAAGAGGCATGTCAACCAATTGTGTTGATTAATGTAAGTTTGAGAAGTGCTAAACACTAACAGCTCAATCTCCAATATGAACATGACTGAAAAAGATCAAATACAATTATCAGTTTAGTGGGCAAATTATATAGTATTGTATAGTACATATGATGCTGAAGCAACTTCTCAAAGTTTTAGTATCTGATTTTATTAGTGACATAGCTGAGACAATAATGCTGGATTGGGACCTTTGAAAAGCAATTAGTATTCATTGTTTCATATATGTATTCTGTTATGGTTTGAATATGAGGTGTCTCCAAAAGCTCACGTGTGAGACAATGCAAGAAGGTTTGGAAGAGAAATAGTTGGGTTATAGCTTTAACATAATCAGTGAATCAATGCTTGAGGGAATTAATTGAGTGGTAACTGGAAGCAGGTGAGGTGTGTCTGCAGGAAGCAGTTCATTGGAGGGACAAATTTTCAAACTACAGCAACTATAGAGATTAATAATTAATACTGTGATAAAATGTATCATATTCATATTATAAGTTAATAGCAGGGGAAACTGTGTTGAGGTAGAGAAAATATTGGAACTTTCTTTTTTTGTTTGTTTTAACAATATCTTTATTTTATTATTTATATGTGGTGTTGAGTATGGAACCAAGGGCCTTGCACGTGCTAGGCCAGCTCTCTACTGCTGGGCCACAACCCCAGCCTGGGAACTTTCTATTATCAATTAAAAGTTCAGCAAATCTCAAAGTGTTCTAAAAATAAAATGTATTAGTTAAAAAGTGAAACCATATTTTAAAATATTCTTCAGTGAGAAAATTTGCAATATAAATGATGTATTTAAGCTGAGAAAAGCAACACTTGCTAATAAGAACAGCAGAGGCACATATTTAAGTGGTTCATGTTCATTTTCCTCTTCATAAATTGCAACTAAAATCACTTGAGTAAAAATCAGCAAATCTTGAGATTGTTCAACTGTCTCTATGATAAATTACTGTGGTGATATGCAATTGTGTCTATAAACATACGTGTGTTTTCATGTGTGCCTGTGTGAAGCAGCAGAGATATAACTGACTGTCATACTAAGTAAGACAACCAAAGATTAATCATCTACTATATTCTGAGTTCTAGATAAAAAGAGCAGATCACAAAGCAGCTATTTCTTCTGGCTCAGGTTTCCACTGTCAGCATGAATGGCTCCATATTCCTTGAAAATGAGTCTGACAAAAAAGCTAATAAAATATACTTACAGCTTCTGCAACACTTAAGATAAAGGAATTTGTTGTGTGTTATATATCCTTTTTTTCACAAAAACTATTTCTATAAAGATTCAGTAACCAAGCTATAACACAATCATACACACACACACACACACACACACACACACACACACACACACCATGCTTGATATTTGGCAAATATATTTTCCCCTTCCTATCTATGTTAGTCTCCAAGCTTGTTACAAAACAAGACATTACTTTCTTTGCTTCAATTGATCAATATCTAAAGGTACATACCTTATTTTTAAATCAAATTTTCCTCCATGCTGAACCATCCTCAGGAAGAAAAGAACAAGCAAGCGTATTGCTCCTATGTGCTCAATTATAAGTGTTAGAAGACATAGCCAAGATGACAGTCTGTGATGCCAAGTAGCTGGAAGAGATAAAGATGGGTTTTCCAATCCCTTGGTTACAAGTGTTGAGAGAACACATCACTTTACACAGACTTCATTCACTTGAACATACCTCTGAGGTTGGCTTTACTAGGTTATTTCTTCCCACATGAATAAATAAAATTAAACAAACACCAGACGATTTTTTCTTTCAAATTCATTTTTTTTGACAAGGAAAACAAAAATAATATTTGAAAAAAAAAGTTACATAGGGGAGTCAAGTGTATTCATCCCTGAATTCCAAGCTCAATCAGCCCACCCTCATTTTCAGAAAGAAAATGACTTCATGTAATGTGATCCCTTACTGTTAGAGTTCTGCATTGAAAGTGATCCCTAGGAATAAGGCTGGGCCAGTCTTACATAAAACTCTCATGAATAAGTTGAGAGAGGACCTCAAGTAAATACTGCCAAGAATCAGGACCTCACCAACTAATGTACCCTGAATTCTCTGTGATCAGACGGAGTACAACCTTCACTATGGTTGTAGTAACCACCAGGCTCCCCAGACTCTGTTTCTTTTTTCTTTCCAAAATCCAATCTCCTTTAAAGAATTGTAACCTCACTTATTTTGTCTTCTCCTGCCATCCTGGTACCTGAGACCCTTTCCCCAGAGTTATCTTGCATTTTGATATAAACTTTGCATACAGTTCTTTTCAAATTATGTTTGTGATGGAAACACAGATCTGACCTGAGGACATGGCTTCTATTGCTGACCTCCCTGTTCTACTCCCATAGGTCTCACAGCAATGAGCCTGAGTGTTTTCCTGAGATTTGAATTTCAATTTCAAGGTATTCTTCCTACCTTCTCCGTGAAGACATCTGGCTTCAAATCTCATATTATAAGATATGTTCACAGGTTAACACTCATTGTTGCTGTCACTTCCACCATTTTATTTCCGCCTGCGGCTCACTAATTTGAGTGTGGTTCCATAAAATACTCTTAATTTTCTGTAAACAATACCTAAATGAATCTGCTAACGTCTGGCACTTTTGTTTCTTGAACTCCATTCCTGTAATGCTCTTGTCTTCACCTTGGCCGTGGTGTTTCATGGTTTTATTCAGTCCTGTGGTACGAGTGGGTACAACTCCGTGACACAGATTTGTCCTTTGATAATAACACAAATCTGGCCAAACCATAGCCTTTGCTATGTGACATCTATGCACATCCTTTAAAATTTTATTTATTTATTTATTTATTTATTTATTTATTTATTTATTTATTTATTTTTGGTACCAGGTATTAAAGTCAGAGGTACTTAATCAGTAAGCCACATTCTCATTTTGTTTTCTTTCTTTTTTTAAAAAAATATTGTTACCTTATTTATTCTTTTTAGATATAGTTGACAATAAGTGTATTTTGGCATATTATATACACATGGAATATAAAATTCTAATCAGGATCCTATTCTTGTTGTTGTACATGATGCAGAATTACACTGGTCGTGCATTCAAATACAAGGATAGGAAATTTATATTCAATTAATTCTACTGTCTTTCCTCTTCCATTCACCTTTGTCTAATCCAAGGGACTTCTATTCTTCCCCTCCCCACCCTGCCTTGTTGTGGGTTAGCATTCACATATCAGAACATTCGGCCTTTGGTTTTGGGAGATTGGCTTATTTCACTTAGGATGACATTTTCCATTTCCATTTATTTATTGGCAAATGCCATAATTTTATTCTTCTTTATGGCTGATTAATATTCCATTGTGTATATATACCACATTTTCTTTATCTATTCATCTGTTGAAGGGCACCTTGACTATTTATTGATTAGGTTTTTTTGGTTTTTTGGTGTTAAATTTTTTGAGTTTTTGTATATCCTGGAGATAGGCTGTTTTTATTTTTTTATTTTGAGACACAGTCTTGCTAAGTTGCCTAGGTCCTTGCTAAGTTCCTGAGGATGGCTTTGAACTTGCAATCCTCCTCCCTCAGTCTCAGAAGCCTTTGAAATTATTGGAATATGCCACCACACACCACTCTGCTTATTCCTGATATACATTCATATAGTTTATTTGACTAGAGAGAAGAGAAATATGTGTGGTACACCAGAACTTCACATGTATGACAAAAAAACATGATTATTACTGATGACAATAAATAAAACCATCCATCTTAATTATGGGTTTAATTTGACATCCTAAAATTTATTTAGGTCACAAACACTAGTGTAACAGAATGTGACCTGATTTGGAGATATGGTCCTACAGAAGTAGTGATCTAAACTGACATCATTAGGTTTGGCTCTGACTCAAAACTTTGGTTTTTTACAGAGGAGATTTGAAGACAGCCTACCATGTAAAGGCACACAGGGAGAGTGTGGCCACCTACAAGTAAGGTGGAGATGTCTGAATTAGTTGTTTTCCTCACATTTACAGGAGGAAAAATCCCTGATAAAAATTTGATTTTTCAGTTCTATCCTCCAGAACTGTGAGACAATAAATTTCAGTTGTTTCAATGTTTCATCTGGAGTACTTTATTAAGGCAATCCGTAGCAAACTATTATAGTCTCCCAGCTCTCCACTTAGTCTCCAAAACTTTAATGTATAAATTTCCATGAAATCTACTTTCAAGTAATGATCTGTATTTGAGCTTCAATTTTTGGATTTCAAGGAATTTAAACTCAGTTTAATCTTAGGTGAAGAGAAATTTTTTCTTCTTCTTTTTCTTCTCCTTCTCCTTGTTCTCCTTCTCCTCCTCCTCCTCCTCCTCCTCCTCCTCCTCCTTCTTCTTCTTCTTCTTCTTCTTCTTCTTCTTCTTCTTCTTCTTCTTCTTCTTCTTCTTCTCTTTCTCTCTCTCAACATGGAGATAATCGAAGTTGAGGTAGTCCCCAAGAGGAACTAGATCCTAAATAGTGTCTCACATCAGTCTTCCTCCTTATCCCCCACCCCCTGCTCCTCTCAGAATTAGGCTGGCTGATTTTTTTGTCATTGCATCTCTACTCAACCATTTTGGGATGCCTTTTTCCTCTCAGTGCCATATAATCCCCTATGATATGTATTAAAAAAGCCCGAGATAGTATCAAAATGACTCAGATGTTCTTAGCCAGAACTCTGGCAGTAAAAGTATCATTTGAAACATTAATAAAGTAGCAATAAGAAGTTTAATTAACTAGAAGTTGCTATTTTTAGAAAATAAAAATATAGTAGATTAAAAGGTAAATACCATTAAACAGTAGTCAACTCTATTAAAATTTTAGCTTTTCTTCCCAATAAAATGCTTAGTTTTAAAATGTGCTTCTTGAGTAACAATAACAATAATAATAATTAGCTTATTTTATTCTCATTTCTTTTCATGCACTCTAATAAATATCATACAAGCATATCATGTTATCCAAAAGAGTCTTTAATATGTAGACATTATTATTATTCTCATTAACACAGGAGGAAATCCAGACAGCTTAAGGAATTCTCCTAAGGTACGTCTTTTATTAACAATTACGGCTGAAGTTCAAACACAGGCTGGCTGATTCCTAACTCCTACATTAGATATTAAATTTTACTAAAAGTATTAATCTGCTGATGCTAATTTTTATGAAAGCTGTTCCCTCCAGGTCCTCCAGCTGGTCAAAGTATAGAATTTGATAACTTTTAATCATTCTTATTGTAAACAGCTAGATGTCAAAGTTGTTTTTTTGTTTTAATTTTTTTCTCCTAAGCAATTGTGTTTCAGTCTCTGAAGCTTTTTAAAAAATAATTAGAATGAATTTTTAATCAGAGTCATTGATATCAGCTTGTCTATCTTCAGATTTGGAAATTATGATTGGATTATCACATGTGGTTAAAATGAAGAAAAAAAAGCTGATGAAGCCTAGGGATTAAAGGAACTTGGATTTTTGTGTCTGTATATCATAATACTGGAGAACAGTTATTTAAAATTTATCAAACTAGGATATGTATCTCAATGATCCACCCATGTGAATCTGTTATCTGTGTTTTCTGACTTTACAGTATCTCACACTTACTGATGCAGTAATTTTCATTTCTGCTTGGTGCTTTGAACTCAATGACATGACACTTTTTGTCATGAGAATAAGGCAGAGTAATGCCAGGCTATATCTGAGCCTCCACCTTATATTTTACCAGTTCCCTTTTGTGCATCTACTGTTTCCATGAGAAAAAGCAAGTTGAGGCCAGTTTTCCTAACCCAGAAGGAGGCTGAACGGCACAGGTTACAGAACACCATCCACTAGAGTGAGCAATCTAGTGAAGGCCTCCTGCCTGACCCTAATCTAGTGTAGTCAAGAGTGAACCTATCGATAAATATTGCCTACTTTAAACAGCCATTTTAGGGATGTTTTGTTGCATGAAATTTTTTAGAACAAGTAACATGGATTAAGACTTCATGTATTAGATTAATGCATATGTACACAAATACATAAACATATACACATTCTTAAGTAGGAATATATGTCATGTGGAGATGTACTTACAGACACACAGAGAAAGCAACACAATAAGGATATGTTACATATTATGTATAAACCTATAGAAGCTTTATATATTTTCACATGAAAAAAAAAATTTTTGCAAAATTTAGTTTCTTCTTTTACATAAACTCACAACAAAAGAGTAATGTGTACCCCACTTTCTAGCTTTGGTTGGTTCTCCATTTTTAAAAAAAGGGTTTTCCTGGATTGGATTCAGAGTGTTTACAATGTGATGGACAGTATCCCAAGCTAACTGATAACCATAACTTTATTACTATTAAAAATTATCTTCTTTACAGTGAAGTTCAACCAATAATTTAATAACGTTACTATACTAAAACTTTGTTCTAGAAATTTACTGTGTATGAAATCTGGTTTAAACATTTTTTTATTAATAATTTCAGGAATATTCTAGTAAAGCAATAAGACTCCTTTTCTTCTTTTCCTTTTAATTTATTTATTTTGTGCCTGAACTAATCAAACTTAGGTATGCACATTTTAAAAGCTTGAGATGGGTTGAAATGGGTTTGACAACATCTTTGTCCCACAATAACTGCATGGAATTATGGAATGATTTGACTAATTCAGTACATTTACAACTCAGTAGTGATGGAGTAAATTATAGATTGATGATCATGAGTTTTGTTAGCATATATTTTATGATTCTTTTATCAGTTTGTACTGTCTAATTATGTGTGAGGAGTTTTATTCTTTTATTTCAAAGGCTCTTCGATGTGTGGGATGAGAGAACAGAGGAAGAGAGGAGTTCTTTTAATTGCTCCCAGCACTGAAAACTCTTTTATGTTTAAAAGAGTTTTATGTTTGAGATCTGAAATAATTTGATCCTTCTTTCCTATTAAAATAAAGTTGCACAACAAAGAAAAAATACATAAACAAACACACAAAGAAACCAGTTCCAACATGCTGCCCATTAATCAAGTAAGATCAACATTCTGAAATGAAAGCATAGTTATCAGTCAGTCCGTACTGGTGATTGTGAGAGAATAAGCCAGAATGTTTTTATGCTTCCATTCCCTTTTGTTCATATAAATATAGTTACTGAGGTTCCAGAGTATGTTTTGTAAATAAAATCTATTTAATTTACTTCTCTGTGGTGTTTTCACAATTTTAGATGAATAAATCTAAATTTAATATTTCTAGTAATTGTTTCATGATGGGATAAATTGTAACATTCTATATTCACATTTTTAAATTATACGCTTTTATTTGAAAACAAGGAACTAAAAATCAGCCAGTTAAATAAAACCAGAGAGTGAAATAATCTGCTTCGGGAACATATGCATTGAAATATTTTCAGTCACTTATTGAAATTATACAATAATTATACAATAATTACATCTTAATTTAAAACTATTATAATTTCCTGGACATTAGTGTATCAATATAAAAAAAGTAATAAAGCTATTCTGAAACTCATTTTCAGTTGAAATGTTTTCTCCAGGATTAATAGATATTAGTACATCTGCAAGATATATTAAACTATCATACAGGAGAATTTTTAGTCTAAAATTAAGAGAAACAGTAAACTGAATTAAATAACACATTAAAAATCATTCACTATTATCAAATGAGGTCTATCTTAGGTATGAGAGGCCAGCTCAGTCTGTGCAAATAAAAAGTCATATTGCATGATATTAACAAAATAAGTGAAAAAAACTACCACATGATTATTTAAATGGACACTGACAAAAATATTTGACAAAATTCAACAACCCTTTACAATAAAACTCTTGACTAATCACTAAGCAAGAAATATACACCAACAATGAATAACAGCTAATTATAAACTACAATTAGCATTCCTTCATTGTCAACTTTGTGGTAGACACTTTAAAAATATTATCTCTACCATACTATAAATACATCCAATGACATAGATGATATAAAAATGAGTTGCTCTAGTGACTATTTTCACTATGATATTTTGTATATGCTTTGTGTTTCTAGTTTGTGAAGCTGAGGACCAAATGTTGTATGAAACACAACTATGTAGGACCTTAGTGCTTCCATATAATTCTTGTAATTTTTCTCTAGTTTAAATCATCCATTGACATAATATGTCCCAAGATATTTCTTAAAAGATAGTGGGGGTAAATCTTAACTGAGTTTGCACCAAAATTTTGTCTGCTCTAACCTTGTGCATACAGATGGCACAAAAGGGAAAGTTGAAAAGCCACCATGACCAGGGAGAACCAGCAGGAGGGGACTTAGATGAAACACACAGAGTCAGGCTCAGAGATTGTGAATGGTACAAACATACTGAACACAAACTGGGAATTGGTAGTTCATTGAAAACCTAGACCTGGCAATGAACTAACAACATACAAATGTATGGGATCACAAGTGGTAGCTTGTTAAAGTTGTGCTACTAGCAAAGAATCAGCTACAGAAGAGACAGTAAACCTTGGATGTATATGATGTTCTGAATGAAATGAAAGAGAGGATAGTAAGTATCTTTTAAAAAGCCAGTTTCCAGCAGCTGAGGAAAGAGAAAAGATAATATCAATCAATAGCTCTCTCTCCTCCAAAACATAAATTACCTAAATGAATGTAGAACCAATAGGAAGGGGAACTAATAAAGTAAGGTACATTATGTCAAAAAAAAGCAAAATAAAACAAAAAAATACAGGAATATGTCAGTAATTGCAAAACACAGATTTTTGTTGTTGTTGATAGAATTTTTTGACAATAAAAAATCATAAAACTGAAAAAATAACCTTACAAAACTTTGCAATCAAAACCGAGAACCATATCTTACAAAGAAAAATAGAACCTTAAATCAGAGATACTAAACCTAAGAATAGAGTAAAGGTAAGTGATATGGAAGAAAAGTGAAAGACAGCTTGAATTCTGTAATAGTTATTTTCCTAAAGAGAACAATCAAAAAAATCAAGCAGAAAAACTATCTGAAACTATAAACTCAAAAAATGTGCATGAATGAAAGTATATCAGTTACATGCAAGTGGCATGTATTGGTATTTCATGCATTGATAAGAGCATGCCAATTCTCTGATAAACAGAATATGTATGGAGGCACTGTATGAGAAATGGAAAACAAATTCTTTAAAATTTTCACAACTTTTACTGTCTCAATGACCCTGGAACTTCATATTAAGATGGAAGGGGAAACAAATCAATGCCTCTTGGTATGCCATGCACCTTGGAAGACAGTTGACTCAAGGTTTGCCTATTCTCACTTTAAAACTTGGTGTAAGAAAGAAATATTGTTTTAATATGCAAAAAAAATCAGTGATACTTGTTGTGGCAGTTGATACTAACCTGTTCTGTCACATGCAATTATTCATACCATAACAATAAAACCAAAGGGAATTTGTGAATTAATATGTGTAAATAATAAATCATAAATTAATATACAATCTAACATTGACAATCTCTGGCTTATTATATTAAAATACCTTTGGTAGAACCCAGGAATTGATATTTTAAAAAAATTCTCCAAATATGACATCATATCAGAAGATCTCTCCTTTACTGAAATGATGTCAGTACATAATTATGAAAATGTTTCAGTGAAAATCTGTTTCAAAAACAAAATATGCAGAAAATTTATCATTACAAAAATCTTTATTTTTTTCTGTGTAGAAGATAATTTATTATTTCAATGTGATTCCATATCATCATGCATGATTCACACCTACTGATGTTTTGCAAAATTCTTCATTTCAAAGATGATTGCTTTGTATAGTTTGCACTTTTTCTATTTTAGTTTGCATCATCCTGTGAAAAACTACTTGTTTTCTGGGCTAGGGCTCTCATTAAAGTTGTGATGACTGATTGCAGCTGATGCGTACTGTATAATCACAAAGCTTAGTCACATAGCTTGAAACAAGTATGGCATCTAGTCTTTCTTAGAAAGCAATTAGGTAAAATTTAACATCTTTATAACCAAGATTGCCTTCTCTTAAAAAAAAAAAAAACTGCTCCACCTGTCTTCAATTTTACATTCAAATAGCATTTTAACTTTTAAAAATCCCTTTAATGATTCCTCTATGTTGTCAATTTTAGATATTTTTAAGAGAGAGAGAGAGAGAGAGAGAGAGAGAGAGAGAGAGAGAGAATTTTTCTAATATTTATTTTTTAGTTTTCAGTGGACACAACATCTTTATTTTATGTGGTGCTGAGAATTGAACCCAGTGCCCCACGCATGCCAGGCGAGTGTGTTACCCCCCTTTTAGATATTTTGACTCAGAATCCTCAGTAACTTGTACTGTTTTTAACCTTTTAAACTATTTTTCCCTGGAACGATAATTTTAGTGTCTTACAGTAATTTGCTCATATTGTCTCTCTCTCTTCATATATATATATATATATACACACACAGACACACACACACAAACACACACACACACACACATACACACACATATGAAACATATAAGCACTCCTCATATAGTTGATGCATAGAGATATACATAGATTTAATTTTCCTCATTAACATATATATATATATATATATATATATATATATATATATGTTTTATATATATATATATAAATGATATATAGATAGACAGATAGGTAGATAGATATCCCTTCCCATCTATAGACACAAATGTTATTTTTCACCCTCTTATCTCATCACACAAATGAACTAGTTGTCCCTTTAGGAAAGACTTTTTTAAATTAATTTATGAAAAGGAAGTCAATCCCTACTGCTGCAGTCTGGCTGCAGCAAAATAACCGGGGGGTGACGAATAACTTGTGTACGTTGATACAGCAGGAGAGGGAGTCGTTTATTGTAGAATAAGAGCGGTATTCATACATTTTACATAGCTTATCTAATTAGCATAAAATAGATACAGCAGTCAACCAATAAGGAATTTCCTCACCTAATGGCTCAATTTTTTTACTTCACAAATTACTCCCTCTGGCATTTTGCCAGGCGCCATCCAGATTTGTTTACAGACTCTAACATTTCTCTGGCAAAATAACAGGTGCCAATCTGACTTGTTTACAGACCTTAACACCTACTATGAGCTTTTTGTTTTGACAAGCAATTCAAAAAATTTCTATGTTGCTTTGCACAGGAGGAGTATTCAGAAAAGGCTGAATGGACAGGGTAAGTTTGAGGACCAGAAAAGACCACATAAAGTGTGGAAAATAAGAAAGTGTTCCAAGAGTAATTCCTGTTCTATTTCATCCAGCATGCAATTTCATGTTATTACTAAAAATTTCTAAAAGCATTGTATTCCTACCAATATATGAAATCAGAAATTTCACATTATACTTTTAATGTTTTGAAGATGTCCATGATAAATACAAGCTATAGATTTGCAAGGTTTTATTACTAGTAGACCAGTTGTCATGGGCGTACTTGTATCCCGGATAATGTAATGAATTCCTAATCCTCAATACTTCACCATATGAACATCTTTGGAACTAGGATCATTGTAGAATTAAATAATGAAGGTGGGATTTTCCGGATTAGGGCAAATTCTTAATTCAAAATAATTGCCATTAAAAATTATTATCCCATCTATGTATGATATATCAAAGTGCATAAATGCATTCTATTGTCATGCACAACTAATTAAAACAAATTAAAAATAAAAAATAAACCAAAAAGATTGGCATTATTATAAGAATAGGAGAGAGACATAGAGACAAAGAGATAAGCAAAAAACATAGCATGTAATCACAGTGGCTAAATTGGGGCTATGTAGCTGAAAATCAAAGAATGCCAAATATTTTCACATAAAGAAGAAAATAAGTACAAATTTTTAAAAAAATCTGTTCTAGAGACTGCCTTTGGAGAATAATATTAACTTATGGAGACTCCAATTTGAGAATTTTCATTTTTAAAAACGTCAGTGAATACATTTTTGTTGTGTTAAGTTCCACATTTTATGGTAACTTGCTATAGTAACTTTAGAAAATAGCACTCCATCCAAAGGAAGGAGTTGTATATTTGCCAGATTTTATGAGAATACACATCCATGAAATACCAATAAATCACTATGTATCACAGCTTAGTTTATTTTACTTTGTGCTTTTGTTTTGAAAATATCATAAGAGTGTGTTGGTAGTATAATACATGACTTAACTTTCATAAGCATCCGTATTGAAAATGAAGCCAGAATTTTAAAAACTCTGGCAATATTTTTCAACATATTCATTCATTTTTTATTCTGTTTAAGACAAGAAATTTCTATTTGAATAAAAATATCAGATGCTCTATGCAATTGTTATCTTTAAAACAAAGTGAAATTGTAAAGAGACATAATTAGCAGTTAAGCATCCATATTTTTTTGTATTTTTTTCTCCATAAAACAAAATATTACATTTTAACTACAAAGTTTTGAGAAAAATTATCTGTTTAGTCAAAAAATAGAAAGTTTTTTTTTTCTATGTACAATATTTTATACTCTAAAAACTTAAAATTAATCTGCACAAGTATGTATTTTTATTTTCAAAATGAAGGAAGTAAGAAAGAAAATGAAAGAGAGAGGTAGAGGAATGTTACAGGAATATTTTTATTATATGGGTTGGTTTGTTGAGAGAGTCTTCCCATAGCATAGTTTTCAAGATGGAGCATTAATTTGGAGATGGCACAGAGGAACAGGATAAATGAGGCAAAGACTTCCAATTTGACATAGTGTCTATTCATATGACTTGGAGATGGTTTCAAGTAAATGTGGCATTAAGGCCCTTTGAGACCCTGTAGAGGGGAGCACATGATAATCCAGAGATAACACTGAAAACAATTTGTATAAATAACATAGCTTAGTTCTATTCAAATCAATTCTAATTAAAGATTTATGGAATGTAACAAACTTGTTTCATAACTTAGCTTTGTCATTACAGAATTCTTTGTTGTTTTTCTCTCCCACAATTTCTTTTTTAAAATTTCTTTTAATTAGTTACACATGACAGTACAATGACCTTGAAATATCATACATTTGAATCAGATGGGATATAATTTCTCATTTTTCTGAGGGTACAGTTTGCAGAATCACATTGGTCATGCAGTCACATACATACACACAGTAATAATAATGTCTATTTCATTCTACTGTCCTTCCTTTCCACCCATCCCCTCCCCTCCCCTCCGATCACTTCTCTCTACCTAATCTAAGGTGATGCTACTCTATTTTTCCCCTCACATCTTCATACATGTATTTTGTATAATGATGAGGGTCTCCTTCCACCTTCCATGCAATTCCCTTCTCTCTCCCTTTCCCTCCCACCTCTCTTCCCTATCTAGAGGTAATCTTCTTCCCATGTTCTTCTTCCCTGGCCCATTTTGAGTCACCCCCCTTATATCAGAGAAGACATTCAGCATTTTTTTGGGGGGGATTGGCTAACTTCACTTAGCGTAATCTGCTCTAATGCCATCCATTTCCCCACAAATGCCATGATCTTGTTATTTTTTAGTGCTGAGTAATATTCCATTGTGTATAAATACATTTTTTAATCCATTCATTCATTGAAGGGCATCTAGGTTGGCTCCACAGTCTAGCTACTGTGAATTGTGCTGCTATAAACAAATGGTGCTGGGAAAGCTGGAAATCCATATGCAACAAAATGAAATTGAACCCCTATCTCTCACCATGCACAAAAGTTAACTCAAAATGGATCAAGGATCTAGGAATCAAACCAGAGACTCTGCATCTAATAGAAAAAAAAAGTTGGCCCTAATTTCCATCACGTGGGGTTAGGCCCCAATTTCCTTAATATGACACCTATAGCAAAAGAATTAAACCAAAAATCAACAAATGGTATGAATTCAAACTAAAAAGTTTTTTCTCAGCAAGAGAAATAATATGTGAGGTGAATAGGAAGCCTACATGCTGGGAACCAATTTTTACTCCTCACACATCAGATAGAGCTCTAATCTCTAAGGTATACAAAGAACTCAAAAAGCTACCCCCCCCAAAAAAAAACAAAAACAAACAAACAAAAAAATAACCCAATCAACAAATGGGCCAAGGACCTGAATAGACACTTCTCAGAAGAGGACATATAATCAATCAACAAGTACATGAAAAAATGCTCATCATCCCTAGCAATCAGAGAAATGCAAATTAAAACTACTCTAAGATACCATCTCACTCCAGTAAGGATGGCAACCATTATGAAGTTGAACAACAAGTGCTGGTGAGAATGTGGGGAAAAGGCACACTCATACACTGCTGGTGGGACTGCAAATTGGTGTGCCCAATTTGGAAAGCAGTATGGAGATTCCTTGGAAAGCTGGGAATGGAACCACCATTTGATCCAGCTATTCCTCTTCTCGGTATATACCCAAAGGACCTAAAAATAGCATACTACAGGGACACAACATTTATTCTTACTGTTAAAAGGTTTGCGTTCCTGTAAAGCAAAATTAAAATCATCACCTTTCAAATTAAAGAACAATACTTGATATTTAGAATACCACATTTTATGGTTTGATCTAGAGTGTCCCTCAAATTCTCATGTGCTGGACTCTTGGTCCCCAATGCAGCAATGCTCAGGGGTGATGCTTCTGGGAAGTGATTGGATCATGAGGAATCTTCCATGGAATAATCCATTGGTAACTCAGTGGTCTACTGGAAAGTAGTGGAAGCTATAGAAAGGTGGGGCATGGTTGGAGGAAATGGGTCACTGAAGGAGTATCCTTGGGGACTATATCTCTTCTGGGCCCCTTTCTCTCTCTCTTTATGCTTCCTGGCTGCCATAAGGTGAGAAGCTTTCCTAAACCATGCTCTTCTGTCATGATGTTCTGCCACACTTCAAGCCCAAAGCAACGGAGAAACTCGACCATGAATTGAAACATCTTTAAACATGAGCCAAAATAAATCTTTCCATCTGTAAGCTGTTTTTACAAAGTCTTTTTTACAGCATTGAAAAGCTAACACACACATCTTCGAGAAAAGATGAATTTTACAAATGCAACAACAAAAACTTTAAAAAACATCTTTTGAAGTTTCAAATAATATTAGACTAGCCTGAACCATCATATGTACTGTAAAGTGGCTCCAAAAGCTAAAAATGCTACTTGCATTTTTACTAATATATATTTAAATATGGGGAAAAATCTAATGGGTATGCATGAACAGAAAACTCTCACCTTCTATAAATCAGCTTGTGATATCCATGATTATAAATTTTTGACAAACTTATTTCAGTTCATATATTGATTGGTGGTAGAAATAAATCACAGCAGAATAATCAACTTCAAATATTTGTTTGGCTTGAGGAGAATAAATTTTTTCTCACAGTAAGTTTTATTTTATTGAACAACACTCACCTTTAGATCTTTTATATTTATTTAAAATCGTTTGAGGTCACTATTAGTTTGGACTTCCTAGAATTGTTCAGGATTATGAGTTTACACATAACAACATAAAGAAGTTTGGATTATTAATTTTAAATGTCAGGGAAATTATTTTCTGAGTCTTCTCACCCTGTTATTTTTCTACTGATTATGGCAGTTAGCTCTGTGCTGGATCCACTACCCTGCTGTGGTGTTAATCAGACGAGAAAAGACCCTGCTGGGAGTTGTGGTAATTACACTGGGCTACTTCATCTCTTTTTGAACTCTCTCTAGGTTTTCCTTTTTTTTGTAACAGCAACAGTGATACTAATTAAAAATGGATGTTAATCATAAAAGTTTTAAATATTCTTTCTTTGCAAGTTTAGTTGAATCTATCCCACTGATTAAACAGATAAACTTGTATATTTCTGTATTTGTTTTGTCCAGCTATAAAAAGTATAAAAAACATAAGTCTCAATGTGACTATTTTTATAAATGATAAATGTTCCTTTATACAAGGACATATCTGTCATCCTCATTTATGCATATTTTTCTTCCTAAAGCCCTTTCAGTTATTAATAAGTAAACCATCTATTAAACTTTATGGCTTATAAATTAACATCCTGCTTACAAAAAGAGTGAAGTGTTTATTGAAGCTTTGAAAACCATTCTTTATTTATGGAAGGTTACTAAAAACCGGCTAGCTGATTTTTTTTTTCAAGAATGACAAATACAAACAGGATTTGATGTTAATGCATATATCTATCCATTGAGATGTTTCATCTGAATTTTTTTTGCATGTGTATTCACACTAAACTCATAAAATGCCCATTAGTACAAATGAATGCATAAAATATTAATAGAATTTGGTCTTTGAAATAATATAATCAACTTAAAAATCACAATTGTATTAGTAATATATGTGGACTATACATAATGGAGAAAAATGGTAGTAAAATTATGCTGAGAGCATGTGAATAGGAACATTATAAAAATATCTTACTCACAATTTAAATGTAAAGCAGTGATTCTAAGACTTAAAGACCTCTTAGTTGTTTTTCCATTTCAATTTAATTTTTAATTTGGATAGAAAGTATTAACAAGTCCAGAAAACACTCTCTAAAAGAACAAACAATTCTAACTTATAAGCACCACATAAAATTTTAGCAATTATTCCATGAAATCTGAGACAAAGAAGCTAATTTAGCATATTATAAAATTCTAGGGGGAGAAACAACAAGTTCAGCAGAACTGTCAAAGCTTTAGGATATCTTTACCCATTATGGAATTAATCTCCTTGGAAGCACAAGATCTGAAGTAAATCATGAAAGAAGCAATCACATTGTAAGTGTTAATGTGTCTAAAGAGAATGTCACTTTACTGATAACCACAGCATCTTTTAATATTTGATGCTTGAAAAGTTGGGCTTTTGAATTTAGCCCTCCATAAAATTTTTCAAAAATACATTTCATTTACTTAATTAAATAGGTTAAAATATCAATATGTTGTTTTAAATATCTCACAAATTTTATGTATGTAAATACTGCAAATGGATTATGTGAAGTGTATAATTTCTTGTACATATTTTATGTCTATATCTGTTTAACTCTGTGATCATGTATTGTTTATACTGAGCTTCTATAATTTTGAAATTCAGTATCTATACCTGAGTTTTCAAATGCATACTTCAGATTTACTCTAATATCATTGTCCCAATAGTGAACCATTATCAAAGGACTGATCTGCTAGTGTCTTACTAGACTACGAAAAATGGCTTTGACAGCTGTAAACTCCATGGAGTGCCTCAACATGACAACTTGGTATAGTTTAGATGGCACAAATATTATACTACATTGTGCTAGAAATGAAATACATTACACCAAGAAGTACAAAAGCAAAAAAAAAATGTTTGATATTAATTATTAATCATTTAATTTTAGGAAGTTAATATATCTGTCCCATAATTTCCTTGTTTAATTTGTTACCTGAATTCAATTGTCTAATTGGGTTAACAATATAAATATATTACTTAATATATCATTTATGAAATCTGTGGATTAATCTCACCATTTTGACTTTATCAAGTTTCCAAGTGTTTGATATATTCATGGGAAATTTCAAGGATCTTTGAAAAGAAATCAATAATTTTATTTTGATAAAAAAAATGGTTTGGAGTAATTATTTGGTAACCTGTGAACCCAAACCTACATGATAAACTGTGATATAACTTTGAAGTTTTTCAGTATATGACAAGCTTATAGTTAGCTTTTGAATATACAATGTTCAATTTCTAATGATTTGTTATTTTGAAAATCCCATTAATATTATCATACCACTTCATGCAAGCAAAATTACATTTATGCATTTTATTCAAAGTTATGAATAATGTACCATTATCAAACTATTGTCTATAAATCTTCAAAACACAAAAATAAATATGTGTAATATTGATGCTTCTATTTGTCCTGAATTCTCCTGTAATTAGTAAGAAATATTATCAGCTTCTCCTTGGTGATATTCTAATGAATAGGGACAATTTTGCAAAGAAAATGCTACATTTAAATGTGTGAAAAGCCATGTATGTTTTAAATCCTAGAACTTTTCTGGCAGTTTATAGAGCTGATCCTCATTCTTCATAGATTTGGTATTCATGAACTCACCAACTTTTGAATTGTTTATAACCCAAAAGCTGGCTTTTTTTTGTCATTCTTGGACATGCCAAGACAGATGAAAAACTTTGATTCACCCAATGTATATCTTCCTAGTTCAGTTTGAACAGAAACACTCTGCCATTTTGTATCAGCTCTCATACCGTAAAGGAGTGCCCTTTTGTGTTCTATTTATTGCCATATATTTAGCATTTGCATGTTTTTTTTTGTTGTTGTTGTTGTTGTTGTTGGTGGTGGTGGTGGTGGTGGTGGTGATCTTGCTTTTAAGATGGTAGTCTTTCTTAATCACAACAATAATGTGACTTGTCTAATGAAGAAAATATATGTGTTGGATAGGTTTTGTTCAGGAATGAGATACACTGCTCTTGGCTGAGAGTTTAATGTTAATGAATCAATGAAATGTGTTAAAGAAGAGAGAACAAAAGACTAGAGGAAGATCCAGAGGAAGGGAGGAGAGGATGACATGGGGCAGCACTGGGGAACATATTCAACCAAATTATGGTATGTCCATGTTCAAATATACTACAATGGGTCCTGTTTGTGTGTATAATTATAATTAATGTACTTGTTGATAATAACATAAAGGTCAAAAGAAGAGTAGAACAGCCTTATTAAGAGAAGTGAAAGTGGGGTAAATGAAAGCACTGAGGAATAAGATTGAACAAATTATGTGCATGTACAAATATAGCATAATGAATACCACAATTATCTATAATTTCAATACACCAATTGAAACATCTTTATACTAAAACACACATAAACAAGATAATTTACTGATCTGTTGAAAAGGATTTCGTGACTACAGGAACAAAACTCTGTGTTTCCCTAAGAAAGATGGTTCAATATTTAATAATTCAGTGTTCTTGGAGAATGTATAGAATGTACTTCTGAGAAAGCTACATCCCTTCCTGGGTCAACTAACTGTTACTCATTGATGTTAATTACTTATAAATATGGATTACTTGAATCTTTTGTGTCTACTTGATATTTACTCAAATAGTTGAAAATGTTCTCATTAAAATTTGCACATAAATGTTGGTAGCCATGCTATTAATAATTGGTAAAACTTAGAATCAAACAGTATATCTCTAAGTAGGGAATGAATAAGCAAACATTGTATGTCTACATGACAGACTACTACTCAGCAACATAAAGAAAATGAACTATTAAGCCATATAAAAACATAAACAATTTTAAATAAATATTTCTAATTTGTCAAGATCATTGTACTGTCATGTGTAGCTAATTAAAATAAATAAAAATTTATTTTAAAATAAAATAAAATTAATAAAAAAGAATAAAAAAAAGAAAAAGGTAAATCAAAAACCCTTTATATTTTACGAATCTAACTAGAGGAGACTCTGGAAAAGAAAAAATATGGCAAAGGTAAAATTATCTGTAGTTGCATAGGGTTACTGGAGAGAGAAGGATGATTAGATAGGGCTTTTTCAGGGGAGCAAAATTATTCTATCAGACGTGTGATGATAGCGAATACAAATTATAATATAAATGATGAACTTCAACATACAAAAAGTAAATGTTGGCTTAACAATTTCAATACATGTACCACATTAATTCAATATATCAGGCCAGGTACACAGGTGCATGCCTTTAATCCTAGCAATTTGGGAGACTGAGAAAGGGGGATTGAAAATTCAAGGTTGGCCTTGGCAACTTATTGAGACCTATCTTAAAATGAAAATTTAAAATGGCTGGGGGGATATAGCTCAAAGGTAGAGCACTCCTGGGCTTAATCCCCAAAACTGCTAAAACAAACCAAAAAAAAAAAAAAAACAAGCCAATATATTAATCATGACAAATAGACATGGTGGTGGTGAGAAATATTGAGAATTTTGGATTTTCCACTCAATTTTTCTGAAAAAATAAAACTTCTCAAAACTAGTCAATTAATTATTTAAATACAATTTAGATTTTCATGATTTCAAACAAAATATACTCAATTTAGCTAATTTACAAAAAGTAAATGATAATTCAGAGAAATAAGAACTCAGGAGAAATAGGCTTTGAGACACCCTTAAACAATACCTGAAATAATCATAGCATCACAGGTACATTTTTCTACAGCCAACAGAGCTGCCAATGAATGCTACAGAAAGCATCTGCCACAGCCACTACCCACTATAGGTGTTTCTCTTGTGACTTCTCTTTTTAGTCACTACACCTGAATGACAGTTCATGGTCTGTGCAGTCAATGAGCTGACTTAGCAGAGTTCCTGCACTGTAGTCCTTAAGAGAATTGTGTCCAAACTAAGATGTCTTAAGACAACATTTCTTCATTCATTGGAAGGAGAAAGAACAGATTCTGAACAGTCCCAAACATGAACTATCCGCTACAATAAAATACTTTTATAAATAGTAAGGAATTATGAAGACATTGGAAATATTGCATTTTTACCCCAGGTAGAAATCAAATAGTTGAGTCAGTAACAATCATGGTTCTGAACGAAATTGAAAAAGCTAAGGTTTATTGACATTTATTTATTACTTTAAAGACATATTGAGGCTTGATTGGTATTTATTAGATTACACTCCCACTGTTTATTGCCTAACTTTAGAAGATAATCACAAAAGTGTTTCTCCCTATATCCTCACCCCTAGATGAACTTATTCATATCCATTGCCTTATGAACTCCTCATATATTTCTTCCATTTAATCTCTATATTTCCACCTTTCAGTGGTACAGAACCAATTTTTCCAGTGAATATTGCAACATTTTCTAGTATTCATCACCTGTTACAGGAAAGAAATCCACTCTTGCACCTGTAGTTCTTTTCTAAATTAAAGGCACTGGGAACCACACAGATAACATAAAACTTGAGTACTAAATACTCACTGGCTTATCAAAACCAACCTATCCCAGTCCTGTGTGTCTTAATACCTATGATTTTCCTCTTTTCCTTTCTGCTCCCAATGCCTCTGTAAGACTCTTGCTTTTTCTTATTGTATTTCTTGCATTTTATTATGCTTCTCTTTTTTTTGTTCTCTACAGTCATTTCTCTCTCTCACGAGTCCCTTTCACACAATTCGCATTGTAGGATCAACATGTAAGTTTCTTTCAATTCCTACAATGTTGTACCACACTTATGGAATATAGCCCATGCATTTCCTTGTCATTGGAAGCCTTTCATGTTCTAATCTCTGCCACTGCCTTTTAACTCTTCACATAATCAAAGAGTAATTTGACATTTTGCATTTTCCTATGCATGTCATCCTCCTTTACAATTTTTGTGGCAACTTGAAATTAAGATGATGTATAATAAAGAAAAATGACTGGGATTTAGTTAAACCTGAGCATGAATTCTGGCTGTGCATCTTACCTGTACTTTGGAGAAATAATTTCTCTGAGCTTCAGCTTCCTCCTTTTTAAAATGGATATGCATATCTGACAGGGCTATAATAAGTTATAAATACAAACTATCGAGAGTGTGTGTTTGGTATGCATGTTCTGTAAGTTAGATGTTACTTACATTCTCCACAGACATCTCATAATTCACTCTTTTTAATTCATTTATGAATTAATGAGTACCTACTATGTTTCAGACTGAACTAAGAATAGGATTGGGAATATTTCCGTGATATTTCTGTCATATTTCCTTTAATAGTTCTTATACCCTTCTTTGTACTTTTGTTAGTTCTGATCCAAAAGTTTTTGTCATCTATCTGAAAACTCTACAATTGTAGACTCACTAAGGAAAGTTACATGCATCTTCTTCCTCTAAAACTTGTGAAAAATTACTCAAAGTAAGTCTCAATGCAGATTTCATATACATTTTTTTATATTAATGACAATTTTAATTTTTTATTTGGTTTTACCGTTAGATAAAAATTTCTTAGAGGAGAGATCCCATATCTTATCATGACTGTATCTACTACTCAAAAAATAGAATATAATACTTAATGCAAATACTATTCTTAGGTGTTTTAAAGCTTATACTTACATTTCACCAAATATATATTACAAAGATATCTATTAAAACTGTTTAAAAATGGTAGACATAAAAATATATAAAAATAATTGCTAAAATTTTATTTGAGCAGAAAATAAATTTCTATGGGGAAAAAAGGGTTAGATTGCAACCTAGTGCTCATAGCCTCACTAATTAGTGTTTGAGATAATAAATTCCATAAGAGTTCAGGGTGAAAAAAACATGACTGTGGATTACTCCATTTAAGGGAAATTTCCATGGAGAGTTCAACTTTAATGAGAGGAGAGAAAAGGCAAGGACATTACAGATGGAAGGAATGAAGTAAGCAATGGAGTAGAGCCAGCAAACTAGCATATTTTATGGAGACAGTATTACATCAATTTTCTAATGTAAAAAATTCACTTAGGAAAGTAACAAATGATAAATTTGGAGACATACAGACTGGTTTAAAAGAGATTTGAAGGCCAGTATTTCAGAGGAGCTGCATGATTTAGGTAGCAGAGTCACGGCAGTTGATTCAGGAGGTAGGGAGGTGTGTAGCATTGTTTAGTCTTATTGTGAGTTAAAGATATTTCTAGTAGTAGACATCAATTAAAAGTCAATTGAAATCATCTTCTGATGAAACAATGAGGGTCAGAGCTAGAGTTTGAGTATATTATATAGTCTGCAAGTGAATCTAATTATTTTTTATGTCAAAGTTATTGCAGTATATTCAGATAAAATATGAGATTTCGGAAATGTTTATATTTTATATAATTGTATTCTGTTTGGTTTATTTTCAAAAGATACTTGAAAGCAGATTGAATTACATTCATGTAACTAGATGCAGATTTTATTTTGATAATAATTGTTTTAGGTAAATAACATTTGTATTTATATTAATTAAACCTATGAATTACTATTAAACTATGGACAACAGAAAATGATTGGAATATTTCTGCTTTTACAATATTTATGTTATGGAGGCAGTCAAATTTATCAATATGATATTAAAAATACTGTGTTATAGATTATAAAAGCAAGAAAAAATGGAGTAACATCAGTTCCTAGCACTTAAAATGGAGTCAGTAGACCCATTAATCAGATATCAGACACATTAGCAGCTTGAGCTTTGCAACAGGCTGATTGACTACGAGCTGAACTTTAGACTATGTCAAATGACAGTTTCATGAAATATTATTTGTTAACCTCTGCTGATTGTATGTACAAAGAGCCCCTTTTCTCTCAAATTACCCAGAGACTAAGTCTGTACCCAGTCTCCTTCTGAGAAGACAATTTAACTTTTGTTGGCACCAATCATAAATCCTAAAAAGAGATGTAATTTCCAATCCCCTTGCTTTGTAAAGCTATAAATGCAACTGCCATTTTGTAAAACCTCAGAGAATATTTTCAAGACTGCTTGAATCTGCATTTTCTCAGTCTACAGTCCTAACTAGCCCCAAATAAGTGTAATTTTCATCGCTCTTGATTAGGTTGTTTTTATGCTTGGTCAACATTTACAATCTTGATATTGCCTTCTTTTAGCACATTATCTGGTCTTCACTGCCTTTGTTAAAACTCAGAAAACTATAGCCCAAAGGGTTTGTATGTGTATTTATGTCTGTCTCTCTCTCCTTCCCTCCCTCTCTTTTGCTCTTTCCCTCTGTCTCCTCTCTCTCTCTCTCTCTCTCTCTCTCTATATATATATATATATATATATATATATATATATATATATATATATTCTCTCTCTCTCTCTCTCTCTCTCTCTCTCTCTCTCTCTCTATATATATATATATATATATATATATATATATATATATATATATATATATATTCTAAGCACCCTTGAATTAAATCTAATTGGAAGACCATAGAAGCTGTCCAAGACCAAAGACTTTCTATGTTTATTTTTTATTTCCTTCCCTGATTACAGGAAGGGGGCTCTCATGGAGTTTTCTTCTTCCTCAAAATAACTAACAAAGATTTCTAAAAATACTGCAATGGTCCTACATGACCTCTCTGGAAATGAATAACTAGTAAAAATTAACCAACACAAGAAAGTAGGGTCACAAAGGGTCCATAAGCCCTGTAGACTTTTCCTCTATTCTTCCAAAGGCAACTCTGAGAGACCATGTGGGAGATTGGATGTCCATAATAGGAAAGGCTCCATTCCAGTAAAGTTTTGCTCTGCATTTTCAAATTCAAGTCATGCACAAACTGTTGTTTGCTCTATTTCATTCAGTTTTCAAGAGAATAATTAAATGCTAATTTCTATCTCCTGGATCCATTCTCCTTCCCTAAAATCATTTACAACCCCTCAAAATTGCCTACATTTCTCCTCCTTTCTTTCTTCTATGTAAAATTAAATACAAGAACCTGAATCTCTCTGGGTTATTGGGTACTCCCCTCTATGATTACACTCATATACTTTAAACAAAGTATGTGTTTATCTTCTGGTGTTTTACAAGAGATGTTTATTCAAGTTAACCTTGAGAGATCCAAGGGATATTTTGCCACTACCGCTACACTTTATGAAACATTTTAGAAATTTCCATTTCTTAGTCTTAAAAAATAAAACTTAATTGGGAGGCAGTTAATCTTTGATAAATGCTATGCTTTGGATCCCTATATAAATAATATAAACAATAAAAATGTAAATACTAAAAATAAAAGGTGAAAAGACACATACATTTAGCCAATCAGAAACTGCCCATCTGGCCATGGATATATATATATATATATATATATATATATATATATATATATATATATATTAGCATTTGTTGGACACAGTACCTTTATTTTACTTATTCATTTAATGTGGTGCCGAGGACCAAACTAGCACCTTGCAGGTGCGAGGCCAGCACTCTACCACTGAGCCACACCCCAACCCCTGGCCATGGATCTTTAAAAAGAAATTGTTCATTGGATCACAAATAAATAAGGCAAATGCTTAGCATTAAGAAATCAAGTAATTTTTTTTACTTTGCTTCCACTTTATTTTATAAAAGCTTATTGCTTGTCTAAAGTTCTCCTTTTAGCACTATTAATTGTACATTTCCTTATAATTAAAGAAGAAGGTTTAAAATTTACAAATATGGAGTTGAGAGAACTACTTCAGTGGAATATTTGTTTCATCACTTGCGGGAAGCCGTGGGTTTGATCCCCAGGAGATATATATATATATATATATGTATATGTATATATATATATATATATATATATATATATATATATATATATATATATATGTATTTATAAAATTAAATGCATATTTTTTGTAAATATGTATTTATGTCTTTCCTATATTTTGAATATTTAGAATAAAAAATAGATTTGCATAATTATAATTTTTTTCAAGGCAATAATATATTTTTTATCCTGTGTGACATGTATACTTAGACTTAGGTCTTACTAGGTAGATGACAAAGAAAACTCTCTTTTTGGGAGAGCTTGATTTTAATCTTCGATTACAATTATTTTTTGATCATTGGCTGGATAATACTGAATTCCATTAGGCAATTGAATTTCCATATACATATTTATTTGATTTTGATTACTAAGATGTGACTAATGAGTGGCCACCTCCAACTCTTCTCTGAATTAAAGACATTAAATATTTTCTCAGTTTAAGATTTCCCGAGAAATAATGATAGAAATTAGAATTTTAAAAGTAGTATGAATACTAAAATCTTCATCATTAGCATTGATGTTTAAATTTTTTTCTTGGTTGTTCAATATCTTTTCTATTGATTTTGGAGTTTATTTCATCTTTATACATTCTGTTTGGGGAAATTCTCTGCCTTTATTATTAAGCATATTCTATTTCTTCTGTTTCATCTTTTTACTATTTCTGTTAGAAAATTTTATTTTTTTTAAATTTATTTTTAGTTGCACGTGAACACAATGCCTTTAATTTATTTATTTGTTTTTATGTGGTGCAGGGGATCGAGCCCTGTGCCTCACGCATGCTAGGCAAGTGCTCTAGCACTGAGCCACAACCCCATCCCCCAAAATTTATTTTTTAATAAAGCTGATAACTATAGTCATACCTTTCTTTCTTATTCCTACCCAGTAGACACAATTATTTTTAAGAATCAAGAAACATCGTTGGAATCCCAATTTGTTTTATATATTGAAAGTCTTATCTGATATCAAGAGAGAGGAGTAACTTGGTCAGCACAGATGAATTGGAAATGAACAATATTCCAAAAGTTTTATTTCATATTACACTCTGACAGAGAAAACTCACTTTCATAGTCTTTCAGTCGAACAGTCGAACAAGAGAGCAAGTGCAACCACATTGCTAGGTAAGGACTTGAGTAGGACTGAGTTAATTTCTGGAGAAAGAAAAATGGCAGCTCTGGTCACTGTATGGGAGTGCTCTGTTTTCCCAGAGGCCATATAAACAGGTCACTGCAACAGAATTGACAAAATGCAACTGATAAATATGAAATGACAACGCATTTTTGGATTTTGGAGGCTCAGGCTGGATATATGGATGTATTAGTGAATATGAATACTGGAACCATTCTATATCCATATCCATATTTAGATCTGTATCTATCAATGCTGTAGCATCAGGGTCATAGCCAGTTTTCTCATTCAGAAAGCTAAGTTGAAATGCTATTTCTCATAAACTTTTCTACGATTAGGACTTTTAAATGTCATTCCTTGACTAAAGAACTTTCATACTCAAGATTGAGGGCAACTGACATTGGCCTTGTCATTTTGTCACTGGAACCATTCTTACTATAAGGTAGATGTATTTTTCTATCATTCCTCTACCTAGCTATTACCTATCATCTGTTTATAATTTTGCCTGCCTTTGTCACTTTGGTTCCCTCTCTCCTCTCCCCTCCCCCTCTCTCTCCCCCCATCCCACTCCCTCTTTTTCTTTTCTTCTTCTTCTTTATTTCCATATCCCATAGTTCTGAATGCATATTACTTAAATTTTTTAAATGATAAAAGCAGAAGCTTCACAAAGTGAATTCTTTAATGAAGAGTATAAAGATAGAAAGACATTTGAGAGCTGACAGTCAATCTAAATCTGTGTAATTTCAAAACTAATTTTTTTCCTTATCTTCCTGCTGTTTTACTGACACTAAAAATAGAACATGAGTTTGATTAAATTAGCTTTATTTATTTTTTATTTTTTAAATCAGAAAGTATATACGTTTGTTAAGCTTGCCATAATAAAATACAGGAGACTAAGGGGCTTAGACAACAGAACTTCATCGCTCACAATCCTGGAGGCTGAAAGTGCAGGATCAATGTGGTTTCATTCTGGGTCCTCTTCCTGGCTTACAGGTGGATGCCTTCCTACTGTGTCCTCACATGGTCATTCCTCTGTGTACTTCCCTGGTGTTCTTTTATATGCACAAACTTGCTCTTTTGAGAAGAACATCTGTAAGGCTGGATTAGGGTCCATGTAATGTCTTCACTTTAACTTAGATTCCCTGTTTCAATATAGGTCCCATGCTATTTTATTCAGGGTTAGGATTTCAAAATAATAATTGTAAAGATAATCAATTCCTTCCATAACAAAAAGTGTTTGTGAGGTAAGTCAAAGATCATTGAGCTAGAAGTCAGGAAATCTATATACATTAGGTGCATAACACAATGAATGATTCAACTGGATCCTAGGTTCCTCCTCTGTACATGGAAGTAATACATATCTTGAAATACTGTTATAAAAAATATACGGAATACTTGGCATAGTGTCTCATTTATGATAGCATGTTTATTAAATGTGCACACTATATCACTGTCAACATACACATTTCCTTATTCTTATATCTGGGTGATAATGTGAGAGAAAAAGCTAAAAATTATTATAAGTGTCTTCACTGTGCTTTTGTAAGCAACACATTCTTTTTTCATGAAGAACATATTTGGACATAATCTACTGACTCTGCCCTAAAACTGTGAAAACATTTTTAAACAGCTCCAATTTAAACACTTTATTTCCATTTAGCTTTCATGAAGCTCTTGTTCATGCATCATTGATTTATGGACAGTTGTCACAAACAGTATAGGCCCATATGTTAAAAGCACTTGGCAGTTTTTGTGACTGCCCTCAATCAGATTCAGCAGATTAATGATTGTTGTAATATGCCATTCCGATTGTCAACTATATGGTCTTAACTCTCCCTTATTTCAGCTTTGTCTCTTAATCTAAATCATTAATCTCCTTAGGACTTAGAGCCTCATTTTAGGCATATTGTTCTGCATTCAACTTGTACCTCATTTATAATATCCCTTTTCAAGCATAATTTCTGTAGCAAAGAATTCTTACTGATTAATGTGTTTGTCTTTTGTTATATGGGCTCACATTAAATATATTTTCCCCATCCCAAATCCCTTGATTCCAGTATTTCAAATTGCTTTACCTTTTATATGTCTTTGTAATGTCCTTCCATGTAAGATCAGGCACAGTGGATTTACTATATTTTCTAGTGCAAATTAAAAACCAATTTGTTCAGCTTGACTTATGCTTAGTGACAGCTCAGTGTATTTTTAATTGTGATGTGTACATGAAGGACACAGTCTAAGAACTCACTGCCTTTTACTCCATCTGCATTATGAGGTGAAGATAATTGGAGTAATTACTACTGCCTAAGTTTTTATTCCTTTTTTCATTAAAGCTCTTATAATGCCAGGGAAAAGAATAAATAATATCCAATACCTGGCTTTTATTAGTTTCAGTCTTTGTTAAATGTGAATGATGTGAATGGCAATAAGAAAGGCTATAAAAATCATAAATAAAACATTAGCACATTTTTGTAATAGTGCAGGTATAAATGTCACTAATGAAGTAAGAATAAATATGTGATGTTAATTACTCTGGTTTGCTTAACTGTAAAATGTGAAGAGAATTGTACTGCTTGATAAGAAGGAAAACAGGAAAATCAGATATAGTTCTATATTGGAATATACTATTTTTTTTCACTTTCCAAATAAGATTAGGTTATATTATAGATTATACTGTATATTAGATCATTTTCATAGTGTTATATTTTAAGCACATAAACTCATGTATAGCTATTATTCTTTTACCAGGTCATTGATACATACATGTGTGTGCATTAATAATAAATATGAACGTTAAGATGATACTACTCTTGGGCTGGGAATGTGGCTCAGTGGGAGAGCGCTCACCTAGCATGGGAGGGACCCAGGCACAATTCTCAGCACCATATAAAAATAAAGGCATTGTGTTGTGTCCATCTACAAAAAAAAAAAAGACTCTCTCTCTCTCTCTTTCTCTCTCTCTCTTTCTAAAAAAATGATACTAATCTCTACCAAAAGGAGTTTACACAATAGATAAGAGTGCATGGGCAATTAGAACTGATTTGGTAATGTTCTATTTATTTTTAAATAAGAGATGGGTACACAGATACATCTGGATTCATTTTTTACAAATAAATGTCTTAAATATTTTATAATAAATACATAAAATATCTCTTTGGATACATTATTTTTTCACACACATTAAATCAGAATCTAATTTTCATGGGATCAAACATTATAATTGACTTATGTACATTCTTATTAGTATATTTACCATCATTATTGTTAAAGATATTTGTTCTATGACTTTCATGACTTTTGTTTTTCAAAATACTGTTACCTGTTTTTCATTCTTTGTGTTGAATTAAAACATTAAGAACACAGCATTAAGGCTGAAATTGTGGCTCAGTGGTAGAGTGCTCACCTAGCATGTGAAAGGCCCTGGGTTCAATCCTCAGCACCACATAAAAGTAAATAAATAAAATAAAGGTATTGTGTCTAATTACAACTAAAAATTAAATATTTTAAAAAGAACACAGCATTAAAAATATTAGAAATTAATGTTCACCACCTAGGACTGGACATATCATATAAAGCAGAACAACATAGTGATAATGTAACAACTTAATTTGTACTAGCTCTCATTAAATAATAGACACAGAAGGGTGGGATAAAAGGAGACATTTTCAATCAAATTATATATCTTTCCACAAAATTTCAATCATTAGAAGAAAATGCATTAACAGCTAATAAAGTTGTAGCTGAAAGAGTATACTGTAGTTCCAAAAGATCAAATACAAAAGAATTAAGAATTACAGATAAATAAAAATAATTAATATTTAATATTACTTACTTAGTTATGTGGAAAGAATAATACACACTACCATTGTTAAGTGGTGATTGCGAATTAAAACATCAAAGAGTCATTTGCTGTCCAAAAGGATGATAATAGAATTAGCATTAAGCAAATTCATTACTACTAGCAATTACTTTTAAAATTCATTCAAAAAATATGGGAATATCATTATATTTAAAATAAACACATTATATTTTTAAAAGAAGATCAAATCTTCGGAATTCAACTATAGAGAAAAAAAAATTCCTAAATTAAATGATACTGGGATAGCCTAGTCTAGGACAAAAAATTAGCAATAGCAAAATTCATGAAAAAAACTTGTCTGTTTTCAAATAGGGGAAGGACAATAAAAACTGTGCTACATTCATAACAGGTAATAATGTGTGTTTAAAAATAGGTTGAGCAGGTAAAATAATCATTTCTCTTTTAGACTTAGACAGGTTAATGCATGATTTATGTAATTGTATCACTGAAAATAAATAAAATAATTATAAAATCTATGTATGTTTGGTATCACAGAGGACCCTGGTATCACAGGGTCCTCTTAAATTTATAATGAATAGAAATTATGGGAATTTGCATTGGAAGGAAAAACTAAAATATATTTTTCTATATATTATATTTATTTGTAACTATGAACATCTACTATTTGATGACACTTTTAAATGAGAATATCATGAAAAATAAATTATGAATCATTACTTTGATAAGAATTTTAAGAAATCGTAAGTCATATACCTTTAATGAAATTTGTTGTTTTGAATAAGAAGTATATAGAAATAAAATAAAATTTATCTTCTAGTTTACTAATATGCAATTTTTATCTCTGTAGGTTGTACACATTCTTTCTCTGACAGTAAATGAGGATTTTTTTTTTCATTTCTTAATCTGATGCTATATGATGGTGATTAACATCTGGGAGTGAAGATGACTGAATTGGCAACTGGAAAACCAAAAGAAGATTCCATTCATGTGTACAAATCAAGTCTTTTGATCATGATTGCAGACATGATGTGAAGTGCTTAGAGCTAGTAAATAATAGTTGGTCTAAAGAAGCTTTTGCTGTGAAAGGCCTTCTTGATTCTCTTAACTTTTAATAAGAAGTGTCTGTAAGAGGGTTCTAGCAAATCAGAAATTCGTAGTAAAGTATCATCACAACATTCTTGATTATTTCTCCCCAAGGCTGAACCCACCTGGCAATATACTCAGTAAAAATGGACTGGATGGGAAAACACATAGGACATTTTTGTTATACAGACTTAAATACTCAGAAGAACTTCATTTTTTATACATCTTTTTACCAAGATATGCATGCAAAAATAAATGATATGATGAGAATGAATTACCCACCTTTGAAAAGGAATACCTAAGAATCAGAAGGGTCCTGTATAGAAAGGATTTGACATACTAGAATCATTCATGTCCTCATTACATCAGTTATTTCCTTTTTAGACAATTAAAATACATTTCCATTTATGTTTTTATACAAAATCCTGAAATGGTATTTGAAGTTGTTGAGATAGAGGGCCAAGGGGGATAGTGCTACTTAGAGTCTTAAAAAAATGACAAGACAAAAATAACAAGTATAATTTTAAGCATCAGCCTATCTAGAATAGTGCAGAAACAGAATGAGCTCATCTAAAAGGAAAAAATGAAATGAAAACTATGAACACTGCATTTTTATCTTATCAAGATATCCACTTAGGATGAAACTCTGTGTGCCTCAAATCTAAAGCACAGAAGTGAAATAAATGATACATAAATAAGACAAAATGGTTTGCATACTTAAATCACTGAAATATAATCACAGGATAAGAGCTTGGATATGATTTAATTCAAGCCCTCAGGAAAATCAGGGCATAGAGAAGTGAGGAGATTTGCACATTTTTAGGACAAAAAAGTCAGCCATTATTAGAACAGGGATTAATATAGAGTACCTCAATCCTTTTCTTAATAAAATTTTGTTTCTATAAAAAAGAAATTAAAAAATTCATTTTTTCAATTGAATAATAAACATTTATTGGGCCTACCTTATTAATCAGATATTTTCTGAAAGGATGGAGGAAAGGACAAGTTCTCTTTTGGGATGCAATTTAGATTCTAATAGGAAGAAAAGCAATAACAAAGTCCAAAGACAGGATGAAAAATGATAAATACAATTTATTGTAGCACAATAAATGGAATAAAATCAGTAAATATGATGTCACTTGAAAAAGTCTTATTTGAACTGGGTTCTGAATGATGAAGCTATCTCATGTAAAGAAATTTGGTGATAATACTGAATAGAGGGACTTGACATTTTCAAACAGTAAAATGCAGACTGAGTTTGAAATATACAAGCATCAGAGAGGAAAGCTATGTGTTTGCTAAATAACAACCTTGCAGAAGGGTGTTAATAAAAAGAGTGAGAACCATCCAGGGGTCAGATGAGGCAAGATATTGAAAGCCAATAAATAAGCCAGGATTTTATTCTCACAGTAGAAAAAGCTAGTGGCACATTTTAACCAGGGTGCTGTAGTTTTTGACTGCTATGAATGAGCACATTTGATTTGTAGAGAGGCAATAATGGAATCCAAGAAATCAGTTAGAAGACTATTGTTTTAGTTCAGACAATATTAAATGATTCTTTGACTAAACTGCTAGCAGTAAAAATGGGTAATGATTGGACACCCATGGTTTATATTTTGAAGGTATACATTGCAATTCACCAAAACAAATACAATGTTAGAAATTAGTAGAAAAGAATAATAAAGAGGAGGCTGGGTATATAACTCAGTTGGTGTGTGCCTTACATATACAAGGCCCTGGGTTAAACCCCCAACACTATACACATACACACACAAAAATAAATAAATAAATAAATAATAAAGTGTATCCCCAGGTTTTGGTTGAGCCACTCTGTGGGTTTGAACATTGTTAAGAACAGAAGTGCTTTGCCACAAAAGTCAGAAATTCAAATTAAGATATGTCACATTTAAGAAATAAATGTTAAGCAAAATGGGATGTCAAGTGGACTGTGGGAAGTATAAGTCTGGAATTTGAGGCACCTTCCAGGTCTGCAACAAATTTGAAGTCATCTGTGTGTGGTAGAGTCATTGACTTGAGGAGATTCACCTATTGAGAGTAAAGATTAATGAGAACCAAACTCTTAGTGTCTCTAACCCAAATCCATGGAAGCAGACTATGTAACAAAAGACACATCCTGTGAGATGAGAAGAAAATAAAAAGAACATGATTCATGGAGACATGAAGTAAAATATTTCAAGGTCAGTTGGCCAACTCCATTACACGTCATGGAGAATCCAAATGAGACTGAAGAAGGGTTATGACTTTTGGACAGGCATATTGCAAGTTACTGCCTACCTTTAAGAGAGGCATTTATAGAAAAGGATAGAGGAATAGTACCTGAAATTACATTTAATACCAGTACAAAGTAGGAAAAAACATTGAAACAATTAGAAGGAAAGAAGTTTGAAAATAATTGTTAGTGGATTCATCTGACTTTTAATAACTTTCATGGTTTGAGAAATTTGAATGCATTTTCAATGGGAAAATCTTATTGTATATGATTAATCAGAGAAATTTATATAGATGAAAGATTAATGTTGACTGAAATGAAATAAATAGTCCATCTTCATTATATGAAATGAAAATCTAGCAAAATGAGGTAATGATTATTTACATGATGAGTAAAATTACGATTACTTTAAAATAATAGATAACAATACTGTTTCTTTTCCATTTTATTTTTCAATCTATTTTAAAATCTAATGCTATTGAAAAATTTTGATATCCTAGATAGTAAGAAAGTTATTGTAGAACTCAAGTTACAGTAGAAATGAAATTAATTTTATGATAGATAGTTATTACTTTTTACCAATTCTAGATATGCTTTAGATGAGTTATTTTCTTCATTATCAGAGAAACACCAAGTTAATTTCCTAACTGATTTGCTGAATTCTTTTGTCTTTTGTGGAAACTTTACATCATTTTTTAAAACCTTCACACTGAGCAAATGTACAAGTATGTCAAATTGTACTGAGATAGCTTAAAAGATACCTCAAAGAATACACATGACTTTAACTTTGTTTTTCAATAAAATAAATAACTGCCTAATTCACTTAGGTAACACTGTTGAGTAAGTAGGTAATATTTCCTGAACCATGAAAATCATGAAGTTGTTACCACTAAAAATCTAATTTTACATTAAAGTATAACCACAACTAACTGTGTGGATAATTTTATTAAGAGCAATTAATATTTTCATATAATGGTGTTGATTTTGTTTCCTATGATAGGCAGTCTTTCTTAGCATATTAGCAGAATGAGATATTGATGAGGTGGTCATTTATATTAAATATTACACATACAAATTCAAGTATCCCCAATAGTATATACTATGATGTAAGAGATACTTAATGCTATAAAAAGTAATTAATGTAAATTTCTGTTTTATTTTTTCCTATAGGATATGGGGAGATAGTGGCAGTATAGCTGTAAAAAAAGAAAAAGGATAACTATTACCCATGTTTTAGCATTTCTCTTTTATATATTAAAATTATACTTGTGTTGTTTATTTCACTTAAGCATAATTTGGCTTACTTAAAAACAAAAATCCCAGGGTACTTTTTCAACTTAGGGGAAAAACACATTTCTTACCATTCATTTTTACTGAAACTTACTCAACTTAAATATCTTCAAATGGGTTTGTTAGCTGTAACAAATTCATGAGTTAGGGCATAGGTTTTTGAAATGGAAACCTATAAAAGCAAAAGCAGAGAATTGAAATACCAGCTATCAAAAGGTGGAATCCAACTGTTTATAATTGCTTATAAATGCAGAAAGTGAAAAAAAGGAAAAAAATAAAAGCTTAATATTTCTGATTCATTTTCATGATCCATTGACCAGCTGCTATGAGGAGAATCACTAATGAAGCATGCGGTCTCATGCTGTTGGACTCCACAGCACGAGTCACGCTTCACCTTATGGTCACATTCTTTCCTTGCTACTAACACCAAAAAGGTCCATGTGTTTTGAACACATAAAAATAAGATACGTACATATTATTCGGCTTTCTTTGAAAATCTCTGTCAGCTACCATACCATTTGTGGGAGTGACAGTATTCAGTGGAGCATTGTTCTGTGAAATAGAGTACAGAATCACCCAGTGTGAAGAAAAAATGTAAAATCAAAAGTTTTCCAGAAGCTATTATTTAGTAAGGTTTTTTTTAAGAAGTTAATACTAAAAGAGCTCACCTGTAAATTTTGTTTCTTCTTCTGAGCAAAATTGGATTTTGCAAACAATCAAATTGTAGTGTTTATTACATGTTTTTGATGTTCCCATTGCTTATTAGTTTTGTGTACATTTCCTAGCACCATACAAAACTGTGGGTCTTTGACATTACAGCTTATGATTGAGTGTTGACAGAATAACAATGAGATTTTCTTGCTATGTTATTCTTACAAACATTAAAAATAAAATTCACAAATGTACTTTAAGTTCTGGCATGTCAAAAGTGAACAGCATTGTTTTAAGCCACCTGCTGGTTGCAAGAATTGCTCAGTTGATTTGAGGAGTATAAATATGGAGCTAGTTTTTGTCTCTGCATCTCATTCTAGCCTCGAAGTTAAAGTCTGTGTTTCAAATGGAAAGAATTTGTAGAATTCCCTCCATAAATTCTAGCTCTTTTTAAAAGATGAGAATGTATCTTGTGTTTATCTACTAAAACATGCACTAACTCAGAATATTTAACCTAAGTTAGTAAAGCCATTAAGTTAGCTTTCCTTACATTATTTAGTTTATTATATCATGAGTTTGTTTTATGAATAATACATTATGCATATAGGAAAATTAGAGAAATTATAGTAACACAGAAGGCCACACTGCTGGCACAAGCTGACTTCGAATTACACTAAAAGCATTTGCCTGGATATTGTGGATAAAATAACAATTCATTGCAGTTACCAATTTCTACATGAAGCATAAAGGTAATTTTTAAAACACTTAGGAATATTTTATTTTTGGTTTCCCTCAGAATGGCTTATTTCAGGCTCCCCAGAAAATAAGATTTGAGTACATGAGATGAGGGGAAGTCACTCTGTGGATACATGGGGGAGATAGACTTGGATGCTACAGCAGTAAAGGATTGAGTTGGTTGAAAGGTCAGTTTTAGACCTATACAGGATTTTAAGCAAAGTTATTAGGCCATTAAACCTCATCAGGGTTTTCCACTCAGTACAGGCTTCCCAGAAAAGCAGACATGAGACTTACCTAAGTTGACTTTCTTTTGTTAATACCAACTGCAAGAGAGGGTCATCTCAGTTTGTATTACCCTGTCTGTTGATATCTGTTAACACTATTTTACATGAGTTTAAACAGTTACAAAATGTCAGTCTATTGTTTAAAGTTTAGCATTTGTTATAATTAACTATATAATGTTACCTAAAAATTAGAAAACATCAAAGTTTCCATCCATTTAATTAACTAATTTATTAATTTTTAGATGAACACAATACCTTTATTTCATCTATCTATCTATTTATTTATTTATTTTATGTGATGCTGGCAATCAAACCCAGTGCCTCACACATGCTATGCAAATGCTCTGCCACCAAATGACAACCATAGCCCTTCATATTAAATAATGACAATGACATTGTTAATTTCATTCATTAATTTTGTGTGCCATTAAGGATAATGATAACTTACAAATATGCTGTGAAAACTTTGAATATTAATCCATTATAATATTTTTAAAATTTCTGATTGGAAAGCACACTAAAATATTCTTGTTGATATTTGAACAGATGTTTAGCTAAAAGTAAACACTAACATAAAAGGTAAAAAAGAAAAATTATTGACAAAAATTTAGAACTTAAAATACCTGAATATATTTAATTATGAAATTGTACTAGATAATTGTAAAAAAATGAAAGAAAGAAAGAAAAAGCTAAAGTGTGAATCAGCCAGTAAAAGTAAAAATGTTACACTGATTCTGAGTAATTTAAGAGGATTCAGCAAGACTATTTACCATTTGGGTTCCCTGGAATCTGTCCTTGCAACTTTCTTGCCACAGTCCGGCTGCAGCAAAATAACCGGGGGGTGACAAATAACTTGTGTACGTTGATACAGCAGGAGTGGAAGCCGTTTATTGTAGAATAAGAGCGGTATTTATACATTTTACACAGCTTATCTAATTAGCATAAAATAGATACAGCAGTCAACCAATAAGGAATCTCCACACTTAATGGCTCGCTTTTGTTACTTCACAAACCACTCCCTCTGGCATTTTGCCAGGCACCATGCAGACTTGTTTACAGACTCTAACATTTCTCTGGCAAAATTCCAGGTGCCATCCTGACTTGTTTACAGACCTTAACACTTTCTTGCCAACCTGTGTCAATGCTATTGTCTCCTTTTACAGATAGTTAAATTTTATTTCAATTAACATAACTTAATTGGGGGTATTCAGTTAACAGCATGAAAAATGTGATCATACCCTATACTGTCTCAAAAAAAAAAAAAAAAACTACCACTTTAATATAACTGAAATCCATAGTTCTACAATGAAGAAAGAAGGGTGGCAAAAAAAAAGTCACAAAAGAAGAGAAAAGTGGAGAGGCATTCCATTCAAACATCACAGTAATGAAACATGTATGACAAATAAGGAGAAACCTGAATATCCACTGATTTGATAAAGCTTTAGGATACTTATTTTGAGTTGGAAGTACTTTGAATAGTAGTTCCTGCTAGGTAAAAGACATAAAATATTTTGCCTCACTGTAGTCAATATGCATAAAATATTTTGCCTCACTGTAGCCAATATGCATAAAATATTTTGCCTCACTGTAGCCAATATGTAGCTATGAAGAGTATGAAGAGTTCCTTCTTTTTTAAAATTAGAATATTTCTATTTATATCTATATTTTTATCTATTAAGGAGAGCATTGTTGTGTATATAAATATTTTAAAATGAGAATAATATTTTTCTATATTTAAAAAATCACACAATATTTTAGATGAACACAATGCTTTTATTTATTTGTTTGTTTGTTTATTTAATGTAATTCTGGCAATCAAACCCAGTGACTAATAGTTGATATTAAGTTTTATGAACTCTCATTTCAAGTTTATTATTCAATAAGCTAAGAAAAGCAATTTCAAATTTAGAATTTTAACATTTCTATTTATAATAGAAAACATAATGACTTTTTTTTTTACCATTTAAATATTCTTTTTTTCTTTGAATCAAAGCATAATTTGAAAGTGGTTAGGGAAGATATCACTGTACATTTTAAAAAATATATGTGCTTTTCATGAGTGATATTTTATATTTTGATATGAAAATATAATTCTAATTTAAATTCTTATATAAGTTTATCTGAGGTCTTCAGTCTGGTTTCTCCATGTTATGAAATTTAGGAAAGAAGTTATAGATCATCATAATTGTAAGGAGTGAAATTCTGAATTTAAAGTTATTTGAGAAAAGACTGAGGATTTAAAAAAAGATTTTCATAAATAGAATATGTGTGTACAAGCAAAATTCTTTTATACTCCCACCGCCCAAATTTTTATTTAAAACATTCAAGTATTTTGTAAAGATAAAAGAAATTCATAATAAATTCTTACCACTTATCATTAATATTGATCATGCTTAATTTAACACATATTCCCATTTATTATTTTTCCACACATATTTCTTTGTAATTTACTTTAATATTTATATTATGTAGTCAAGATTCTCATTATAGTCTCCTGCATAACTTTGCAAAATATTTTCTTAATCTTACCTTGAACACACTGTTTTATAAAACTCTTAACTCATAAAAGCACATACAACATGAACTTGCACATACATGTATGCACATACACAGAGACCATTCAAATTTTCAACATCTGTAGTTTTACAGTCTTTGCCTTTATCTTACTCTGAATATGTAAATTCCATAAATTGTGATGCAAGAATTTCTGATTTTTATTCTTGCATTTGAAATGGCAAGAGGAAAACATGGTGCATAATAGTTTCTCCACATATACAGGTTGTTTTTTATTGTGTGCATATGTGTGAGAGAAGATATTCCATTGCAAATTTTGCTCAAGTTTATCGCATATATATTTTTAAGTTTCCATATACAATTACATTATTTTAAGATTCTTTTAAGCTCTGCCAATCTATCCAATATCTCCTTCCCAATAAAGTCTTCTAATAATCTTCAATAAAGTCTTCTATTATTTAATCTTCTATTAATTTTTAAAATTTGTTCAGGTACTTTTAAATGTTATATCTGTCCTGGGTATCTAACGCCAACGTGGAGCTTTGAGAATGGCTATAAATTGACAGATTCCATCCTTAGTTGACAATTCTACCATCAGTGTCTTTGGGTTTAGTAATGAACTATTTCTGGTTCTGTAATTTTTCTCTACCTCTTTCACCTACTTTTTCCTACTATTTTTTTCATAATAAATAAAATTAGTAAGGTAACTGAAAAATAAGGTATGTTAAATTCCCTCCCCCCCTTTGTTTCAAACCACCAAGGACACATGAACATATAGTCTCTTTCTCTCCCTCTCTCTCACTTTTTCCCATTATAAATGGAAGCTTAACAATATTCTGAGATGTGATGTTACAATGGCAAAAGGGTAGGCTGAGTTTTTGAGGCCCTGCAGCTCTCTGTCATACCCTCAATTTACACAAAGCCAGCTTTCCATGCTTCCTATTCTGAGCTGTGCTCTGCTTTGCCGTCCTGACAATCTGTTTATTATGATGAGGTCTCAGCTTTGACTTAATCTTGACATCAGTTGGCTTTTAGCTGAAAATCTGCAATTAAGATGGTGAAGCTGTCACTCTTGTTGACCTTTTAACAGTCTAGTGACAGAGACTCATTTCTTTTCGCTAGAGTTTAGTTAACCAGAGATTCTGTGGGCCACTTTAATTCAGAGATTTGGAAACATAAGCTAACAACCTGACAAATTGGATTAAAACATTCAATGTGTGAAAACATGCTTGTTATTCTAGCAGATGACAGAAGAATTTTAGGTTAGCTTATATAAGCTGCTTTTCAAAATATAAGAGCCAAATTCAGCAGAATAATTTCATTTCTCTTTTTAATTTTCTTGTGTAGAATCTTCCTTCAACTAAAACTGCTCAGTTCTAAAAAATACAATATCTTCAGCTAGGAATTTCCTGATAAAATTCAGACACAATGGAAATTGGGGATTACACATTTAAAATAATTTATAAAGCATACTTACTATAACTGTGATGTGATATGCTTTTGTAAACTATTATAAAAATAAATGTCTTAAAACTGGTAAAGCATAAAAAGTCCACAAGAAGCAATACTAAATTTTCAGAAACACATCCCTTTATTGCCTTTGTGGTAATACATATGCTTAGAAATCAGATAACTACAAATAATAATTCAAATTACATTCAATATCATTGAAACATAATGTGTCATCTCTATAAACTTTTCTTGAAGTCTTGAAAAATCAAAATATTTGTTTATATTTATTCCTTAAGTTTAAAGACACATGGGGATAAGGATATATTTCAGTGATAAAGTGCTTGCCCAGTATGCACAAAGTCCTGAGTTTTGATCTTAATACCATAGAGAAAACATAAAAAGAAAAAATACATATATATATATATATATATATATATATATATATATTTAATTTTTATTTAATATTTATATATATATATATAATATATATATATATATTTCATTTATATATATATACACACACACTTGTATGTTTAATTATATTAGCAATCTTGAACTCTTAAATTTGTATAATTCTCCTATGATAATCTCACAAAATATGTATTCATGATCTATACTTTTTATCATATTTTCTGTTATTTCTCTGCAATTTTCTGCAATTTTCCCTTTTAATCATTTGCAATATTTGCCTGATTCATATTAATCTTTTAATAGTAATTCTACCTCATCATTATAATAAATCATTTTGATGAGCATTTTTAAAAACACTTCTGATATTCTTATCAAGCATTTAACAGCACAAATTAAGTAAATGGAAAATCATGATTTCATTTGTATTCACTGTAATAATGTTATTCATAAGGCATTATTTTGGCATTCATGTGAATGCAACTCTATTTCCATGGAAATTAATTTTAATTTTGACTTTAATTGAGTCAACTTGACTCATTGTTCTAGCGGGTTTAGTTAGTTGAATCAGATTACCCAAGAAAAAAATTCAGGTACAAATGGAAGAAGCAAATTTGTATTCTTTGAATTAATGTTTTGTTGACCTGCTTAAAAAATATTCACAATTTAAATAAAGAAATTTGTATAGCAATCAGAATTTCTACTTTACCTTCAGAAATAGGGTTTGGGGACACAAAAATCAACATGTTTCTATAAAACATTCTCCAGCATGTGAAAGGTCCAATTGGTCTCTCATTTTGTACTTGTTTCCCTACATGGCATAATTTCCTATCCCTTGATGACCAGTGGGGTGCACCATTTAGGATGTAGTCTTGCTTAAGGAGTAGTGGGACCAGCTTGTCCTTTTGACCTGTGAACATTGCTTACAATCTCAGGCCAAATACAGGGCTTCATTAACTGACTCTCTTATCAGTGGACAGGTAATTAGGGCAGAGCACAATTTGTTAGGGTTTCAAAAAATCAGGAAGCAAATATCCATAACAGGATGAACAACTTGGCTGAATTAAACTCAACCTTGATGAGAACCAGGAATTTTTGGCACTAGGTGGACATTTTGATCATATTGAATCTGTGTTCACAATTTCTATTCTCTAGGAAAAGTGCTTGAATTGGCAACATGCTAAGGAATTTGTTTCAGAAATTGTCAGATTAAAAACCTGAAGTAATCAACCACCAAAGGTCTTAATACTGTGTTCTGTTGTCTTTGTTTTTTTCCCTTGTACTTACTGTCTTAAAAGAAGCCTTGAACTTCACTCTTTTAATTCTTTCAAGAGTACTATATCAATTGAGTGTTTAATTTGTATTGGATCAACTTTTCTAATATAGCAAGGTACAATATTTTAAGTAAGCACGTTTTTTTCATTTAGCAATTATTGTTAAGTACACTGTTTACTCTTATTGTTGTTCTTTCTAAAAATAGTACTTTACAATAATCATGCTTTGTTGGCACTTGATCTGGTTTCCCTGTCTTCCAAGGAAAAGGAGCCCTTATGATGTCCTGTCCTTCAGCCAACCCCACAATACCCTGACCTTTCCTACTAGGAAGTATTGTTACTAACTATGTTTTAGTTCTTTATCTTTTGTTAAAATTTGCATCATAATTACAGGATGCAGATTCAGAATTCGCCAGACTTTAATTTTATAGTATAATGGTCAATAAATAATAAGTTATTCTTTCTGGTTCTTTTTCTTCTTTAAATGTGGAAAATACCACATGGCTTGTCAAGTGCATAAAGATACTTTAAGCACTAGAGTTGATTAGGGATTTAGAGGGTATTTTCTATAATAAAGCTTTGTCTAACTTTTTGACAATTCATAGTTTAGTCCAGCAGTTTATATCTTTACATCTAAATGAAGCGTTTTAGCTCTGGATCAGAACTATTATAAGAGGAGTGAGAGAGAGGGGAAGGGAAGTAGCAAGACTTTATTTTCAGAAATAAGAAAATCAGGTTTAGTGTTTTCTATAAAATAACAATCTATTCTAACTATAACTAATTTTCTTTTTTTATAGTTGTTGATGGACCACATGCTTTATTTTATTTTTATGTGTTGGTGAAGGAAGGAACCCAGTGCCTCACGTGTGCTTGGCAAATGATCTGCCACTGAGCTACAGCCCCAGCCCCTTAGAATTACTTTTCTAAAAATATAAAATTAACAATATTGTTTCAACTGATCAAAGTCCTTATCAATATGATAAACTTTAGATAATTATGAATAGAACAGCAATCATTTATTTTTCCATTGTCTGTTTCCTTTACCCTATAAAAGCAAACTGAGCACTTGTAATTCCACAAATGCTTTTGTTTTGTGTTTGTTCTTTCTCAGATATGAGTCTTTATGACTAGAAGTGTCTAGTATTTTTTGTCAGCACACTAATCATCCTGACATTCTTTAAAATCTTGTCTTTTGACATCACCACTTCCAGGTGTGACTTTGGAAGTAAAGTGATTACTCCTTTGCTTTCAATGTCATTGTGAGTTATATTTTGTGTGTTCAGATATGAAGGTAGAAGAACTGGAGTGGAAAGAATAGCCAATGATAAGTCTGAAAGAGAAGAAAATACCATATTTTAGAGTATTATGGGATATATGTGAGGTTCTTCATTGGGAATTAGATATGTTGTTTTTTTCTCCAGAAACGACCCAAAAGATGAAGCTAACTGGATTTTGAACTGCAGATCTTGGAACTGAGACTGATACACGAGGACATCACTTAAATTTGAGAGATCCATATCAGAGAGGAACAATCCAAACATGGTGATTATTAAGTCAGATCAAGACAGTTGAGTAGAGAGAAGAAAGCAGAAACCTGAATAATATCTTGGAATGAAATCTTGTGGATAGTAGCAACAGACTGTGTGTGTGTGTGTGTGTGTGTGTGTGTGTGTGTGTGTGTAGAAGGATATTTTAGAGTCATTCAAAAAAAAAGAAGCAAGCTGATAAGGAAACCAAGCCAGTTCAGAAGGAAAAAATGACCTGGGTTTGGCCAGAATTTGAATAGTAAACTTTTGTGTTAATTAATTTTGAATTGGGTACTTTATCACTATTGCACAAGTCAAATGATATGTAAAAAAAATTGTTTCACTTGATTTTGATAAGGGCACTACATATTTATATAATGAGTCTTAAAATAAGAACTTTCTTTTATAAAATGAATGCATGTGATAAAATATTATATAAATGATGATAAAAATAAATTACATTATTGAATAATTTAATACTGAAGACATTAGGCAAACATGTAAAAACATAAAAATACTTGCTCTTCTTAAAAAGTTCTAATAATCACTTTATTTGAAGAAATAATTGTGTCTTCTAAGTATTATGCAATTTGACCAAGATCTATGAGAATATACAAACCAAGTGCCTGTCCTTCATTCTTAAACTCTGAAAGTTTCACTTCTCACAGTTGATCACATCTGTATGTAATTACTTTGTGGGTAACTTCTTGCACCTCTAACAGAAGAAGCTATTTTTTTCCAAAAGAAATACAATTTAATGTCTTTATTTTAATAGTTCTCACTAACATCATTAACACATACTAACAAATATATGATTAAGTTTTAATACACAAATTAAGTTGGATTCAGGAATATATTGCTAGAAGTCCTTTATGCACTTACAAAGAGGTATTCAGGATACAAAATGAGATGGATTTTCCACTTCCAATTTAATTAATTGCTTTCTGACTCTGCTTTTTGGAGTCATATTCAGAATTTTTTAATCTTGAATCTGGAATTTTGTATTAATTAGCATATTTTAAAGCAAAATGAGACTTTATTATTGAAACTTCCTATACTACAAAGAAATATTTTTAGATTAGATGAAAATGAATGTATTTCAGCTAGCTATAAAACCAGGATCATTTTCCCTGATGCATAGTCAAATACTTCTTATAATATAAAATATTCTACCTTTAGGTAACAGGTATTCAAACATTTCTTTCAATCCTCTTTAAATCTTTTGTAGTAACTTTTCGTATTTGCAATAGACATTGACATTTCTGCCTGTCTATAAAACTCTGTGTATTGAGGAAAAGAAAAATATATTACTTAACTTTGCTTCCTTTTGTATTCTACATTATAAGGTTATTTGACTCTAAATATGAAAATAAGAAATAAAAGTCATTGTCATTGTAATTAGAATAAGGAACTCATGCCAGGAAGTGCCAGATTAGTCAGAATAATAGTTAATTTAATAGTTGGTGCAACGTTTCCTGGTAGTCTGCTGCAGTCCGGCTGAAGCAAAATAACCAGGGGGTGACGATAAACTTGTGTATATTGATACAGCAGTAGTGGGAGCCATTTATTATAGAACAGGAGGGGTATATATACATTACACACAGCTTATCTTAATTAACATAAACTAGATATAGCAGTCAACCAATAAGGAATCTCCACACTTAATGGCTTGCTGGCGTTACTTCTCAAACCACTCCCTCTGGCAAAATGCCAGGTGCCATCTTGACTTGTTTACAGACCCTACCATTTCCCCCTTTTGTTTAATTTAAATAACGACCATAGTGGTTTTTAAACAAACACCATAAATAATCTGCTACAAGCAGAGGGGAGGATACAAAATGCCATAATACCAAGCCAATTGATGGCTCCATGCAAGAAGCCCTTGGAAAAATTATACCAGCAATGACACCGTTAGCAAAGATACCGAGTTACAATTTGTTGTAGATTACAGTTTGTTGTCTCAGTCCAGGTAAAGCAGTGTCTCAATAGATTAACTCACAGTCCAGGTAAATCACAGTCCAGGTAAGTTCTGCAGGCAGCTAGCATAAGTTGTAGCAGCAGAAACAGCCTAAGCTGTAGAAGTAGAAACAGCAATCAGCTATGATGATCCGAAGTCTCGTCCGGTTCTCAGCAACACTGGAAATTCTTCCACCCTCATCCTCACTGGCACTGGGACAAAGGCAGGAACTCCAGCAATGATGCTAAAGAAAATCCTGTAGTACTCCAGCAGGCACTAAGAAAACAACCTTCTGAACAATTTAGTACAATTTAGTACATTATCTCAAGGTTTTTTACAATTGAAATAATTAGTAATATAGTTTCAATGATTTACATATGGATATATTGATATCCAATTTTCTCAGCACCATTTATTAAAGAGTTTGTCTTTCCTCCAATGTTTATACTTGGAACGAATGTCAAGAATTAGACAACTTTTTAAGTGTGCACTAGTATCTGTCACATACTAGTATTCTATTCCATTGGCCTACATTTCTGCTTTGTGCAGAAAATGGATACAAACTTGAAGAAGTCAAATTATTCCCATTTGCAGAAAACATAATGCTCTGTTTTTGTTACTGTGGATCCATTGTATATTTTAAAATCAGATATTGTGATGTCTCCAGGATTGCTCTTTTTGCTTAAGAATATTTTGTTATTCTCAGTCATTTTTACTTTTATATAAATCTTAGGATGTTTTTCTAGATCTGTGAATAGTATCGTTGGACTTTTTAATGAGGATTACGTGGAATCTCCAGATAGTTTTTGGCAATATGACTTTTTAGTAATATTATTTCAGGCAATTCATAAAAATGCAAGATTATTCCATATTCTAATGTTATCTTCAAATTCATTATTCAGTGTTCCAATTTTTTTTGTGTGTGTGTGTAGAATTCCTTCACATCTTTGATTAGATTTATTCCTTTGGATTTTATTTTTTATAGGCATAATGATTCCCATCCTATCTATGTACGGGCAGCTTTTTCTCGTCAACTTACCCCGAGTGTCCGGGGGCTCCCCATATGGGCCACCATCTGCCGCAGTCCGACTGCAGCAAAGTAACTTGGGGGATGATGAACAACTTGTGTACATTGAACAGCAGGAGTGGGAGCCATTTATTGTAGGACAGGAGGGGTATATATACATTACACACAGCTTATCTTAATTAACATAAACTAGATACACCAGTCAACCAATAAGAAATCTCCACACTTAATGGCTCACTGGCGTTACTTCTCAAACCACTCCCTCTGGCAAAATGCCAGGCGCCATCTTGACTTGTTTACAGACCCTAACAGTAGTCCATCATAAATTTAGCACTATTATTGTTTAGATGTCAGGCATTTCCCAAAATCTCACGTGTAAGATAATGCAAGAAAATTTTAGGTGAAATGATTGTGTTAAAATAGCCTAAACCTAATCAGGGGTTAATTCACTTATAGGGATTAACTGGGTGATAACAGTAAGCTGGCAAGGTGTGGCTACAGGAAGTGGGTCACTGCAGACAGGCACTTAGGGTTAATATTATTCAAAGTGAGGGGAACTCTCTCTCTTATTACAGATTGTAATGTCTTGAGATGCTTTCCTCTATTACAACCTTCTGCCATGATTTTCTTCCTCATTTGGGGCCCATAGCAATGAAGCTGGCCATTTGTGGACTGAGACCTCAAAAACTGTGAGCTCCCAAATAAAATTTTCCTCTTCTAAAATTGTTCTTGACAGTTTTTTTTTGTCACAGCAGCAAAAACTGACTAAAGCAAGAACTGATGTATGATCACTATTATGATCACGTATTCCTTTTATATATCTTGAAGCAGAATTTTGTAAGAATTACTTTCCTATCAACTTGGAGAATCCCAGGACATCCAATCCCAGGACCCCAGTTTCCAACTATGTCTGAGCCATAATCCAGAAGTTCTTGAATAGTGACAGCATAACATTTAATACCGGTATATTTCCTGAACTTTGAACTACTGGTGACTTTAGAAATAGCCCACCTTCATTCTGCAATGCTTGGGGTAATTTAAAACTCAGATGCCTCAAAAGATCAAATTACTATTACTTATCAAGGATAACACCACAAATTCAGCCTGAATTTACCACCACTGAGTTTCTTATAGTCCTAGCATCAAGAAATTATTTAAGTAGACTGGGAATATGATTACTAACAGATCCTTAGGGATAGTTTCTCAAATGACATACTTAATTTAAAATTGAAAGATGGGTAAGTCACAATATGATGAAATTAAATATTTTCTTTTAATCATCCAATTTTATGCAATTATTTCTGTATCTGAAAATATAAATCTAGTTTTCTTGTCTGATGGGTTGCTCACTACTTTTCAGTGACATTTATAATTACAATGACAGTGTCTAATTGAAGAATATACAAATAAAACAATAAATAATCACATGTTTCATTAAATCAGTTTATAAATTAATTTTAAAACTTAATTTGAATTTAAAAATGCATAAATGAAGGTCTTAATATAAGAATATGGTATTTGTTTATGTAAATAATTGGATATAAATAGGATAATTCAAATAGCAAAACCTGAAAGTGGTCATATATATTGGGAAAGAAAGGCTAATACTGAAGAAATAAATAATGAATTTCGTTATTATAAAAAGAAACTCCTAAAAAAGTCTCCATGTAAGTAGCTTTTCATTTAATTAGCTGATTTTATTGAGCCTAAGGAAATGATAGAAATTTTTTAGCAATTATACACATAAAATGATATACATTATCATCATGCAAATGAGTATTCTTCATATGCTTCAGTTATTTGTAAATTATTAAACAGATTTCATGAAATAAATTAATTACAAATATTAGTGTTGTTCAATATTATAATACTTCATACAAAATAATATATTTAACATTATTAACTCTTTTTTAAAAGTATATCACTAAAAATTATTCTTTGTAACATTTTATATTTTTTCCTATAATTAAAAATTTATGCTTCTATATTAATTTTTATACTTAATAGATAAATATATTCAGTTTAGGAAGTGGAAAAAATATTTAATGCATTCATAGATTATAAAATATTATACTGGATTCTGAAGACAATGTTTACTGAAAAAAAAAAACCCAACAATTGTAGTTTTAGTAAATTGTGAGATCATTTATTTAAGAGAAGTACGAAAATGGTAATGTTATACAAGTGAATTATTTGAGGCTAACATTTATTGTGACCCCAAATTATTTTATTACTATATTTTTATACTAAAGTGAAAAAGAATTCTGGACTAGAAAAGTTCTTAAATTGATACTATACTTCAATTTTTATGCATGTAGTTAGTACATTTTACACATATATTCACTATCGTTTTGTTATCATTATGTTTGTATCAGTGCATTATAATTATTCATAATACTGGCATTCACTGTGACATATTCATGCACATGCATAACATAATTTACATCATTAAATTCCCAGAACTTCACTTTCCCTTTCTTTCTTATTCCCCCATCATCTTCCTCTACTTATTTATTCTATTTTCATTGGTGCATTATAATTATACATAAAAATGGGATTCATTGTGATGTTTTCATAAAAGTACACAACACAATTTAGTCAGTTTTATATCCAGGATTCCTCTTTTCCCTCCCCTTCTCCCTGTACCTTGGTACTCCACCTCTACTCACTTTATATATTACTTGATGACTTGTTTGAGAGTAACAGGATAAATAATTTATAGTGAATATACAACCTTTAATGGAGAGGAGATTTTGTATGCTTGACAGAAAGACCTTTCTTCCATTTATAACCACAACATCTTCTATATCTTCCTGTATACTACAAGTAACAGGCAAAGGTAATTGTGCTGGGGAAACAAAGAGAATATAATATTGTTCTCTGCTAATAAATAATGCCCATGAAAAAGAATCAGAGGATATAAACTACTTAATAAGTGACTTGAATACAAATTTGCAAGTCTCATAGTATGAAATACAAATGGAAGAGCTAATCTGATGTGAAACACTACTGGGAAGGTGGATTCCAGAGATTTTTCTATAGCTTTTTTCTTTTCCCCTACCTCCTACTCCTTCTATTCCTCCTCCTGATTCTTTTCCTTCTCCTCCTCCTCATTCTTCTTTTTATTTTCAAGTGATAGTATAAAACTAAGTAATTTCACTCTTTGGAAAATCAACTTTTGCTTATTTTGGTTCTATTCATGTGCAGATTCTCTTTAAATGGCTTGATTTTTTTAAAGTGTGTTTTGGTATTTGATGTAAAAAATGGCATTAAATTTTAAAATATTTTTATTGTATATAAATGTTATTTTTAATTATTATTTTATTTGCTAAAATTAATAAGGTACAACTTGTGCCATGTAATAAATCCATACATGCACATGATCAAATCATTTTGATATATTTGTACTTCAACCATGATAAACAAGCACTCAGCCAGTTGAGCAACATCACTAGCCCCATAGCAAACTTTTCATTGCTAGCATACATATTATATCACTTGTGTTTAGAAAGGAAGAAGAGCTAGAGAAAGAACCTAAAAACTAAATTAAAAATTCATAAATCACATTTTCACCAACACTTATTCCTGTTTGTATTCTTGATAACTGCCATTCTGACTCTCATACATTGATGGTGGGATGTAAATTGGTACAGCCAAAATGGAAAGTAGTATGGAGATTGCTTGGAAAACTTGCAATGGAACCACCACTCCTTGGTCTAAACTTAAAGAACTTAAAAACAACATACTACAGTAACTACAGTAAGGCAGCCAAATTGTGGAACCAACCTAAACACCCTTCAATAGATGAATGGATAAAGAAACACACACACACACACACACACACACACACACACACACTTTAGTATTACTCAGCAATAAAAGTGAATAAAATTATGGCATTTGTAGCTAAATGGGTGGAGTTAAGAGAATATCATGTTAAGCAAAGTAAGCCAATCCTAAATAACCAAAGGCTGAATGTTTTCTCTGATAAGTGGTTGCTAATCCATAATTTTGGGGCAAGGTGGGATGAGTGAAGGAACTTTGGATGGGTCAAAGGGGAGGAGGGAGGAGGGAGAATGGGGGTAGGAAAGAGGGTAAATAAGATGGACATCATTACTCTAGGTACCTGTATTATTGCATGAATGGTCTGACCCTACGTTGGATACAATCAGAGAAATCAAAAATAAAATTTTAAAAAATCATAAATCAAAAAAAAAAACCAGCTTTCTTAATTTCTGGGTGTGGGGGGGTTCCAGTTTCAGCAGAATTATTTTTTAATCTAATACTATTTCTTGCTGATATTTTTGCCACAGCAAAGGATTCCAGCAAAACCAGACATAATAGAAAACAACAAACAAACAAACAAGATACAAAGATGCTAAACTATATTTTAATTTACATGGGATCTTAAATTGTTATTTATCATTTACATCCAGTTCCTTTCTATTGTAAATATTATCACAGCCATGGTATATATTAGCAATATAATAGCACAGTATATACTAGCAATCTCTGTGGATTATACCTTTTATAGTATCTTGATGACAGAAGATATTAGAATTAAAATAGAGACTGTGGCTAGGACATATATAAAATTAGAGAATATGAGCCAAGCCCAGGATTTATGAGTATTAAAGCATTGTCTTGTGCAATATATTCTAGCAAGTGTTGAATTATGTTTGATAAATAAAACAAACAGGATATTATGTATTTCTAGCTATGAGTTATGTATTATAAGCTTTGTTGAAAAATGAGACATATACCTCTTCTTATGTCATTCCTATATACATATGTAGAAAAATGTAGTAATTATATAGTGAAACAATAGTAGGATTTTGGTTTTTTTGTTTTTATGAAATTAGAATACCTGGTTGAAATCTCTTTTCTAACATGTGCAGATGATGTGATCTTGTACAACATGCTAACTTCTATCTAATATAAAAAGTGGGGGCAATCAAAGTTTTATATTCAATGTGAAAATCTAATGTCTTTCTATCAGTGCCTTTAAGGGACACTGCTTAGCACATTTAATGTCCTGTACAGCTACATTGTGTGCTTATTAACCTTAATATTCTAGTATTACATGTGGAGTGACACCAGATACATATCCATATTTGTTGGTATTTTGTAAGTTAATCAGAAGCTCATCCCTTAAATGAATTTCTAAAAATAAGTGACTTCAAGGTTTATGCTTCTAAAACATTTTTAAAATAGTTGCATATTTTGTCCTTTTTTCTTTGCAGAAAGTCTCCTAGAGATCTCCCCTTTGTCATTTGAATGAAATTACTTGTGCCATGTTTTAGCACTAATAAATGAAAATATCCATAGGAAGATTGGTGTAGAAAGATTGAATTTTAATGTTTTAGTAATTAGTAATAAAAGTTATGAGACATTTGTCCAAATGAGCAAAGAAATAGATTTCATTGTTGTTATAGAATGAAAGCATGAATTATATAAAGAGCTAACTTTCAGTAAGCAGTATATTTTAAATTCTTCTTTAGAAATTATGAATTATGGATATAGATTCTATTGGGCTGATGTCAAAATAATTTTCCAGGGTAGGAATCTTGCTTCCAGTCAATTTTATTCATATTTTTTGTTTGGTTGCACATTTTCAGTGAAAAATTATACATTGGTTTCATGATTTTTCTCTATTAAATGAGCATACTAAATCCAATCCCTGAGTTGCTCAGGTGGAAAGGAACTGTTAACATCAAAAGACTGGGAATGTGAAGCTGAAATTGGTGATATACATATAGTTGTGGTAGTCGCTTTCCATGTAGATATATATGGAAAGGATTAAGCATCTCTAAAGAATTGCTTTAGACATACTAAAATGGCTTTTTGTCACAAAAATTGACTATATTTTTATATGAAAATATAACTGGTCATTCTGAAAAGTGGAAAATTGAATTTATTCTATAGTTCAAATCAGAACACAAACAACAGAGAATGTCATTTGTATAACTCTCTTGATTCTTATTAATATCACTCTCATTCTAATGCTCTTTGACAAGTTGTTAATGATTTGGGGACTTTACATAATTCTTCAAAAGACTCAAAAGAAAAAAAACTGTTATATGTAAAGTAACACTTTTTAAAATACCTTTATTTATCTGTTTGTTTATTTATTTATTTATTTATTTATTTATTTATTTATTTATTTATTTTATGTGGTGCTGAAGATTGAACCCAGTGCCTCAGGCATGCTCAGTAAGCACTCAACCACTGAGCCACAACATCAGCCCCCAAATCTAATAATTTTTCAATTAACATATTTATATGAAAATAGTTTTGTGAAATCCTTAACCTCTTAGATACAGTCCTATAATATTATTTCTTATTCTACTTATCTCAATATTTATTACCAAATCGTAAACAAATTTGATAAAAAGTAGAATTGATCTTAGTACTTCTAGAATATTCACATTAAAGCAAAATGTTGTATCATTTTGAAAATTGTAAATAGCCAAGATTTGGAATGGATATTATAATAGACAATAACCAAATAGGGACACTAACTCACTATAAAAGCAAAGATGGTACCAAAAATTGTATGGTAAAATGCAGACATAAAATAGAGGCTAGATACAAACTGCCAGTGTTATGCTCGAATTCGGGACCCCCAAAAGACCACCAGAGACCAAGATCGATGTAAGCAGCAAACAGGTGTTTATTGCTAGCTAGCTCGGTCCTACAGGCGCACACAGAAACTGGTAACGCTGAGAGGCCCCAGCCCAGGGTTTGTAGCCGTTTTATACACTCTTTGGGGAAGGCAGGGACTTCACATACATTATTGCATCTCTTAGCAAATCATCACACATTGCAGGAAAATCATAAAACAACTCTATGGCATGATTAGAACATTCACTGGCGGGAACAAGTTGGGTAGGGGTGATTGGTTACTACAAGAGGGGGATTCGTTTGAACTGATTGGTTTAAGCCAAGAGGGGTGTTCATGGTTTCCCAACACGTTATCAACCACCATTAACTACTGGGAAGGTCATCTGGCATTCCAGGTTTTTCCCTGTCTGATGCTGATTGGTGACTGCTGGGGGTTGCTATGGGTCCCCACCTAACCTGACTGAGTCAGGGACACCAGATCTCTCCTGGTATTTGTAGATAAACAACTCAGCAGGATGGGTTTGTGCCTAGGAGTGCCCTGTGGGTCTTTCTCAGGACAAAGGTCACACCTCCTTCCTTGGACAGGCTTTGCCCTTAGGTAGAGGTGGTTTTCCACCAGTAAGTGACAGGGGTTATAGTCCAGCTGACTATCAGGTCAATAAAAGGATGAAGATATACAGGAACTGAGCACATCATATTTACAGAAGAGATACCAACAGTGAGCTTACCAATGAATCTTTTGACATCACTGTTATGTTTATGTTTGTTCTTGTTTATTGCTTTGTTTTCTTATTGGACTATAACCATTTTTTTTCTTTGTCTAGTATGTCATGTTATGGGTAGGTCTTGCTTAAGACAATTACTTTCAAATTTTAATCAAATGCACACAAAATGAATTTTTATTATTCAGCAATGAATCTGTAGTATACTGTTAATAATTTGTCCAAATTATAGAATACTTTTTCCTTTTTGCACTTCAGTTTTTGTTATATGAGGTCTCATATTCAAAATTATTTCAACTTTTAAAAAAATTAATATAATATTCATTGATAATATTTTTTCAAATATACTTTATATTGTAGAGCAAATATTGGTAAACTTTAAAAGAACTGAACAATTTATATTATAGACTTGTGAACCATATGGTATGTGTCCTAATTATTTAACTTTGTTTTTCCAAGAGTATCATCCTTAGATGACACATGAATGGGTTAGTGTGAATAAAACTATAATACGTTATAATAAAACTATATTTACAAAAAAAATCTGTTGAGCCAGATTTGGCCCATACACCATAGTTTGCTGAATGTCTGTAGTGGGGTATGATTTCTTCACTAGCAGAAATGTTGATGTAAAAGAAATCTTTATTAGGGTGCTTAGAGAAACTGAACCAATAGTATATACATACATATAAATATATGAGATTTATTATAGAAATCGCTTTATACAATAATAGAGGGCAAGAAGTCTCACAAACTACTATATATAAGCTGGAGAACAACCAAAAGAGTGAGTTAATTTTGTTCAAGTGAAAATTCCTGATAGAGAAGGAAGTCTTGGTTTGAGGTCCAGAGTTCAACACTCCAGGTCCAGAGTACATATAGCACAAGAGGGTAGACAACTCACCTGGGAAAATGAGAGAAAATGTGTCCTGCCTAAGCCTTTTTGCTATGGCTATACTTTCAATGTTTCAGATGATGGCTGCCTGTGTATCTGGGGGCAGATTCTTCTTTATGGTTTTGATTCAGATGCTATCTTTTCTAGAAGCACTCACAGATTTTACCAGTTAGCAGGGCTTCCCTTCCCTTAGCTCAGTCAATTTGCTACATAAAATTAACCATCACAGAATCATATTTTTTTTTAAATTAGCCAGTTTATGCTTTTAAATCAACGTTTCTGATGTATCTATGAATTTGATAGTTTATAGTCAGTACATAAATAAAAAATATCTTTTCACTGAAATTATTCTGAATATTTTAATTTATAATCATTATACCTTAGCGGAGTGTGGTGGTACACACGTGTAATCTCAGCAGCTTGGGAGGCTGTGGCAGAAGGATCACAAATTCAAAGTCAGCCTCAGCAAAAATGAGGCTCTAAGCAACGAAGTGAGACCCTGAAAATAGTGCTGGGGATGTGGCTCAATGGCTGAGTGCCCCTGGGTTCAATCTCCAGTGCCACTAAATAAATAAATAAATAAATAAATAAATAAATAAATAAATTTGAAAATTATGCTTTACCTGTAATTCAGGATTTGTATCTTATTTTCTGAAGCACTTCAAATCCACTGAGAGGATTCTGGTTATTAGAAGTTAAAAATTAACACATATGCCTCAGTGAGAAGAGTTTCATTATATATCACTCCATGAATAATGCATTCAGTTCCCTACATAATTGATAATAGTCGTGCAATTAAAAATATAAAATACATTAAAAAAAAGAAAAAGTAGATCAACTCTCCTTACATAACCTTAACTTCTATATATTTGTTTTGTTTTGGTTAATTTTGGATATTGTTTTCACTATCAAGGATTTAACCCACAGATACTCTGCCACTCAACTATACCTCCAGCCCTCTTACTTTTTATTTAGACAGTGTCTCCCTAAGTTGCCCAGGCTGGCCTCAAATGTGTGATCCTCTGCATTAGCTTTCTACATAGATTGTCTCAGAGGCATGGGCCATCATCCCTGGATGAACTTCTGTGCTTAATGTTGATGACTCTAGAAAAGTGTATGTAGAAGAAAAATACTCTGTTAATGTATATCTTCCATGGAAATTTCTCATGAATTTGAAATAGATAATCTCACTCACACAACCAAATATAATGCTAAAATTTCTCGCTAAATTTCATTGTGTAAGTTAAAATTTTCTCCTGAAAACTCAATATATTTCATGTTTAATTCAAAAATTCCAAAGTTATTTTCGAACACTTTTATTTCAGCAAATTACAATCTATTTTAGTAGTCAATTGTAGTATTAATATTCATATTTCACTTCAGTCTGCATATAATTTTTGTTCTAATCAGACTATGCAAACCATCAGTATTATACACTGTCAAAATCCCTTTAAAAATTCAGATAGGAAAAAATGTTTTTTAGAACAATAAGGGTGTAATGTAAAATATAGATTCTGTTCTTAAGGGATCTAATAATCTTGTTGATATAGATGATCAAAGATTATACGTTTTTAAACTTATGTTTTCTTTTTCAGAAAATGTTATCTTTATGAAATATAACTTTGCTTCATTATAGGAGTATGCAAGAAAAAGAGCAGTTTATAGTAAAGAGATTTCCATTTAATAAAATTAATCTCAATAAATTACCTCTCAGGAATAAGAATATTTTTTTCTTAGCATATTAGGATTCCCTAGGATGAAAATTTACAATATAAAATCCATAATACTTTTATTATTGCATAATCATTGTGAGTAAAGTTGGCTCAAGAGTAATCTGAAAATTAATACAACATCTCCTTTGTAGATTATAAAACTACCATCAGGTTTAACCATGAAAAAGTAATATAAATGATTGATGATCAAAATTTTCTCTGTGTTAGCCACTCAATGCCCAAACAACTATCATACTGGTTTTCATTAATGTCAGTAGGGATCAATTATTTTAAAGCAAATTACTCAATTATAGTGAGATAATTATTTTTGTCTATTATCTCCTGTTATGTTTTCAGAATTTTCACAGTAGCAAATTTAGAACCTTGGAAAAATTAAATCTTTGATTTTGCTCTTATATTACTAATGAACAGCTTCTAGAGGTATAATTAGATGAACATAGTAGTTTAGTATAATTGAAGGAAATATAATTTTCTTGTGTTTTATCAAAACATTTACCATGATGTACACTAGAAACTGTGATGTCCACTCTGTTAACTACATGGCCTTCTGAGGCAATACTGTGATCCTGACCTTATACATGAGTCCTAGTTTCCTGTCACTTGAGCAAATTATAGTGCATTTCTATTTGTGTCTGCTGTTCTTACCTCAAAATATAAGATTCAAAAATTGTTATTATACTTTTCCTTTCTCTCTCAGTACTCATATCTCAGAATAAATACAGCATATAAGAGTAAATTTTCCTTAAGGTCAAGTCCAACCAACAATCACTGATGTCTCAAAGATTCATTCTTCACTCAAATCTGCATTGAAATAGTCTGCATTGTTCTAGGTTATCATTTATTATAAACAAAATGCCCTATAAATAATACAATTATAGTATTATTATTAATATACTATACTTCAAATTACTATATTCAAATTATTATATTTCAAATTTGTCCAGAGTTGATATTAATTCTAATTTATTAGTGTAAAATCTGATGCTTAGAGAGCTCTGCCACCTTGCTCATGATGTCATTGTAGATGAAACTGGAAAGAAATATAAAAAGAAAGGGAAACACTGACATTTATGGGCAAAAAGAAGAGGGAACATCCGTGAGATAAGGAGGAAGACTGCACAATTGAGAGGAGATAAAGAAGATTGCAAAGTATCATGGTGTCAACTGAGTAATACCATCAAATACTTATGCTATTAAATATTAATGTTTATTAAGAAAATAATGTATCTTGCTATTGATTTTTTATGTTTAAAATAAATGACAACTTGAACTCTGGTTTTCTTTGATTTAGTTAATATTTTTATCTATTATTAAGAAATTTATAAACTATAGGATTTTGAACATGATCTTGAAAATATTGTTTCTACATTGATCTGTCATAATTGTTCATTTTTACCTTTCTATATGCAAAGTCTAGTAGAATTTTCTGCTCAGTCCAATATTATAACCAGTTGCCATCTTTGATTACTAACACTTGAGGTCTCACTAATATGATTGAAGAGTTGTATTTTAAATTTAAATTTAATTTTATATAGCTTCTTTATATTTTTCTAATTTTTTTCTTTTATAAACAACACCAGTAGACTCTTACTGAGTCTGCAATCTTACCAATTTAAACATTATTTTATTCTACTTATCTCTCTTTGCTTTATGGGCCATATATATATATGTGTGCTTGTGGATTTATGTGTGTGTGAGTTCACAACCCATGTTCTCAGCTTCATATATTATTCTATTGAAAGCATAGTTCCACAGAAGGTCCTGATTCTGTGAATATATTGTATTCTGTAAGTTAATACTCCACTTAACAGAATCTTGCCTCCAAACTGGTATTTATCACCTCACTCCCCATATGACTCTTATTCCTATCTGGTCATTTACTTCTGGCTGGCATTTTACCTCCTTTTCTGTGAAGTGCGTGTACTAATTAAACAATATACTGTCTAGGGTTTCATGTCTATGGATTTGATATTCCCCTAGCTCCTGGAGAGTGGTTCTGGCTGAGCCTCTGTAAGTAAGAAAAATAAATCTCTAACTGAAATAGATATATATTCTTGTTTTAATGAACTTCTGGCCCATTGAAGATGGAAGAAACCCAATGTAGTTAACTGGCAGCAATGTAGCCGAATGGTTTTCTTCAGGATGGTACCAAACAAGGAGTTGGGAATTAGTCTTTTTTGATAGTTATTTTGGCATAAAGTTAGGAAGTACCTCACCTTTTTAAATCTTGCTCAGACTCCATCAACTGGACTTGCAGTATCTCCCTCTTTTTATAGTATTTACCCCATGGAAATTAACTGAAGGAAGGGTAATAGTATAACCATGAAGTATGTTGTGAAAGTCCATGTTATCAGCTCATGTGTTTACTAATCATATTGATCCCAGATACACTATTTCAAAGTAACATAAACTATTTCTATGCCTGCCCAGCATCATGTTTTCATAGGTATGAGAAAACAGAGCTCACAATGGTTATTTTGTGTCACAGGTGAGGACCAAGTAGCAGCCAGGAGTTGTGTCTCAAAAAACATAATACATATAGTTCTCTGGCTGTAGGTACCATGATTTGGTTCCTGATTTCCAGGGACTTATATCATGATTTTCTCATTTGGTTTTGCCATAGAATCCACATTTCTTATAATGCTTTCCAAAAAAGAGTGCCAAAATATATGGTCCACACATCAGGGCAGCTTATATCACAGACTGGAAGTACTGTTGCTTGGTCTTACTGAGAGCTTGTAATCTGCCTAGATGAGAGCAGTACTATTTGAATTGTTTGTGATTTGTAATTTTTGAGGTGTAATGATATATGTATTTCTCATCTCTGAAGCACATTATTTTTATTTTTGTTCATTTATTGTGTACACCTAGAACTATAGCAAGCTAGACATCTCTTGTACACCCTACCTATCAGCCTGATATCACTGATATAATTGAGCATCCTGGGAGATGGACATACAGTATAAACAGATATGGACACTGTTATAATGTAAAAGAAGGAGAATTGTATAGCTATGTCCAAATAGTAAGGAAAATTTTTGATTAGTCCATGTGAATGAAACATTTTTTGTTCCTTTTCCCTGACTTCCATAGTTCAGAACATGTTTGTCCAATAAATAACCATATACCATGTATCTCAGCCCCTTTAATCTATCTTAGCAATGATACCACATCTAGCCTGCAGCTCTGATCAGGACTACTGGTTGGCTCAACTTCTGTAATATACAGGTATTCCCCAGGATTCATGTTGTTGCTCTAGTAGCCACATTAGTGAGTTAAATGAAGATACAATAGAGATCACCAGCACCGGATTCTATGTACTTTAAATGTGTCACGGATCTCTGAAATTTGGAGGACAGAGCCTGATTCCTTAGCCACATTTCCCTTTAGAGACTACAATATGTACTAAGTTCATCATGGGGAGAACAGTTTTTTTTTTTACCATGAAGTTTTCCAGGTTAAGCCATTGTAAATGCATATTGTCAAACTGAAAAGAGATAAATAATATTTTGATCTGCACTCTGGACTCCTCAATCTCTTTGGATATCATTTTAAGACTTATTTCATCAACAGCCCTCTGAGTAATGGCAGTTTACAATCTGGTTTTAATTCATTTAGGGTTCAAAAATAAGTCCACTAATGAGCAAGTACAATGACTACATCTTCTACCCTCAATATTGACCAGCATTGGAAAGCCAGCAATAAACTACTCAATGAAGCTGATACACTCTCCACCAGCATAATTCTTAAAGAACTAAGATGTAGCCTGAAATACAAAATAATCTTGGTATGCTCTAGGAACTGAGAAAAAATAGTATAAATAGAAAATAAGACATAATAATTAGAAACATAGGGAAAAGGTAAGACAATGAAATCTCCTATAGCCTGGAGAGGTAATTTAGTTTTATTTCATATACACAAATAGTCAGCAAATGATTTTAGTCATATAGAAAATGTAACTTCACTATCTTCACTAAATATTCAGCTTGTTTAATCAACAAATGTAGAGGTGGTAGAGAAAGCTGAAATAGAGATATTAGTCTTACAGTAGTCCTGGAATAGTTAGAGAAGAGTATATAATGAGGTAAAGGATCAACAAGCATATGCAAATATATTTGAGCTGTTAATGTGAATATGAATTGAGTAATTGTTTTTAAATCTTTTTTCATTATCCCCTTTTAATTAATTTTTAAAAATAAATGACAGTGGGATGCATTACAATTCTTATTACACATATACATCACAATTTTTCATATCTCTGGTTGTATATAAATTATGTTCATGACAATTTATGTTTTCATGCATGTACTTTGGTTAATGATGTCCATCACATTCCACCATCCTTGCTAACCCTCTGCCCGCTCCCCTCCCATCCTACCCCTCTCCCCTATCTAGAGTTCCTCTATTCTTCCTATGATCCCCCTCCCTACTTAACTATGAATCAGCCTCCTTATATCAGAGAAAACATTAGGCATTTGTTTTTTGGGGATTGGCTATCTTCACTTAGCCTTATCTTCTCCAATGCCATCCATTTACCTGCAAATTCCATGCTTTTATTCTCTTTTATTGTTGAGTAATATTCCATTGTGTATACATGCCATATATATTTTTTTATCCATTCATCTACTGAGGAGCATCCAGATTGGTCCCAGAGTTTAGCTATTGTGAATTGTGCTGCTATAAACATTGATGTCACTGTGTCCCTCTAGTATGCTGTTTTTAAGTCCTTTGAGTATAGACCAAGGAGAGGGATACCTGGGTCAATTGGTGATTCCATTTCCCAGTTTTCCAAGGAATCTCCCCCCATCCTCTTCAACACTCATTGTTGTTTGACTTCTTATTAGCTGCCATTCTGATATGAGTGAGATGAAACCTTAGTTTTGATTTGCATTTCTCTAATTGCTAGTGATGATAAACTTTTTTTCATACATTTGTTGATTGATTGTATATCCTCTTCTGAGAATTGTCTGTTCAGGTCTTTGGACCATTTATTTATTGGGATATTTGTTGTTTTTTGTTTGTATGTTTGTTTTTGTTTGGCTTTTGTTTATTTGTTTGTTTTGGTGCTTAGGTTTTTGAGTTCTTTATATACGCTAGAGATTAGTGCTCTATCTAATGTGTGATAGGGTAAAAATTTGAAGTGACATAGGTTTCACTTCACTGATTGTTTCTTTTGCTGAGAAAAAACTTTTTAGTTTGAATCTATCCCATTTATTGATTCTTGGTTTTAATTTTTGTGCTATAGGAGTCTTATTAAGGAAGTTGGGCCCTAATCCCACATGATGAAGATTGGGGCCTACTTTTTATTCTATTAGATGCAGAGTCTCTGGTTTAATTCCTAGGTCCTTGATCCAGTTTGAGTTGACTTTTGTGCATGGTGAGAGAGAAGGGTTTAATTTCATTTTGTTGCATATGGATTTCCAGTTTTTCCAGTACCTTTTGTTGAAGAAGCTATCTTTTCTTCAATGAATGTTTTTTGCACCTTTGCCTAATATAAGGTAAATGTAATTTTTTGGGTTAGTCTCTGTGTCTTCTATTCTGTACCATTGGTCTACCAGTCTGTTTTTGTGTCAATACAATGCTGTTTTTTTTGTTTTTGTTTTTGTTTTTTGTTTGTTTTGCTCTGTAGTATAGTTTGAGGTCTGGCATAGTGATGCCACCTGTTTTACCCTTCCTTCTAAGGATTGCTTTAGCTATTCTCTTATTTTTCCAGATAAATTTCATGATTGCTTTTTTTTTCTATTTCTATGAGGAATGCATTTGGGAGTTTGATCGGAATTTCATTAAATCTGTATAGTACTTTGAGTAGTATGGTCATTTTGATAATATTAATTCTGCCCATCCAAGAGCAAGGTAGATCTTTCCATCTTCTAAGATCTTCTTTGATTTCCCTCTTTAGGGTTCTATAGTTTTCATTGTATAGATCTTTCACCTCTCTTGTTAAGTTGATTTCCAAGTATTTTTATTTTTTGAGGCTATTATAAATGGGGTAGTTTCCCTCATTTCCTCTCAGAGGATTTTTCACTGATATACAGAAATGCCTTTGATTTTTGAGTGTTGTTTTTATACCCTGCTACTTTGCAGAATTCATTTACTAGTTCTAGAACTTTTCTGGGGGAGCTTTTTTGGGTCTCCTAGGTATAGAATCATATTGTCAGCAAATAGTGACAATATGAGTTTTTCTTTTATTCATCACATCAATGGACTCAAAGATAAAAATCATATGATTATATCAATAGATGCAGAAAAGGCATTTGACAAAATAGAGTACCCTTCATGTTCAAAACACTAGAAAAACTAAGGAAAACAGGAACATATCTCACCATCATAAAGTCTATCTATGCTAAGTCACAGGCTAACATCATTTTAAATGGAGAAACATTGAAGGCATTCTCTCTAAAAACTGGAACAAGCCAGGAATGCCCTCTTTCACCACATCTATTTAACATAGTTCTTGAAATACTGGCCAGAGCATTTAGACAGATGAAAGAAATTAAAGGGATACATATAGAAAAATAAGAACTTAAAATAACCACTATTTGTTTTCTAATCTCTAGGTCACTTATATACAGAAGTTATGACATTTAAATCAGCTGGAAGAATATATCACTGACAACAGTTCATATTAATTAATAGTGATATTTAGAAAATGATGTCTCAGTGAATATTCAAAGTAGTCATTAGAGTAGCTTAAGCCAACTGGCTTATTATAACATAAATATCAAGTTTCTGTGGCTAAATTCCTTTGTACCATGTCATAACTACCTCTGTGTTTATCATAACTCCTGTCAAAATTCAATATTTTCACCACAACACACCTCAAATTCTTTAATATTTCTTTGTCCATAAAATATAATTTTCTTCAGGACAAGAGAGATGTAATTCATCTTGTTTATCTTCAGATTTTGATAATTTTTCAACACAAAATATGTGTTCATTATTTTTTTTAAAAAGGGAAGTACTATTTTAACAGGTTGAAAAAAATCTATTTATATTTATATGTGCATTTTTGTTTGACTAGTGATATACTTTATTTAAATAACAAATGGTAAGTTATCAATTTATGTTTAAAAAATAGATTCAGACATGTAGATTCATACAGAATCTGAACCTATAATTACTTTTTTACTAAATATTGATAGTAACTGAGAAAATAAGTCAGTTACAGAGTTATAGTTATCAGTTGAGAATACAGGACCAGGAAAAGTTATCATAGACATTGTATAACTTTATAAAGGCATAGACCAGGAAATGGAATTTTGACACATTTTAAAGAAATGTCTCTAAAAATGGACCAACAAAAATCATAATTATTTCTAAAGTTAAGTATAAAGTCAACTTTTTTCAGAAAACAAAAGCCAATAAATGTTTTTCAGGTTTGGAAGATATAATACAAGCACTAGTGTTTATAATAATGTTAGAAATACAGGTTGAACTTAGGGCAGAGACATCATCAACATCAGAATAGCTATTATTTTAGAGCAAGAAGACCACCATAAAATATCTTAACTAGAAGGTCTAAAATGGATGTTTCTCAAGATGTCAATTGAAAGTCTCTGAATTGTGCCTGTGCTTGTTTCTCCCTGCAAACTTATCCAGAAAATTAATTTTTTTTCTTTTTTTTTCTCCGTATCTCACTGCATGCCTCTAATCTGGAATCACACTGAGTAGGCAATCTGGGAAATGCAGTTCTTAGAATCTTGTGTGAGTTGCAGAGATATCATAGATGGCAGAAATTTTTAGTGAACCCAGGGAATGAGATTCCAAAAATTTGGTTCATAACCTCTCTTATAACATTCAAAGAGAATACAGATCATGGACAGTCCTAAAAAGCCATACTGAAAACAGATATGGCAAAAAACAACTGTCAAGTCAGTATCCATAGAGTAATTTAAAACATTCAGTTGCAGAATGAAGTTAAAAAATTATCCCATATTATTTTCATGTCACCAAGCTTGATACAACCTTTCCTTGTTAAATCAAAGATATATATATTCCCTTCAAATGGAGATGCTAAATTTAAAAGTTTTCTTAATCTTTGAGTGATAATCATATACTTAGTTTCCCAATCAAGTTCACTCTTAAACATACTGTAACTTCAATTTTTAAGTGTCTAGTTAAGAATATATACATCATGTATGCACGTATATTAGAATACACTCTACATTCATGTATATCTAAATAGAACAGATTTTTTAAAATATTGAAAATACAATTTCTTGCCTAATCCTAAAAAAAAGAACAATCATTTTATTAATTCAAGGAAAATGTGTAATGAAACCAGTGGTGATATAAAATTACAAAAGAAAATATGTTTACCTATCACCATCATCAACTTTGCAATGTGCTATGTGGTTATGAATAGTATCTATAATTTATTTCTATTGTATTATGTTACCCCCTCCCTTTTTTGATGCCTTAATTGGCCATGATTTTGTACCTGGAAAAGTAAGCCAAAGCTTTGTTGCAGAATTAGATTTACAAATAACAGTCCTGTTTTCTTTCAAGGAGCAAATTTTCATTACTTTTTATCTATCAGCATAAGGAGTCAAAGCCCAGATAATCTTCTAGGCTTTAGAAACACATCTCTTCTTGCTCCCATTATATAGCAATTACTTTATTCCATTTTTCCTGACACTTATAATTGAACTATTCAATATAATAATCATATTTTTTTCTTTTTTGAAATTTTAGTGGCAAGAGTGACAGAATACTCAGGTGATAGTCTTAGCTTTCAGATCAAAAGAAATGTTGTGTTTCTCTATTCCAGTGGATGCCAGGGTATAAGGAGGAGGGACAGAAAATAGAGAGAGGAGCCACTGGAATTTCCACATTACTACTCCAATTTGTCTGATATGCTGACTATATGAGTTTAAAGCACACTAATGTGTTGCCAATAAAAAGCACATATTCCATCATAGGATAGCCCTTGAACTCTTTTTTTACCTGTCACCACACCTGTGTCATGACATGGTCAATGGCAGAGGCTGACTCTCTTGTTTCTTTGGGACAGTGAATATGGAGGATACTTAAAATTCTGTTAAACTTCTCTTCCTCTTCTCTTCTTCTTCCTCTAAAATGAGTACTTTGTCTAAAAGTGATTTTGGAAAGAGTAAAATGATTAGGAGCAAATAATATTATGGAAACCCATTGATGGTGCTCTTGAAGAAATAGTGTGAGCCTGGCATACATACTCAGAAATAAGTATGTCTTTATTCAGTACAAATCAATGCCTTGTCTAATATTTACACTGGAGTTCAATGCAATGAGTATGTCATCATATGGCTAGACAATATTAGAGTTCAGGGGATCAGTTTTTTTCTCTGCTTTTCAAAGTTTGGAATTAAGCTGGGATCATGGACAGATTATTCACAGACTGTTACAGAGATTTCTGTTCTTTTTCTGAACTCTATTAACAATCTTATAAAAATTTGTGTATTATTTTGTTAATAGATCCAAATAATATACACAAAAATATGCCTCAAAACTATAAAAATTCTACTAAAAATTACTCTTTCTTAGTGTGAGAAATAATACAGGGGGACATCTCAACATAGCCCACTGGGAACCTATAAATCTCACTGAACTATAGGATTTCCAATTTAACTGGCATTTTCCCTACTTGCTCCCCTATAAGACATAAAAGGTATACTCTGTGGTTTTATTACCATGTCTAATTGGCATTGTCACATTTTTAATGTATATTATCTAGCTTTTCACTGCTAACCTGAGTGCTTTTTACAAGCACACTTTGCTACATATGCAGTACACTGAAAATGCTGTGAAACTGACACCCATCTCTCAGGAATAAACTAAACAAAAGACTGAAGAAAGCAAGATATGAATATTACAGTTTACTGCATCTGCTAAGGCTTTGAGTAAATTAATTAAGAAATACATGTTTTATGTTGGCTCCTGAATTTCCTCCATGACATTAGATGCCAGGTACTAACAATGGTAACTTCACTGATAATAGTACAGTATAGTGTACCTTCTTTTAAAATAGTTCCTTTACTTAAGATGAACTTGAAATAAACTCCTTGGAATCAACTTGATATCTTAAGATCTGATTGGAAAGACAAATCATGACAATAAATTTTCATTGCAATGCCTTCCACAAAACAGTCTCATAAATAAATTGACTTGACATTGGTCACATACTAAAACTAAGACAAGATAATTTAATATGATGTAGAAGGAAAGTTGTTTTTATTTGCTTGGGAGCTAGACAGCACCCACATAGGCAGTTGTAACATTTAATTTTGCTGCTTTTGATAATTGACAGATGACATAGTGCCATAAAATGTCAATTTTTCATGTCTACTAATTTTTATTAGATTAGCTGCTTATGAGGGATTCTATTTAGACCAATGCTTTTTAGTAAATTATAAGGGATAAATTTTATTTTTGTAACTTAGAATAAAAGTTGGTGTATGTAGGAAATTAGGAAAGATACTTTTATATACTCATCAAACTTAGGAGGCAGCACAGGTGCGATGATTTCTTGAATTTTAACTCTTTGCTAATAATGTGTTCCAAACTTGAAGTACCTTTAAGCAAATAAAAATAAATAGAAGAAAAATAGAAACAGTAGGCAAGAGGGAAGAGTACAGAGGAGGGGGTGTGAAAAGAATGCTCATCTTCACAAGGAAATATGACACTTTGTCAATGACTTTGAAAATAAACCTAGTAGTAGTCCAATTTCAGTGTATTATTTAGTCTCCAGGTATTAGAGGAAGTCCTATATTTGTTTAATCATTGATTTCGAATTTAATTTCATTGTGACCTGATACAATGCAGGATGTTCTCTCTCTCTCTCTCTCTCTCTCTCTCTCTCTCTCTCTCTCTCTCTCTCTCTTTGTATTTGGTAAAAGTTGCTTTGTGGCATACAGTATGATCAATTTTAGAGAAGAATCCTTGCTGACAAGAAAGTGTATTCACTCATTGATGGAAGAAATATATTTTATATATGTCTTTTATGTTTAAATTATTGATTGTATTATTTAGTTCTATAGTTTTTTTTTTTGTTGAGTTTTTGCTTGGAGGATCTATCTAGTAGTGAGAAAGGTGTGTTAAAAATACCCAGTGTCATAGTGTTTTGCTCTATTTGATTCTTGAAATTGAAAAGGGCCTGTTTAATGTATGTACATGCCACATTGTTTAGGGCATAAATATTTATGATTATTATTTCTTGTTGATGTATAATTCCCTTGAACAGTATAAAATGTTCTTCTTTCTCTGTTATGGTTAATTTGGTTTGAAGTCTACCATTTCTACTATGAGGATAAAAACACCTGCTTATTTATGAGAAGCATGTGAGCAATATGCTTTTACCCCATCCTTTCCCTTCAGTCTGTGAAAATATTTGCCTATGAGGTGAGTCTCTTAGAGACAGAATAATGTTGGGACTCATTTTTTAATCCAATCTGCCAGTCTATGTATTTGAATTAACATTGAAGCATATTATTGAAATATGGTTTCTATTCCTGGTAATTTTGGATTATTACTAGCTTGTAATTTGAATTAGTTTCTCCTTTGATTGACTAATTAGTGTACTTCCTCCATTTTCTGGTTTTCACTTTTTTTTTCTTTTCATTTCTACTTCATAGAATAGTTTGTTGAGAATGTTCCATTGTGCAGGCTTTCTAGTAGTAAATTGTTTTACCTTGTATTTATCAAGGAAGGTTTTTAATTCATTTTCTAATCTAAAGCTTAATTTGGCTGGATATAGAATTCTTGGTTGGCATCCATTTTCTTTCAGAATATACTTTATTCCATGATCTCTTAGCTTACAGAGTCTGAGTTGATAAATTAGCTGAGATTTAAATTGGTTTCCCCTGTATGTAATCAGATGTTTTTCTCTTACAGCCTTTAAAATTCTATCCTTATTCTGTATGTTAGGCATTTTCATTATAATGTGTCTTGTGTGACTGGTGTCCTGTAAGCCCCATGTATTTGATTTTTTTTATTTCATTATTTATGTTTGAAAATATTCTGATACCATTTCATTGAAAAAAAATTGTGCATTCCATTGTTTTTTTTTAATATCTCTGCCTTCATCTATTCCAATAGATCTTAAATTTGGTTTTTCTATGTTACCCATAATTCTTGGAAATTCTGTTCATGGTGTGTTACCATTTTCTCTGAGTGGTCAATTATATTTTCAATATTATATATTTTAACTATATTTTCAATATTGTATATTTTGTGTCATTGCCTGAGTTTCTGTGTTCCAACTGGTCTAATCTGTTGGTGATGCTTTCCATTGAATTTTTCAATTTGGTTTATTAATTCCTTCATTTTGAGAATTTTTTCTTGATTTCCTTTCAGAATCTCCATCCCTTTATTGAAGTTAGTCTTTCACCTTCTGAAATTTATCTCTGATTTTATTTCTTACATCTTTGTTTACATTGCAGATCAGTTTAACTATGTACATTATAAAATCCCTTGCTGACATTTTTTTCTACTGTGTTGTTGATGCATTGTATTATTGGAGCATTTTGGTTTGTTTGGGGTGCTTTTTTCCTTTGTTCTTTCATGTTGTTTTTGCATCTGCCCATCTACCAATGTGGAACTGAAGCAATACAGTTTATTCCCTATATAGTGTCCCTGAAAGATTCCAGTACCTTGCTTTTAAAGGCAAAACAAATAATAACAGCACCCAATACAAACAACATACAGCCTTAAACCAAACAGGTCCTATTAAGACATGTGCACTTTTGTCACATGAAACAGAAATGATGTGTTCAATTATTGTTCATAGAACACACAGTAAGTTTGCTAAAGGGTTTACAATTTCAAATGTTAGAGAAGAGAAGAGATGTAGGTTGTGACTTTTATGAGGAAGAAGAAAAGGTAGAAGTAAAAATTTGTTAGAAAGAGTGAGAGAGGAATCAGTAGAGGTTGGTTTTTAACAGAAGATAAAGATAAAGAGAATCAAGGGAAATAGAAAAGTGAAAGGAAAAAAGTAAATCTTAAAAACAAAGCAAAAAAATTGAAAAGAAAAATGTAAAAATAAAAGAATATACAAAAGTACTGTAATATACTTTTCAGAAATCCCAGTCATCAATTAACCGATGAATGAAAAAATGCTTGGTTTCAAAAATGGTAGGAATGTGAGAGCAGAGGTGGGGAAAAGGATTTTAATGAATAATTGAACATTTTTTCCCTGTTGTTATTCAAAAGTTTCTCAGCTTCCCTTCTCAGCAGTTAGGTACTATTGTCTGGACTTTGATGCTAACTTCACTCTTAAGATGGTTGGGGTTGCTAGTATAGGAGGGTTAGTCCTGGAGAGGGGACTTGTGGAGGTGGGTATAGTCTTAGTTATGATCTGGTCTTTTTGCTGGGGCCTATCAGCCTGGAGATTTTAAGTAAGCATACTTTCAAGGCCCATCCATTGCTGGTTCATATTGGAAGACTTCATCCCATGAATCCTCTTTCATTTTAACTTGTATGGTGTAGGGGTCTACTCATACCCCCTACTTTGCCTATGGACTCCACAATTCCTAGTCTCCAATTGAGTCCCTGAACTCATTCTCTCCTAACCCCACCTTTGTAATTCCCAGTTAGCAGCTTCTTCCCCTCAGGTCCTGCAAGCTACCAGATTGGAAAGGAAGGGGTAAGCCATGTAGCTACCCAGAACTAATATTCCTCCTGTGTATAAACCTTTCTCCACATTTGCTTTTCTCCTGTTCACTTAGGCAAACTCTCTGTTACATAGCATATGTTTGTTCTGCTCATTTTGTGGGTATACTCAGGTCTGCTCATAATTGGCTTCCCGAGCTGCCAGGCCCTACATTGCAGCTGCAAAATGGTTCCTTCCACTATCATCATTCCATTCCACTGAAAGAGGTAATGAATTCTCTCCTGTACATGGACACTATGGAGCATAGCTCACTTTTGTTTTTTTTTTTTTTTTTTTTTTTGAGAAGTTTCTCTGATCTCTAAGGTCTCCATAACTTGACATGCCTCAGTCTCCCAAGAATGAGAGTCCCTTTAATTCTTTGTTGCTTTATTGTGTTCACATAGGGAGTCTTCTCGTTTGCATCACTAGCCACTGTCACGGCAGTGAGGTTGAAATCTTGCCCCCTTAATTTGTTATACAAGATCTCCTGAGTCCCTGAGCAATTTTGAGTGTCCAGTATTAAATTCCAGTAAAGTACCCTCCTATTTCTTGATCATTCACCCACCTTGTTGAAAAGCTGCCTGTCTGCTTTTCTTGGTACACACAATGATCCACCAGGGAAGTGACCCATCTGTTCTGCCATCTTCCTGCTACCTGAGTGTTAAGGGTTGACAATCCATTCACCATTCATATTGAGTTTGAAGCTGCAGTAGAGAGAGTGAAAGATTAAAATGAACAGGAAACTTTATAGTCAGATGAAATTATATATGGAAGTAAAAAAAGGAAATGACATGCTGTATTCCTGGAAAATTGGAGCACATGAGTTGGATTCAGGCATGTGTGCAAGCATGGATATTTTATACCATAAGGAGTCACATCACATCAGCCATCTGTATAAAAAAGAGATAATAACATCCTTATAAATTGCTGCTTTCCCTCTTGGAGTTGATTAATTTAGAAACTAATTTTTCTCTACCAGAGCTCTTCATAAATATATGCAGTATATAATAAAAAAATTCTGAGCAATTACATTAAAATATTTTGAAGAATAACTCTTGAATTTTAGTTTGCTTAACATAAATAAATGCAGAGTTTATGAATGAAAGTTTATAAGGCTAAAGTATACTTGGTAAAAATCATGCAGACTTTTCCTTTTTGTGTGTCCAGTGAAATCAAGAAAGTAAAATGCTCAAGCCAAAATGACTTCCTCTGAGAAAGAGGCTTCAAACATGTTATTCAAGATACTCTTTATTACTCCAAAATAAAAACATATTCTTATATGAAAGAAATAAAAACAAACAACACAAACTGAAAAGTCACATCTGACTGATTCAGGTCACTGCCAAAAGAAGGACAGGGTTCATATATTTCTTAAATATTTATTGAAATGTGTTTTTTGATGTTGATACATATTTTGACAAATCAGTTTTCTAGTTGTACAATATCATAATATGTTCTCTAGACATTTTTTCCTTTATCAAACCTAAAGAAATAAAAATTCATTATGATAAAATATATATTTTACATATGATTACATGCCTGAACCACCTGTAGAATATCTATTGTTTGTTGGAAAGTGACACTCCCAAATTCCATAGCACTTTCCTTCAGCTCTCTGTGCACTGGCAATTTTTCTAAATTTCTTTCTAGGTAATTCAAAATAAAAGCAAGAATAGAAATCCATAATTTACATAAAACATTCTATTGAAACCTGAAGAAAAGGAAACAATCAGGAGAGTGAGAAGAAAATCTACAGAATGGGTCAATATATATGCAAGTCTTCACGTGATAATGTTAATATTCAGAATATACAAAGAACTCGAAAAAAAAACAACAACAAAGTAATCCAAATAAAAATGGGCAAATTATCTGAATCAATATTTCTCTTAAATAGAAGCACAAATGGTCAATAAATATGTGAAAAATGCTCAATATCATTATCTACCAGGAAAATGTAAATGAAATGTACAATGAGATAATATCTCATCCCAATGAGAATGGTTATTAGTCTAAAAAAATACAGCTTAAGATGTAGAGAAAAAGAAACCTTACACACTGTTCATGTAATAATGTAAATTAGTATAGCCACTAATGAGTGCAGAATGGAGATTGCTCAAAAATTAAAATAGGTCTACCATATGACCCAGTTCTTACTCCTGGGTACATATCCAAAGGGAATAAAATTTGCATACAAAAGAAATAAAGAGATACTTGTTTATTGTTCGTTAATCCCAGAATCTAAATATCAGAATCAATCAAATTTCCCACCAATATATAAATGAATGAAGAACATAGTTTGGATTAACTTCTATGATAATTACAGTAAAAATATGTATTAAATTTAGTGACTTACTTTGATGTCTACTTGGCATCGGAATACTTTATATTTGACAAGTTAAGTCATTTTGATTGTTTTAGACTACCATTCCTAAATGACAGTACACAAAATATAACCAATGATTAAACTCTTCAGTTAGTATAATTCTACTTTTTTTTTAATTCAAAAAAATAATGTGGCCATTTTATTTCTGGTCATAGTGAGTGGATTAGCTGTTAGTGAATTTTACTCCAACCTAAAACAGATAAAAGATCTGGACATTTTTCATATATGATTGCAAATAGATAGATAGATAGATAGAACGATAAAACTAGAACAGCAAATTCAATGCCATAACAATTAAAATACCTGGAATATTAAAGGTGGGCTCCCTATTTACACATTTATTTGTCTCCTTCATTTATTTCTTCTTCTTCTTCTTCTTCTTCTTCTTCTTCTTCTTCTTCTTCTTCTTCTTCTTCTTCTTCTTCTTCTTTTTTAGCTTACGTATATTTTCCAAAGGTGGAAAGGAAAACTTGCTGTTTTCCGATGAGTGAAACAGATTGAAAATAAAGCCAACCAGGGTAGTAGAGTTTGTTTTTTTGTTTGTTTGTTTTGTTTGTTTTTAAGAGAGAGTGAGAGAGAGAGAGGGAGAGAGATAGTTTTTTTTATTTTTTATTTTTTGGAGGACACAACATCTTTGTTTGTATGTGGTGGTGAGGATCGAACCTGGGCCACACGCATGCCAGGCGAGCGTGCTACCGCTTGAGCCACATCCCCAGCCCAGGTAGTAGAGTTTTGAAGGCAGAATTCTGGAAAGGTAGAAACTATGTTTAAGGTGTCCACAATATCTGTATGAAAATTCCAAGATACCTTTTATTAACTTATTCAACACCAAAATTGGGCACATTTTAGTGGAAAACAGATTCTGCATGTTCATTTCCAAATTAAAACATGAAAGATTACACAGCACTGAGAATAATTTGGTGTACAGACCAGTTATAATGGAAATAAATTATCAAAGAGTCTAAATACTCAATTGAGACACTGAAGGATACCAGTGAAAATAATATAAAGAAGTGATACATCCTAGTGATCCTAAAATGAAGTCTCAAAGAGATTACAGTGACCAATGAGAATACAAGAGCAAATATACACACTCTTCAGAAGACAACATAATTCAAATTCTCCAAAAAGTATTATTCACAATGGCCAGTATAAGATAAAAAGTTTGTAGACATGGTAAGAAATTCATTTATCAAGTTATATTCAGGAGGCAAATGTGTCAATTGAAGCAAATCTGAAAATATTTCCATTATTGGAGTAAGAACAAGAGGAAACATAATTAATTTGTTAAATAGGAAATTATTTGATGAAATTGATTTAAAAGATGACTTAACACCGGTTAGTATTAGTAAATGGAAAATTGGGTTAGAAAACTTGAAGTTAATTAAAAAGAAAATATTCAGTCTAAGGACTGGGGATAGTGCTCATTGGAAAGTGCTTTTATCACACGTGAGAGGCCCTGGGTGCAATCCCCAGCATGTGTGAGCATGCGTGCACACACACACACACACACACACACACACACACACACACATATATATATATATATATATATATATATATATATATATATATATATATTCCCACACATACCAAATATATCCAATCTGAAGTAGTGCAAAAAGAATGAAAAAACAGATAAAAAGCATAGGAGAAATGTAGCATATGACCAAAAACTAACAAACATATAATTAAGGTCATATAAAAAAAGAGAGGAAAATTAGGCAAAAATAATTAAGTGAAAAAACATATTTTCCAAGCCTAAAAAGACATGCACTATATATCCAAGAAAATGAATGAGCAAACCACAAAATGAAATTCAAAAGAAACTACAGCTAAGAAAATCTTAACAAAATATAAAGAATGAAATGTAAAGAATAAATCTTAAAATTATCCAGAAGACAAAAATATTTATTTCACAATCAATAATAAAAATAAACCTTGTTTCATAACAAAATTATCTCAGCTCATGACAATGGAATGTCACCTTTACAGTGCTGAGAGAAAATAAGCCTGTTAACAAAAAATTCTATATCCAGCAAAAATATCCTTCAAAAGTGAAGGCAAAGTAAAAATAGATTTATACAAATAAAACCTTTGTTTTCAAATATTTAAAAAATGCCACATTCCCCCCAAAAGCAGAAAAATATAAAAAGAAAACACTATTGAAAGTTGTAAAAATATGACTAAATATAAAATAGTATTATTATTTAAATATTTAAAACAACATTAATTTAAAAAAATCTTATGTACTTTAACTTAAGCAATATTAAAATATGTAACAAATATGTGCAAAAAGCTAGTAGAGGAAATGAAGCTAATCCATTGGAATAAGTTTTGCATTGTTTTAGGTATAAAAATACTACCAGTTTATTGCTAGGAATATAAATATGTGGTGTTGTGTCTGACATGCTAAGGCTGTGTTTTCAATTTAAAAGACAAGTAGAAAAATAAAAATGGAAGATACAACAACAACAACAACATCATAAAGGTAGTTATAGAAAATGAAATAAATACTTAATATAAAAGATACCAAGAGGGGTTGAGTTGTAACTCAGTTGTAAAGTACTTACTTAGCACATGTAAGGTACTGGGTTCAATCCTCAGCATCACATTAAGATAAAAAAATGAAATAAAGGCATCGTATCCGCCGACAACTGAAATAAAATATTTTTTTTAAAAGATACCAAGATAAAAAAGGAAGCAGTAAGTGACTCATAAATACAAAGAATAATAAGGAAAACTTGAAAACAACATTTTCAGCAATTCATGATCTAAACATTTCACTTAAAAGACTAAGATCTTCAGGATAAAAATAACAGCAACCCAAGTCATTTTTAAACACATACCCACACAGATGCATTAAAAATAGTGAATCACATAAGAAGTCTAATACATCCAAAGTCATGTATTACTGTTAAAATATGTGATATGTAAAGCTCCTAGGAAACTTTTGTTTAACACACAGTTCAGGATACTTACAGTATAAAGTATAAATATAGCACTGATTATATTACTACTATGCTTTTTTTTTTAATTACTCTGCTTTTCTCCTATGTAAGAAAAGGTATGTGTTCTCATGTGGAATATTGTAGTGTTTCAGCAAATGCAATTGAATTTCCTTTGGTTTCCACTATAACAATTTTGGAAGACTTTTGTGTTTGTATACAATACAATGATTTTCCCATTATCCTTCTTTTGCCACATTATACATAACTGAGTTCATATTCCATGAACAAGGTTGGTCAACCTTACCTTATAGTGTCATCTTGAATTGTGAATTGGGGTAAAAGTCAGACATATGAAATTTTATTTGTGAGTGAGCTGATGTTAGCTATGGTCCAGGACCCAAACAGTCGGTATATACAGCATAGCACATGCTGATATAAGCAGGTCAGTGGGAAGAACTTTTGATGCAGACAGGTCTTGCCTCTGTTGGTGCTTTAAAAGTACTATCCTGGGACTGACATTGTGGCTCAGCAGTAGAGCACTTGCCTACCAGAGGTGAGGCCCTGGGTTAGATCCTCAGAATCACATAAAAAATAAATAAACAAAGTAAAAGTATTGTGTCCAAATACAAATAAAAAATTTTAAAAAAGATTTTTAAAAAGTACTATCCAGAGTTGATCATGATCCAATGTAGACAAAAAACATCACATTTCACCTTATAAATATGTTCAAATAATATATGTCAATCAAATTTTTAAATAAAAAAATTAGAAAAAAAAATTGATTTTGAGGCCACTCATTTGAAACCTAGTTCTCTCTAACAATGTCATTATTTTATTTGGTCCTCATGACAAATCTCTGTTCAGAGCCTTAATTCCTCCTTTGTGTTGTCAAAACAGGCTATGATCATGGACTAACTTGCCAAGATCCACAAAACATGTGACAGAATTTTGAATGACCAAAATGATCAATTACCATATTCCTTTAGGGTAAACTACATAAGCAAATTCAGTTGTTTGTTCCAACAAGATGTAATCTGATGTTCTTTTGTACAGCATGCTAGATATAGCAAGAGTGTCATGGAAAAAAAAAAACCTGGGTTTGATCACAGTCATGCACTGCTAAATATCCAATTTGGGCATTGCATTGACCATTTCTGAGCATGATTTCTAATATGTATCATGAAAAAATTAATGTATGCCTATGTATTTTGTTGTGGAGATCCCATGAGTTAAACTTAAGGAGTCTAGTGTCATAAATGTCATGGTTGAATTATTTCAAAAACATAGTAGCATTTATTGTTTAAAAAAATTCAACAATTGCTTAAAACAAAATAAAGAGAAAATATACTCTAATTATTCTTTCTGCATTTTTAAGGCTTGAAAATATATGCAGGTATTAACATACTAATCTTTCTACATCAATAGCTGAACTTTTCTAATCAGGTATGGACATATTCTATTTACTTTTAAGATGTGTCTGCAGTAGTATTACTGGAGCTTTACATTTTCAACTATTTTGCTGCATGAATAACTTTAGTCATATTTTGCAAATAATAAAGTGATTTTAGATAACTTCTCTTTTAGAAAAAAGATCTGAGATTTTATTATTAAACAATATAGTAATTAAAAATTTAGAGAGCTCTTTTTAGGAGTCCTGTTGTATGCCAAGTAACAATGTTTATGCTGGTAATGTCACAAGTACAAATGAGAAAAGATCACAGTCTCCAAGGAACTCATAGATTGATGGTTGGAAATAGACCTGTCAACACCAAACATAAAGAGGCAGAATAAAATGTGTGTCCACTATGAGTACCTAAAAAACAACTTGTAAATTGTTACCCAGAGAATAAGGAACTCTGTCACAGAATAGGTGCCTTTTATACTGTCTTGAGGGATGAAAAAACACACAGAATAGGGCTTTCTTGGTTGAAGAAACATTGTATGTCAGAGCTTACAGGTACAAATGGAAATAACTACAGACATTCAGAAAGATGTGAGCAGTTCCATTTACCTTGAGCACAGCATGCTGAGATTGGAATCATTGGAACCTCCAGACACTACATGCTCCATGAATCCTGAACATAAGAGCGGCTGGAATTGCAAACCTATGAGATTATGTCCCTAGCCTGTAGTTGTCTATTTGACAGAGACAGAGATTGCTAAGATCTTGTTTTTACCCTAGAAAAATTGATTCAGTGTCTCTGGACGAGGAGATGGGCAAAGGGCATCCTAAAATTAAACCAAGACTGAAAAACACTGACCCAGTTACTCCAGTCTGATATAAATTACCCTTTCCAGTAATTAAGAAAATAAAGGCTTTCTCCTCTGGTGTGCCAGTGTTTCTAGCAAAGTACTCTGTTCAATAAAAGTACTCCTTATTTGTTTATGCAAATGATGTTATAGTTAGTGTTTAACTCAGCTATCACTATGTTTTTGGCTGTGCAACTATGACAGATCTAGCAATCTATTTATCTACTTATTATCTATCTAATTAATTATATTTATTGTAACTATAAAATAGAGTCTGATATATACATTATAAAAGATACAATATAAAATTTTTCAAGAATTAAAATATAAACTAAAAAAATGTAAAATTTTTAAAAATTCTAAAACAAATAAAAAAGGACTAATAAGATAATTTTTGTCTTCAAAAGATTTGAAAGTTAAAAACAGAATGGAACATGGTTAGCTAAATTCTTTGTCAGACTTTTATCTCAAAGGAACAGGTGACTCATGATAAAGGAACTATTAACATTTGCTATTAACTGAATAAAACATCACACATAGGGATAAATATTCAGTGGAACCTTTATTTTTAATTTCTACCATTTGTGCTATTTTTATGGGCAGACTTCTCTTTTAAAGTTTTGAGGTATTTATTCATCATAAATCAAAGTTTTTAAAATTTAATTATTAATACCACACTTTTAAATACTAAATCTCTCAATAGATATTTTTCTTTTCAAACTTGAAGATAATGCCATTAATTTTGATGTTCTTCAATTGTTTTTCTAGTTTACTGATGAAATAAAATCTTAGCACAGAATATGGAACCATCAGAAAATTGAACAAATATATATATATATATATATATATATATAATTTTTTAATTTCCTTTCTGATAAACTAAAAAAGTATATTTTTAAAAATGTAGAAATGTCAACAAAGGAGAGAATAGTAACTAAACATTTCAAATTTGAAAGCAGATAAGAAAAGTGATTCATCAAAAAGTCAGATCTTAAATTGTCAATGAGAAAAACTCATAACCTGGCTCCCAAATCACTGTCCAATGACTTTTGGAGTATAGGGAAGGTTTACAACATGGGTGGAGCCAAAGTAATGGTTATGTTCTAATCTTATTTTGGACATACAAAAGGCCATTATACAGTTATTCTTTAAACTGTGTGTTTTGTAACCATTAAACAATCAATAAAAATACATATGCATTATACTTTATACTTTCCTTTTTGTTTCATCATTGAAAGTTAAAACAGTCTTTCTTCTAATCAGAATTTATTTAATCCCTAATTTGTTGTCATCTTTCTTAATAGAGAAAGGAATGATCATATGTGATGAATGCAGGTGAATTCAATAAGCATGTATGACATTATGTCTTAGCCATATGTTTATAGACCGGGACACATCCTTTAGAATAAGAGTTCACAAGAAACAGACAATGCTTTTTTTAAATCCACTGATAAAGTAAGCAAGAGGGCCAGACCAGACTAAGTTTCATCATAGATTTTCAAATTAGACTTTTTTTATTATTTTTTTCTAATTAGTTATACATGACAGTAGAATGTATTTTGACACATGATACATAAATGGAGTATAGCTTATTCTTCTGGTTGTACATGATGTACAATAACACTGGTTGTGTAATCATATATGCACATTGAGTAATAATGTCCAATTCATTCCACTGTCCTTCTCACCTCCATACACCCTCTCCTCCCTTCATTCCCCTCTGTATAATCCAAAGTATTTCTCTTGTTCCCCCACCCCCTCATTATAAATCAGCATCCATATATCAGAGAGAATATTCAGCCTTTGCTTTTGGGATTGGCTTATTTCACTTAGCATGATATTCTCCAGCTCCATCCATTTATCTGCAAATGGCATAATTTCATTCTTCTTTAAGGCTAAATAATATTCTGTATACTAAAATTTATTTATCCATTCATCTATTCAAGGTCACCAGGGTTCGTTCCATAGTTTAGCTATTGTGAATTGTGCTACAATAAACATTGATGTGGCTACATATGGTAGTTTGCTGCTTTTAACTCCTTTGGGTATAAACCAAGGAGTGGCATCACCAGCTGAATTTAAGCCAATCTAGATTAAAAGCTAGATTTAAATCAAAGATTAAGAAGTCAGTTTTGTTGTTGTTGTTGTTGCTATTTTTCAAAACTGGATTGAATTAACAGAAATGAGGCATGGTGGCAAGGAGTTGTATTTCTGTAAGTTATACTTTTGTGATGTTGATAACAATACCTACATCTGCACTTATATCAAAGATGAACTCTAGTCTTTATGTAATATTATTGTATGTTCTGAGGCATTATGTCTCAGATCCATCTTTGGGATACATTTATTACTTAAGAAAGAAAGTAGAACTCATGTTTGTTTATCTCTTGTCTGGAACATTTTGTATTGAATAAAATCAAATCTACAAATATTCAAGAATATTAGTGTCAGGAGGTGGATTTGACATATCAGTTAGGAAAACATGCCATGAAGCTATAATTATTAAGGTAACAAAGTGTTGTTTTCATAGAATTTGGGGTAGATTTTTTCCCCATTATTATAAAACAACTCCCAAGAAAATGAGAAGATGGCACACACAATGACCAGCTTCTAGTAAGAGCAGGGAGCTTAGAGAAATACATTTAGAAATCTAAAAGACGAAGGAGATTTTGTGATAGCAGATAAAGGTCAATTTGTGGGTGCCATTGTTCTGAGAGGATTCCAATGAGATTTGAAGAAACAACAAACCACATAGTATTAAGAACCATGATTATGAGAGATGATTGAAGATACTAAATTCCTTACATGGACAAGTATATGTAGGTTGTGAAGAGTGATGGAATTAACATTAATTTTTTTTTAGGAAATAGGAGAAAATTTATAATTTCTGCTCTATTCCTAATTAAAATTTAATCTTAGTTTACAGGAGCAAGCCCTTTGATTTTTTTTAAATATCTTTATTTTATTTTTTATTTATTTTTATGTGGTGTCGAGGATTGAACCCAGTGCCTCACGCATACAAAGCAAGCACTGTACTACTGAGCCGCACCCCGGGCTCCAAGCCCTTTGATTTTAAGGTCTGATTTTATATGTTCAAAATAGTATCATGCAAGCTGGATGTGATGGCATACAACTGTAATCCCAGCAGCTTGGGAGGCTGAAGCAGGAGGATCATGAGTTCAATGCCAGCTTCAGTAATTGAAAGGCACTACGCAACTCAGTGAGACCCTGTCTCTAAATAAAATACAAACTAGGGGTGAGGATGTGACTCAGTGGTTGAGTGCCCCTGAGTTCAATCTCTTGTACCAAACAAACAAAACTAATACCATGCAAAAACTGTTGTGCAAAACATTCTAGTTTTATATGGGGAGGGGTGAGCATGACTCACCATGAGCAAGGGTCTTAGACTCCAGAGTGATCTTTTGAGCGATATAATCACACAAGGGGCTTCTGTCTAAAGGTGGCCTCAAGATAATGCACATAGCTTTATGAACCCATTTCATAACTGTAGAAAAAAATACGGCCAAGTGCTCATTCTTTTTATTTTTTATTTCAATAAAAAGATGAGCTAGTGCTGTGTCAATTTTACTTTAAAATTTCTTTCTCAATAATTTGTAAAAGGATTATTATATAATAGAATAATAGTTATAGTAATAAATTTTTTAAAAATGGAATTTTCCATGTGGCAGGGGTACATTAGTATGGATATAATTAAATAAATGGAAAACTTAAGTATGAAGATGCATTAAATGAAAAGAAAAAATGCATAAATTTTTTTTGCAGTAAAGTAATACCCTTAATGTGCAAGATAATTAATAAAAATGTTAACTCATACTAATCTTGAAAGATTTCAGAGAGCATTTTACATTTACTGTTAGTGAATTTTTAAGTTTAATGTATAAGCGAAAATATATTCTTATTCCTGCAAAAGTTATGATGACTAATAGTTGTGCAAACCTATTTACCATGATTAATATTCATCATTCCAAGTATTCAAAACTGGTTTCAGACTAGGTGTATAGCTCAGTGAAAAGAGTGCTTCCTGAGCATGCTCCAGGACTGGGGTTTGATCCCCAGCACCACACACACACACACACACACACACACACACACACACACTCACACACACACACACAAATACACATATGCACAAACTTAGAAGATAGAGTGCTACTCATTATTGAAAATGTATATGGAACTGTGCACAATATTAAAAAAAATTATAATTCAAAGGTTGAAGTCATCCATTTTCAGAGTACTCTCACAAACAGAGAAAGGCAGAAGACTTTCATTTAGTAAGAGTTGTCCCTACCATTTTCTATGATTAGTAAAAATAACTTAAAATCAAGTAATAGACTGCTCTGTGGGATTTCAGGCAAAACAGCGTTTCCCTGTAGTTGAATTTCAGTGGGAAATTAAATGTGTGTAATATCAAAGATTTAAAGCTTTTACTTGTGAATATTTACTTTAACGCTATGACAAAATATTTTGTTTGGTCCCTTTCCCCCCACTTTACATATATTACTTTATCTCAGAATTAACACAAAGGTCTCTATAATATGTAGTTTTATTTAAAAAAAAAAAACAAGTAAACCTCAAAGAAATAAGTCTGGAGGAGTCTTGAGAATTTTAAATTAAGTTTTTTTGCCTCAAGAAAATACTCAGCCTCCATGAAGAATTCACTAAGCTGTCTTAACCACTTGGATTTTCTAAATTTGGAAATGTGAATGAAGTTTTTCCTTCTTATTTGCCATCATTTGCAGATGAACAAATTCAAACATGCTTTTTTGCTCAACTTCTATACTTAAAACACACAATCATTTCACAACTATGAACTCCAAGTTTAATCACCATGCATTAGTGATGTCACAATTTATTTTAGGCAAGGTAAAGTTTCATTTTTCTTAGCATTTATTTTCCCTTCTCAGAAATAAATTTCCATAATGCACAAACTTCAAATAGGCAGCTTTATTATATTCACTCATGGGTAAGATTCACTATTGAAAAAAAAAAAAAAAGTGAAAATTTCATTATTTTTTTCCCTGTTGTCTGTTTTTCTTTGAAGCACCAAATAGGATATTGATATTTTTTTGCAGTTAAGTTATTTACTTACTGATACTTAATGAGCCGTTATAAAGTGAGCCATATTCCCTCTGTGCATTTCATATAGCTATTACTAGAACTTCTCTTCAGAAGGATTTATCTACTAATCAATATCTTTCTTATTGTGCCATTTCCAGAAGTACTGAAGAGACTTCCCTTCTGAAGCAGGATTGGACTTTCCTCCTTACCCGCATTAACAGTTGTACCATTTGCAGCAGGGACTCTACAGGTGGACTGTGAAGTTTTGTGATGTGCCAAGGTCATCATTATTTTTAGGCATTTCCAGGGAAAGTGAAAATCCCCCAACTGCATTTATAAGTAAAAAACAAAGTGTTCCAGAAATCTGGAACTATACTTTAAACTGTTCTCTTTACTGAAAAACAACATGTCCAGACGCCACTAATGAGATGTTTTTAAATGACTTTTTCTGAAAAAGTATTTTATATTATAAACTCATAGAGGTATAAATAAAAAAAATTATAATTACAATGATGAATATACTCTGAATTCCTTCTCTTTCTTTCACTAAACTTGGAAATTTGGCAGGAATCAAATAGGGAGCAGTAAATTCTCCAAGGATTATACACAAAATTCCTTTTTAATAATAGCACTCTCCACGTGATTATATGTATTTCTACAGATGATTTACAGGTTACAGTCATGCTGTGACCTCTGTCCCAATTGCAGACTGATTAGGCAGAGTTGAATAACATGGACTAAAAACACTGGGCTATTTTCTCTTATGGGGGTCTTTGTTAAAACCTGCTCTCTGAGCCCTCCCAGTTTATTCGCTTGCAAATCACTGTTCCCAAAGAGGTCTTCACTTCCCCAGCCCCAACCTGGAGCCCTGCAGCGCCATCAGCTGTAATATCTTCCTATTTGAGGGACATCTCTTATAAATCAAAAACGCGGAATGGAAACCAATCAGATAGAGAGTTCCTTTGGCTTCAGCTTTCTGCCTGTCTGAGTTAAAAGTGAGGCTGAAGAGAGGCACACTGAGATGCATGAAGATTCAGCTGTGAAGATACTATAAAAAGAGAAGAGAAGGAATGAGACAGAAGCAGAAACAGAATTATCGGTGCTGAGCACGGCTAAACTCAGTTCTGTTACTAAACAAGGTATACGGTTTTTACTCTTTTCTTGATAATATAAGCTATTCAGTTTTTGCTTTCTTAGAATCAAATAGTACAAATATTGCTTTTCTCCCAGTTGCTATATTTTGCTTCTCTCTCTCTCTCTCTCTCTTTCTCTCAACACTTGGAAGCAGGTAAGAATACATTTTGTAGTGCTTAAATAAGACTTGCAAATGCATAGTGATAAAACATGTATTATTTTCTTATTGTACTTTTAGAAAATCTGATATCTACTCAAGCTCCTTATAATAAAAAATGTGCATATAGAATATTAACCTAAAAATAAAAGTAAACTTCAAATTACATTAGAGGCCTTGAATTCCTCTTATTTAGTGTATTTATGCATATTCTTATTATATTAATTGGAAATGGACTTTAAGCATGTTCATAACTTTTGTTTAAATAATTTGATTCAGTACTGTCAAACATAAAGGTATCCTTATTAGTAATTTAATAAGTGACTTTCTTATTCTCAATATTAAAAATGAAATGATACATAAATAGTAAAAATGGATCACATTTAGATGGGTATCAGATGTCAGGATTAAGGTGAGCATTTTACGTGGTAAAGGGGGTTTCTTCAAATATTTGTGGTTCTGACCTGTGTCAACATTCTAAATTATGCTTACTGGCTATACCTGGCAAATACATCTAAATGTCATGAAGACTTGACAGAAAAATCACAGGAAAGGGAAAGTGTCAAAAGTAAAATAGTCATTTTTATACTTGAGCTCATTGAAAATGCATTGATTTGATGGAGTATTGTTCCTTTTTTCCCCACTGTACTCTAATATATACAACTCACGTTAATTATATTTCTTTGCAAGTTCACTAATCTTAAAAAAAAAGCTTGATTAATCAAATTTTACCTGTTAGATTATCAAAATTCAATAATATTTAAAGTTAGATACTGTTAACAGAGACAGGTATCAGAAAATGTTTAAGTAGCAATGATGAAATAAAAGGAAAGTTAAAATTATCTAACTAGCAGATAAGTTCACATTTATTTGTATGGTTACCTTTTGGGTAAGGATTAATAAAATGTGAGGAGAAATCAGTGTTGTTTTCTGGAGATCTGTTGTTATTTATTACCTTATGCTGTAGATATATGAGACTTATAATTTTCTTTCACCAGTCTCCAGAATATTATGCAGTAAGAAGAATTAGTGATTTTGTGACATCAAAAACAGTGGTAACTTTGTAATATATGAAGAAATATTCAATTGTTTGCCTTTGATATTATCTATGAAATTAGAAGTTACCCATTTTAAATATTCTTATTTGGTAAAAAAAAATTCTGCACTCAATAAAAGATGAATCATATTTTCAGATTCCAACACTGACTCATACTCTAGGCAATGTTATGTCAAGTGCAGAACTTGTTTGTTTATGAAACTGGTTAATACAGGTATAAATAGACCCTTTGAAAGAGAAAATGAAATAGCATGCTCTTCCAGCACATAGCACCAAAGAACTTGGATATAACATGAGCAGCATGTATTTGCAGTCCTTTCACCTAACATATTATGGGTTCAGCTGAAGTTTTATCAAATCGAGAGTGCAAAAATAACTGTAAGCACTTAATAGATATGTTGTTGAAATGTCATCAAATCTATATTAATGTGTTTTTAAAAATGAGTAAATATAAGGTAAAGTGCATGCTACAAGTAAATCTAATTCCAGATGTAATAAACAGGAAAAGGTGTGAGAAAGCAAATAGTATTATCAATTTAAAAGCAGTGCACTAACTTCCATTTAAATTAGTACTAATAAAGCAATATTACATAAGCTAATGCTATTGTATAAGAATAAAAACATTTCTTCCATCATTACACTACATGGTAATTAAGGAAATATCTGAAATGGTTTTCATAGTAGTATCAGCAGTTTTATATTTATTTCATTTTTGAAATAAAAAGTGTCTTATATACTACCTATGTGTAGCCACATCCCAATTCAAAGCCAATCTTGAAAGTATGTCTTAAATGTTGTGTTAATAGACTTGATGAACTGTGTATGGATCAGAAGCTCCTCTGAATGTCTCCTTGCATGGAGAGGTTATGGTCTTGCTCTTTCCTCTAGTCCCTGTACACACAAAGCTTTAGTCATTGCTGTGTCTCTTCTGGGCTGTATTCACCACCTGAGATTGTCTTTAAAAATGGAGATTTTTTTCCCTCTTCTTGTTAATGTCTCTTTAGGCATCAATAGTTACTGATGAGTCCTCCCACACCATATTTCAACACTATATGACTGTAGTAAACCAGAATGCTTTGGTGTATCTTTAAATTATATAATATAAATTGTGTGAGTAATGTGGCAATATATTTATTTGAGAAAGGATGAATTATGATGACAGAGAAGTTGACGAATACATGAGAATGTGTTGTAAATAAACATTGACTGTAACTCATTTTCAATGGAAGGAAACAGACTAGATGCATAATTATTTAACATTAATACAAACACAGATGCTTCAATGTAACTGATCATTTGTTTGCTAAGATTGATTTGGAACACTGATTTGTACATTTGACTATAATGTAATTAATCTGATATTTGTAAATTGTGAAACTTTTAAAAATGTTTGATATAACATTTTAAACATGTATACTTCTAAATATCAGGATATATCTATTTATGTATGTATAGTTAACCAGTAATAGTATTAAATGCAGAGTAGGTTTGGGTTTTGGTAAGTTATTAGTGACTAAAACTATAGTTAGATTATTGGGTTTTTACTTCTGAAATAATCTACTTAAATTTAAGTTTTTTTAAGGAAGAAGGAAGAATACTAAATATCACCAGAAGACATAGTTTAAAGTTAGCTTTGTTTGATTTCACATGATGCTGCATTTGTAAACATGATCATTTTTATTGCAACACTTAAGACTTGTTTCCCATGATACAGCAATTTCTTTCTGTGTATCTTACATTTGTTTTTAAAATTGAATTTTATCTTTAAATATATCTTAAGTTAATTCTGTTAATCCCCATGTTGTTATCTTATTTAAAGGTTGAAATAAAATTCTAGAATATCAGAAAAGGGATTTTAAATACCTTCAACTCTGATTTTGCACATGAAAAAACTGAGGATTAGAAAGATTGGTTTAAATATACTAAGTTCTTCAATCATAGATGTATAATGGGCAAACTTATGTAATAACAGCTCACATTTAAGTCTTAAAAAATAGATTAAGACTGACAAATACATAGGTAGGTAGCTATATTGGTAGATAGAAATAACTTCTGTGTAGTTAGAAAGGCCCTCTAAAACTTCTATCTCATTAGATGTTTCATTTCTCTGCCTAGAACCACCATTATCTTCAATATTAAAAATATGGTAAGGAGAGCACAGTGAGGAGAGTGTCCTTACAGCACTTTTATACTTTTTCATTGCTGTCCTAACACGTTGATGAGCTTATCCCTAAATTTAGCACTAGTAAGTGATGGTCTTATAGCCACATTAGAAATGAAAAGTGCTGGATAAAAGCAGTCCCTGGAGTCTAACCAGGAGATTTTATATTAGCACTACCAGGAAACAACTCCCAAACATAAAAGGCATGGTAATGCCTTTTACTAACTGTGAAGGGAAAATGGAAACATCATGAGGTGTTGTTATCAGTTGCTGTGTGTTTTATTTATTTTATTTTTAGGATGAGAGCTAGGATTTTTAGGATAAGAGATGCCAAATGTTTGTTTAAAATGATGTTGAATGTTTCACTTGTTTGTATTTTTTTTTGCTATTTATTTATTTTGGTGAATTATAAATCAATTACAGGAGGAATGAGTCCACTCATGTCTTTAATTTCTCTTCAGAACAAAATGACTCTTGGTCATTCTAGTTATAAAACATCAAAACATACGATTTTTCTCAAGTGTGGTTCAAAATGTTTGCTCCTCACATCCAGTTTTAGAGGATTGCTCTACAATTCTGAATAACATGGTTGATTTTATTTTATTTTATTTTTTAATTCCAAAAACTTATTCAAAGCTGTAATGAAAATACTAGTAACTAATAATTATTTATTTAAAATTGAGTTTAAAGACTTACTATACCAAGGTGCATTGGTTGAAGCAGATATATCTGATGGAATTGTTATTGGATTATGCTGCATTTTCCACACTTCATATATTATTAATAGAATATACAATGGATAAGGGAACTTTCCATCATATTTAGTGAAACAGGATCTTGTGGAAGTCATACAGAATATCAAATAATTCCTACAAGTAGTGTAACAAGGGAGACATCAAAAACATAAGATAATGGGTAGATAAGGCCATAACTCACTTCCTGGGTCAAAAGACATGACAAAAAAAAAATACATACTGCTGTGATAAAACTGGGACATTAGTCCCAAAAGTTCTCAAAGGGAGATTTCTCCTAGATTTTTTTTCTACCAAAACAGGTTAAAGTAATAATTTTCTATAAGTGCCTGAAGTTTTTGTTTGCTTGTTTCTTTTTTCAAAATCTTCACATCTATGTGTACACTTCATCATACAAGAATTAGAAGAAATTTAAATAATTTCACCTGTAATGCTAATAAGGATACAAATAAAACATTCAAGAAAACTTGTAGTTCAAATGACAGAATATCATCTCTATTACCTATAAATATTTCCAGAAAATAAAAAGGGATAGCAAATTCAATTATTTTAACATATAAAATATTTGAAGCCTTTAATAATTATGATCCTGTAACAAGAGGCACTAAAATGCCACTGTTTTTCTGGTCAACTATAGATATACCACAAATAAGTGAAAAAAGTAGTACCAGAACTTTTTTTGTAAGTTATACACAATTATAATCCATGTATTATAATTGACTCAGATAATTATTTGAATCAGATAGACTGATTTTTAAACATTATCCAGAAAACAAATATGTTCACAGTTCTTGAAGTTCCCATAAAAAATATATGTATCTGTCCATCATTTGGTGAGTGGGGAAAATATTATGGAAAGTAAAAATGATAAAGTTCTCCCAACCCAGATTTAAATGTAGATTAGATTCTTATCAGAAAATAAAATTCTTATAATTTTTCATTTGTCAGGAATCTTAATTTTTTTGACCACTTTTCTTGAGGATCAGCTCAATAGGCATTTGATATATTTTTTATTAGTAAATTAACAATTTGCTCCACTAAAATTTTCTTTTGTATTAAAGCCTTCATACTAAGATTGAATCTCATCGCCTTGTAATTAATATGATGTACTGAAGAATTAATAACATTGTGAAGAATAAATACTTTTGTTAATGCTATTTCTTCTAGATTAATTTCACAACTTATTTGTACATTATAAAACAATTATACATGATATACTGGGCATCATTTGGAATAAGATTAACTATTTAAACAGAAATAGAAATTTTGATATTTTTACTATGCCTTCATTTTAGTCTATCTTTTTAAACAAAGGAGTATTTAAGAAGAATCAGGTTTGTATTTCTGAAAATAAATACTATTTTAAAAACTAAATAATTAGTCTACTATTTTAACAGTATATATGCTTATGTATGCAAACGATATTCATCTGACTTTTATATTTTTATTTAGAATTTGGCTCTCTGATTCAATTGTTTGCAATGAAAAATGTTATTATACCTTCACATAAACATGTTTTTCTTTGTCATGAAGAGTAACTTTGGTTAGATTAAAGTAGGAAGTTCTATAAAATATAAATTGTGAATTCTAGTAATTAAGTTATAATTTGAAAACTCACTGTTATTTTCATACATTAAAATGACAAATTTTCTGTTATTTATATCTATATCTTATCTCTCTAAATCTAAGCACTAGACTACATCTTATCTCTCTAAATCTAACATTATCATACATCATCTGATGAGTTCACTAGTTTGGATCTGTGGGCTGTGTTAAATTCAATTTTCAAAAGCTAAGTAAGAGACAGATATTTAAATCAAAAGTGAGTTTGAACTTTGGAAATGGTTATTATTTTAGATAGTTAAAAGAATTGTAACAATAATTTTTGTAAATGAGTATATTTCAGTACGATGCTCTGAGATTATTTTTCAACTGAGATGTGTATATTAAAACCCCCAGGAACCAAATGATAGAACTGGGGAACATAAGTTTTGAGATTCCATAGCACACTCAGTAGCATAGTCACGCAACAGTTCACCTTTAATAAAGATACCTTCACAGACATTTTTTTCTCCCCTGACCTGAACTGAACTCGGGTTTGCTGTTTCATAGATGAAGTTCTGGCTCTGGGATCTTACAACACTTTATTTAAACATGGGTCCAGAGATTTTTCTATTTTATGCTTGAGACTAAACTATGTTTTGGTAGTCTTAAATTGAAATTGATCTTTAGACATATGCAGGGAGTAACAAAATGTTATGTCAGAGTGAAAACATCACTTACATATGTTTTACATTATGTTTTAATGACCATAATCATAAATTACACTTTTCCAAATTTGCAAGAAAATATAGACAAAAAATTGAAATGAGAAATGTCTGAGAAAATCCTACATTAGAATGAAATCCCTCTCCAGATTTTAGGTTTGGAGAAACATAACTATTTATGAAAAAAAAATGTTTTGGAAAATTTGTATTTTAAAGCTGATTTTGAAAAATAACTAATTATTTCATAATTATAAAACATACATACATATTCATAAGATCACAGGTCTCTCTTATTTAGCATTTATATGAAAATGTTCTAAGTGACATTACCATACTACAGTGTATCAACTAATATACTAATAAATACATATTTTTTATCCAGTGCATATGTATATATAATGAATTAATGAGCTACTATTTACAAATACGCAAGGGGGCTGGGAGTTGAAGCCAGGAACTCACCCATGCTAAGCACTTGCTCTGCCACCAAGATGAACCACAGTAAGGCATTATGTATTGAAAGTGTTACATTTATTTTCTCTCACTCTTTTTTTAAAGTAATCTATGAAGAAAGATCTCCACACCCTTCTCTTATCCTTTCTCTTTAGCTTGAATTCTAAATCATTTTGTGGCTATCATAGACTTTATTTGTCTACTTTAATTGAACATTGCCTATTTTTTCCAAAACCCTGACCATGGTTTTATGGTGGTTAGCAGAAAGCAGACACGGACCATCTCCAGCAGTAAACTGAGGTGGTGCATTTTTCCTGTTGCTTGGTCACCTTGAGCTTTCCTACCTCACCATAGCTCTAGCTTCGCTGACCCTTCTGTCTTCACCCTTCAGCTTTTCTTCATTAGCTCATCATTCTCCCCCTCTCCACTTCTCCACTCTAAAGACAGAATATATTTAACTACAAGTGTCTATCCTTCGTAACTTGGCTTTCACTCTGGGAGATGATTCAGTGTGTAACAGAAAGTGACTTTTGCAACATGAAAAACTCCTTAGATGCCAGGATTGAATAAAAAATTGTCAATATAGTTCATGACCAATTTTAGAAACTCCTCTCCTCTGCTGTATCTCTCTATATTTTCACTGTCTAATTCACTGGAAATGGGCCATTTAGGGAGCTGAGAATTACCAAAATCACATTCTCTTTTGTTTCCTTTTCCATATTTTTATTGTTGCATTGTAGTTGTACATAATGGTGGAATATATTGTTACACATTCATATATGTACACAATATAAGATATAATTTGGCTCATAATCTCCAGTATTTCCCCCTTTCCTCCCCTCCTCTCTCTCTAGTCCTTTTCTTCTATTATACTAATATTTAAATTTAAATGAGATCCCTCTCCCTCACCTTTTTTTTCCCTTTTTCTCTCTAGTTTCCACATGTGAGAGAAAATCACATAATTTTAAGAGACATAGTAAATCAAGCAGAAGCATCTCACTAATAAGAAGACTGATGAGTCCAGCATTATATCCCACCATGTACACAGCTACTTGAGTACTTTGGAGAACTCTTCATTTTTTAAAAATGAATATTTAAAAGTTAATCTTACTGCAAGTGGTTGAGAAGAGAAAGTTTGTCAACATATTCTTTACATAGACAGTATGGCTGCAGGAGCCCCATACCTGATACATTCAATTTTTCAAACTAAAAAAAAAAAAAAATTTCTCATATTCTACTTCAATGTGGTAAAAACATCAGTCTATCTTGAAATTTGCAGGTGCAATAGGAAACAGTGTTTCCCTATCACTACAAGCACAAGAGTCATCCTCAACCTGTAGATGCTTGTGGAGAAGCCTATTCAGATATGTCATGGGCCCTTCATTTTCCTTTATTACAAACTGATAATAAGGAAAAAGCCTTTTATATTATTCATAATAATTGATTAGTCCATCTGTTGACTGATCATTTAATTTTCTTACATTTGAGTTTACTCCTTAGTGAAACTGCTGTATCCAAAGTATGTAACTATAATATAAATTGCATTTGGTCTACTGGGTGCTCTACTGGGAAGGTCACATTCAGATGGAGACAGCAGTTGTTTCCAAATAACTTCAACCTTTAGACATTTCTTTTGGCCATCATGTCAAAATCTGCTTGAAACTTCCCTCCCCTCCCTCTCCTCCTCCCCCTCCCCCTCCCACTTTGCCTCCCCCTCTCCCTCTTCCTCTCCCTCTTCCTCCCCCTCTCCCTCTCAGCTTTTCTTTTATTATTTTTTCCCCTTATATAGCTTGGAATTCATCTAATAGCATTAAATGCCTTTCCAATAACCATTAATTTTTTTTCAAATAAAAATTTCCCCAGTTATTTTTCTGATTATTATACATTCTAGTTACTGCAATTTATAAATAGCAGCATTTTATAGATTACTCTATTATTCTAAATTAATCCTGAATGAAGGTAAGTCTCATTTTTATATTGTTCCTAAATTTAAATTAGTAAATCTCATATGAAACACAGAGCACACAGTAAGTAGAACTATTTAAAAGAGTTCTACAATAAATAGAATTATAAAAGCTACTTTTCAAATTAGTTCAATACAATTTTTAAAAATTTTCTTCCTTGTTTACAAATGACCTGCATAGAGAAAAAAACTTCTTCATAATTTGTAATCATGTCTTACAGGTTATATGATATAAATTCTGAGAGATATAACCTTTGTCAAATTATATTTTGGTCTTTCACTGTCTATCCCTTTGTCCTAGTTCTTGTTCAGAACTTCAGCATCTTGGGAATGTGTGTTTATGTGTGTGTGTGTGTGTGTGTGTGTGTGTGTGTGTGTGCATGCACGTGTGCATATGTGTGTGTATGCAGTACTGGGGATTCAACTCTGGGGCACTCTCCCATTGAAACACATCCCCAGTACTTTTATTTGTTTGTTTGTTTGTTTGTTTGTTTGCTTATTTTGAGACAGGGTCTTGCAAAGTTGCTGAGGCTGATCTCAAACATAGTCCTCTTGCCTCAGCCTCCTATGTCCCTGGCATTACAGGCTTTGGCTAAATTGCCTAACATCTTTTTATATTATTTGAACAGCCTTTTAATTATGTACAATTCTTTTAACTACTGAGACATTCTTTATTGTGTAATTTTGTAAATTAGGGATCAGTCCAAGCAATTTTTCTCTCCTTACACTTACCACCCCCACATCTCTTCCACTGATACATCAGCTTTGAATTCAAGATTCCTGCAATTTACTTTATCTTATATTTGTGGTTTTTCCTGTCATTTCTAAGTCTTAAAAGCATAATGTCTCAATTTATATCTATATGTTGGCACACAGATGTATACTTGAAACACCAAATTTTGTCAAGAAATATTTGAATAATTGAATAATGTCCATGCATGACTTCAAAATTGCTCTAATCAAAATCTAGTAAATATCACTTCAGTCAAACCAGATATTATGCTTCATTGGTATAAATATTATACCCATTATGCTTTATGGGTGGGGGGCTACTTACCCATCCCTGTCTCAGATTCTTTTTTTCACATTACTCTGTTATTCAAATATCATTTCCTCTACCATTCCATTGTAACAGTGGCTACCAGTTATTATATAGTATATTTGTCCCTATCAATATATTCTAAATTTAGGAAGTAGACTCTGAAATCTTATTTTTACCAAAGAATACTAGAAAGCTTGGTCACAATTTATCTGAGAGTCATTACCTTAAAATGTAGGTCTCAAATGGTCAGAATTGGTTGTAGAACTTTTAAAAATATAATGTCTATGATTGAATACAAGTTAATTGGGAGAAAGTCCATAGCTTTCATACTCAAAAAAGGTATGAATTACTTACAATTAACATATCAAACTTCATTTTCAATTAAGACACAATTTTATTGGAATATAAAAGAAAGTACACAAGGTTTATGAAGTGAATAGACCCATGATCTCTTTCAGATTTCCACAGTTACTTATTCTGTTTTATTTGTAGGTTATCTTCACTTCTCGGTGCAAATTATAATAAGCACAAACTTTAGATAAACAATGTTTTGTGGTTAGAAAAGACAGCTTCCTGTGGTCAAATATCTTACTTGTAAAACTCCATTCTCCTACAGGCCTCAAATGTAAATTCAAGAAAATAAATTTAATATCCACAAGCTCAAACTTTTCTGTGCAAAATTCAGGTACTGGTGGTATTTATAATTCAGGACAAGATGAAGAGATACAAAATGGATTCTACTGTTATTATTATCTTAGAATGTGTTCCTTGGGTTCATGATATCTGAACCTGACCATGGAAAGTTATTGGAATCCTCTATTTGTATAAGTTGGAATGATACTTTGTTTTATTTAATGAATAAAATTGATTGTTTTGATAGTAGGAGAAAATTGAAATTAGGAGAATTTAGAAGTAAGTTTTATATTATGAATACAAATATTCTGACAAAATATGGTTCCTTAAATGTATGTATCATACAGTGGAAGTATTCAAATTTTGAATTATTTTGTGCTTCAAGTTTATACCATATTGAAATTAATATAGAATATTTACTATCACAGAATATTACCAACTTTACTGCTTAAAGTTTAAATAATCATATTATTCACAGATCTTAGAAATGTGAATGAATTATTGCAGTCTTTTAGACCAATGGTAATAAAATTTTATACTATTTCATATCATCACATATTTTAATGCCAGATATTTAACTTTCCTTTTCTATCATTTTTATTCTTTTGAATTATATTAATAATGACTGCAAAGTAAATGACATTTTTACCTTAAAATGAACAGTGCATATAAAGATGGTTTATGTGTGGAAGAATTTTACTGTGGTTTAAACAAAACAGGTAATAATTGCATATGTGTGAGCAATGTTTACTAAAAGTAGCTTAACTGTTATATTTGTGGTTAATTGTAATACTTTGATAGTTGCCTTTATGCTCTATAAATCAGCTATTGCTATTTATAAAATATATAAAATCTTAAATTATATTATTGAATATATTTGCCCTATAATCATAGTTACAAATAATTTTACTCAACCTTCACTATAGATAAATATTTTTCTGGGTACTGAAGTTATAGAAATGAATGTTATATAAGGAGTTTTAAGGTATTCTGAGGTACTTTCCAGACAATTATACAAATAATAAATAAGACAATTATAGGTATTAATGACTTGTGGAAATAGATGGAGTGATGGAAAGGTACTGTTGGATTTGGTGAAACTTCCTGGAGGTGCTGGAGGAGTTTTCTTTGAGAAAGTAACATTTAATGGAGAGGAGCAAAGAATGGAGAACAACATTTTAGGTGGCATAAATATTGGGTGTAAGTGTAGAAGTATGTTAACAGAATTTGCTTATTTTATAAATAGTTTTAATTAATTTAACCACAATTTTATGTATTACTTATTATAAATTTATGTTTTGGTGAGCTTTTTCTTTGCTGTGACCAAATCACCCAATAAGAACAACTTCTAGGAGGAAACGTGTATTTGAACTCATAGTTTTAAAGGTCTCAGTCCAACTTTTTAAGCCCTTGAAGGAACTAGCTAGAAATTCTTTAATGATAGTCCATGGCACATATTGAAAGGTTTATACCACTTGTGTAAAAGAAACAATTATAATGACACTGTTCTTTCTGAAACTGACGTGGAGATAAACATGTTTTTACTCATAGCTGATAAGCTACACATTTTGACTAAAATGTTATGAAATGAAAATAAGGCCCAATTTAAATTTTTAATAAAAGTTCAATAGCTATTTTCCAAGAGGGAATACAATGTTGTTTTGGGGGCGTGAATTGTGTAGTTCTAAGTTAATCCTTAGGAAAGTTCATCATTGCTAAGTTGTCAAAATGATTCATATGCCCTTTTGGAAATGATAGGGTATTTATGACTTTGGTCTGAGGCAAACTACACCTCTAACTTTCTATTTCTCTTTTTATACCCCACACACTTTCACCCTTGTTTTGAGCTACACAGTAGGCAACATCTCAAGTTTACTTAAGTATTAACTATAGTGGGTAAGAGCTCAGGTTCTGAGTCAGAAATGTTTGCTTTATTTCTTTCTTCTTCTGTGGTTTCAATGTATTTTATCTTCCTAAATCTCAGTTTTCTCACGTAGAAATGTAGATAATTCTAATTTTCAGGTTTGTCAATAATTGTGTTAAAACATTCATCAAAGTACTTATAATAGATAGTAGTCTTTAAATCATTTTGTGTGTGTGCACTAGTTACTTCAAATTGTATAATAAACCCATTTGTTTAAACTCATTATATGTGTTTCTGCTACTATAAAATCATGCTATATTTTTACGCTGCTTATACAAACTAATATTTCACTATATTGAGAAATTACATAATATAGATAATTTAGTTAATACAACTGACCAATCATTTCTAATAAAAAACAGGTAAGTCAGTTTGACCATTTTAATGATAAATATTGAGATAATTTGAAAAGTAAATAATTCTAATTTCTAATAAATCTGTACTCAATTTGGGAATACTAGATTTTTTTAAAAAAAGAACTTAAAGATCATTTAATTCTTTGAGAGGTCATTTATTATCATCTTTACATAAATCTGTATTCTTGGTTATTATTTCATCAGTTTATGTCTTGACAAAAAGCCTCTTTTAGACTGGTCAGATAATAGAACCACCAAGCAAACCTAGAAGAAATTGCTATTCTTAACCAGTTTATCAGTGGCATTCTGAAAATAGTAACAACTTAACTGTGGAAGAGAAGCTCCCCTAAATCATAAAAGAGCAATGTCCTCTGCTTTAATGTGGTTTCTTGAGAAACATAACAATAGGAGTATCTGATAGTCAATTAAGCATTTCACTTTCACAGCCTATTTACATGAAAATAAATTATTTATAGTAAATTATGTCTTGTGATTTCCTATTGGAGTGAAAGATTTCTGTTTGATGTTCCAAAGGAAAAAAAAATCTATTCATTTATTAAATTAATTGCATTATATAATATCATTTTTGCAGGAAAGTACTTTCAATTTTATTTTACTTTGGCAAAGAAAGCTTATTCTATAATGATATCTTGCTAAGGTCTATAGGGAAAATGTTTGTACCTACATTGGATATTCACACATAATATCAGTTCATATAATCTCTTTGCCAATGATTTTGCTGAAGTCATATAAAATCATATATATATATTCCTGGGTTGTATTTTATATATGCATCATATTTTATTCTACTATAAAGGGTGTTTATATACATGGATGCAGCTTCAGTATTGTTGTTCTTATATATATATAAGTTTAGAGAAAATCATGTATTTCAAGTTCCCGGAGGCCTGTATGATTCCACTCCTTCCTTTGTAAGACTTAAATTTATAAAGAAATTTTTACTTAATATTTCATCAAACTTTCATAATTTGCTTTTATTTTTTATGACTGAAAATGTTTTCTTTTGGTAGAATACAAAATTTTAGAACATAAGTTAATTACTGTCCATTAATATGTCAATAAAATAAGTGAGCATCTGACCCAGTTAAATTTGCATCTAAAACGTTTTTCAATTCATATTTGAAACAGCTTGAAAATCTTACATTCATAAAACTATGCTACTTAGCACAATGCTTTAGCTCCCTCTTTTGGATGGCCCAGATTACAATATGCAAATAGGTGAAAATGCCCTAGCACATTTCCACAGACATGGAATAATATATGATGCAATATTTATTTCATTATTAAACTCTGTCATCATTTTCATCAGTATTCACATAGCCAAAATTATATCTTTAAGTAATTTTACAAGTTGAATGCTCATTGAGCATTTTATTTTAATGCTATTTTAAATAATAAATTTTTGATGGAAGTGTTTTAAAAAATACTATTTGAAATGAATTAATAGATACTCAATTTTGTAAGGACTTAGAAAAAATGTTTCTCCAAATAATATATTTGAGCTCAGATAACCCATAAATCAAGTAGCAATTTTCCATAAAACAATTCAAACACCAAGAAAGACTTTGAGATGTTCCCAGATGTTACATATTTCACAAATTATTATTTTAAATATTTTTACTATTTTCCTCAATGATTTAAATAATGGCACACAAAACAATATATCAATATGTGTAAAACAGAAACTTCATGCAATATATATACATATGTACACACACATATAACAAAGTCCTAAATATATTTCTTTTTCTATTATAGCATCATGACATAATTTAGTGCTGAAACTAAAGCAATACAAATTGATAAAAATCAAATATCACATTTGGTTTTAAGCCTTTAATTTTTTCAGTGAACTATATATATTACTTTATTTTTAAAGTTTAATAACAACAAACATAATTTGCACTTTAAAATACAGTAATTGATGGAATAGTTGCATTCCAGAAAAGAGAAAGACTGTTATTTTATTTATTTACATATTTATTTATTTCTTGTCGTTGCAAATGGATAGAATGCCTTTATTTTATTTTTGTTTATTTTGAAGTGGTGCTGAGGATCAAATCCAGTGCCTCACACATACAAGGCAAGTACTGAGCTACAGCCCCAGCCCTAAGCTGTTATTGTAATTATTTAAATGTATAAATGCATGGTGTATTTTTATTTTTATTTACTTCCAATTGAAATTTCTTTGCTTAGTCATTATTTTGGAAAAAAACAACAACTTAAAATTACCAAATGATGTTTAAGTTGTGATTGTCATTAGTATATTTAAAGTAATGTAAGTAAACAATTAAGACAATTAAATTTCCACATGAAATTCATACAATTGTATTTCCATTTCTCAAAATATTTTACACTTATATTTTGAAGTGCACATGTTATTATCAAGTATATAAAATAATTATAATGAAAATATCAATCACCCAATAACCAAATGAAATACAATTTTATTTTATACATTCCCCAGATGTTCACATCATAAACCCAGCCTTCCAATATTATAATACCTCTCCTTGAGTTTTATATTTTACAATAATTTAGATTTTAATCATGTTTTAAGAATTTGAAAATATAAAATAAATTTCCATTCTATAAGCAGTAGATTAATACTAGTAATATATTCATACAGGAAATAATTATCTTATTTGGTTTTATTTTCTCTCTCTTTTAAATATAATATTATTTCAAAGGATTTATAAAATTGATCTCAATTGTTTTTATTTACACACTATTTACCCATTATTAATTGGTTATTTTTTTCTCAATTGAATCTAAGTTGTTTACTCCCTCTTCATACCAATTTTTCTGCCTTATGTGTTCTGTGGAAGAAGAAATGAATGTACAGATATACAAAAGTTTTGCCATAAGCTTCATTTTACCATATGCAAATGATAATATGGCTATTACATTGCAATAAACTTCACAAAATAACATCATATCATAAAAGTAAATAATTACAGCATTTGCTAATGTTGTCTCATGATAGAAAAATGGCAAAATAAAATATAAAAGAATACTGGGATTAATTTTAGGTTATAAAAATGTGTTAAATATTTTTTGGGTATCTAGTAATAAGGCTTAATATGTGAGGTCCTAGATTCAATCTCCAGGACCACAAAAAAAATCATATATTTCTATGTCATATAAAAATTAGAAGATGAGTCCAATATTTTGGAAAAATCGAAAATTTTATAAATCAAACATTTAATTACTTAGGGTCAGACTAAAAGCATTTGTATCATAGATGTCTGATGCTCCATTATTACCAATATCTGCATCTTTCAGTCTTTTTTGCCACATGTAACAGAAGGTATATACCTAAGCTTTCCAGTTTCCTATAATTGTCTTTTTTTTTCTTAACCAAATACCTAATCCTAATTCCACCTAGAAAAGTGAGTCAATCCCAGAATTTATGTCCTTAAAATAAGAGTGCTTCTAAAACTCTATATTTCACCTATTTCCAGTTATGATTAATGACAAACCTTCAAAGTTGATTTTGATACTCAAACCCAATTAGCCCTTATTCTTTCCCTCAGTATTACTAAGATCTACTAGTAAATTTATATACATATATATGAACATATTTAAGTGTATATGTATATTCATACTTAAGTATTACAATTTAAAGGTGGGGTGACGGATAAAGATTATGTAGAGGACACAGGTTCCCAGGAAAGAGAATACTAAAATCCAAAACATCATTGCTAAATCTCAATTATAATTTCTGGCATGGATTCCGGACTTGGCTGCAAGTAGCTGGGCTATATCTCTCCTAACAAGTATTATGTGGCAGGAATTTTAATTTGAAAGTCCAGAAGCCTTAATCCTCAGATTGTAGAAAATGATTTTTAAACATAAAATAATACACTGTAATTTTATTAGTCCAGAGATGCCAGCATTAAAAAAAAATACACTGTTAAACAGAATTTTTTATATCTTGGTATGATACATGAACATTTGGATTTCTCTATTATAAAATGTAACATGAGCAGTTTAGCTATTAAAACAAATACTATTATTGTTAATATTTATCATTAATTATAAGTATGTTTAATTAATTAAATATTTTGTTGTTAAATCAGGACTAAACATATATGTGAGTATATATATATATATATATATATATATATATATATATATATACACACACATATGTATGTATGTATATATACACACACATATGTGTATATATGTGAGGAATATTCTATACATAATATGTGAGAAACAAGTTGCTTATAGAAAATAATAAATAATACTATTTGTATCTTTCAGTCTTATCAGTAACAATGCCTATTTTTACTATTCTGAAAGGTAAGATTACCTTCACATACATAAATTTCATAAAAATTACCAATGTGCTTCCCAAAATGTAATATCAATGAAAAGAGAAAGAATACAAAACACATGCACAACTACAATAGAACATACATTAAAGCTTCTGTATATGAATCAGACAGACATCAGTGCAGATATTATCAGGAGTGCTGGATTGGGGTTTAATAACCCCTCACTGGTCTTGCCTTTTAAATGTGTCTTTCTGAAATGCTTTGCTATTAATGAATTTCTAAGCAAAATGAATGTCAATCTTTCTTTGACTTACAATGTAGTTGGAAATTTACGTATTCTATTCTAAAATTGTTACAAAATAGATCTAATAGAGTGTTAAAAATTTAAGTGAAATAATGAATACCGAGTTAGGTCCTAGAATCAAAAAGTAAAAGATATCTACAGACATTTCACCTGCATGAATATGGGACACAAGAAAATGCTTCAATGTTTGGAGTTTCCCTGAACCATGCAGAGTACTTGGCATCCCTGATCCCTGTCCTCAAAATTTTGTAAACCAAAATAGAGAAAGATTCACTTTGAGCAAATTTTTCAAAGACAACCTGGGGGACTTTCTGATGTAAATATGAATGGAAAACACAAGGGTAATTTTGGTGTTAGGAAAACAATAATGCCAGAAATAATGACAACGAGTCTCAATTATCTAAATTCTCTCTGCATCTGTGTCTTTCATATACACATATACACATTCTCTCTCTCTCTCTCTCTCTCTCTCTCTCTCTCTCTCTCTCTCTCTCTCTCTCCTCTCCTCTCCTCTCATTTTTTCTCTCTCTCACTGGAAAGAAGATATGTACTAGGATTTAGTGGGCCAGAATTTGGAAGACCAAGTTGATCTTTCTGAGTCTCAATTCTTTTTTCCCTGTACAAAGGACTCATAATAGTTTTCCTTATAGATGATGTTCATCTGCCATCCTTAATTAAATGTACATGAGAAGCATGTATTTCCTATGAAAATGGAAATACAGGACAGAAATAGTATTTTTGAAAAAGTACTTTGACATTTGCATGACAGAAACTGACAAAAGTGAGACTGAGTAAAACTAGAAAGATGACATGAAGAGTTTTGAGGTGATGAGTTCCTATTGTTACTAAAGTTAATGTTCATACTGTAGGAGAAGAATAGTATTATGGTTTGGATATGAGGTATTCCCTGAAAGCTCCTACACTAATGCAGGAATGTTCAAAGAGACATAACCTAATCTTCTAATTAATTCATTTATTGGATTAATAATATGAATGATTGAGTAGTAACTGTAAGCAGATGGGCTGTGGCTAGAGGTGGGGCCTGGGAGATATGCCCTGGAAGGGTATATCTTCCTTTCAGACTCTTCCCCACCCTCTTTCTGCTTCCTGCAATTCATGAAGAGAGCATGTTTTCTCCTCTATATCCTTCTGCTCTCATGGTCTGTCACCCAGAGCATTGTAGTCAGCCCACCCTGAAGTGAACCCTTGAAACAATGAGGTAAATGGAATTTTGATAAGTCAAAATAACTTTTCCTTCTCTAAGTTGTTTTTGCCAGGTATTTTGGTCACAATGATGAAAACCTAACTTACAAAGGATGTTAAAAAAATCCACAAAAACAGAATTTGATAACACTGGCTTCCATAATTTCCCTTGATATTAATGCAATCATTTAGAAAACTGCCAAAGATTAATACTAAATGAAGAGAAAAAAATACCTTTCCTTGCTTTCAAACAAAAAACAATGTTCTTTGAAACTTTTTGTCTGCTTCTTTAATTTTTATCAGTCTCAAAAAATCCCATTAATAAAAAAACATATTAAATGTTTTTGACTCTTAAAAGCATTTCTACTTGTTGAAGGTAATTTTATTTAATAATATCTACAATATTTTCATATTATTTTTTATTTAAAACTACTATTGTAGGAGAAAATTATGTACCATCAATGCTGAAATTTCTCCATAAATGAATAGAACCAAATCCTCAGATTTTTTAATGCAGGACTTCAGCACCCAAACATTAACTGTATCTTCTTATGTCATGAATAAAATAAGAGATTTTTAAGTACAATGGCAAAATGGGCTTACCTTCTGAATTGAGGGCAGAATATAATGTATAAGGTAAGGAAACATTTTACAGAAATCTCAATTGTGTTCATATTATGAAATTCTGTAATGGTAACATCTTTTTATTGAATGATAATCTCTCTCATGTTCATTTTTTACCCTACCCATAATAGAGTATATTGATTATCTTATAATGCTATAAAACTGGATTGTGAATATGTCCAAAATCCATACTTCTGACAAGTTTCTGGAAAACACTCTTGGATAAAGTTTATTAATAGAAAGCACTAGAATTCCAGTACTATCAGAGATTTATTAAGAAATTATAGTTTTCATCTCTAAGAGTGGTTTTTAATTAAGAAGTGAATAGTGGTTATTCATGTTAGAACATGCACCAAATATTAAAGAATAGGTTATTTTGATAATAATTATATAAGATACCATCACACATTTGAATATGCCTCAATCTTCACAGTCCCTCTTCCTATTTACCTACATCAGTTCTCTTGATGATGATGTCTATTAGATCAGAATGACAATATCATTAACTTAAAATAGTGTTGCACTGTATTATTATCAGGAGATAATGGCATGGTGAGTTTTCTGAGTGCCACTGTTGACACAGATGACCCTCAAATGCTTAATAAGCAGAATCTTATTAGAAAGACAGCTGTAAACGTAGTGACTTTCATTTGTGAAAGCCTTTTTGTCAACTGTTTGACAGAGTACATGGTTAGGATATTATGCAGCAGAAACATGAATTAAATAATGCTGGGAATCTATATTGATATTTAAAGAATGAAAACTTATATTTTAGATTTTATTTTTATTTTATTTTATTTTTAGTAATGGACAACTGTCTAAGAGGCAAGCATTTGAAGTTATTTTAGCTTTGATAAATATATTTCATTTTAGTATTTCATATCTCTAATGCCCAATGTGCTACTTAAGTAACAGTTAAATGTTGCTTTGGTAAATACATAAAAAATCTAGTGAACTGATTTTATTATGTGGCAGTTAAATGAGTCTCCCACACAGAAGACTCTATACATAGCAAGAGATATAAGGAATTTAAATAAGGTCTGATTTTAGAAGATGAGCACTGATGATTTTTTGTCTAATTAGATTTTTCTTATGAAAGAAAAGATGTGTTATGGTCAAGATTAATAGTGAGAACATGATCATTTGAGAGAAAAATAATAAATTACTTACCTTTAGAAGTGTCTCTGTCCTAAAAGAAATATTGCAGTCCTCTATTAATCTCCTTAGTTTTGTAGTAATGCTCTCTTAAACTTAGATATTTTAAACTTTAAAGTGTTTTAGAAATGGATTCCAATTATATGAAATAAGTGCAAAGTTAAAGAAAACATGTCTGAAGTGGGGAAATAATCCACCAAAATTGTATGTCCCATTGTTTCCCCAATATATAGAGCACAGATGACACATGGAATCTCTTCAAGTCTTGGTGCAGTATTCCTCCTACAAACCAGATCATAATTCTACATTAACCTCTTGGGATGTGAAAAGGATAGCTAATTTTTATTGTAAAACATTTTAGATTCGTGGGTTCTTATTAATCTATATCAACATAGATTGTCTCTATGTCTATCCAAGACTTTATCTACATCTGTATTGATATTTTATATTTATATGAGGCCTATATATTGGGTATCACATGCAGTCCCCAATAAATCATATCAATGCAAATTTTACCACACTATCTGTTACATGATATTTTAATCAGATTCCTTGTTTGATTCAGCCAAATCAATTTATTATAGAAAAAGTTGGAATTAACCTGTTCTAACCATCTTATTAACTCTCAACATTCATATTTAGATTGCAGCTTATCAGTTACTTTGTGGGCACCAGAAATATACTCTCTGATGATAAATCACAGCTACCACTGACAAAAGACTTAATACACCCATAGTGTCAGGAAATCAAATATGTTATGTATATATTATATCTTATAGCAAGGGAATATTTAATTCTTACCCAGTGAAGCAACTTTCTTTGTCTCTTCTAGTGTTTACTAATTTGGCTTGTGGCATAATTTCTTCCCCCTTCACAGTTCTATTTTCCCTCTATGCCTGTGTATTTTTCTCTTCTTTTAAGAACATCAGTAAATTAAATTGGGGTCCACTTTAATTCAGGACGACCTCACCATAACAGAGTTATATCTTTGAAGATACTATTTCTGAATAAGATCAAATTTGCAGGTTCCAAGAGATGGTATTTTAACATATCCCTTGGGGGTTCATGATTCAACCCAAAACAAGAGTTTTCACATGCTTTTGAAGTAATCTTCAGAGCTTTTGACCATATTTCTGGAATTAAATGTGTCATAAAAAGTTGGGGTGTAGGTAAGAGAGAAATGCATATGTAGTTTGTATGAGGACAGAGGTTTGATCCCTAGCACTGAAAAAACAAACAAAGAAGCAACCTGTTGTGGTTTCGATTTGTGTTATCCCCTATAAACTCATTTGTGAGACAGTTTAAGAAGGTTTGGAGGTGAAATGATTGGGCTAAGCCACTTTAGTTCAATCAGTGACTTAATTCCCTCATAGGGATTAACTGAGTGGTAACTGAGAGCAGGTATGGTGTGGCTGAAGGAGGTGGCTCACTAACTAAAAGATGCCTTTGGGATTCAATTTCATCATGGTAAAGAGACCTTTCTCTCTGCTTCCTGATGCCATGATGTCTTGCTTCCTCTGCCACATTCTTCTCCCATGACTTTCTGCCTCACCTAGAAGGCTGAGAAATGTAGAAGGTTGTTTATGGACTGAGATCTCTGAAATTTAATCCTTACCCTGGGATTCTTCTAGCCTATTGAAAGGTGAGCACAAATGAAGTTGTCTCTTCTCTGAGTAAAGCTTAAGAGCTGTGGGACAGACATGTTCCCTCTTTTCTCTTGGAGATCACAGGAGAATGTGATGGAACTTCCTATTCAAAATTCATGATAGTGAATTTTGTCAGGGTTTCTTAGCAAAACCACAGTGTGCATACAGACTGAGCAAGAATAAATATTTGCTTTGAAAGCCACTGTAATTTTGAGAGCTATCTGTTATTACAGCATAACCAATCTCACTGCAACCAGTACATAACTATCTACCAAAAGTCATAGGCTTTCTTAAAGAAAAAAATATAGCATTAGCTTAAGACAAAGACAATTTTTTCAGGGTCTCAAAAGATGGAAATCCACTTCAGGAAGAAGGATAATATTTTGTAAAATTATAACTTGCGATAACTTTGGAGAAAGATTCTGGATTCTGTAAACTTGCACTAGGAGCATATTGAAAGGAGAATATTATTAGTTTGCACTTGTAACTATATCAATATCTTTGAAGTATTATATAATAAAGGGAGGTATTCAGAAATGCTTTTGCTAGATTGCTGGCCAGAAGGTAAGGGGATGAAGATGAAGAACACATGGGAAACTATCAGGAAAATGAAATAGGGCTACTCTTTCTGATACTTTTTCCTAAAACACATAAGGATACATTTTGTGCATAACTGGCTATATCATTTAGCATAAGGGCAAATATTGAATGATTCTGCTTCTATGCAGTATTACAAGTAGTCAAACTCATAAAAGCACAAAGGAGAGTAGAAGTTTCCAGGGGGCAAGGGCATTGAAAAATAAGTATAAATGCTTTTCAGTGAAGTTACTTTTTTGTTATGCAAGATGAAGATACTCTGAAGATCTTCTGGATGACATCATGCCTATAGTTAATAAGAATGTACTGTACAATTAACAAAAAAAAATGTTGAGATAGATCTCATGTTATGTGTGGGTGTTTTTCTTTAATATCACAATAAAGTAAAATGAATACCTTTGTGTTAAAATGGGTTATTTGAAATCTTGTAGCACAGAGAAATTCAAGAGAACAGCAATTGCATCTAATTTTAAACTTCTAAATGTATTACATAAGCAAAATGAAGGGCACTGCTAATGGTTCAGTCCCCAGTAAAACCTTTTCATTGTACAAAATTTCTCATGTTAAGGTTGTGACTGGTCCAATAAAGCTGAGGAGTGGTAGTAAAAATTAAATAAATAAATATAGAAAACCTAAGAAATATGCTTAAAAAGACACTGTCTCTGTGGTGTGTCTCTTGATATTATGAAATTAGAATCAAATAGAGAAGAAGCCTGTGGTTTTAGAGAGTTGTCTTGCTGAATAAACCATCAAACAAACAAAAAATGTCTGATCTCATTGAGCTTAAAATGCTGTGAGGTCCATCAACTTTCACAGCTAGTGTGTGCATAATGTCTGTGGCCTTCCACAGGTGTGGCCAATAAGGCTACTGAAACAATTCCAAAAGGTGAAGGAAGACAGAGAGCCCTAGACAGGGGAGCCCTTCTTAGTTAGCAGAACTGAAGACTGAACTCAGCTCAAAGCTTCATTCTTCACTCCTGGGTTACAAGGGCATGTAACAGGTGTTCAAAATGGCTGTGGCAATGAGAGGAGTTGAGGAGGAGGGAGGTTGATCAGTGGGGACAAAGCTATAGTTAGAGAGGAGTGAGAAGTTCTGGTGTACTGTTGTATATGAATGGTGTGCATAATGGTAGATCATGATAATGTATATTATGTTTTCTTTTTAAAATCTAAAGAAAAGATTTTTAATGTTTTTTACCACAAAGTAATGATGCAGTTTGAGAGGATAAATTATGTTTAAACTGATTTTAACATTGCACAGTAAATACATATGCTGAATATCACATAGTATCTGGTCATAACATTTATTTATATGTTTTTACAATGTCACTTAAATAAATTCAGTGTACAAATTGCTATGAATTACCCTGTGTTTCTCTTCTCCTTTCAGAAGAAAGGTATTTATGGTGCTTACAGTGCCCTTCTGTCACCACTGTTTATTGCTTGTGGGGGAAAGCAGGTACACTGTCATTTGGTTCATAAATCTCTTGGTCAGGATCTTTCTCTGAACCTGATGCAAAAATTATTGCCTCTTACATATCCCTGCATCTCGCCCTCCCACTCCAAACACATTGAATCAATATACAAACTATCAAACCCTTCAACTTGCACTTCAGAACAAACCTGAATGTGGCTCAGATGACATTTTAAAATATTTTCTCTAAGATGAAGAGTCAGCCTCATATTTGCTAACCAGGAATTCAGTGCCAGGATCATCTGTGCTATTTACCAACTATTTCTATATCTGAGGGCATGATGGGAAGATACTTCACACGTCTTGGAAGTTAGACCAAGAAAAATGATCTTATCATTTTTTTTTTAATTTGATGTGTACCTATTCTGGGTGGAGTTATTATAAAACTTAGTCCAAATTGCAAGACATTTGTTTCCTACCTTAGCAAAGTTGAAAAACATGATACTTGTAATTGTATTACACATGATGAGCTTTGGTGATCTAGGTCTTTAGGTTTTTGGATTGACTTCATAAGTAGGATCTGAATGGAACAAAACATCATCTACTACATTTTACTATCTACTATAAATGTGCTTATGCCTTTAAAATGATTAATGTAATAATTTATAATGACCAGCTTCAATTTCATTTGTAGTTCCCTGGGTAACTGTATTTACATTAACTGTATTTAAAATTCATTCTATTCAAATGTTTTATTTAATCATTTTATAAGGTAAGGTTATGATTCCTAGTTTAGATAAAATGGGGAAAAAGCCAGTTAATAAATTCACACAAACCCATGAAGAGTGTAGTAGCAAGCTCCAAATGTTGATTTGTATCTACTTACTACAGGTTTACTCTTTATTCCCCTCTTCATTCTGCATGTCTATGAGTATATAAAATTCCATAGTTATCAAAATGTAAGCTTTTTTCTGTATTATAGAGTTAATATAAGGATTTTTAGGACTCAAAATGTAAAGTAAAAAACAAAAATTCCACCAACATTTCTACCAATCTTTTAAAGTGACATTTAGCGTATACCTCAGTTATAATTATGAGTATCCACATCTGTATTAGAAGTGTCTAATAAGACATTCTCATCAGTAGAATTTACATATCCTGCTAAGTGCCTTGTGTCTACAGTCCTTCTCTGAAATGATGATAATGATTAGTTCTTCTACTGGAGCTTATTATTTACTACATTAATTAGGAAGCACATATATTTTTTATCACAACTATTTTCTAAAAATACTTTTGTAGTTCTATGTTAAAATTTTTTTATATATAATAGCATAAGACTTATTTCTTTTTTTGTGCTTTGAATACATTACTCTGTCATCAGACTGACAAAGCACCATTAAAACAACAGGAAAAATCTATATTGAATATTGAATTAAAATAGTGCTTATAATTTACATGTCTATTGAGAAAAATATCATAAGTTATTGCATGTTTATTTTACAATGTATCTTTCTATAGTTATTCAGTTCCCCTTGCTCTACTTAATATTGCCACAAAACTTGGCCACCTACCTCTCCACCATTCCAATTTTTCCCTCCCTAAACTATGGATTTCCAAAACTGACTGATAAAAGAAGCACTGTCAAATACAATACAGTTTTAAATATGAACATTTTTTTTAACACTGAGTCTTTTCTTGTGTGTGAAGTACTTAGTGTAGGCTGACTCATATAAGATACTCATTAACTTGCATCTGCCAGCCTCTGATGTTTATTTCTGAGCTAAAAGTTGACATGAAACCACAGGCTGAAAATTCATTTATAGCTTTCTGCACTGATTAAAATTTGGCATATAAATTCAAGGTTTTCTTTCATTTTCTCAGGAGATTAAATATTATTCAGTAAATGATTCTAATGGTCGTGCTTTATTCAGAGATATGTTATAAACACTCCATTGTTATATATATGGATTATTTTCCTACAATATAAACTCTTCTAGAAGTCAGCCATTGTGTTCACCTAGAAAAATGCCTAGAAAACAAGTAGGCATTTCAGATATATTTGGTGAAGGAATAACTATTTAAATTTCTGAATGATTTTATATATTTCATAAAATTGGCATGATTTGTTTACCTTTCTGTTCTTAGATATTTACTTCATTTTCATCCTTCCCCTGAAATTTTCAACAGAGAGCTTTAAGAAAACTGGTGATGTACTCAAATGAAATACAGGGGAAAGGTTTAGTGGAATATGCAGGCATACTTGAGGGAAGGAACACTTGGGATGCTGCCAACAAGAATTCTTAATGGCAAAAACCTTCTTACCCATCTTGGACATGAAAGTCACAGGATTGGTGCTGACATTATCCCAGAAAAGGTACCTTGTTATTTTAGCACAGTGTCATCTGTAAAAAGCTGTGGCTCACATCATAGAAAAGCAATCAAATCATAGATATGCAACATGAAGGAAAAGATACCCCCTATCATCTCCCTAGATATCCTGCCTGCACTTCCGGCTCTGGAAAACCAACTTAGGAGTACTGGGCCAACAAATTCAATTCTTGGAGCTTTATTTCCTGTAACACTGAGGAAAGTAAAGAAGAGCTTGGAGTTGATCTGAAGGGGAAAATCTTCTAGCAAATCTAATAATAAAATGTGATATAATAAACAGGTTTCTACATAAATATATCTCTCAAATGACTAATTTCTTAGTAGACTTTCTAAAACTTAAGTTACTTGGTCAAACATTTGTAAACAATTTAAAGATATTTTTTTTTGATGTATATTGTTAAATTACATTGGAAAAAAAACCCTCAAGTTATTTTTCCTTTCCACTTATAATATTCAAATAATTATTTTAGTTTCCCTCTTTATACAAAGAGCTATGCCTTTCCTATAAGAGCTATGCCTTTCCTATTTCATCTAGCTATGCCTGTCCTATTTCATCTTTAATAACTATATTTAATATAGTTATTATTATTATTTATTTGAATACTATACTTATTTGTTTTTTGTTGAGGCATTTAGATAAAATATTTTGCTGGATATTTTATCTGGAGTATATTGCTAATATCGAATCTCATAAAATCAAACTTTCATTTTACCATGTGTATTTTCTCAACTTCATTGCAAATAAAATTTTATTACTGTTTTTATTGTATACTTCCAACCATTTTGATAATTTCAACAACTGTGGAATATACTGATGGACTACACTAGTATTATTCTACTCCCAAAAACTAAAATTTCCAGGCTTGACTTTTCAAAAACATATTTGAGTGATGATATGTACTTGCATGTCAAATAAATACTTGATTACCTTGATGTAGGTGTTAAATGGAACACATGGCTCTTCACTGTTAAAAATCAAAATTTTGGCCAGGCACAATCACCTGAAATTCCAGCAACTTTGGAGGCTGAGGCAGGAGGATAGTGAATTGAAAGCCAGCCTTAGCAATTTAGGGAGACCTAAGTAACTTAGTGAGACCCTTTTGCAATTACAACATAAAAGGGGGTGGGAATGTAACTCAGTGATTTAACACTGATACCAAATTTAAAAATAAATACATAAGTAAATACAAAACTTGACTTTCCATTCCCACATAAAACCATATTAATACATCTAGTGGCTCTTCTTAGTAAATTACAACTTAATTTGCTGTTCAAGACAAAGTCATAAATTTATCACTATTTTCTCCACTTCTGTTTTTTAAATTAAATTAGTGATTTATTTTGAACAGATTATTTTATTTTAAATCCATTTTTATCATTTTTCTACCTTTTTCCTTATGCTGTAAAGTCCTATTTTCATATAGCAGCCAGAATTACTAATTCAACATTTCACTTGCATCATGATCCTACTCTTTCACAAACCCTCTTGAAGGTGAAAACAGTGTATGATTTTAAGGACTCTGAAGCCTACTGCCAGTTTGACCTCATTGTTATATTTCTCTTGTTCACTTGCCTATAGGTGTTATTTTGTCCTTTCAATGAGGTCTTCTTCCATAAATATCATTTCACCCACCTCACAGTCAAGCATGTGCCTTGTACTGGGTCTTTGCTCTGCAGAGCTGTTCCTATTGAAATCCTAACAGCTTGTTCCCTATCTCCTTTGAGCTTTCTACTTTAGTGTCACCATACTAAACAGGCCTTCTTTGACCACAGTACTGAAAATAACAGTACTGTTATGGTTTTTATATGAGGTGTCCTCCAAAAGCTTATGTGTGAGACTATTCTAGAAGGTTTACAGGTGAAAAGACTGGGTTCAGAAAGCCTTACCCTAAACAGTGAATTAATCCCCTGATGGGGATTAATGAGGTGGTAGCTTTAGGCTGATAGAGTAGGGCTGGAAGACAGGGGTCATTGAGGGTGTGTCTTTGGAGTATATATTTGGGGAGCTGAGCTTAGTCTCTCTCTGCTTTCTGATGTGATGTTTTGAGTCCCTTCCCTCGATGGCACTCTTCCACCATGATGTTCTGTATCACCTCAAGCTCCAAGAAATGGAGCTGGCCTTTCATAGATTGAGACCTCTGGAACTGTGAGTTCTCAAATAATCTTTTTCTCATCTAAAATTGTTCTAGTTAGGTCTTTTTGTGACTGCAAGAAAAGCTGACTAAAACAAGTATCTACCCCCATACTTCTCACTATTCAAACTGCTTTGTTTTTCTTGTGTAGACATATTTTTATCATAATTTTAGATTTATCAAAAAATTAAGAAGATAGTTTATGGTACTTCAAAACCCTGCATCCATTTGTGTCTACTTTCAAATTTTATATTCACGTGGTATGCTTTTATAGTTGATGAAAGAATGTTCATATATTAATTATCAAAGTACACAGGTTGTTCAAATTTTCCTAGTTCATAGGTCGCATCCAGGATTCTATCTAGGATACAACATTTAATTTAGGACTCATGTCATTTAAGGCTCCTCAGGGACAAGATAATTTGTTTTTTCTGCCTTTGATAGCCTGGACGTTTTTAGGAGTACTGTTCATATACTATGTAAGATGCTACTCCATTGAAATTTTTCAGATATTTTTCTCTAATTAGATTGGGATCAGTGCTTGTGGAGGAGGTTCAGATAGGTCAAGTGGCTTCTTCATCTCTTCATATCAATGGTCCTTGTACCCTTTATTTAGCTTTGTTGATATTGGCCTTAATGATACGGTTGACCTGCTGTTTGTCAAGTTTTTCTAAAGTAGAGGTACTTGTTTCTTCCAATTTCTATTGTGTCCTTTTGATAAGGAAGCTATTAAGTGCATGCCATGCTTAGAAAGTGGTCATTTATGTTCTTCCTCCATGAAAGCAGAACATCTACAGAAATCACTTGAATCCATCTTTAGAGAGCTTCTTCTCTTCTTCTGAGTCTTTAATTATTTCTTACAGACTTAATTACTCATTTATATCAAAATGAATTTATAAATTATGAGCATTTATTTTACCTATTAGGTTATGATACTTCTTTTTTTTTATTCTATTACTCAGATAATTTTAGTTTCATCCATAAGGATCCACTCATTATTTTCTTTTAACATACCCCCATTAATATATATTTTTATTTTGTATGAGAAAGAAAAGCTAGGGAGGGTGAGAGGGAGGGAGAGAAAATGTGTAATTTCTGGTATATTCCTTGATCTAGTACTAGAATCAGCCATTTCTCTTTGAATCCTAGTTTCTTTTATTGGAAAATATTAGAAACGAAGGTCTGAGCTATAGATGATATATTGGTACTGTGTGTTGTTCTTTCTAGGCCATCACAGCTGACAGAGCAAAGAATATGCACGTTTGTATAAACCTCACACATACACACTCATCTCTAAATATCGCACTATGTAGCCATCTATATTATGATAATGAGTTTACATTGATAACTCCTACTTTTATACAAAGAGATCATTCTGGCTTCTTTTTCTTATCTGTGAATTTCTAGAAGAATAAAACAAGATTAAGAAGCCTGACTCTAAGATCTAAGATCTATATACTTAATTGATCAGGTCCAGCAAGAAAATTGTCAGCCCACGTTGTGTGGAAAACAACTCTACTAACTACACCTCAGTGCATAGGTATGATTCATTTTCTACCTACTCTGAAATGCCCCTAATTTCCAAACATACTGGCATGAGAATTTTGCCCTCTCACTGCCTTCACTGGGTCTGTTTCACCCATTTGTAATGAAACTAAATGCTCACGTCACAGTCTGCATTCTATCCGGGGCTGTTCTTCAAGTCTTTATCTCCAAAACACCTTTTTCTTTTTCTTTTTTTTTTAATCTTTTAACTTGTTTACATTATTTTTTCTCTTCACAAACTTTTATGAAAAGTTTTATGAGTTTTGATAAATGCACAATTTGGAACTCACCACTATACAGAAAAGTTTCATCACCCAACACTTTTCCTGTATTTCACCTACTAAGCCCTCCTATCCTGCTCCACAACCTTTGGAAACTGTGGTGATTTTAGGGTTTCCTAGTTTGGACTCTTTCAGAAAGGCACAGAATTAGAATAATTAAGTGTGTAGCCTTGTCAGACTAGAGACTATCACTTAGTATTTTGCATTTAAGTTTTCTCACTTTTGTGTGTGTTTTCGACTCAAAAGCTCATTTCTATCTTTAAATAACATTCTATTTTAGTAAATGTCACAATGTTTATACTTGTTCATCTAGTAAGCCACCTAGCAAGCCACCTAACAAGCCACCTAGCCACCTCTTTCTTTTTGGTTTTGAGAGATTATGAGTAAAGGTTAGATAGACATTAATATACAGGTTTCTGGGTGTGAGTTCTTTTTCCATCATTGTGTACATACCTAGAACTGTGCCTTTTGTGTTACATGGTAAAACAAAGTTTAGTTTTGTAAAAACAAAACAAAACAACAACAACAACAACAAAAAGAGCTTCAAATAGTTTTCTAAATTGCCTGGTCCATTTTGCATTCTCTCCAGCAATAAAGGATAATTCCTACGTCCTTGTCAGCATTTGACATTTGTATTTTAGACACTCCTATATGTATATTATAGCATTTTTAATACAATTATCTAACTGCCAATGATTTTGAGAATGTTTGCATGCTTATTTTCCAATTGTATTTCCATTTTTCTGATGTATCTTTTCAGATAATTTTTAGACCTTTGGTTCACATTTTAATTCTTTTGGGTCTTTCTGTTGAATTTCAGGGATTTTTTAAAATATATTTACATTATTGACCTGTATCATGTATATTTTATTTAAAACTTTGCCTATAATTTTATTCTCTTAAAATAGAAGATTTTTTTTAATTTAATGAAGTCCATCTTATCAATTGTAGTGTTTACCAAAGTATATTATTGATGCTATATCTAAAACTCTACCAAACACAAGGTCACTGAGGTATTGATTGTCCTGTATTTTATTTCAGAAATTTTATACTTCATAATATTAAATTTGTTATCTGGGATCTATTTTGACTTAACTGATGTGAAAGGCTTAAGGGTTTTATGGAGATTAACTTTTAAAGAATTTTTTTTCTTTTAATTTTCTGGATAAGCTTTTAATTGTCTATTTCTTGCACATGGTTGCCTGATTGTTTTCACACCTTCTGTTGAGAAGACTATCCTTTCCTCATTGAATTACCTTTGCCCAGTTGGATGTGGATTACACTTGGCTTTATTTAGCCTGATTTCTTAATGCATGTTATATTTTTGGGGTCACCAACTTGAAAAAAATATTTTTTCTAGTTTCCATTGTTTAAGAACATATTTACAAAAAATATCAGATTTACTTGAGATGATACCAAATTCTACTTTCCCCCAAGCTAATTCTGTTTTCTTAACCAAATTTCTTAAGCAGGCCATGAATCTATACTTGTTGCTGTCCTAACAGTTGTCTTTCCATCTCTGACACTAGCTAAAACCATTAACACAGTATACATCCAAATTAAAATGTATATGATATAATACCCCTTTCAGCTTTCTTCTTTTTCACCTGGATTTTTACAGTCTTGTGTTGCATTAGTTTAACTGATGTAATAGAAACTTGGTGACCTTCAAAAAGCACATTTTTGTGGTAGGAACAAAGGTAAATTTTGATTCCTTGATACTTATTCAGGCAGTGGGGTTAGTATTAAAGAAAAATTGTTGGCCAATGTCCTTTGAATTGAAAGTGGATGTGTGTTTCCATGTGCTATAGAAAGTCATAGATCATTAATTTTTTAATCTAGTTCCACTATCATAGATAATGATTTTTTTTTCTCAGAATTTGGCAATGGTTGTTGGTACATTTTTTAGAGTCTATCCTTCCATTTATCTCTTTATATTCTATGACATATATGCCATTATTGTTATTTTGATAAGTTATTACTAAAACCTTATTTCCCAACTGTTCTTATCATACTAGTTTATGCTGTCAATTTTCTAGGGAAGGTTAAAAAACTAAATTTTTAAATCAAGAAGTTCATTGATGTACCAAATAAAGACTGTTCACATGATGCTGGAAGCTTATGTTTCTGCAATATAAATTTGTTTTCCTTGAACTAATTTTGTGCTCTTTATTTAGATAAAAATGAGATAACAAATTATAGAACAATAGTGTTAGGCATAACATTCTTGAAAAAAAATCTATAACTGATTGTAGGAAAGTTAAATATGTATGTATTAAATAAACATAAACTAATAGTGAAATATATATATTAGTATATATATTTACACAAACATATATATATTTACATAATAAATATCAGAGTTATCAATTACCATAAAAAAGATTTTTCTAAAAACATATTTCCTATAAAAAGATTATTGATTTTAAAAGATCCACAATTTTGGTGTCACACATATTGGCTGAATATGTTCTTTATATATTTATTATTTATTTAAGTTGTGAGACGTTTTTCTACAAATGATCCAAGAGATAAAGAAAAGAGAGTTGGGAAGATTACAGGAATCAAATAATCTGAAAATATATGCAAAACTTTTCCAAGACACAAAATTACAGGTAAAAAAATGGTTTTGCTTCAACTCTGCAAAACTGAGATATGTCATATTAAAATATAAAAAAAAAAACCTCAGGGATGTAATATGTCTTATGATTCTTTATCAAAGCTTTTCTTGAAGATCACTACTTTAATATATGTGAAAATTCATTGTTGATTACAAACAGCAAAATGATAAGACAGCAAAATTAATCACACACACTTGCTTTATGTGTACCTTTCATCTGAGAAAATTTGCCTAAAAATAGGAATAAAATACCTTATCTGAATAAAAAGCATACAAATGTGCATTTACAAGGAAAAGAATATGAAAGAATGCAATTGAATTTTAGATGTGCTGTTTATATGCTAAACAATCTACTTAATTACAAAAATGAATATTTTTTCTTGATTTATAAATAACCAAAAAAACATTTCTTTTAAATGCAATTTAATATAATTAAGGGAACAAGGGAATAATAATAAAACAATTTTCAGTTTTTAAAATTAACAAGATTGCAGTGAATTCCCTGATTATAAAATCAAAGTTAATCCAAATTTAAAATATTGTACTTCATCGTGCATCTGATAGTATTTATTTATCAACAGAAACATGATTAAAATGCAAAGTATTTAAGGCTGATAGAGATAATTAAGCATAGAAATTTTGGTAGTCAGCTTGTTGCTATTGAGTGAATAAAGACTATGAGGAATTTTTAATAAACCTCATGGGATAAGAGCTTGCTAACTTTAAAATCAAAAGCAGCAGGAAACCTTTTAAAATGTTCACTTTTATCTAAGAGCCAAGGAATGTACAGGTATTAAATTAGCCACAAGAGAGCTGTACTAATGTTCCCTAAATGTGAAACAAATATGTGAAGAGTTATGAGAAAAATAAAGGTATTTAATGAAGGGGATGTAAAGTTCATATAAACACTCTATAATTCATACCAATCACTAGTGAAGTTCATACTTAATCACATTTGATCCAAATTCTTTTGAATATTAATCATATCACTGAAGATTTTTTTCATTTTTATAGGAAGCAAAAACATGCCCCATTCTTTCAGAAAAGATATTTTCTCCTAGGTAAATTCTTCCCATTTATTTATTACCTTGTTCATGCAACAGAATACAAAGTCAATCTCAAATGGAATACTGGACTCAAAATGGGGGTATCTATATTAGCATTAATCTATTAAACAATTAATTTAAAACATATCTGTCAACTATTTGATGCAAGACACAGATGTATGCAAAATATCTCATATCACATAAGTTACATTGCAGCTAGGAGAAATAAGCATATATACACTAAATAAAAATGATATTAAAAGTTGTCACAAACAATGTGAAGAACATACAGGGTAGAAGAAAAGTAAAAGAAACTATAATGTGGTAAACTATCTTTTGAAAGATTTTTTTAGAGACTTTTCAAAAAAAGGAGAACATTATGAAGGAACAGGGAAATGAGAAGGAGATACTTAGATGAGTGTCTAAAGACAAGTGCTGTTTTTACTGACGCTGGCTTTGAACTTTCAGTCCTTCTCACTCAGCCTCCAGAACCACTGGAATTACAGTTGTTGGCATCCATACATGGCATAAAGGCAAGTTTTAACACACATAAAAAAAACTTCAGGTTAGTGCATATAGAGTAATATCACTGTGTCATAGTTGATTCTGGCTGCTATTACAACTTGCCATAGAATGAATAGTTTAAATAGCAAACATTTATTTGTGACAGCTTCAGAGAATGAGGAGTCAAGGTCAAGGTGCCAGCAGATCTGGGGTATTATGAGGACTCTCTTGATTTGCATTTTGCAGTTTTCTTATAGTGCCCTTACCCAGCTGACAGTCACAAAAGAATTTGGGCTCTTTGATGTCTTTGTAGAGGCACTAAACTCATTATGAGGGTTGCATCTTTAAGGCCTGATATAAATCTAATCACTTCCTGAAATTCCTACCTTCTAATAATATTATCTGGGGTGATAGGATTTCAACATATGGACTTTGATGTGATGCAAACATTCAGTCTGTATTTCCACTACAGCCCCTCCTCCATGACTTCCACATGTATAGTATGTACATTTTATCCCCAAAGAACCAAGTATCTTAAGACATTTCATTAGTAACTCTGTAGTCAAGTCACAAAACTCATCAATTATCATATAAATCAGATATGAATGAGATTACAGTATGATATATTCAAAAGTAAAATTTCTCTGTGAACATAAAAAAATCAAGCAAGTTATATCCTTTCTCACTACAGTGATGGTGAAAGCACAAGATAGACCATCTCAGTCCAAAAGGAAGAAATAGGGAAGCAGGAATTGATAGAAAGCAGAACAATCAAGAAAAAGAAGCCAAAGACAGGTGTCAGATTTCCAGATTCAGCATGATTTTGCAGGGGATTCTTGCAAATAAATAATGTGTGGGTATTCCCACTTTTGCATCTAATAAATACTGGCTAAGGAAATCCATGGGAGATGCTTACAAAGTTGTAGAATTTCAGTCTCCTTTTGCATGAGGGTAAAGTGACTCCAGTCACCAGAGGACATGGTTCAAAGACAGTTGCAGGTAAAGGCTATGAGAAACTAAAGAATTCCAAAATTGTAGTATGTGTGTGGCCATATTAAAGGATCAAAGGGATTTATAGTAGAGAATCAGCTTTCACATCAAAACACTTCTTTGTATGCTGTGCTCATTTCTTTCTGAACTAGAACAACAGACTCCAATTGATCTTTCCCTTAACCAAATCCCTTTCCTACTTTTTAGGCTATTTCCTATTTAACCGCCAGATTGATCTTTTCTAAATATATTATGTAAAAATCTTTCAACAGCTTTTCATTTCACTGGAAATGAATGTGAATTTCTTACTCTAGCTTGGCAAGGCCTATGGGAACTTGACCCCTGCCTGAATGTCTGGATCCAGTTAATACAGATAGACTTTTTGTTCAAAGGCCTACAGTCTGCATAAAGGATGCATCTAAGTTAAAATATACCACAGATCATTTAGAGTGATATTCAATGTCTCCTGCAAATGTGGTTATCAAGGTCAATGGACAAAATCATTTCTTCCTATGGGAAGAAATCAGGGTAACCAGTGTAATCAACTAAGGAATTTGTTGTGTTTTATATAAGTGAAGCATCAGCTTCCTTGAAATTCTCTTGCTGCTAATTTTTCATTTCACCATGGCCAAACTACCCACTACTGGGTATGTTCTGCAGTAGTGGTGATTAGATATTTTTTCCTCCCACAAGATATTTTCTAAGTACTAGTTGTTAATTTGGATATTTATTAAAGAATTTTAACTTGATTGTGGGTAAATTTGCCAGTTACCCCATAGCTCTCAAGATTATTATGAGCTATAATAGCCCTGATGAATGACAGTTATTATCCACTGATATTTCAGATTCAGAAAATGATGAGGTCTAGGATTTCTTTTACTGGGGAGTGTTTTTGCAATCATGTATATGTTTTATTATAAATCATACCTTTTTAAAAGTAATAGATTTGGGAATTAAGTGACATAGGTATGATGGACAGAGCTGATAGTTTTGCACTGTAGCAAACATCTATAACAATACTTGCCAGTCTCCATTCTCTTTTCTGCTGTGCTGGGCCCATATCTCTGAATTCATTTAGATTGTATTTAGTTTACTTTAGTTATCCATATGTATATATCAGAAGATATCCATATCTCCCTAATTATCTATGTGTTATATGAGTTTTTAATGGTGGCTCCCTGCTTTATAATAGAAAAATTATATATAAACTTAAATAGCAATCAGGATAGATTTTTAGTCTACAGGTTGTGTGAAAGTGTAACACAGCTTAGTAAAACCATTTTCTTCCCTCCTTTTCAGGAGATACAGACAATACATTGAATTTGACATCCTTCTGAAGTAGCAGATAATGAGGAGTTACATTATCTACCATTATTCATCTGGACCTACATCTTGCACACAGTTGACACCATCCCATTACAAGAAAATGGTAGCAGTTACTTACCCAGCCAGAGGATATTGAGCTTGACAAAAGATGATGGTAAAATGCTTCATCGCACCAAGCGTGGCTGGATGTGGAATCAGTTCTTCTTGTTGAAAGAGTACACAGGTACAGACACATAATATGTAGGCAAGGTAAGGACTTTGATATGAGAATTCCAAAACTTCAAAGTGATAGCTGTTTATTTATTTTCCACACAACTAATAATTATTCAGAAAAAAATTTTCTTAAATATGATGTTTGAAAAGCATGCTCTTGCAGATTATTTCAGAAAGGTAGTATGTGGAATGTGTTGTATTCACATGCCTATTTTATATCACTATCTGAAAAAAGAATCAAAATAATATAGCTCATGTGTGGCCTTGGTTCAGTGTTAATCATGACATATGAATTGATTCTATTCATTTTAAAGACCACTTTCCTTGAAATGTTATTTAAAATTATGATAACTGTCTGCTATATAAGAAAAACAAATCACAATTTTAGTATATCATAACATTATTAAAATATAGTGGTATCTATAGATGACTAGTTCATCATAAGAATAGCATGTTCTGTGTGAGAAATAAATTATTTCTAGATGCTTCCATATCTTAATATCAGACTAAACTACTTCCTGACTATAATCCAGACTAAAAGTTTAAAGGCAGAAGGAAGAAGAAAAGACAAAAGAAGGTGAAAGAAGACACTATCTTTAGGGAAGTATACCTTTATGTTAATAGCAGCAACATGAATGGTTTCTCATCAGCAACCAATAACAAATGGTAATTGAAAATGTATAACTCACTTCCTCATGTCTTCCTTTTGTGTTTAAAAAGATCTTTCTCTTTCTTTCATTTATTACCTATTTTTTCAATTCATTCTTATTTATTTATTTTTTCTTTAGTGGCACAACCTATCTGTCATATCTTATCAATTTTATTAATTCTGTTCTATACTCAGGACAATTCATTTTTTCACCTGATTATATTTGATTTATTCCCAGTGCTGAGGCTTTACCCAATTCTGAGAATAAGCATGCAAGTAAGCATAAATGCTAACATTATACACAGACCATATATTTATTTTTCTTGATTCTTGAGAACAAAAATCCTAGATGGAATTCTAATAATTGGACTATAGACTCACTGACACCAGGTGAATACATTAGAATAATCCCAAAATAAAAAAAGTAAAACAGTACCTGATAGCACAAAGTTATAGCTTTCTATATTAAGCCAGAAATGCATTTATTCTGTGAAATTACTTAAATGATGGTCTACTTCTTTATTTGTGTGTGAACAATGTGCTTTTCAAATGCAGCCTCCCTTTCCAGAAGCCCATTTTTCCACTTCTTTTGATATAACTCCTCTGGTCCCATAGGTCATCTCGCTTGAAACTTCAGTTCACTGGCTGCTTTTTTCTCTGTTATTTCTCCTCAGGTTAGTCATATGGCATCCTCCAGCATCCCTCATTTAACATCATTTTTCACACCATAGTTATTAACTAACGTGAAGACGTTTCCAGTTCAACAAGCAGACATTTGTGTCTAAGGACTTGAAATTGCCTTAAGATTCGTTTTCTAAGGCAGTGTATAAAGGACACATTCAGATCACAGGGCCTTACTACAGAAATAGTTTCATCCTTGGAGACTCACAGATACAGAAAAATAGCCACTGATAAAAAGAAATACTCATAATCTCAAGACTGTTAAGGCACTACTACAAGCATTTGATTTTAGTTGAAAACAAAAATGCTTCCTTCTGAACAATGAGTTGATTAATTTGTATGTTGACCACATTGCTACATGAACAACTTAAAATACACAATATGTTTTAAATCTTTAGGTACTACTTTCCTTATTTTTAATAAATTGTATAATCTCTTACAAATGATTACTAAAAGTAGGTGACAAATCTGTTTTGTTACTTTTCATAAGATGTTTTATCATTTGTTTTAGCCAAGTGACATTTTTTAAACCCATGAACAAATTTAAGATGTGTAATTTGTTTGTCTTTTTAACCTCAACAAACAGAAAATAAGCCAAAAATAGAAAACTCATTATGATTATGAGAATTTTCATTTAATGAGAATAATTAAGCCAAACATATATGTTCACTTTTTGTTTTTTCCATGTAAAATCTACATATATAAAAAAGTCTTCAACAAAATAAGACACCCAATTCTTTCTCAGTTTTGGTGTAGAACCAGGTTTTACATCTTCCCTTACTACATATGTAGTTCACTGTAGAAGTGGGATACTAACCACTTCGGAGCCTTTGTTATTAGGAGCTAATTCACCCTAGCCTACCCTGTTCTCATTACTTTTTACTTCATTAGTTATATGCCTATACAGAAGCTAACAGAGCCCTTGACCCAGAACGTAGAGAAACACAAGAATTCTAGTAAAAACTGAACCTCTCGAACATCACAAAGACAGTGTCTGTGACCATATTGCTGCTGGTTGTCCTGGTAAACTAAACATTTATCCTTCAGAATCTACTGCACTGGAGGCATTATGCCTTGTGAAGTTACACCTGCCAAATTCACCATGCACCAGGACTGGAAAGAGACAGGAAGTTTCTAATAAAAAAAATTATATTTCTTATATTTTGTATAATTTTATAGTTTGGTTTCTGTTTTTGTACATACTAGGTAACACAGAAAATTAAAAACAAAACATTTATTCACAGGTGATATAAAATTATGTAAATTTGAAATAACAAATAGTCTGAATAGAAACTAAGGTTTCATCATAAATAAAAAAGAAGCAATTAAAGAATAAACAAAATGACAACAGCAAATTTAACCTTTACATATATGAACACCCACAAATATGCAACTTACAAGATTTTATCCTGATTGTGGCGTTTGAAATGGTATAGAATTTATGTCATTTAGTTTTCTAACCCTCATATTTTTGTTATATTAAATCAATTGCCATTAAAATTTCTTTTTTTCTAAGATTCTTCTATTTTCTAGGCTTTTGTAAGAATCTGCTGATGTGGGCAGGAGGATTCAGTAAAAATGTTAATGTAAACAAATTTAAGAAGGTGGGATTGAAAGCAGAGGGAAAATGCCTAATCTAATGTATCAGAGATTTACTAATAATCTTTTATGTAACATGGGAATCCTTTATTTCTTACTCAAAACAATTTCAAAGTCACAATCGCCATCTAGTTCCTTTTCTATTTGAACAAAGACATTTCATTGAAATTTTTATGCAGAATAATAATATTGAACAAGACAGAAATGAATAAAATTTAGCAAGAAGTTTGGCAAGTGATTTTACTCTTTTGTTGAAGAATCTTTACATGTACTTTTTGTGTGTATGTGTGTGTGCACACGCATACAGGTGTGCATGCATGCTTGAGTTAAAATCCAGGGCCTAGCATAAGCTAAGTAAGTGCTCTACATCTGACCTACATACCCAGTCTGCATGAGATTATTTGTTACACTAGAACAAGATCCTAAAGAACTTTTACTTATTATGGATCAACAATCAAGTTATATGTCCAGTATTAAGAATTGGGCAGAATTTCACTCTTATTTAAATATATGCTTGCTAAATCGCATTTATTGTATGAAGAGATGCTAGCTTTCCAGACATAACTGATATAGCGCTAAATCTTGAAAGAAAATGTTAATATTCCTTAAATTTTTATATCAATTTAATTGACTGTTACATTTTAATTTGAACATATGTATTTAGAACTAGTTTTGTTCAGGACAGGGAGTGTGGTGGTCAATGACCTGCATACAGTATCCACCATAAGAAGATAATAGGATCTCTGTTACAGAGTGAGTTCTGAAGTCCTCATAGATTTACTTCAGAAACTTCCATTATTCCATAACTGAAATAATTATGACTATAGTCAGAAAATATAAAAGGGGTGTTTTTCATTGATCAAGTGCTGTATATTTGGTTATAATAGATTTTGTTGTAACTGAAAACAATGTGAAACACAGGTAACAGATATGAAATGGGAGAAAGGGTACAGTCTTGTTTGTATTTGATTGGGTATCAAAATTCACATGATTCTTTCATGCTCTCTCATGATGATACATGCAGTAAATACTAATATATCCCTAAAGCATATATAATATATTGGAATGACTGGGAATTTTGTCTTAGGCTTTTAAGATATGGCACTTTGATGTGTATAAGTATCAGGCAGAGGAGAAATCAAAGACTGAAAAAAGCCTCAGATTTACTAAGGGAAAACTAATGATTTTAATGGTATATTATATTACTTTTTAGAATCTAAATAAAATATTTTTATGAAGGTTTTAGAATGTCATTATTTATGGTGCAGTACATGTAGCAGCAACTTTTTATTTGTGAATGCATCATATTTCAAAATTTTCTTTATATGTTAATTGGTTAAAACTCAAAACACATGACGAAAATGTTAAACATTATAATCCTTTATATCCAGACTCCCAAGATAGTCTATAAAGGCTGGGTCCGGTGGTGCAGCCTGTAATCCTAGCAGCTCCAGACGTTTAGGCAGGAGGATTATGAGTTCAATGTCAGCCTCAGCAAAAGCAAGGTGCTAAGCAACTCAGTGAGACCTTCTTCCTAAATAAATACAAAATAGGCCTGGGGATGTGGCTCAGTGGTCATGTGCCCCTGAGTTCAATTCCCAATTCCTCAGAACCAAAAAAAAAAAGGATAGTCTACAAAGATTTGTTTCACACTGAGTTCTATTAAAAAAAATCTGCGTGTAAAAGGCAAAAGATTTATACGATCTGAAGAGAAACCGTAATCAGAGCTATGATAAATTATAGTAGAATGGTGTAGGAATTGTAATGCAAAAATAAAAAAGACCAGCATAAGTAAATAATTTACCATTACTTCTGACATATTAATTGAATAAATAATATGCATTCATTTTTTTAAAAATCCGCAATTAAAGTTGAACCAGTCTTCTAATATTTACTACCATTACTCTTATTGACAGTACTGCATTACCAATTTACCAGACCAACCACTGCATTTCAGCACACTAAACTAATATTTTAATTTTAAATTCTCAAAAACATATTACCCACTTTTTCTTTCTTTCTTTTTTAAATGACATAATAAGTGTCCTAATTTATGGAGTATAGTGTAATGTTTTGCCATTTATTTATATTGTATAATGGGTAAAAATCATTGTGATTTGCATATTTTCCTCTCAGATATTATTTCTTCACAGTGAAGCACTAAAACACCTCTTGTCTAACTACTTTAAATACACAGTTTATTATTCTAAAACAGTTTTTTTTAATAATACCTATCTCTTGTAATTTTATAGAAAATCAATCTAAAGTTACTTAAATAGAATTAAGTGTTCAATGGTCTCACATGTTACCACCTATGTTCTATGTATCCCTAATCCTTGGTTCTATTTAGTATGAAATATTTCTTCTTCCATGCACCTATCTATTTCTTCATCATGTCCACTGATCATATTTATTGTATGAAAAGATGCTAGCTTTCCAGACATAACTGATATAGCATCAAATCTTGAATAACTGATCCCTTTTCCAGAATCTCTTCCTTGGGGTATCACTAAAGAAAACCCATCCTCATTCTTCCTAGCTAGTATTTTCCCACAGAATTGTAAGATTATAAAAATCATAGTCATGGAATATTCCCATTACTGTGTTCTATCTTTCATTATTTTCTTCTAGAATTTGTGTACTTGAATCTGCTTTAGACCCAAATGTTTTTTTTTTTCCTTTCCTCAAATGTTTAACATCATTTTTTTTCTCAAAAATAATATTTAGTTGGTATTTCAAAACATTTTTGGGGTGGTGGGTATTTATTAGTCAGTATTCTGAGAGATTATACTATGGAAAACAAAACAAAAAAAATAGATAACATTAACCATAAATACATTCACTTTCCCCATTATATGCAACAGCAAATTCAGACATTCTCAGCAAATGGTGTTTGTTTTTGCTGTTCTTGTAATTTTCCCTCCTTATTCTCATTACTTTCTAGGTCCCTAAATGCATTCACACCCTGTCATTTTCCCATATTGTCTCAAATATCACATACTTTAAAATGATTTCTACTAAAAATAATCACTATTCCTAATAGAAATTATTTTAAAGTAGTATGTAGAATTTAAAAATAAGACAAAGCCAATTTGGTCTGAATTAGGATTTGCAGTACTCCTACATACACCTGATTCTAAAAATTAAATGAACTTTTTTTGTTTTATTTATTGTTAGAATATAAATAACTGTGAAACTATTTTAAAAATATTAAGTGGCAGAATATTATTAGTATGACTACCAAATTATATGTGTAAATTTTCATCACAGCGTCACTGGTTTCAGTAGTATTGAACTATTTCTAATATTACAATATTCTCTTCTCCTTCAAATTTGAAAGGGTCAGATCCACTATTACTCATTAGGAAGGAAGAAGGAAGGAAGGAGGGAAGAAAGGAAGAAAGGGAATTGAAATAGCAGAAGTAGTACTGCCTCTAGAAGTGTTTAGAGGGAATAATGGGGAAAACATTTACACACAAGAACATCAGATATTATTATTGTCATTATTATTTTATAAGTATAAAATATATCACTATAAAACAATATATATTACCTATGAAAAACCATGTGCAGTGAATTTTTTAAAAGGATGAAAATATTAAGATAACTACAATCATACCACAAAAGATTAAAATATTTAAATATTAATTCTATTTACTGAATATATTCTTTAATATTGTGAGTTTTCTGTTTCTTAGACTTTTTTCCTGCCTTTCTCAGATAATGCTACATTTTTGCATATTGTTAAAATGTTCCAATAAGCTATGATATATGTTAAAATTTTTGTTTTGTTTCTTTCCAATTTTATACACATATACACATAAATGTGTGCACAAACATATCTGTGAAGGTTTTGTACTAAAAAATATTTGTATATTATAAATTACTGTGTATAAATCTAAATTAATGAAATGGAAATTCTTAAAGTTAAAATAAAAATTTTAAGACTTTGAATATATTAGCTATTTGTACCTCAAAAAATTTATAGTTCTTCTATACCAGTAGCATTTAATCAATGCTCTAACATAGCACATTAATGTTTTGCATATTAATTAAAAGTTTCCGACTTCATTTTAATGTTCATTGTATTCCTGTGTAGTATTATTAATGAGTGTGAAAATGGAAAACCTGAAATGTGAAACCTTAGAAGGAGGAATAAGAAAACCTCACCACTTCTTAAACAACTTTTTCCTGTGTAAAATAAACAAAATACTATTATTCTGGCCTAATATGGGAAAGGCCTACCAAACATGAAACTTCTGTTCAGAGTAAAATAGACATATTTTAATTTATTATCTAATGCACTGAATTCTTTTGTTTTGTTTTAGAGTGTGTGTGTGCATGCGTGTGTGTGTGTGTGTGTGTGTATGTGTGTGTGTGTGTGTGTTAATTACTTGAAATTCAAACCAGGAGATTCTGCCTATGAGCAAGATCCCCAGTTCCTGTTTTTAAACAATTATCATTTTGAGAAGGGTCTCCTAAGTTGCCAAGGCTGTCCATAATCTTGTAATCCTACTGCCTCAGCCTTCCAAGTAGTAGGGATTACAGGTGTACACGACTGCTTCTGACTAAGATTAAATCACTAATAAATTCTATGGTGCCTAATTTGACACTAGAATTATTCTCAATTAATAACGTATGCAAGCTTGATGCTTTTGTTTAGGAATTATTATGTTTCCTGTTCCCAAAGAACAAAGACTTTTGTTCCAGATAAAAATGTTTCAACTATACTCACACAAACCTTTTGAAGTTTGTCCTGAGCAAATCTTAAACAATTAAAAAACACAGAACTGAACTGTTGGTATTTATGGAAATGGTGTGAAGAAGGTACTCTAAAACTGTCACAGTTTTACACTAAGTATATGAGGTATTTGAAGTCACTCTCAATATGCAATTGAAGCTTGGGAATTTGGCTGAAGTGGTAGCACACCCGCCTGGCATGCGTGAGGCACTGGGTGTGATCCTCAGCACCGTATAAAATAAAATAAAGATATTGTGTCCACCTAAAAAAAACTAAAAAATAAATACTTTTTATTAAATGCAATTGAATATATACTTAATTCATACAGTAAATACTCTTATTTCAAATTCAGAGTTTTCTAGGAATGTGAGTATAATAAATTATCATATTCAGAAATAAACATTAAAAACAAAGGGACAAAGATGAGTTCAAGATTAGTAGGCAAATAGTGACTCTGCAAATGTATGATAAAAAGATATACATTGTAGCCGGGTGTTGTGGTACACACCTGTGATCACAGGTTTGAGGCTCAGGAGGCTAAGGCAGGAAGATCTCATGTTCAATGCCAGCCTCAGTAAAGGTGAGGAGCTAAGCAACTCAGTGAGATTTTGTCTCTAAATAAAATAAGAAATAGAGCTGGGAATGTGGCTCAGTGATTGAGTGCCACTGAATTCAGTCCCTGGTACCCCCACCCAAAAAAAGATATACAGTATTTCTGTTTAAGCAATTTTTGAAAAAATGATACTCTTAATTTTTTCTAAAAACAAATGTTTTATAATGAAAAATTATAATCATTTTACAGGGTTTATTCTATTGGTCATAGTTTATTATTAATATTCTTAGTCTTAGGAAAATACGATGCTAATATTAAATTATCTATCCTTGTAATTTTTTATCTCCTTGTTCAATTCTTACTGGGAGTAGAAATTTAAAACCTACAGTCTGCATAATGCCTATAGCTGTCCATCAAACTTGTCACTGAAGGAAAAAGAAAACTTTAATGTAATTTCCAAAAATTTATTTGAATATCAATTCAACAAGGTAAAGAAAATCTTTAAGAAGAGGTTTTATTATTTCTAATTTATATTTTATTTATTCACTTTTTACTTAAATACAGCTCATTTTATTTTTATGTTTTAACACAGACATAAAACATAAAAACTGCACATACATGTGGAATACTATATAACGTTGCAATGTGTATGCACTGCATATTTATATATAGGATATATATATATATATATATATATATATATATATATATATATCCTAAATATTTTCAATTTCCTTATGCTGAAAACATTTAAAAATCTTTTCTTATAGAATTCTAAAATATTCAGTATGCTATTATTATCCATTGATACTCTAGCATACAATAGCACCCCAGGACACCCCACTTCCATCTAGTATTTAATATTCATGTAGCAAATGTTTCCCTTTCCTATTTTTTCCAGCTTCTAATAATTCCCACTCTACTCTCAATTTTCATAAGTAAGATCACATAGTACTTGTCTTTCTGTGACTGGTTTATTCACTTAACATAATTGATTCCATTTATATCTGTTTAATTACAAATGGGAGGATTTCATTGTTGTTTTTTTTTTGACTGAATAATACTTCATTGTGTGAATGTACACACATTTTCTTTATCCTTTTATCATATGATGGAAACTTAGTTTTTTTGCATTTCTTGACTATTGTGAATAGTGCTTCAATGAACATAGGAGTATAAATGTCTCTTCAACACACTGATTACATTTCCTTTGTGTATATACCTAGGAATGGATTTGTTTGATCATATGGTTGTTTTCTGAATAAAATTTCCAAAAACATTTCTTAAGAGAATTATAGTAAATACTTCTTATTAATATTATATAATGCCCCCACAGTGCTCTTATAACAATTATCAAACATAATTAAATGTTTTACAGAGGATTTTATTTCCTTAGTGTTTTAAATGAAAATCAAGTGTATAATATTAAAATCAGCTAAATAAAGGGACATTTTTGATGAAACTTGTAAGTTCAGTAAGAAATTAGAGGTATAGATTTAATCCCATGAATTCTGACACAGTATTTTAAAGAAAAAAAACTAAAACTATGTAGAAACATAGGAAGGTAGTTGAATGACCACACAGTGAAATTTAAAAATTAAAGCAAATAAACATGTTGAAAGATAACTGCAGTACAATACACCCATGGTTGTAGCTATTACTCACTGAGTGCTAACCTTAGCCTAAGCAATATTTCAAACATTGTGTATATTTAACAAAGTTCATTGCTAATGTTAAGAGTGTTTGATATTATTATTTTATCTTCATTGAAGAAATTGAGCTATTAAAATATATATCATTGACTCAAATAATCATCATTAAATCTAAGATCTTGGATTAGAATCTAGTGTGTCTGTCTCTAAAACACATTCATTTATCAACTACACTATATTGAAATCCAGATAGCTCAGTGTATAGTATATCAGCACTATATCTGCTAATTGTTGAAAGACTAGTGTAAGAAACTCATGTGAAGATGTGTGATAGGCAAAATGATGGTCCCTAGGACTGGGGTTGTGGTTCAGCGGTAGAGTGCTTGCCTAGCACATGTGAGGCCCTGGGTTCAATCCTGAGCTCCACATAAAAATAAATAAAGATATTGTGTCCAACTAAAAAAAATTAAAAAAAAAAATTATGGTCCCTAAACATTCTTGTATCCAAAATCTCAAAAATCTATTTCTGGTACATTTTATGGTGAAAGAATATTGAACTTGCTAATCAGGTGACCTTGTGATTCAAGAGCCATAGAGAAAAAAGGAATGAGAGAGAGAGAGAGAGAGAGAGAGAGAGAGAGAGAGAGAGAGAGAGAGAGACTATCACTAAGAAGATTCAGAGAAATATGTGAAGATTACAGAAACTATTGTTTGCTAGTTTTGAAGAGAGGAGAAGAGGAGAAGGGGACTATAAGACAAGGAGTCCAGTTAGCTTCTAAATAATAAATTAAAAAAATTTTTTTATTATTCCTACAGACTCCAGAAAGAAAGGCAGCCCTGATAACACTTTGATTTTAGCTTAAGTAGAATTGTCAAACCTAAGGATCTGTTGGTACTATACTATATTTATGTTGCTTGAGGACACTAACATTATCATTTGTTACAACAACAATGAGAAAATAATAAAATTTATACTGGTATAAATAAGGTCTTTCCACAATATAATATTTCACTTGAGTTTTAAAGAAATACCAGAGAACAATACTTCAAAGAAGCAAGAAGAAGACATTTCAGATAGTGAAGTAATGTCTAAGAATAAATTTGAGGCAAGAGTTAAAAATGGAATTGAAATAATTGAATAATAAAGAACAGTGAGTTTGGTTTTAACTTATATTGAGGACTAGCTCATTATGACAATAGTACACTATAAGCTATTTAAATTGAATTTTATAAAGATACACATGACACAGTATTTATTGCAGGAAACTGTATAATAATTATTGTAATTGTAAATGCTTTTTTTTCTTGTACTGTAATCTTAACCACTATTTTCACTCTGTTAGGGGACTTCTTAAAATCCAAAGAGTGGTAACATAAATTTTTAAGAAAGAAAAAAATTGGGCAGTTGCCAAAACACAAATCTTTAAAGTTTCTAGAATTCCAGTTGGAGATAATTAATCTTAAAAACTTATAAATAATCAAAAGATAAGGGAGCCATGGAAAGTATTATTATTAATTGGAACTTGCTTATCTATGGAAAAGAATGAAGAAAAATTATGAATAGTAGGAAATCTTCCAGAAAATACCTTTCTACAAAAAATTGTTACACAATCATGAACAAAGTAATAAATGTGTCACTCTAACTTAAATGTTACTGCAAAATTATGTTGAAATCCATTATTCAACATAAAGAAAGTTATTATATGGTTATTTAATAAATGAGAAGGAAAATTATGACTAGATAAATCCTTGAGGTAACGAGTAACAAACTAACGTGAGTTCATGGAGGCCATGGTAAAATTTTGCTAATGTGTGTGCATGTATTTGTGTGTGTGTGTGGGGGGGTGTATATGTGTCTGTGTGTGCATGGGTGCATGCATGCTACTGGTAGTTAAAAGTCATTGGTGTATTTTAAGCAAGGGAGTCTAAGAACTTGCTCATATTTTGAGAAAAAACCTTTGGTTGTTATGAACGACACGAATTCTAAAGAAGAAAAAGAAAGGAAGAGCAGTTAAGAGACCCTAGAAGTAATTCAAGAGGTCATAAATGATCAACATGGTCATAAGTGGTTTGCACTAAATTGTTTGCAGAAGAGATGAAGTCATAGGATTTGCTGATGGATTAAATGAAGGATGGGAGAGGAAGAGAACAAACAATTTTAACATGATCAGTCTTGAAAGTGAACTGCAACTTGTAAACATGGGATGTGTTGGAAAAGGAAATATGCAGGGTCAAAGAATGGGTGGCTCAGAGAAAACAGAAGATTCTAATTTAGGCATTGCTATGCTTTGGATATTCTTTGATTATGTCCAACAAAAGTTCATATATTGGAAGCATGGTGCTGCTTACGGCAGTGTTAAAATAAAGTTGAACTTTTAAGAGGTAGTGCTTAGTGCAATGGAATTAGGTCATTGGGGTTGCGGCACTCAGAAGGTATTGACAACATATCTGTGACTTGTTATTCTCTGTGAAAGAAAGCTACTGTAAAAGACCAATGCTTATCTCTGCCTGCTCTAAGGATTCCTTTCTTACCACATAATTTCTTGTTTTGGCCTGTTTTTTCCAGCAGGATGTCAAACAACATGATGCCATTCTGTCAGGGGTACTCTTGGACAAGCCATAACCATGCAGCTTGGACCTTTATCGATCAGCACTGTGAGGCAGATAAATCTCTTCACATTATATACAACTCAACCCCAGATATTTTCTATGGAAATGGAAAGTGGACTAATACAGTCACATAAAATTTTAAATAATTTATTTGACACATTGTGGATTTAACAAGCAAAGATAAAATTTCAGATTCAAAAAGATTGAAAAATTTAGGATGTGGATGTGGTTGTGAGACTCATTTGATATAACTGATACTTAAATCTATTTGGTAAGCTCTTTATGGATAAACTATAAATAGAAGACAAAGATAAGGACTGTTATGTTTGTGTAATAACAAATTCATTAAGGCAATATCCATGGTAATATACAAGAGAAAAATGCATTGTGAATATAATTGTAGAGTTCACGTGCATAAGTTTTACTTTTTTAAAAAAATATTTTGAAGCACAACAGAAAATATTTAATAGAATAACAGTCACATTTTCAAATTCACTGAGCAATAATAGAATCAAAATTATATAGTGTCTCTGTAAAAGCCAAATTATTGCCTCATTATGCTTTCTGAAGTGGAGTGGTTGATATACAACAGACAATGAACTTTAATGTTTTACAATAAAAATGAAGGAAAAACATTGCAGAAAAATAAAGGCTTCTATAAATCCTAGGATTTTCTGAATTTAGTGTGAAGCATCCAGAGAAGGCAGCATGTTTAATGCTGATACAGCGTAGACTATCAAGTATGTATTATGTCTCCTAATTACATATTTGTCTGATTTCTTTTAGTTTCATGAATTTTCTTACCATCCAAATTACAACTTTATTTTCTATTAAAATCATGTATTCTTTGGGTAATGCCACATTTGGTTCAATGCAACAAGAATTATTGAAGAATTGCAAAATTTCCAAGAATTTGTGAATTTCCCCTTGTCTTTTAAATTGGGTCTACACCTTTGAACATACAAGTTTATTGGGCACATTTGAATCAAGGAAAAAGATACAGTTGAAAGTGGTACTATGATGATATTTGATTAAGAAGCAAAAAAAAACTTTTCTTTTTATATTCTCTTATTTCTCAATCAATTATAGTCATCTCAACTTTTCTATGTATGTTGATGTAAGCATTTATTTGATGTGTAAGTTTCATATGGCCAACTTTGCTTTCTTTTTATATATTTACACAGGCATTTTTTTAAATCAAGTAATGACTTCAGTTTATATTTTAATATATTTTCTCATTTTTTGAAAACTATTGTTTTTATAAGTCTGAATTTAATTCTGTAAATGATTTTTCAAAGGCTTTGCTCATCATGTGACTTTGTCAGAGAATATTTTTCCCAAGCTCGTATGTTCCCACTGACTGGGGTGGTAACCAAAGGACATAATCTTGCCATTTCTAAAATGCATTTTGTGTGTAGACAATGTAATATCCCAGTCATCACAGCAACAGCTTCACAACACTGGCTTTTAGAGTTAGCATACTAGTTAGTCGATCCATACTTAGTAGGTGTAATTCAGTTTGTCCATCTATCTCTTTAAACTCAGAATAATTTTTTCTCTGTGATATCCAGGACACTAGAAAACAATGACCAAAGCCCACTCTAACTTAAGTTTAATATAACAATTCAAACTATTAAACATCTGTTGTCTAAGCCACATATTCGACAACCTTTAAAAACTACAGTGCAATGGTAAATGATGCCTTTTCTTTATAATAGATAAGGCTTGTCTGCCATTGTTAATAGCTCTGCCAAGGTAATTACTGAGTTCATTTGTATATTTAGAATTCATTTTTTTTTCCTTCAAGACAAATTTCCAGCTATGGACAACTGACTATAAAAGAGACATTTCCTTGTGTTCATATTTTAATTAGTAAGACTTTGTCAACATGGTGGCAACCTCCTAGGAATGTTATTCCTATCCCACTCAGAATCTGAGGATCATATGAAGTGTCCCCCCAAAAAAGGTCATGTGTTAATGCATGAGGTGAAATGATTAAATTATGAGAATGGCAACTTAATCCAAGCATTAACTCATTAGATTTATCAATAATTTGAAGAAACACTCTTTTGTGGGGCAGGGGTAAATGAGGACTGAATCGAGGGGCACTTTATTGCTGAGCCATATCATCAACCCTTTTTATTTTTTTTAAGAAGGGTCTAAGTTGTGTAGGGCCTCACTAAGTTGCTGAGGTTGGTCTTAGACTTGTGATTCTCCTGTCTCAGTCTCCTGAGCTGTTAGGATTACAGGTATGCACACTGTGCCCAGATTGCCAGAGCTACTCTATTGAGTGGTGATTGTAGAAGGGGGCATGGCTGGAGAAGTTGGGTCACTGAGGGGTGTGCCTTTGGGAATTATATCTTATTTCCCTGGATCCTGCCTCTATCTCTGTGCTTCCTGTCCCCATGATTTGAGTAACTTTTCTCCACCTCACCCTTTAACCATTATGTTCTGTATCAGCTGGGAATCAGAACAATGGAGTCCAGCCTGCCATGGACTGAAACAATACTCTCCAAATAATTTGTTCTTGTCAGGTATTGTATTCACAAAACAGACTAACACAAGTTCCTACATAATTATAGAACACTTGAAAGAGTGGGGAAAGTCCTAATCAAATCACCACATATGTTATGCTGTGAAGAGTGAGAGAGTTTAGTATTGTTCTGTGACAATACAAAGTCCTCAGGTTTCTCCCACCACCTGCCAGTGGATGTTATGAGATGACAAGAAAGACTAGGAGTATTACTGTCTTGTTCTGACAAATTCACTTGGAAATCACATAGTTGCAGCCTTCCCTGGGAATTAATCCTTTTATGAGTGCCTTTTTCATTCATTACTTATTTTTACCTATTACTTTTACTTTCACAACAGTTTAAAGACAAGGTCAAATGTTTTTCTCATATGTGGAGGCTAAACCAAAGGAAAAACAGGGAGAAAAGGAGGAGGAGAAAATTGAGGAGGAGAGAAGAGACTCAGGAAAAGGGAAAGGCAGTGGGATGAATTTGAAGAAACTTTCCTATGTACATATGTGAATATGCCACATTGAAATTTTTATATGCATATATATATGTGTGTGTGTATATATATATATATATATATATATATATATATATATATATATACACAATGCACTAATTTTAAAAAACTAAATAAATAGAAGAAAGTTCTGCTGAATAGAGAAAAGTGAACAGGGGAAGGGAGGAAAGGAGAAAGTACAGGGGACTGAATTGGAATACATTTTCTTCCATGCCTGTATGATTATGTCCAAATGAGACCCAATATTATGTAGAACTAAAATGAACTAATAAAAAATGATATTGAATTTCTTTTAAGGTCAGCAGCTATTTTATTTACCCAGACACTTGACAATAATATTTTTCACCTTTCCCCTTTTTTTCAGACCAATGAGAGATTTAATAGTTCAAGAATATAGGACAGGTCCTGTTTCTTGGTAATGGAGCTGAATTTACTGCTCATCCTAATTTAATCACAAATGTTATAGTACTGAGTCTTTCCAAAATATTTTTAGAAATTTGCACTGCTCAATTCAATATCAACCAAATTAGGTGGTAAGCATTCCTTGGGTCTAGAAAATGTTAAAATATAGCTAGCAATCCTGAATAAGAAAGAATAGATGAAAACAGTAGGTGAAAATGGAGAAATGCTTAATTGTAATTGCTCTGCTCTCTCATTCTTAATTTTGGATTGTAAGATGACATTTCATTAAAAATTCTATGTTGTGCTTGCTTAGACATATGAGAGAAAAATATCCAACTCTTGATGTTGAGTCTGGCTTATTTACTTAGCATGATATGCTCCAGTTCTACCTTGTAACAGGAAATAACATAATTTTATTTTTCTTTGTAGTTGAATAATGCTTCACTGGGCATATACCACATTTTCTTTATCTACTAATCTGTTGACAGGCATATGGGCTGGTTCCATTACCTAGCTATTGTGAGTTGCTCAGCTATAAACATTAATGTAGGTACATCTCACCTATATTGCACTGAATTTCACTATTTTAGAAAATAACAGGGTCTGCAATATCTAGATCATATGAAAGTTCTATTTCTAGCTTTTTTTTAAAAAAAAAGAAATTCCCATACCCTTGTCAGAGCAGTTGTACTAATGCATAGGCCCACCAAAGATGTATTAGTGTACACTTTCCTTCACATTCTTGTCAGTATCTATTATTATTTGTGTACTCTCAATAATTACCATTGTTACTGGAGTAGGATTAAGTCTCATTTTAGTTTTGATTTGCAATTCCTTGATTGCTAGGGATATTGATCATTTTTTTCACATATTCATTGACCATTTATGTTTCTTATTTTGAGAAATATCTGTTTAGTTCTTTTGCCCATTTTTTTGGGTGGGTTATTTGAGGGTTTGTTTTTGGTGTTAAGTTTTTTGACTTGTTTATATATTCTGAATATTGATCCCCTGTCTAAGGAGCAGGAGGAGAAAATTTTTCTCCCATTCCATAGGCTCTCTCTTCAAGCTCTTAATTGTTTTCTTTGCTGTGCAGAAGCTTCTTAAGTTGATAACATCCCACTTATTGATCCTTGGTTTTATTTATTGAGATTTAGGGGTCTTGTAATGAAAGCTAGAGCAAAATAAGCTAGAGGGAAAAGAAGTGGGAGGCTGGATATCATAAAGACATAAAGAAGATCAGTGGAATAGAAGAAAGAGATCAAGAATGAGTGAGGAAGGATGGGAAAAAGGAAGAAATGCAGAATAAATTTAACAAAACCATGCTGTGTGCATATATTACATATATTTATAAATATATCATAGGGGATTTTAACTTGATTTATGTGTATGTAAAGCACCAATCAAAGGTGGGCAAATTGAATGAGCAGGGGAAAAACTGGTGGAGACAGGTGGTGGTTGGGGAAGGAAGGGAGGTTTAATGGAAGGGTGGGGTGACGACCAAGGACTGAAATGGAGTGGGTCAGATTCCATGCATGTATGATTTTTTCAGGATAAACCCCCGGCTACTATGTATAACTATAGTGCTCTGAAATATAACCTCTTTTATGTCCTCTCATATTCAAACTTAGGATGTCTTTATTTAAATATTAAGTCAACCTAAAGCCTTTCCAGTTACCCATTTTCAATAGTCAAAGTTTGAAAAGAGCACTGTTCTGAGTGTAACATGTTCATAACATATATGATTTATTGACTCTTTCTGTACATTGATAACAAACATGTGCTTGAATGGAAGAGATATACTCATGGATATTGTAAGAAGGGAATTTGCTATCCCCAAATTTTTAATGTTTTTTTTTTTCTGTTGTTGTGTGTGTTACATGATTAATGAAACTGATTTTAAAATTAGAGCACAAAATGAAGTGTATTCAAAAGCCCTCCGGTATGCAGCAGATGTCATGTCACGTGTGCTCTATGCTCTTATGGTCCTTACAGATTTTAAACCACAGATATTTTCAAGCAATTTCTTCCTTGTTGCAATTAGGTGAAACTCTAGACACATTAGATTATTTGATGGCTAAAAAGAATGTTGCCATCTCTCCATCAGTGATTACTCGAGTTCCAATATAGCTTTTCATTTAAGAAATCCAAATAGCTCTCTTGTCTGAGGCACTGCCTTTGCATTGGTTCCTTTATGAACTGTTATATTGATGCTGGCTTGTTTGTTTTCTTGGCAACTCCACAGAATATGATAAATCTGCATTAACTTGCCTGACCACAGAAAAAGGCTATAGCATAAGATTCTATGAATATCATAAAAATATTCTGATAGTGGGGGCATATTTTTTCTTCAATGCTGAATGAGTTTTAATAAATAACTAATGTTGAAAATTTACTTTTCTTTTTCAATCAGTTTTATAATCTGCAAGTATGTCTGCTATTTACCAAGTGAGTGAACACTCCCTTGAGTGTGTTGGCCATGAAAAAAATAAAGTGCCTGTGTGTTATTAGTTTATATTACTTGTCCCCAAAATCTCATGTTTATGACCATGCAAGAAATTTTAGAGGTGAAATGATTAGGTTCTCAGAGCCTCAAACTATTTCTGTATTAATCCCTTGATAGGGATTAACTGGGTGATGACTGTAGGTAGGTAGGGTGTGACTGAAGTAGGTAGGTCACTGGGAGACTGCTTTGGTATTTATATTTTGTCTTGGTTAGGGGAGCTGTTTTTTTCTATTTCCCAGTGTGATGTCCTGACTCTCTGACTCCACCACACACTTCCTTATGGTATTTTGCCTCACATCAATCTGTAAGCAGTGGAGTCTAGGTACTGAGACCTCTGAAAATTGTGAGCTCCTATGTAAAGTTTTTCTCCTCTAAAATACTTCTTGTCAGGTCTTTTGATTGCAGGAAGAAAAAAAGAAAAACCTGACTGAAATATTTTTGAAGAAGAATGATGCAATACGGTGTTAATGGGTGTCTCTATTTCCAGCCTTTTTTTCAATGAAAAAACATGCTAGTAAGTGTGCTTATGGGGCTGGGGTTGTGGCTCCATGGTAGAGTGCTCCCTAGCACGTGCAAGGCCCTGGGCTCAGACCTTCGCACCACATAAAAATAAATTTAAAAAAAGTAAATTTGCTTATGTGGTAGACTCCTCCTGAAATGCATCCTCATGAAATACTTCTTCCCTTGATCTTTCTTACTCAGCCAAAAGATGGAAAAGCCATCTCATGATATACTTCTTAACAATACATCATTGTGTGTCTTTTTTCTTATCCTTATATCTCTCTGTCATTAACCAGGACAGGACGTATTTTCTGCCTTCAGTCTTATCTGACACCTTTTCTTGGTGAAGAAACTTTTTACATTAGTTAGCAATTGCCTTTCAATGTGTGAGGGTGTGTGAGTGTGTGTGAGTGTATGTGAGTGTGTGTGTGTGTGTGTGTGTGTGTGTGTGTGTGTGTGTGTGTATATATATCTTTAGGCAATTTCTGGGGTGGAAAATTTGAGGTCTCTGCTAAGGATCCATGATTGGTTTCTGTTAGATCTTTGGTCTGTGTATGCTTTGGTCACAGCTGTGTCTAACATCATTGAACAGTGGCTTATAAGAGCTTTCTGGAATTGTTTGTGTCACCATGCTTTGTAAGCATTTTAATGGTTATTCTTGCTCAGGCATTCACTCAAATTCATATTTTGTTCTATGAATAGAAATTGTATTTGCTGACGAAGAAAGACAGATTCCAAATTTGATAGTGAAAAGAAATTTGTCATGGCAACCATTTCTTGAAGCTTAGAAATGATACATTGATTAACTCCCAGAATTATATATTGGTTAGTATTTTCTATCAATGAATACTAAGGCAATCCAAAGTTTTCCTTTAAATGTGATTGAATGGAAAATATAGTGAAATGACCCTAGGTAAAGAGTAGAGAACATTCCCCTTTATACATAATGATATTCATCAAAATTATGCATCAGATAAAAGTCAAAGAACTGCTGAAAAATCTCATTAATCACACTTTGCAAATTTAGAATGCACTTCAACATTTCACCAATTTCATTAAATTTAAGAATGTATTTCTCCTGATATTTTTCTCAATATTTTAACCTATTAAAAAATACCTTCAGGATTCAGTAGTCATGTGTTCTTGACCCATAGTTGCCTATAGACTTTTTCAGGTAGTCAGCAATTTTTTGTTACCTCACGAGTAAATAGGATAATTTTTAATGTAGCTACAGAATTATGAAGAGGCCTGTTACCACTTCCTTCACTGAATAATCAGGCTTGTACTAGGGGTGATAAAAATTGCTAGAAAATAAAAGTTTTTTTGTTACCTTCTTTTTGACTTTCTTCTTTTAATTCATACACTTAGCCTATATATCTGGCTTTCAAGTCTTCTGCCATTAAATTTAATTGGTGAGATTTAGATCATCATCTGCTTGAAAACCTTTGCATCTTAATGATAAATATAAGCGTCCTGAGTTCCTGCTATAAAATTTTCATCCTACTTGTCTTCTCTTATCTACCTTCCAAAAGAGACCTGAGAAAGTTTATGGTTTCAATGCAATCTTGCCCATTATCACCAATCTAAGCTAACAGAAAGCACTTACAAATCAGACTTAAACTAATCAGATTTTACTGAATAAAATCTTTATGATCAATTTCAAGTATGCAAAAAATCAAGAAGCACAGATAAATCAGGGAGGAGTTTGAGATATTCAGTGTAAGTTATTAAAATCTTCTTTTAAGCTCTGATGATTCACTCCAAGGGAGGTCATGGAGATGTTGGTTGTCTGGATTACAAGAACAGGTATGTTGAGTTTATGAACTCAGATTGTTACATAGTTTAAATGACAATATACAGCAAATTATGTTGCTTTAGTCATCACAGCTAGAAAATATAAGCCCAGCAATCCTAAGCTACAGATTTATTGTTAAAGCTATCCTTGAGTCAAGATTTTCTCCTTAATTTGCCCTTAATTCATTTGTCAAATAATCAATTTACAAGGATTCACCTACATTCTTGCATTCCTAAGAATAAAAAGCTAGAATTAGATACCTAAATGTACCACAATTTATATGAAGAAATAAGATGAGATAGTCATAGGAAAATTTTTAAAATAAAAAATAAATATATGGCAAGAAAAAATGTTTTTCCCAAAAGGGTTAATACATTATTCATTTTTGAAAAAAAAATAAGATGATTATTGTGTTAATACTTGAAAAAGTTGATTTAAAACCACATTTGGCTTTCTATCCATCAATAGCCATTTAATATTAGCCTTGTAATGGCTTCAGATGAGAGAGAAAAAATTTAGGAAGAAAACACACACACACACACACACACACACACACACAAGTAACAGAATGATTATTTTAGTTTAAGAAAGGAATTAGAGAATAATCACACAATTTTGAACTTTATTAGAAAAAAGACAATTTTGAAATTTTGTTCCATGAATAGAAATTGTATTTGCTGACAAAGAAAGACAGTTCTTTATTTAAAAGAAATATTTAAAAGAAATCTAAGTTTTATCTATTATGTTTCTGTATAAAATGTGAGGTACAAACTCAATACCCAAGGGATATAAATAGGGACAGTGTATCTGATCCTCATGGGGAATAGAGTCTAACTCGGAGTCACACTGAGAGTTTATTCCAAAGTTTGTAGATTTGATATAAGTTATTTTGTATTATCATTTTGTTTTAATTTGAGTTGTGTGTTTAAGAAAGTAGAGTAGAATTGTATTAGCTTCTGGTCAGTATCGGAAATGGAGCATATTCTGAAAAGCATATTCTGTTCAATGTAAGCAAAAAAAACTAAAAAAAGAAAAAATTTGGATTCAAAATATTGAAACATAAATATACAAGCATAAAATGATTTTAAAGAAAGAAAATAACAAGTTACATTTCACAGAGAAAAGAAAGTTTGGAAAGCCATTTAATTTTTCTTCAGGAAAAAATTTTATAGAAATTAGCATCTATGATACAAAAATATAGAAATAAGTAAAAAAAAAAAGGCAGAAAATGGAAATATCAATGAGTGAGAGCAGAAACCCTAGGAAATTTACAATGCAATTACATTGAAGGAAGTGAAGATTAGCATTCACAGAGGGAAAAAAAGAAACAGAAACAAAACATTAATTAGGGGGCTGGGGTAGTGGCTCAGCAGTAGAGCACTCACATAGCATGCACGAAGCACTGGATTCAATCCTCTGAACCACATAAAAATAAATGAATAAAATAAAGGTATTGTGTCCAGCTACAACTAAAAAATAAATATTAAAAAATTAATTAGTGAGGAGCAAAATACATCCTAATATGGAATAAAAATAATAATAAGCAAAGTAAAAGTAACAGGAATGCTGATAGGTATGATTTAATGAGAATTGAATTTTTATGACTTAGGACAATTAGAAATAAAATAATAATCAAATTTGGTTGATTTAATTCAAAAATAACAAAAGAGCCGTCTTTTTTGGTTTTATTTTTTAAATACACGAGAGTGGAATGCATCACAATTCTTATTACACATATAAAACAATTTCATATTTCTGTTTGTATATAAATTATGTTAATACCAATTCATTTCTTCATACATGTAAATTGGATAATGATGTCTATCATATTCCACCATCCTTACTAATCCCCTGCCCCCTCCCTTTCTCTCTCACCCCTCTTCCCTATTTAGAGTTCATCTATTCATGCTCCCCCTCACTACCCTACTATGAGTCAGCCACTTGTATCAGAGAAAACATTCAGCATTTGTTTTCTTGGGATTGGCTAACTTCCCTTAGCATTATATTCTCCAACACCATCCATTGCAAATGCCATGATTTTATTATCTTTTATTGCTGAGTAAAATTCCACTGTGTATACATGCCACATTTTTTAATCCATTCATCCACTGAAAGGCAGCTAGGTTGGCTCCAGAGTTTAGCTATTGTGAATTGTGCTGCTATAAAAATTGATGTGGCTGTGTCCCTCTAATATGCTGTTTTTAAGTCCTTTGGATACAGTCCAAGGACAGGGATAGGTGGGTCAAATGTTGGTTCCATTCCCAGATTTCTAAGGGATCTCCATACTGCTTTCCATATTGGCTGCACCAATTTGCAATCCTACCAGCAGTGTATGAGTGTGCCTTTCCCCCCATATCCTCACCAACAATTATTATTGTTTGCCTTCATAATAGCTGCCATTTTGACTGGAGTGAGATGGTATCTTAGAGTAGTTTTGATTTGCATTTCTCTAATTGCTAGAGATGATGAACATTTTTTCTTATATTTGTTGATTGATTGAATATTGTCTTCTGAGAAGTGTCTGTTCAGATTCTTGGCCCATTTATTGATGGGTTATTTGTTTTTTTGGTGTTTATCTTTTTGAGTTCTTTTTATACTGTAGAGATTAGTGCTCTATCTGATGTGTGAGAGGTAAAAATTTGCTCCCAAGATGTAGGCTCTCTATTCACGTCATTGATTGTTTCTTTTGCTGAGAAGAAACTTTTTAGTTTGAGTCCATCCCATTTACTGATTCTTGGTTTTAATTCTTGTGCTATAGGAGTCTTATTAAGGAAGTTGAGGCCTAATCCCACATGATGGAGATTAGGGCCTACTTTTTCTTCTATTAGACGCAGGGTCTCTGGTTGTATTCCTAAGTCCTTGATCTATTTTGTGTTGAGTTATGTGCATGGTGAGAGATAGGGGTTTAATTTCATTTTGTTGCATATGGACTTCCAGTTTTCCCAGCACCATTTGTTGAGGAGGATATCTTTTCTCTAATGCATGTTTTTAGCGCCTTTGTCCAGTATATGATAGTTGTAATTTTGTGGGTTAGTCTATGTGTCCTTTATTCTGTACCATTGGTCAACCAGTCTGTTAAGTCATATGACTTGCCCAGACTGAATCAGGAAGATATACACAATTGAAACAGATCAATATGAAGTGATGAGATAGAAGATGCCATCAGAAGCCTACCAACCAAGAAAAGCCCAGGACTGGATGGTTATATAGCCATGTTCTACAAGATCTTTAAAGAAGAGCTAGCACCAATACTCTTTAATTTATTTCAGGAAATAGAAAAAGAGGCAGCACTTCCAAACTCATTCTATGAGGCCAATATCACCCTGATTCCAAAACCAGGCAAAGACACATCAAAGAAAGAAAACTTTAGACCAATATTCCTAATGAACATAGGTGCAAAGATTCTGTAAATAATTCTGGCAAATCGAATACAAAAACATATCTAAAAGACTGTGCACCATGATCAAGTGGGATTCATCTCAGGTATGCAAGGTTGGTTCAACATTAGGAAATCAATAAATGTAATTCGTCACATCCATAGACTCAAAGTTAAGAATCATATAATCATCTCAATAGACGCAGAAAAAGCATTTGACAAAATACAGCACCCCTTCATGTTTGAAACTCTAGACAAACTAGGGAAAACAGGAACATATCTCAACATCATAAAGGCTAAGCCCCAGGCCAACATCATTCTAAATGGAGAAAAATTGAAGGCATTCCCTCTAAAAACTGGAACAAGACAGGGATGCCTCTTTCACCACTTCCATTTATCATAGTCCTTGAAACAGTGGTCAGAGCAATTAGACAGATGAAAGAAATTAAAGGAATATGTATAGGAAATGAAGAACTTAAATTAACATTATTTGCTAAGTATTTGCTGACAATATGATTCTATTCCTAAAAGACCCAAAAAAGCTCCAATAGAAAACTCTTAGAACTAGTAAAGGAATTCAGCAAAGTAGCAGGTTATAAAATCAATACCCATAAATCAAAGGCATTTCTGTATATCAGTGACAAATCCTCTGAGAGGGAAATGAGGAAAACAACCCCATTTATAATAACCTCAAAAAAAATAATAAAATACTTGGGAATCAACAAAAGAGATGAAAGATCAATACAATGAAAACTACAGAACCCTAAAGAAAGAAATCAAAGAAGACCTTAGAAGATGGAAAGATCTACCTTGCTCTTAGATAGGCAGAATTAATATTATCAAAATGACCGTACTTCCAAAAGCACTGTACAGATTTAATACATTTCAAATCAAAATCCCAATGGCGTTCCTCACAGAAATAGGAAAAGCAATCATGAAATTCATCTGGAAAAATAAGAGACCCAGAATAGCTAAAGCAATCCTTAGCAGTAAGAGTGAAGCAGCTGGCATCACTAACCAGACCTTAAACTAAACTACAGAACAATAGTAACAAAAGAGCAGTCTTAATCAAATTCTAATTTATTGAGGGCATGTTATATGTTAGGAACTAAGATAAGTTTTTACCAACATTATCTCATTAAACCCTAAATAACAGAGCAAAGTAATGAATATAACATAATTGTTACGTGAACAGGACTTAATTCTCCCTTGGGAGTAATTATTTTGAGAACACAGTTTGTGTGCTATGCAGCAATCTGTCATCTTCTGACTCATTGTTCTGCAGACACTCATAGTTCACCCAGCTTTAACAACAGTTGCTGCCACAACCACTAAGCTGACAAACTCCATTGTAGTCTTCATCATGCAGCTGTCTCAGCCCCTTGGAACTTTTGTGCAGTATAAGTCACTTCTAAAACTGAGTCAATCTACAGTAGGTCATTTTGCCCTCTTTATTCTTTTAAAATGCCTACTAGTCAGCTGTATCCCCTAGTGATAGTTGATAGCTGTGTATGGCTAGATAATTAAGAAGAAATTAATCAGCAGTGTATTTAAGGAGAGTTGAAGAATTAAGATTTTTTGTATGTTTGTTTGCTTGAGGTTTTGTTTTTGCCTATTTGTATTATGAGAGTCTCTCAGAAAAATATGGTGTTACTATTGGCAGAAAGTTAAATTCATCCACTTGTTTGATCTTTAATAATAGAGTGACTAATTAATTTGGACTCCAAATTTGTATTTTTTTTTCATCACAATCCATACTAGATATGAGGAAATTGTCCTTTTCTTTAAGGTTGCTGAAATCAAAATAGGGGGAAAAAGCAAGTTAAAATCTTGGTCAAGTTGTGAAACACCAAGCGAGAATAAAAATTTTTGGTATCAGAGTAGCTTTGGCAGAAGATATCAGAGAGAATATTTATATCCCCCCTAGGTTTGTACGCAATTTAGACATGCAACTGATTAAACCAAGCTGTCAATCTATAGGATCCTAAATATTATAAACACATTGACCCAGGATATTACCATAGATTTTTTTTGTTCATTTGTTTTGGGGTTGTTTTGGTAAAGGGGATTGAAAACAGAGGAGTTTACCAATTAACTACATCCCCAGTTCTATCTATCTATCTATCTATCTATCTATCTATCTATCTATCTATCTATCTATCTATTTATTTATTTATAATTCAAGACAGTGTCTCACTAAGCTGCTGTGTGCTTCCTTAATTTCTTGAGACTGGCACCAATCTTGTGATCCTCCTGACTCAGTCTCCCATGTGGCTGGGATTACAGGATTGCCTCATCATACCCAGATGTAGTTTGGAACTGTAAACAGGTATTTTAAACTACCAGTTTACCCAGCATATTGTGTTCCAATGAAAAATAAATACCAGACTTTGATGCATCCTGAGAAAAGAATAGAATTGTCACAGTGCAGGTCTAAAGTAACTCCCATACACAGTGTATAGCAGTGAAATTATCCCTAGAGTGTGTAAATATTTAAAACTAGTTTTCTTTTCCCATATCCATGGGCTATTACACAAATACATAAGATTAGTTACTCTGTGAAAAATCTGAGGACAAGTGACAGTTCGTGTTGTAGGGTTCTTCAGTCAACTTTGATTGTGTATACTAAACCACTAGAAAACATTGTGTTTGGGGAGGGAAGGGTACCCTCCTAGATTCCTTCCTTAACTCTGATAGGCAGTGGGTTGGTTCTTATTCTCTATGCCACAATGACAGGGAGCAGTTAAGTGGAGAAGTCTACATGGCATTCTAAGGATAGAGAGTTCCTGAGCTGTGGACAGCAAGATATTGCCATTCTGAAAATGCATAGAAAAATGGAAGAAGTCTCTGTGTGAATTGAATGAGTATGAACATTTTCTCTATGGAAAGTTACCTACAGCTGAGCAAGGGCTCTTTATAATGTAACAAAGTTTAACAAAATGAAAAATGTCAAAGTCAATTTGTGTTCACCTTATGGAAACAGAAAAGTTTTCTCAGAACCAAGTGGGCTGATCCTTTCATCATTGTTTGTATCCAGTAGGAGTGCTTCTTGAAATGCATTAATATGGCATTGATCCTTGTTTAAAACTGCATTATCTTGAGCCATTTAACATGAGGAAGTGAGGAGTATAAGAAACTTTGTTTATATATGTTGGTTGAACAGAAGATGTTCATGCATTTTTTTTAATTCAGTGATTATTTGCTAACGGAATATTCTAAGCACAATTTCAGTTTTCTGAAACAATGCTTATTACAACAGGCTCAACCAGGATAAACTCAAGCTTATTTTCAAAAGTATACTATGGAAGATAGAAAACAGGACTTTTCTTACTAATTCCTGAATTAACTTTACAAATCAAGTGAGGTGTTCCCAGTATATTAATACACATTCATTTTCTCCAATAATATTTCTTGATTAATTATTCTCACCAGTTTACTTGTACTTGAATTTCAAAATTAACTCCACTGTACCATGTAATTTGCCTTATTTCAGATCACTCATGAGTTAAAATCCATGTAGAAAATGGCTCTGCTCCTTTTTAATGTCTGAACAGAAGTTTTTCAGTATTTCACACACCTATCATTCTTTTCAATTTAACTTTTAACTTCAGTTATCAATAAACTTTATTTCTTAGAGTAATTTTAGTTTTACAGAAGATAGCATAAAGTAATGAGTTTTCATATGCCTACACACACACACACACACACACACACACACACACACACACACACAGTTGTCTCTCTTATAAGCATCTTGGGGTTGTTTGGAATCATTATTGTTACATTACTGTTACTATGGTCCATATAGTTCACATTAGAATTCAGTTTCTGTCTTGTACACATCTGAGTTTCAACAAATGCATGTTCCTTTTATCCCCCATTACAGCATCTTATAGAGTAGTCTCAATGCATAAAGATTCCCTTTGCTAGATCTATTCATTTCTAACATTCATTTAGTCTTAGAATGGCTATCTTTCTATTCTCTACACTCTTGCCATCCTGATAATGTAATGAAATTAGAATCATGTAGTCTATAAAATATTTTGCAGACTAGTGCCTATCATGTAGTAATTTGAATTTAATGTTCCTTTATGTATTATTTAGTTTGGTAGCTAATTTCTTTTTACTACTGAATAATATTTTTTAGGGATGTATAATCAGTTATCAATTCAGCTACCAAGGGACATCTTGGCTGCTTCCAGTAATTGGGAATTATGTCTAAAGTTGTATAAACATTTGTGTACGGGTATTTCGACATATTCAGAAAATTACCTGGTTAGCTAATATGGTAAGACTATTGAGCTTTGTGAGACATTTCCTAACTGCATTACAAAGTGGATTCAATATTTTGTATTCATACCAGCAATGAACAAGAATTCCTATGGTCGACATCCTTATCAACATTTAGTGCTCCCAGGACTTTGATATTTAGGTCATTTTAATATGAATGAAGTGGTATCTCATTTAGTTTTTAGTTCCCTAAGGAAATTCAATGTTTTACATTTTCATATGCTCATTTTATTTGTTTGTCTTATTTGGTAAGGTGACTCCTCAGATCTTAAGTTTTTTTTTTTTTCTTTTCTTTAGTTGGGTTGTTTGTTCTCTGACAATTTCTTTATATATATATATATTGAGCTTTCTGCCAGATAAGTAGTTTGCAATCTGGACTGTGTCTTTTTCATTCTGATAATAATAATTTTTACAGAGAACATATTTGTAATTTTCATGAAATTCAGTTTGTGATTTTTTTATGGATCATACATTTGTACCTATAGTACATTGCCAATTATAAGATGATTTAGATTTTTCTCATTGTCTTCTATACATCTATAGGTTTTCCTTAACATTTAAGTCTGTTATGGTTTAGATACGAGGTGTTCCCCAAAAAAATTCATATGTAAGACAATGCAAGAAAGTTAAGGGTGAAATGACAGACTCATAAGAGCCTTAACCTAATCAGTGCGTTAATCCACAGATATGGATTAACTGGGTAACTATAGGCAGGTAGGAAGTTCCTGGAGGAGGCGGGTCACTGGGGACATACATGGCTTTTGGGTTTATATTTATATATCCCCAATGAGCAGAATTCTTTCTGGTTCCTGTTTCTGTGACATGAGCTGTTTTTTTCCACCAAGACCTTCCATTGTGATGTTCTGCCACACTTTGGACGCAGAGCAATGGAGTCTGTCATCAGTGGACTCAGACCAATGAAACTGTGAGCCCTAAATATATTTTTTCTCCTTTTTGTTGTTCTCACAAGAGCATTGGGTCATAGAAATGAACAAACTGGGGAAAACAAGGGTATGACTATTTTGAGGTGTGTTTGTGTGTGAAATGTGTAAACTGTATCTAGATTCATTTTTCAATGATGATATTCATGTTTGCAGCATTACTAATAAAAAAGCTATTCTTTCTCTTTTTACAAAAGAACAATTGAATATATTAACTTGGATCCATTTCTGAGCTTTTTAATTTTTTTCTATTAATTTGTTTGTTCTTTCAACAACATCACATTGTCCTGATTATTACATTTTGTAGAAAAACTTCAAATTTGTTATTGTCAGCTTTCCAGCTTTTTTCCCCCCCAATGTTTTGATGATAATTTTGAGTCTTTGGCCTCCCCACATAAATTTTACAGTTAGTATGTATATATCTACATATAACTTCATTTAAATTTGGTAATGATTAGATCAAGTGGGGAAGAACTGACATCTATAGAATATCAAATTTTTCTACTAATGACAATGTAATACCTCTTCATTTATTTTTTTTCTTTTATGAGAACTGTGTACATCTTATAGATATTTATTAAATATATGTAAACATTTTTATTAATCTAAAAAGTTATTTATGTTATTAATTGCAAATTTCAATTGCTTATTGCAATTGGTTTAAGGGTAATTTTGGTCTGACAGAATGAGTTAGTATTTATTATTTTGCTTTTATTTTCAGGAACAAGTTTTTAAAATTTTGTAACAAACTTTTTTAAATGTTTGATAGAATTCAACAGTGAAACCATTTTAGCCCAGTTCTTTCTGTTTTGTAATGGTATTACTTGTTGATTTTTTCCCCTAATTGTTAGAGTCCTGTTTAAAGTATTTCTTCTCATGTTGTTGTTGTTGTTGTTGTTGTTGTTGTTGTTTTGTTTTAAAATTTTAATCTATTTGTATTTTTGGTAGATGGTGACTTTTAAGGAATTGATTTCAGATTGTGAAATTTAATTTTCTGTTTTCTAAGGGAGAACTTATGAATTATTTTAGAACTTTATTCCTTTCTATTATATACATGAAGCCTTCTCTCACTCTCTCTGCACTTATTTAGACATATGGTAATAAAGCACGCACACGCGCACGAGAGAGAGAGAGAGAGAGAGAGAGAGAGAGAGAGAGAGAGAGAGAAGGTTTGGCAATGGGCAAGCCATGTTACAGATATAATAATTACTTATGAAATTTTATAAATTATACTTTAAAAACTGAATTTCTAAACACACTAATGAGAGAGTGGATAAAAAATACAGGGCAAGTATATGTTGTGTACAGTAAATTCACTTTAAAATGAGGATTAAAAAGAGACATAAAAAGTATTCTTAAGTTTGTCAGATGCTTTCTCTTCATCTATTAAGATAATTATGTGATTCTTGTCCTTAACTCTATTTATGTGGTGAGTTGCATTTATTTTGATTTGCATATGTTGAACTGTCCTTGCATACCTGGGATGAATCCCACATGATCATGGTATACTCTTTTCTTAATGTGCTTTTGAATGTGGTTTGCCAATATATTTTAAAGGATTTTTGCATCTTTGTTCATGAAGGATATATTTATTCTTTGATGTGTCTTTGACTAGTTTTGATTGTGGTTTTATAGAATGAATTTGGCTCTATTTCCTCTTTTTCTATTTCATGGAATAATTTGAGGAGGATTGCCTCTAGTTCTTCTTTAAAGATGTTGTATAACTAGGATAAGAATCCACCTGATCTTTGGCTTTCTTAGTTGGGACAATTTTAATTGCTCCTTCAGTTTCATTGTTTGATATTAGTCTACTCTATGTTTTCTCTGTGTTTTAAGCGGTGTTGAAAAAACTGAATGAAACTAGATTCCTATCTTTATGATGAATAAAAAGTCACCTTAAAGTGAATCAAAAACATTGGAATTAGATCAGAAACTTTTTAATGGCTAAAAGAAAATGTGGGTTCAGAAATCCAAAATATTGACACAAGCACCAACTTCTTTAACAAGAATTACAATCAAGAATCAATAGGTGGGATGTCATCAAATTAAAAAGTTCCCTCACTGGAAAGGAAAAAAAAATCTAAGATCATAAAGATAGAGGCTACAGAATCGGAGAAGGTCTTTGGCATTGTTCCTCAGACAGGGGATTAATAAGTAGACTATCTAGAGAACTAAAAAAATACCAAGAACCAACAAAGAACCCAATTAAAAAATGAGCAAAAGAACTGAACAGACACTTCTCAAAAGAAGAAATAGAAATCACAAATATATAAAAAAAAAGTTCAACATCTTTAGTAATCAAGGAAATACAAATAAAAGTTACACTGAGATCTTATCTCACTGAAGTTAAAATTTGAATTATTGAGAATTCAAATCAAGGGCTGGAGTCGTAATTCTGTGATAGAATGTGTAAGGCACTGGGTCCGATTTTCAATACCTCATATAAGTAAATAAACTAAAGGTCCTTTGACAACTAAAAATATATTTTAAAAAAGAATTAAAATAACAATATAATGGTGAAAATGGGGAGGGTTCCATCATATATTATTGATGGAACCCTGAATTAGTACAACCAATCTGGAAAGCATCATGAAGATTCCCCCAAAAAACTAGCAATGGAATCAATGTGCATCTATCTCATTCTTTGATATTTATCCAAAAGAACCAAAATTGTTGTTTTATATTGGTACAGGCACATCAGTGTTTATAGCAGGGTAATTCAAAATCATCAAGTTATAGAACCAGCTAGGGGATTGCAGAGGATTGCAATTCTGTGTATGTGCCACTTCTGTGCCATAAAATTCTTCCCAGAAAACTCAAGTTCAGTCAATTGTATCTTAAACCAAGCAGGAATACCCCCTGCTGCCCTCCAGGTACTAGAAATTCAGTCCATGGGTTCTCTACCACAAGCTACATCCCTCACCCTTTATTTTATTTAATTTTAATTTAGAGATAGTGTTTTTGTTAAATTGCTGAGGCTAGCCTCAAATTTGCAATCCTCTTGCTTCAGCCTCCTGCCTCTTTATGATTACAGGTGTATACCACCATGCCCAGTCACAAGCACAAAATCCTTATGGTGTAAAGATATCACATAGTAATAATATTATATTGAGTTTGCATTTACTACAAATTCAAGCTCTAATATAGTAGTCATGAAGCAATATTTAATATGAGTTGATTTAAATATATAAATTGACTTACCTGAAATAAATGAGAAAAATTTAATTTATTTATTTATTTGTTTGCTTGTTTATTTATTTATTTATTTAAGGTACTGGGGATTGAACTCAGGAGCACTCAGCCACTGAACCACATCCTCAGCTTTATTTTTGTATATTTTATTTAGAAAGGTCTCATTGAGTTGCTTAGCACCTAACTTTTGCTGAGGCTGGCTTTGAACTTGTGATCCTATTGCCTTGACCTCTCAAAACTCTGAAATTACAAGTGGGAGCTAGAAAAAATGTAAATTTTGTACTGAAATGAAACATTTCATTTTTGAAAATGTTTTGGAAATGTATTTGGACATGAAATCACCAAAAATACTGTTCTGTACTAGTTATTTTAGCTATTATCGATGCCTTTCCTCATTACAAACCAAATAAGATAATATAAAATAATGAGATATATTTAAGAACACACAAGGACTATTGATATTATATATATGGAGTTTGTTATATTTTGGACTTCCACCATTTTAAGCAAAGTATAAAGCGATTATGATGCTTTATACTGTATCAACTCATAGTCAGACAGGGTAATCAACTAAAAAACATATCAATGACAGATATATACATGTCGAAATTATAATATTTTATAAATTAAGTGTACACTTTTTTATTGAATACAATTTATGTCTTAAAGTCATTTCTAAAAGGTTAAACAAACAACCAAAAATCCTCACTCCTTATTTTGAAAATGATTTGTTATTGAATTTGTTTTGATTTCACAATTTATATTTTTTTTAAAAATTGAATTTAGATTATATGAGATTTCCAGAGAAACAGCAAATATATGTCAATTTATTGCAAGAAGTTAACTTACAGTATTGTAGAGTTTGAGAAGTATAGATATGGGAGGCTGCAGCTGGTGAGAACCCATAATATTATTTTCAACTGAGACTAAAAGAACTCAATGAATGGAATAAGTCCTATCCTGGATCTGAGTTCAAAGGATGACCAGCCTACTGTGTCAACTCATAGTCAGACAGGGTAAATTCCTCCTTTCTCAAGATTTTTTTAGTACACAAGACTTCAAGGCGTTGAAGGAAGACCATCCCATGTGGTGGTGGTGGGCAATACCCTTTGCTTAGTCTATGGATTTAAAGGTTAATCTTATCCCAAAACATCCTCACCCAGACATCCAAAATAATTTGTTACCAGATATCTGGACAAGCCAGTCAAGTTGACACATGAAATTACCATCAAAATTCCAATCCTTGCCAAATTGACATTCACAGGCGACATCTCTTTACACAACACATTGTCTTCAAATAAAACAGAAACAAGGTCATAATCCCACCCACCATGACACAGCAACCCTGCTTACAATAAAATACTAACTCCTTCCCCAGAGGTTACCTCCACCCTTGAGTCCTGTTTATTTTCTCAATAATATACTATAACATAAATGCCATGATATATAATTAGCAATAATTAAATTGTAAGATTTCAGGTCACCATCTTTAATATTACATGATAATGGAGAGAATAAAACAAGTTTATTTGAAATATTTGACACATACTCACAAATACATTCAACAAAATAAGGAAAAACAGTCACAAAAAGTATGTCCTTGTTTCTCCAAGTGGTTGCATGGTCATACCTGACCTTTACAAACATTTTTCACTACCATTCAGTATTTTCTTTTCATTTACAAAATACCTCAACCTTTTAGAGTAGACATGTGGGAAACAATGGAGAAAGATTGATCAATAGATACTAAGTGACAGTAAAACATTAAAAAAAGCTCTGGTATGGTATTGCACTCTGGGTTGATTATAAATAAAATAAAGTAAGTTTACAAATAGCTATAAAAACAAATTTTTAAAGTATTCACCATAAAAAAATAATAAAAAATCAAGGATATAAGTATGTTTAAATTGATTTAAACAAACACAATGTAGATGTGTATTAACTATTAACTAATATTGTGTTTATATGTATGATTTTTATGTATCAGTTAAAAATAAATTTTAAAAATATACTAAAAATAATAGCTAAAAATGACCTTTTAATATGTATGTATGGTATTATATAAAAATTCCTGAAATAATATTTTAATAAAAAGGTAAAAAGTATATATATAAAATATTTTGGAAGAAATTAGATCAGGTGGATATAAAAAAAATAAAATCACCATTATTACAATCTCAATAGTAAAATGAATAAAATGATTTTACCATTTTTTGCAAATCTTTTATTTATAAATTAAATTATATTCAATCAATATACTTCTTTATAATATCCTATAATTTCATGAATGTTTCAATTTGTCTTGATCAACATCTTCTGTGTAAAGAATATGTGTAATGCTCCATTTCTTTGACATTGTAACACTGATTATAAAACCATTCAAATAGGAGTGATTATGAAAGCTATTGTGTTTATGTAAACATTTTCCAGATTGTTATGTATTTTGAATGAGGATAAAATAACTGAAAGTGAAGGTATTTCCATGAGTATTTAAACATTAATCTAAACAGGATATACAATCATATCTAATTTTGTTTGAGAATTACAAGTTCAATTTCATGAACAGATCAATACAAGACAATAAAGTGTTGAACATAACTTAAATCATAAAAGGCAAGAAAAATACTTGCTTAAAATAATACTATTATGTTAAACACATTGGAAAATAACAGGAAATGACATTGAAAAAAAGTACAATTATTTTTTATTTTATTTTCATATGTATTCAAAAATTTTTATAGAGTTTATTACAATCATTTAGACTTGGGGCTGGGATGTGGCTCAAGTGGTGGCGCGCTTGCCTGGCATGCGTGCGGCCCGGGTTCGATTCTCAGCACCACGTACAAACAAAGATGTTGTGTCCGCTGATAACTAAAAAATAAATATTAAAAAATTCTCTCTCTCTCTCTCTCTCTCTCTCTCTCTCTCTCTCTCTCCTCTCTCACTCTCTCTTTAAAAAAAATCATTTAGACTTTCTGCTATGTAGCTAAGTTGCTTATCAAAAATTTCTATAAGAATTAAATAGATTTCACTGAAAAAATTATCTATTCTTTGTCCACAGTACTTAGTATTCCATGACTTTAAGCAAATTGCAGCATCACAGTGACACTTCCATACTTACACTCTAAAATTATACAGGACTACATTTCTTTTCCTGTAGGTATAATAAGCATGAAGCAGAGAACAGTAGAATATAACTGTGAAGAGGTACTTTAATAATTCATTTATATGTGGTTTCTGACTCTTTTTTTTGTTTTCCTGTTTCAAGAAATCAATACAAATTTACTCCTAATATGCATAAAGTATGTATAGCTTAAAAATTAAAGATAAATTAAAAATTTAATAAATATTATGTGTAGTTGTTTATTTTTATGAAAAATAATGACATAAAACCATGAAAAGATAAACTGTATTGCACCATTAATATCCTACCTAAAAGTATGTTGCTTAATCAAAGATTTACATTCAACATTTATGTAGACCAGAATTTTGATGGCTCCAGGTGATTTTCTTGTACATTAATTAGCCTAGCCAACTCAATAAAGTGAACTTTTCAGTTAATTCTACAATTTTTGCCAAATTGACAGACTTTCATAATTACATTATTCTCTATTTACCCATCCTTCTCAGTCATCTTTTTTCAATAATTTTCTTCATTTTCTTCTCCTCTTAAAGTAAAAGAACAGGTGATACAAAGATAAATATACAAAATACTTTTATAAATATTTTGAGGAATAATAATCACTGTTCAATAAAATATTATGGACTTTAGAGATTTCTAATATGTAATTTAATTTATTTCTGTTCTGATTTTTTCTATTAATCAATGATAGACAAATCCTTTTATTTATTTGAGAAGATAAATAAATTTTGCTATTTAAAAAGAGAATAATCGGGGCTGGGGATGTGGCTCAAGTGGTAGCTCGCTTGCCTGGCATGCGTGCGGCCCGGGTTCGATCCTCAGCACCACATACAAACAAAGATGTTGTGTCCGCCGAGAACTAAAATAAATAAATAAATATTAAAAAAATAAAAATAAAAAAATAAAAAGAGAATAATCATTTGGTTTTCTTATGAATATACATGTATAAATATATGTGTGTGTGTTTGTGTGTGTGTGAGAGAGAGAAGAAATATACATTGAGTTATTTAAAATGGATATCTATGTTTTCCTAATTTATTTTACCTTTTAGTAGCATGGTTCATAATTATACTTAACTTGATGAACGTCAGGGTGGGGAGTAAAGTGTTACATTAGAAGTTGCCCTGAAAAGAAAATGTCAAAATGAGATATGCCAATTATTTATTTAGGGGAAAACAAAAAAGAGTGGAAAGTGTCTAAAGGTTAAAGATACATATGTAAACACCAGCTGTGAAAACAGGTAAAGGCTTCCTGAGAAATGAAATTAAACGAACAATGGAAAACAAAACAATTGGTATGTATGGGAGGCATAAAGGAGCAAAGTGGCAGAGCCTCCAGGATGAAGGGCCACATTATGGATGTTTGAATGAGGTAATAGACATCAGCAAATTATAATGACAATAATGTAAACACTATTTTAAAATATTGACATTAACCCTTTTCAATGGAGAAGGCTTAAATTATTAAATAAATAAGAAAGCAAAAGGATGTTCCCAATATAATACTTACATTTGCTTGAAACTAATCCTAGTTTGTAGGACTTTAAGTTCATGGTCATAACCACTATGCCTTGTTGGAGATTTTTAATTTCTAGTAAAATGTCTATATTTGTGATGTAGAAAAGTGAAATTTTTTTTGAAATAGAGCAAGAATAGAGGTAGCATGATCAGGAGACGACTGCAGTGATCTGGTGAAGTATGTTGTAGGAAAAGCCAGAGTATTAGCCAAGGAGGAAAAACAGATGAAGAAAGTATTTCAAAGAATGACAGATTACATATGATGATTATTTTAATAGGTTTAAAACAAAGAAGGATAAAAAAGGAAACAAGTTTCAAACTTCGGCTAACATAAAAAGTAGCATTTATATTAACAAACAATTCAAAGATGGATTTGGTCATGATGAATATGTAAGTTCAGAACAATAAGAATTGTGATGAATGTGGTGTAAGACTGCCCCAGAAGGGGAGACTAGTTAGGATTCCAGTCTTACTAAAATCTACAGTTTTAGCAATTTTGAAATAGCATTATTAGTTATTATTATTATTATTATTATTATTATTATTATTATTCCTGAATAGGTGAAGTGTTGTACCATTTAAATAACACCACACTTTCTCCATTGATTTTTTTGTAAATGACTTTATCACACAAGAAAAATGATAAGCCTGAGATGATGGATTGGTTAATTAGCCTGATTTAATTAATCTACAATTATTTACTCATTCTGCAATATACACATACATCAAAACATCATATCATAACCCACAATTTTTTAACATACACAATTATTATTTCTCAATTTGATTTTTAAAGAATTGCCAAAACTTTTAAAACTTTTACAAATCAAAGTTTCTTTGATTATAAAACTGTTTTAAATTTTCATTGGTGAGCTTTCTACATTAAGAAGTTATTTTATAGAAGGGTAGTTTGTGAAAGAAAATAATTTGTGAATAAATATTTATTTCTATTAAGACCTAAACTATATGGACAAAGAGGAAAGTCATGTTTTGTTTCACTTTAAATTTAAAATATCTACAAAATAATTTCCTCCAAGTGAGAACATTGTGATTGAAAAGGTACTCTTCAAAAGTGATACAAAAAATATGAGTTTGAAATTCTCTCTTACTGGCCTCCCTGTATACAGAGTTTGCAGTTTGACAATGTTATATTGCATTGTGATAAAATCAATTTAAAATTAAGTTATTCATCTTAAACTTAGCATTATGTCAAGTTCAGAAATTCCTTATACCATAACTTTGAGTTTCATTATTTTAAATATTACAATGATTACTTGATATTTAAAACTCGAGATCTGAGTTAATGGATTTTTTTTAATCTCTAGAGGTAACAAAGATTTCTTTGTAGTGTTCTACTTAAAAATATCTTTCAAATACTATGCATTGAAAGAGATACATTTATTTTCCTTTTTATTTCAATCTATCTTTGAATGATGTATAAATGAAATTGTTAAAAATATTTAGCAAAACAAAACCTGAAATGTTTAGTTTCCACTCAATGAAAATAAGACAGCATATTTGTAGTGATATTGTCTAGTTGATATGCCAAAGTTATTTTTACTCTAATAATGCATGTGTTTACAGAACTCTTCTTTTTTACCTCTTTGAAGCTTCATACTGACCAAGATAAAGGAGATGGAAATTTAAAATACATTTTAACAGGAGATGGGGCTGGCAGTCTGTTCATCATAGATGAAAATACAAGAGACATTCATGCTGCAAAGAAATTAGACAGAGAAGAAAAATCCCTCTACATTCTTCGAGCCAAGGCTATAGACCGAAAGACTGGTTGGCAGGTGGAACCATAATCAGAATTTATCATTAAAATTCATGATATCAATGACAATGAGCCAATATTTACAAAAGACTTATATACTGCCAGTGTTCCTGAAATGTCTGGAGTGGGTAGGTATTTCCTAGTCAACTAATCAGTATGTTTTTTAGCTAAATTATATGAGGATATGGTAATTATATGTGACCTCTTTCATGATAAGAGCTGTAACATAAAACTGCTATTTAGTGTAAACTTCCTATTTAGTTTCAATTACATGTACCTTAGAGTCTCTTATTACATAACAAGTTACTGAGAACAATTATTTCATTGCATTGTCATGGATACCTTCAGCTCTATTCAATTGTCACTCAAATGAGAGCAAGTAAAAGACATTTCTATGAGAAGGGAAAAGAATAATAGTTCAGGCAGTATTGGACAACTTTGCTTGCATTATTTTGAATTACAAAACCTAATGCTTGCATTTGACAGATTTCTTCTGAAGCATTATCTCATTTGATCTTTCAAAAAGCTTTTTTTTTTTAAGAAGCATGGGAAATAAAACTTTAAATCCCCATTCTGTTAATTAGCAATTCAGAATTCACAAAGATTTAGCAACTGGATTAGTATCAAATAACCTGGTAGCTTCATGGGCAGGATTCCAGGTTTTTTTTTTCTTGTTTTTTAGTTTATTTTTGTTCATGTTCCACTACTGAACAAAGGTTTATAAATGAAAATGAAAATAACTTTTTCTCTTATTACATCTGCGTAAGATTTTAAATTTAACTCATTAATATCCAAATATTGTATCTGAGTAACTACATTAAACACTATTCATGTAGAAGGTTTATATTTGTTAATAAGAGTAGACGCTTAAGTATAAAATATTTCTTAAAAATGATAAATCTTATAGTATACAAAATATACAAGCTGCATATGAGGATTTATAGTCTAAAGTACATATTTGATTTTATTATAGCTAGCATAACTTTCAATCTAAAATAACTTCTATGTAGGTAAAAAAATACTTGTACACATTTTTACTGAGGATTTTATGTAAAATACTTGTTAAACATGAGTATCTGGCAAGAAGAACCAAGAGTTTATAAAAAGTAATTTCCTCTAATGGCAAATAAGATCTCATTTATTTGAAAAAAGTGCTGTTCTATTGTTTTTGGGGGTATTTTCTCCAATAATATAAAAAGAAGTCCTGTGAAATCATAAAGCCTGGAATAAAACATGAGTGGATATGTTTTCTTTAATATTATTCTTATATCTGTTAGCCTGGTACAGTTCCTTGTATTGGTCTATAGTGTTTCATCACAAGGGTAATTTAGGTACACATCGTGGTCTTTTTATATTTCATATGAGAGTACATTTTAAATTATATTCCTCTTTAGTATTTAATTTACTATTGAATTGTTTTCAAGTGATGTGGTTTTTGATAATACTCTTTAAAATTTCTAAAACATTTTATATGCATGATATTTTAACAGATATTTTTACATTTTACAATACCAAAACTTATATTTTTCTTTCTTCAGAAATATTTAACATGTATAGGAAATTCAAAAGCATACAAAAGATAACATAAATATTGTAATATGAGAAAATTTGACTATAGTTGATTAAAATATAAATATACTTTAAAAATTTCCAAAGCATTACTTCACATTTTAAAACAGAATATCATGAGACTATTGATATTTAAATGTTAAAAAGCCTGTATTTTCTCCTGAATTTTATAGTGATATTTAATCTCTCACTCTATACATTCCTACCATCTGTCTGCCTAATCAGATTCTTCCTTATACAAGTATTCTAATCTAGATTATATTAAGTACATAAAGGCATCAAGATTGAACTAAGCATTTTGTATGTATGTGTGTGTGTGTGTGTGTGTATATATGTGTTTATATATATATTAAGTCTTCAATGACTCAGTTCTTCATAATACAAAATGTAAACTTTATGTGTGAATGGAGGCTTGTAGATTGTCTCATTCTAAAACAATTCCTGTATTTCATTTAGAGAAGATTAAGTTGTAAGCAGGGCAACCTCTGATCAGGCTTTAAAAATGAGAATTTTTTTACCATTGCCAATTACACTCCATGATAGGAATCCACAAAAACGTTACACAACAAGAAGTTATATGACTCTAATTGAAGCTAATTAATAAAAATTTAAAAATGTACATGAAAACAATTATACAGATAAATCCTGATTCTTTTTGTAGGGTATAGTTATTATTCTTTATTACTGACATTGGTGAATGTATTGCTTCTATGGTCCACTAATTGACTTTGTGTTTCTATTTTTTAATTATCTTATTATATAAAATATAGTATGTCAAAGGCACTATAATTTTGGTTTACATATTTTATTTTTTTAAAGAGAGAGTGGAGACAGAGAGAGAGAGAGAATTTTTAACATTTATTTTTTAGTTGTTAGGCAGGCACAACATCTTTGTTTGTATGTGGTGCTGAGGATCGAACTGGGGCCGCACGCATGCCAGGCGAGCGTGCTACTGCATGAGCCACATCCCCAGGGCTACATACTTTCTTTAATAAATATGTACACATGAGTCCAAAAGAATTAAGGTGCCTTGCCCAAAGTAAAAAGTCAGCTCATTGCTAGCCTAGACTGATAATGAAAACATAGTTTAATAGATTCAGAAGTAGCTGAACAATCTCACTGTCTATTTTCTTGCACTGTTAGTTATACTTGTCTAAAATGTAATTTGAAAATCTTCTATTTTATTAGAACCTGAGTAAGCACCCCTAAATAGCATTTTTAAATATACTATATTAAATCAAATGCCCCTCTCAAATTAAATCCAAATAAGAGTAAAGGGGAGAAACACTGTGTTTTTCAATATAATTTTAGGTACTATTATACACACTCATACACATAATGTCTAAGTAAAATGTAGATGTATTTATGACCTGAATTTATGTTGTTCTTTGTTGCAACTCTCATACCTTTTTTTATTTGATCTTTTTAGTTATACATCTCAGTAAAATGTATTTTGACATCTCATACCTACATGGAGTGTAACTTCCCATTCTTGTGGATGTTCATAATGTGGAGTTACACTGGTAATGCATATGTATATGTAACTTGGAAAATAATGTCTGATTCATTATACTGTCGTTCCCATTCCCATTCCCCTCCCTTTTTCCATTCCTCCTTGTGTAGTTCAGCGAAGCTCCACTCCTCCCTCCATCCTGCCTCTTGTGAGTCAGCATCTGCCTATCAGAGAGAATATTAGGCCTTTGTTTTTTTTGGGACTGGCTAATTTTGCTTAGCATGATATTCTCCTGTTCCATCCATTTACCAACAATTGCCAAATTTCATTCTTCTTTATGCCTGAGTAATATTCCATTGTGTTCCACATATATTTTTTATGAAAATAAAATAAAATAAAAGATGAACTCATCATAATTATTGCAAGTGAACATATTCTTTGTTTTTATTTGTACAAGTAAATAATTTTATGAAGGAAAATTAAGGGGTGATATCTAGGAACTTCTCAGACTATGTATTAACCATATTAAGAGTTTAAGCACATGTGTAATTAAATTAATATATATATATATATATATATATATGAAATAATAACTGACTTCCACTTTTATTTGCATTATATTAGTGATTTTTATTTAATCAGTGGGTTGACAAACTACAAATAGCTGAGGAGGAAATGAAGTTTAATAGAATGAAATAAAATCTCTCACCCTCCAAGGATTTCCTTCAGTCTGCATCTCCTTTACATTTGCTTTTCTTCTGAAAATATTTGTCACTTCCTTTCTCCCTCACCAATCATTGTCCTTAAATTTTCCCTCTATTTCTTTCAAAACCATATATCATATTACATTTTAGCTGTATAATTAACATACCCCATTTACTTAAATGTGCATGATTCTAATGATCTCATAAAATTTGAAATGTATTAACATCTTTTTAAAAAAAAAAAAATATATATATATATATATATATATATATATATATATATATATATATATATATTAGTTGTAGTTGGGCACAATACCTTCATTTTACTTATTTATTTTTATGTGGTGCTGAGGATCTAACCCAGGGATGCATATGTGCAAGGTGAGCGCTCTACCACTGAGCCACAACCTCAGCCTCTGCATTACCGTCTTCTGATTAAGCCTTTAAACTTGATAATAAACAAATACATGCAATTACAGGAAATGGGATGTACTCCTATTAAAATGTTAGTGTAAGTCCCTACATTTTCCTTTTTCCATTTCTTGTGGTCAGGTTGCTCTTGTATAAATTTGGTAGTTTGGCATGCATATTTTCTCAAAGCCTGGATATTTCCCTAAATGCACTCTAAAAGATTTAGCCAGTCCTCCTCCTCACACTGGGTAATTTTCCAACCAGTAATTCCTCTATAGTTTTTGATAGAAATAACACAATCAACAACTTCTTTGGGTCCTATTTCAGTCCTTTTTTTTTGAGGTTTACTTGCTCTGGATTCAATAACATATCCAATAATATCCATAACACTACACAGAACATTTGATAAAATATTTAGAAATATTTAGAATAGACTAGTTACGGCTAATTCTAGTCTTGCAATTCCCAGGTTTGAAATTTATATTGAACAAAAAACGGTTTTAATGTTTATGTATTGAATTCATGGGTTGTTTTAAACAGGTGCCATTGTACTGTCTAGAAATATCATCCCTATTTTTGCTGGTGCCCCCATGCCGTGAATATTTATGCAAGGGGCTCTCCCCATAGGTCCCCAAGTCAATGACTGTCTTAGCTGAAGGCATAGGCAGAGAGTTAACTTGGCCAGTACTATAAGAACATCCATGGAAGAGTGAATAGTTATTTCCTTCTTTTTTTCTCTAATCTTCATCACCTTATTGTCTCATAGGGCTGAGATAAATTCAATATGTTTTATACAGGAGTTTAGAGGAATGTCTTGGGACAGAATAGGACAAAAACCATGCTACCTGTCTTATTTTCCTTTGGTTCCTCCAGTTCATGGATCAGTTCTGTTCTTTTTTCCTTTATTTGATCTCACAAATTTTTTAATATCTCTCATATATATATATATATATATATATATATATATATATATATATATATAAATTGTAGGTGAGTTTGTGTACATGCACATTTGTGAGTGTATACACATATACATACAAACTTGTATATAAAAATATATAATATGCATTATGTAATATATAAGTGCAATATACATAAAGGGAAAAATAATTTCTTAAAAGTTTTATACAATATAAAAGGCCATATATATTTTTTCAATATTACCGTGTTTATTAAAGAAGACTAAAAGCAGTAGAGCAGTATATTCCTTTCCCAATACTGTTTGTGTTTAGCAGTTGAAAATTATTTTAAACTAGTAATTTTGATAATAGCTGAGTAAGCTTGTGCACAACTATTTTTCTATATTTTAGTTTATTCATAGCTGTACTTGGATTGATAGGTAGCTGGTTAGATACATAGATAGGTACATACATACTGCATAATACATTGATAGATATTTAGATATGAAATCTATACTCTGGTTCATTTACATTTGAAAAGTTAAGAGTTTCATTTTCTATTGAGTGAACTAGCTGAGTTAGTTGGAATTGTATTTTGAAATTCGAATCATGTTCAAAACTGTATATTGCAAATATAATTTTATTTCTGCCTATAAGGCATAGAAACAGAAAGTTCCCTTTTGTTTTATGGACAGAATGTATTCTATAAAGTGAGATAGCCTGAATTTGTTTAACTTCCCCTAATTTAGTTCATAAGCATAGAGGAGAACAACTAGCATTTTGGGGTTACATTGTGTGATATAAACATTTTTACTTTTATATTTCATCCATAAAGGTAATGCTTATGAATATTTCTTTTACCGCCAAATAAATGATTTTGCTTTTCCAAACACTTAATATAAAAATTATTATTTGATTAATTTTTAATATTTTTATGTGATTTTCTATTATGAGTTTAGCTTTTGTGTCTTGAATTTTCTTAGATATTAAACATTAGCTTTATATTAAAGAGAGGAATTAGCGAAGGGGTGCAATAAACATTTTTGATTCCATAACATATTTTCTGTTTAAAGAAAGATATTGTATACAAAATTCTTCTAAGAGTTTTCCAAAAATAGCAACATCAAAATCATGCTCAATTTTTTGAAATAAGAAATGTGATATTTAATTGTAACCTAGTCCTTGTCATATTTTCCCATGTTTTATATTCTTAATGCAAAAAAAAATGAGGAAAATTTTGAAAAATGAAATTTTGAAAAAGTAAGAGATATAGTAGCCAAAGTGTATTTTACATTAACCTGTCTTCATAAATACATGCAAAATTAGTTTAACTATGCATCATTTTACTTTATTACTAAATAATGTTTACTGTTAAGAATCATTACATTTTTGTGGAAAAAGAAAAAACTATCCATCCCTTGTATACCAAAACAATTGGTGTTTTTTTTTTCTTAACTTGTTGGTATAAATAAAATGTTAGAGGCATGTCATTAGCATTTACCAGTTTCAAAAGCATACTTAACTATTAACAAGAATCTAAGGGATGCAATGTGAATATTATAGGGGTGTTCTAGTTTTTCAGTCACATGATGGGGGTGATTTGTATTCTCTAAACTTTCTTTTTTCTTAAGGCCAAGCATTTTTTCACAAGCTTAAAGATCACACACCCATAAAATAGAACAAGCAAAACTTTTTCTCCATGAAAATATTATTTAAAAAGTGTGAAAATGTCGGGCTGGGGTTGTGACTCAGTTGTAGAGTGCTTGCCTAGCATGTGTGAGGCACTGGGTTGATCCTCAGAACCACATTAAAAAACTAAATAAATAAAATAAAGTTATTGTCTCCAATTATGACATATATATATATATATATATATATATATATATATATATATATATATATATATAAAATAGTGAAAATGTACAGAAGATTGTTTTTACCTGTACCCATAGTGAAACATGAAAATGTTTACTTACAAAAAACAAAAGGGAAAAGTAGCACAGGAAATGTCCAAAACTTGATGAAGTAACTAATGGAATTTTCAACATATAAGGAAATCTTAGTAATTTATATTTCAATGATATCCAAATGTGAAAACATTTCTTATTTTAACTCACTTGTACTCACATATAATTAAACAAAAATTTAAATATAAATTAGAAAACAACTTAGATGAACTTTCAAAAATTACTGAGGAGAAAACTAGTTTAAACTTTTGGGTGAGGTTGGATAACTTTTCAATGATAAATCTTATAATTGACATGGATCTAGTGACTATGTAGTGTTTCCTGTCACAGGATGTATCAATTCCATTACAGATGAGGAGAGGTTTTAGTGGGTGAATTCAAGTTATCATTGTATGTGAATTAATTTAAGAAAACATAAACGACTGTTCCTGAATTAATTTTGGGGTACTATTGAAATGATTTGATGGGAAATGAGTTGTTAGTGTTAATCTCAATGGACATCATATTTATTTAATGAAATTTGCATAAGTATATGCATTCAAAATTGAGAGATATTCACTGCAATTTACTTAGAGAAGTTTATGAGTGAATAAGATATATGGTGTATTAGGATAGATGACAGAACCAATGAGGAATTCACTCAGTCCTCAAACATATTAATATCTGAGTAATAGAATTAAACTTGAAAAGTTGTGTATAATGTACTTAAAATGTTCTATAAAATCATTTCACACAGGGGAATCCATAGTAGGTTTCAGTTAAGATTTCAAAATTATTCTTTAATCTTTATAGCAATTGAGTTAAAAATATGTACATATTTTTATGTATATATACATTACAATGTATATATATATATATATATATATATATATATATATACACACACACACACACACACACACGTGTATGTATGTGAAACAATTAATATATTCCATTTGTTTATCTCCTAAAACTAATTTTTAAAGCACTTCTAGTTTTTAAAGGATTGGGATTTCTTACTAACCAAAAATAAAGAAATATTTGTAATATAAAGTTAAATAGATATCAGTATACATTTTTTAGAGAATTTTACTAAAATTTTTATTTTAGTCTTTATCAGTAAATACTACTAACTGCATTACTAAAAATTTTTGCATAGTACAAGTACACAAGTACATTTTTCCAATTTGGAAGTATTTACATGTTTATATTTGGGGGCTTTTTGTAGGTACATCTGTTATACAAGTGACTGCAACAGATGCAGACGATGCCAACTATGGAAATAGTGCCAAAGTGGTCTACAGTTTATTGCAAGGACAGCCATATTTTTCAGTGGACCCAGAGTCAGGTAAAACACTTGTGACATGGTATATTTCTCATTATATACATCTGGATGTACTGATTTCATGGAGAAAAAACCATGGGAAAAATCTTTCTGCTTTATGAGTTATGTTGAATTAATTGTGCATTGAAGGATATGCTTAATCACACTGCTGTTTTATCTATTTGCTATGATTAACTTATATAAAGTGAATCTTAAATAACTTAATTTTAAAAGCCAGTGGTTTAATTGTCTTTTTTTTTCAAAAGGCATAATAAAAACTTCATTACCAGAAGTGAGCAGAGAAAATCAAGAGCAGTACCAGGTGGTTATACAGGCCAGAGATATGGGTGGCCAGATGGGAGGCCTTTCTGGAACCACAACAGTGAACATCACTCTGACAGATGTAAACAACAATCCTCCTCGATTTCCACAGAGTAAGGAAGGTTTAGTGATCTCTTGTTGAAAAACTTGTCAAACGTACAATTATTTAAATCTAATGTTTGCACTATCAGTTCACTATTAATTTATGCAAACTATCAAATACAAAACCCATCCCTCTACTCACACACACACACAGAAGCACAATTTCTTTCAAACTGAGAGTGATGGGTATCATTTTCTTCATTGGGTAGGCAAAGGGTCAAAACAAGGACATGAGGTTCTTTTGTAGTTTGGGCTTTTTACTATCCTTTTCTACTTTTTGAAGTGTTGGAAAACGTCCCATGCTAAATTCTGAATGATCTTCCTGTTTGGAATGTGGTCTCTGCAGATGTTCTGATTGGATCCTATTTATTTATTTATTTATTTATTTATTTATTCATTCATTCATTCATTCATTCATTTAGTGGGTGCTGGGAGCCATCAGCCAAGTAGGTATGACAAATTCCTTGCCAGCTTACTCCCATGCTGTCTAGTGGAAGGACTTCTGAAAGGTGACCTTGCTCAAGGACCAGGGCAGGATCGTGTTTAGGGTGTTCCCCCTTTAGAATAGGGCATATCCTGCTGCTGAGTTCCTCTTGAGTTCTTAGGGTCAGACAGTATATTTTGGGAGACAGAAGCCCATGTGGTGTGGATTTGGGTAGAGAGTGGATTTGGGAGAGAGTGGATTTGGGCAGAGAACATGGATTCCCCCAGAACGTGTTTGTAGACGGCCGGTGTGAGTTCCGGGAATAAAGAATTGCTGTTTGAATCTACAAGCTGTGTGGAGACTCGTGATTTGTGCCCAGCCAGAGACTGCGGCATTTGGCGGTCCGTACGGGGGAACATCTGAAGACAAGGTAAGTAAAATTGTTCGCCCCTGAGGAAGAGCGAAAGAATAGGTGACCATTTCAAAAAACAATGTGTTCTTGTTCTGATTTATTTTGTTTTCATTTCAAGTTGCCTGTTCCTAGAACTTTCTCAGGCAAACTGGGGAAAATGGTTGACTCAAGGTTTAAAGTTGTTTACCTCCGAGGAAGAGAAATTGTTAGAGAAAAAAGGCACCCCAGTAAGACCAAGAACAGCTAGGGCATATGTTGATACAATACAAAAATGCAGCCCATGGCTTTTAAACGAGAAGTTGTTAAATATATCAATGGGACCATCATGGTATCCTGTAGAAGGATTTTTCTTCAACAAGAAAGAGATGGCTAATTCTGTTTACTACGCTTGTCTAAGATCTTGGTTTTTACACACATCTGATTAATTTACAAAACTAAAGTGTTAAAATATCAACCACTAAATATGAAATCAAGTACTCTTTACTTATTAAGTTCCATAAGGTAATATATTTAATCATTATGTGTGTTTTCATAAATTGGTGAATGGAAAAATGTTTAATATTGCTTTGGTCTATGTCTTTGCTGAAACAAGGTTACTAAGTGTTAAGATTCTATCATGTGTAATTTATATACAAAGAGTATAAGAAGTTTCAGTTGGGTTTCAATTATAGTATTATAGTACCATAAAAAACATGAAAGTATTTCATCTTATTTAAGTGGAGTAATTTGTCTAGATCAGAAATTTTATAAGGGTTATTTCAGAATGTAAATTTATAAAAAGGGTTAATGGTTAAAAAAGAGATATAAAAAGATTCAAGATGTGAAAATATATTTTAATATAAAGGTTAAAAAAAGAGAAATGTTTCTAGATGAGATAATCTCTGTGTGGTAAAGTAAAAAGTTGTAAAATGCCATTTAAAAAATTTTTGAGAAAACTAGACTTACTTTAAAAGCTTGAGAAAGGAAGAAAGAAAAAAAAAGGTATTTGTACATGGCAGATTGAGACAAAGCTTCTTAATGGAGTAAAAAAGGCCTTTGGTTGAAGGGCAGCCATGTAAACTAACATTAAAGTGATTTAAACAGAATCTAAGCCTCGTTTAAAAGAGTAAAGCTGTAGGTGGTGAAAAAGTACATTTAAAAGTACAGTATAGATGATAATTGGAAGGCTTTAAAAGGTTAATTTGAAGGTGGTTAAGATGCCTTCATGACGGAGGAAAGATTGCGTGATTCAAAGCCTAGTTAATCTTAAAAATTGGAAAGGGGTATATATCCCCCAAAGATAAACTTAAAATAACCCTTTTTACTCTAAACTTTTTAAATTTGGATTAATCAGTACTTAGTGCTACAGAAAGACATATGTATCCAAAAAATGTACATAAGACTAAAGTACTTTGGAAAGGTATTCTAACAGGACAATGGAAAGATCCTGACCCAGTGATTTTCTGGAGTCGGGGTTCTGTTTGTTTTTCCGCAGGAGAACAGCAGCCGATTTGGATTCCAGAAAGACTAACTAAAACGATTTCTACAGATCGAAAAGAAGATGATTTGACTCAAATCCATAACAGCTGAAATCCAGAACTCCAGCTTGGCCATTCTTACATCTGTGACTGTGATTAACCAGGATGCTTTTTTCAATATATATTTTATTATTGCATTTTTCCACATCATAAGGTTCTATTTTTATTTTTTGAGCTCATACAAACCTAGGTTAATGTTTTTCTGATCAGTTTTATTTTTTGACTGTGGAGTTTTTAAACATTGCAATGGAGATTTCACCTAGGTAAAGCTACAAGGCCTTTATTATTGTCTAATGTGTTGTACTCTTGTGTTTTGTGTTGTATGTCTGTGTGTGCATATGTTCATATTTCATATATGAGGAGCGCTCATGAGAAAATGGATCCAAATTATTTTTTTTATTCACGTGATTTAAATGGCTTAATTTAAATTAGGTAAACAACTGTTAAAGATTGTTTTTAAAGGTGGTTAACAGATCTGCTTGTTTACTAATTTAAATCAGGTAAACAGCTGTTAAGGATTGTTTTTTAAGGAAGTTAACAGATCTGTTTGTTTACTTTCACCTTTCCTTTTCATTATATTTAATAATTCTTTTCAGGATAATGTCTTTTTAGCATCATTGCCAGAATTCCTATCTTCATCCCAATGAATATAACTCAACAAGTATGCTCAATCAAGGAGTCAACTTACTTTGGGAGGCAACGGACTTTGGGAGGAGATGGACAGATTGATAGATTCCTCCCCTTTGAACTGCTTACAGAACTTGCCTGGACTATGTAACTACGTTTAGTGCAGCAAATTGTGGTAATGCTGGCATATCTTTGCTGATGGTGTCACCAGTGATCTTTGCTGATGGTGTCACCAATGATGCGATTTTTCCAAAGGAACTGTCAATTGGCTTGGTGTCGTGGCATTTCTGTATCCTCCTCCCTTCTGCTAGTGATGGTCTAAAATTTGGGGGCCAATGGCTGTATGCTGGACCAGTAGTCAGTGACGGGTATGATCCAATTGCAGTGGTATCAACCTAAGACAGAAGGCTGACGCCTAAAGGTCAGTTGCCTAAAGGTCAGTTTTCCGATGACGGGTAAGAACCATATGTTGAATTGGACAACCTACCAGGCGCGGTCCTTAAGCCACATTAACCTCACTCCCCCACTGGCACCAAGGCCAAATTTGGGGGCCAACAGAGGTGAGGCAAAGAACCTCACCCCCCCCCACTGGTGATTGACCTATCCACAAGTATGGCTGTATGCTGGACCGGTAGTCAGTGACGGGTATGATCCAGTTGCAGTGGTATCAACCTAAGACAGGAGGCTGACGCCTAAAGGTCAGTTTTCCAATGACGGGTAAGAGCCATATGTTGAACTGGACAACCTACCAGGCACGGTCCTTAAGCCACATTACTTGTTGTTTAATTAATCAGAAGGGGGGAGATGCTGGGAGCCATCAGACAAGTAGGTATGACAAATTCCTTGCCAGCTTACTCCCATGCTGTCTAGTGGAAGGACTTCTGAAAGGTGACCTTGCTCAAGGACCAGGGCAGGATCGTGTTTAGGGTGTTCCCCCTTTAGAATAGGGCGTATCCTGCTGCTGAGTTCCTCTTGAGTTCTTAGGGTCAGACAGTATATTTTGGGAGACAGAAGCCCATGCGGTGTGGATTTGGGTAGAGAGTGGATTTGGGAGAGAGTGGATTTGGGCAGAGAACATGGATTCCCCCAGAACGTGTTTGTAGACGGCCGGTGTGAGTTCAGGAATAAAGAATTGCTGTTTGAATCTACAAGCTGTGTGGAGACTCGTGATTTGTGCCCAGCCAGAGACTGCGGCAGTGGGAATTGAACTCAGAGGCACTCTGAGCCACTATCCCAGCCCTATTTTGTATTATCTTTAGAGACAGGGTCTCACTGAGTTGCTTAGTGCTTCACCATTGCTGAGACAGGCTTTGAACTTGTGATCCTTATTACTCAGCCTTCCCAGCCACTGGGATTACAGGCAGGTGCCCACGTGCCCAGCCCCTGACTAAATTCAAATTCTATGCCTCACACTGGTCTCTGTTGTCATGTGTGTGCATAAGCATTATAAGCCTTTGATAATTGATCCTAAGCAAAAATTTAAATTTTAACATCTCTGAAATAAAATGATTTATGAAAATGGCTTAAATTGGCCACATTCTATATTATTATAGTGAATTATAGAGTCATGACTTACCAAGGTTGTGTGTGATGGCATGTATTGATACTGACATTGTTAAACATGTGATGGCATACTAAAATTCAATAATGTCAATGCTGTTGAGTCATGAAGATTAAATTATTTAATTCCCTTTTGGTTGAAACAATTTTAGGATACACTTTAAAACATGGATATTTTGCATCTCTTGAGGTCCTACAAAAACACATTTCAATTATCTGATTAAAATTTTTGACTCTGCAGTGTGTAAAATGATAAAGAATTCTTCCTTAAAATTCTCAGTTGAGGTCCGATTTAAATTCATATTTATTTCAAACAATAAAATATTTTTTAGGTTGACAAAATGTGAAATATGTGATGCAACAGTTTTGGTGAACATATTCATATGATTAATTTTTAAAAGTGAATTTTGCTGAGAACATGAACAATAAGACCAGTAACAGAAACTTAAACATTGCATTAAATGTTAGTAGTGTTTACTAATAATTTTAATGTAAACTAAAATTGTAAATTGCCAAATTATTTAATGTCTTGCCACTTGGTAATTCTAAGATCTGTTAGAATCTTAACAAATATTTGAAACTATGATAGTACTAATAAAATGCTGAGGACTAGATCTTGAGCTGAAGGAATTACAGACAGGATTTTATATAATACAACAATCTTGTAATTCAAATGCTAGCATTTTCTTTTTCATTTTATAGATGAAAACATGGTTTCATTGTTTAGAAAATTTAAATACCTTGCACAGGAGGACAACTTAAACTCATACAGTGGACTTATAAGCTTATATTTTTAACTATCAAACACTGGAAAAAGAATAGACTATGAAGTCCGAGACAACTGGCATTTTCCTTTATCTAAATTTGGAGGATGATTTTCTTGAACCTGATCCTGAAGATAATTCCTACATTGTTATTTAGAGGAAAAATAAACTACTGTAGAGAGCATTTGACTATACTGTTCAACACATAAAAAATATTTTAAAAAGTATTTTTTTTACTTTAATTAATTTTTTTGGACGTCTTTCCTATTGATTCTTGAATACTTACAAACTAAAACACTTCCAGGAATGACAGAATGTGAGGTATTGAATGGGTGGGTCTACAGAAAACATAAACAAACAAACAAAACAAAATCTACTAAAAATACATTAAATTTGAAACAAATAAGCAAAAAATAAAAGTGAGGGGAGCATTAACATTGATCTCTGCAGAGTTGTTTTTCCATCCTTGATTTTAAAAAAAAAAAGAAGAAACACGTATTTTTAAAACAATTGCATTGATGTAAAATATATGATAATGATTTTGAATCTCCATATAAGCAATAAATAGTTGGTTTTTATGTTCTTTTAAATAAATAATTTTAGATTCTAATATCACATTTCCCATCTGTAAGTAGCTTCCCAAAACTTATATTTCTTACTTACGAATTGTTTGCCTTTATATATTCTTCTCCTAACTAAATAAATCTATAAATTCTGACAGCTTAAAATTCAATAATATGGAAATCTCTTCCAATTTAAAATTAATTTATTTAAGTAAAAATGAGGAGAAATGACACAGTTTCATCATCTAAAAAGGAAATGCCAAAGCAGTGCTGATTTAATTTACAGGTACATATTAGTTTAGTTCTCCAGAGTCTGCACCTCTTGGAACCCATCTCAGAAGGATAAAAGCCAATGACCCTGACTTGGGGGAAAACGCTGAGGTGGAGTACAGCATTGCAGAAGGAGAGGGAGCGGACATGTTCGATGTCATCACTGACAAGGATACACAGGAAGGGATTATAACTGTCAAACAAGTGTCTTTTTGCTGTCTTCATTTTTCCCTTGAGTGCTCTTTAGTTTATTCTTGCTTCTCAGTAAAAGAAGGAAAGTCTTGGATTTATTTTTCTGTATCTTTTATATGCTGTCTACCTTTCACGTAAGTGGGAATAGTTGTGATTTCACTTCAAATAAGTAAAGCATCTTTATCATTCACACTTATACAGTGGTTTGAAAGCTCAATTGCTTGCATTTGTAGTATACAGCCATCAAACTAAGTTAATACTAAAAGTACGTGTTTAATCTCTTCTTATGGGAGAAAAAATAAGCATGTAGCTATCACTGTTATTTCACACAGTTTTTAAAATGTTCTAATTTTAGCTGTAATGGTTTATATAAATAAATAAAAGATAAAAATGATATGTGTTTTATGTTGATTATATTAATTCTTAATGCATTTTAGGGAAATATTTTGAAACTTTACATGGAATAATGTAGGTCAATATTATTTTACATTTTACTCAAATGTTACAGTCAAATAAATGAAATATAAACAATTTTGCTCTAAGATTTTACATCAGTCAACTTTTTTTCTGGTTTTAATTATGTATAACTTTAATACCAATAATATATAATCATTATATTCATTAAAGAATGTCTCATTTATCTGTGCCTAAAAATATTGAAGTACAATACTGAATGTGAATCAATCTTATTTGCATATTCCATTATATTTAGTTAAACCTGTAAAAGTAAGTATGAGGCAAAAGGAAAAAAAAACTGCAAATTTATTTTATATATTATATAAAATAAATTTGTTTATATATACAATATTTATATATAATTAACACTATTATATATAATTAAGTATATACATATGTGTGTGTGTAAGTTACTTAGTCTTAATTGCCTGTATCATTAAAAAATCAGGATTTTATATCTAGAAATTTTCACCTATGGTTATGGCTTGTAAATTGTGCTAATATTTTCTTGTTTTATCTAATTTCAGAATTTAGCCTTTGAAAAAAAATGCTATATACATTAAGAGTGGATGCAAGTAACACTCATCCGGATCCCCGATTCTTACACCTGGGACCTTTCAAAGACACAGCTGTAATCAAAATATCTGTGGAAGACACAGATGAGCCTCCTGTGTTCAGTAGACACTCCTACTTGATAGAAGTCGATGAGGATGTAAAGGAGGGTAGCATTATTGGACAAGTCACAGCATATGACCCAGATGCCATGAACAATTTAATTAAGTAAGTACTTTCAGAAGAGTTATGTTTGCAGATATATAATCTATTTTCAAGCCATCTGGAGACAAATGTGTTGCACAATGTCAGTCAAACACAGAAATAAACACAGATTACAAGCCCTTAGTTGAAATGTTTTTAAGCCAATTAGGTCTATTATTTTATTAGAGTCTTACAATTCTAGATATTACTATGATATTTTTCTGGGGATGATAAGATCAAGACACTAAGTATTTAAATAGCCCAATAGTGACAAATTTGGTTCTTAAAAAATCAGGCAGTCTATCTAGCTTCAGGGTTAGTCAGGGATTTGAATCTCACTTTTGATTCAAATGATTCCCCATTGTTCTTCTTTATTAAATAAAAATGCATGTAAAAATGATTTAAGAAAGAAATTGGAAATATACATTTCTCTCCTAAAAATATAAAGCTATGCCCTTTCAAAAAGAGCCACTAAACCTACCTTAATTAAAATTTTGGTGAAACATTGCACTAGTTCATCATAATTCAAATATGAACACTTATATGTTCATACACTACAGAATTACTAAAGAAATAATGATATATAAGTCAATGGAAAGGTTAAAGTACTAACAACTAGCAGACTATAATACTTTTCCAATATTTCAATATTATATTCATTGTTTCAAGCTTTAAAAAAGTATAACTTTAATGCCAATAAAATAAATAAATATAATAAAATATATTTATAAAATTATAAGTTTACATAAGAAAAACTTCAATGATTCTCAGAAAAAAATTGTCTTAAGGAGAATGGGAATGTAATTGATACCTAAATAACTATGAATAGGACAGAAGGGTGCTGATGTGTAGAGATGTAGAGGAAGTTAGAAGTGACAGAAGATGTAGATAAATAATACCTTTTCCATTTAAATATTTGGCTAGTAAAATACCTATAATTTCATTTTTCTTTAAATTTTACTCTTAAGAAAAATAATTGGTTAGATGTTTTTATGCCATCCTTTACACATAGAATATTAATGAATATATGTATTACCTAGTTTTTATTTTAGGACTTTCCAAATGTGTCAATTTGCAAAGTAATATTGCTGCACAAAATATATTCTGGTAAAAATTCTATTAGTTATTGGCATTAATATACAATTGAACATGTTAAACTTTGTAACCAAGAATTATTCTAGAATATTTTATTCTGTAGATTATAACTAGAGCTTAAAATTTGGTTAGTTTTAGGTTGAGTAGAAAAATCATTTACTGAATCTCCCTATTTAAAAAGTAAATGATTGTTTTCAAATTTTATATTTTGTGTACTATTAAACATTATTTTTATGAGATTCATTCTAGTTTATACAAGAAATATTTTACTCTTAAAAATATTTTTATAAGGGCTAAAGTTGTAGCTCAGTGGTAGAGCATGTGCCTCACAAATGTGGGGCACTGAGTTCAATCCTAGCACCACATAAAAACAAATAAAGGCATTGAGTCCATATACAACTAAAAAATAAAAAATAATAAATATAATAAAATATTTCTATAAAATTATAAATTTATATAAGAAAATATTTACTCTGAAAAATATGATTATCAATATACATAAAAGTATGCATATCAGTATACACATATTTTTATCAATATACATATATTTTATCATTATAAATGTCCATATTAGGGACTGGGGTTGTGGCTCAGCAGTAGAGTGTTCATCTGGCAAGCGTGAAGCTCTGGGTTTGATCCTCAGAATCCACATAAAAATAAATTTGAAAGGTATTGTGTCCAACTACAACTAAAAAATAAATATTAAAAAAATAAATTCCCATATTATTTAAAACAAAGCCTTTAAATAAAATGAAAAATTAACAGTTTTCTATGATTAATTTATCTGTACTAGAATGTTCATTTCTAATACAATGTGAATTTTTATGTTATTGAAATGGGACATGCTTATTGCCTTTTTGTCATCATATGTGAATATGTTCAAACTCAGTGTTTAAAATGCATCCAGCTTCTTTGCAATGCTCAAAGAGAAACAAATGCTTATTTCTTTTTTACTTTTATATCACATATATTTGGAACTTGATAAAGGGCTTCACAAATTTGGCAATTATCCAAAAATTTACAATGTATATGATAGTACTAATAGCACATTGTAATAAAATGTTCTTATAGTGAAAATAGAGATAGTTTGGCTGTTCTACTAGAATAATGGATTGGCTTTTCAGTGATTGGTGTTAACATTTTTTCCCTCTAAAGTCTCAACTTGATAGCACCTTCCTATTTTTAAAGAAAATAAGAGGTTTGCCACATTAGTAACTACAAATGCTTAATGAGTGTCTGCCTTTGATGGTTTGGGCCAGTTTCTAAACATGTGGTCTAGGTTTGGTCATACCTTCATTTCTCCTTAGCATTTGATATGAACAAATTTTTTTGATAGAAATCCTACATGTTCATTTTAAAAATAATTACTTGTACCTTTTGAAAATGAAAGTAATCCACTTTTTAAAATTTGTTGTCAATGACAGTGTCTCAACATATTTAGATAATGAACCATCTTATTGTTTGACCATTAAGCATTTCTGAATCATAAGGAGATAACATCTTAACAGTAGTCTGTGGATCTTTCCTAATTTGTATCCTATATTTGCATATTAAGAAGTCAATAAATGTTGCAAGAGGCATGTAAATTATTCCATGACACCAAGGTTACTTGTTCATTTACTCAGGTGAGGTGTCTCATCAACCTTTATCAATTCTTAACACTCCTTTCTGCAGAAATATTTTCATCTCATCTCTAAATTCTGCACCAGGCAACAATGTGTATGTTTTATTAGTCAAATCATATTATAAAATTTATAACAGTTAACTACCACACTTTGTCTATTTTCTCCATTCAGTTATTTCTGTTTCAATGCATTTGTCTTACTATTACATTCTTTTTTCTGTTTATATTGTGGATACTTTGCTTTCTTCCCCCTCCATGTTTCTTTGACTTACAATATGAGGTTATTTATTTGAGATATTAATTTTACATTTTTCTTAAATATACATCATAGTGATATAACTTTCTCTGTTAGCATAGCTTTAGGTGTGTTTACAACAATCTAATATTAATATGTGGTCTTCCTCTTTTTTAATTATTGTTTTTAATTAAAACATAACTTGTATTGTAGATAGATGGTCTTGCTTTATAACCCAGTTTAATATTATTTCTTTTAAATGAAATGTTTAAACTGTGATTTTTCATACTGTTAAGTTTGTCATCTTGCCACTTTTTTTTCTGATTGTTTCATCTTTTCCTTTTTCCCTCTTATTTTGTGCCATTTTGGATTAGTACAATATTACAGATTGCTGGTTTTCTAACAGTATGGTAAATATTTTGCTCTGTAATAATGTTTCTTCCTTTATGGAATCTTTTGTTCCTCATGCTGCTTTTAATTTTTCAGTAATTTTAATTCAATTGATTGGAATATGACTTAGAAAAATGGACTTCATTTCCTTTTTGCTTAAACTTTATTGAATTTCTTGGATATGTGAATTTATATCTTTTGTGAAGCTGGGAAAATTTTTAGGCATTGAATCTTCAGTTTCTTAACCCATCTTCTTCTCCTTCAGGGAATATAAATGTTATTAGGTCTCATGGATGTGTCTGTCATTTTGTATATACCACATTCCACAGCATCTTCAAATTCATTAATTATTTCTATAATGTTTAATCAATTTTAAATCCATGCAGAATATCTATCTTTTTTAATATTTATTTTTAGTTGTAGTTGGACACAATACTTTTATTTTATTTATTTTTATGTGGTGCTGAGTATTGAACCCAGAGCCTTGCATGTGCTAGATGAGCACTCTACTGCTGAGTCAAAACCACAGCCCCCAGAATATTTTTTAACGTACATGCATTGTCATTTATTCTGTAGATGTTCTATTAAGATCACATATATATGTATACTACACACATATATGAACATATATATACGGAACACAGATAAACATCTTTTGAATGTAATTTTGAGCTAATTCTATCGACTGTGTCATCTCTGTGTTAGTTTGAATTAATAGATTTTTCTTTTCACTCATGCTTTCCTGTCTTTTGCATGCATGTAATTTTATTCGATTATAGACATTGTGATTTTTACCATGGTTACTGTTGTCTAAGTTTGCATTTTTATGAAAATTCCTGAGCTTTATCTGATGTAGTTAAGTTGGTTGAAAGAGCTCAGCCCTTTTGGAACTTTTTCTTGTGCTTTCTCAGCAGCCCTTAGTGTAAGCCTAGTTTTGCTCCATTGTTCACAATATCTGTTTGTTTGAAATTATATAGTTTTCCATCCTGTATGATAACCAGCAAAACTATCTCAAGGTTCATAATATTTCACTAATATTCCTAGTTGATACTGTGTACCCTTTAATTCATAAGATAATTTACCTTCATAGTGTTGTAGCCAAGTTGGATCCTCTTCAGATTTCAGCCTTCTCTCCAGTGCTCCCTGCCAACTTTAGCCACTGTTGTCTACCTCTACCTCTCTGGGTTTCTACTCACAATACTATAGGAACCTAGAGGATACTCGTGAAAGTTCAGGAGGTCACCTCCATTTCTTCCCTTCTCTAAGAATTGCTGATTTCTGTTGTTGTTGTTGTTGTTGTTGTTGTTGTTGTTCTTCTTCTTCTTCTTCTTCTTCTTCTTCTTCTTCTTCTTCTTCTTCTTCTTCTTCTTTTTCTTCTTCTTCTTCTTCTTCTTCTTCTTCTTCTTCTTCTTCTTCTCCTCCTCCTCCTCCTCCTCCTCCTCCTCCTCCTCCTCCTCCTCCTCCCCTTCCTCCTCCTCCTCCTCCTCCTCCTCCTCCCCCCCTTCCTCCTCCTCCTCCTCCTTCTTTTGTAATACAATAGAGTGGATTGTTCTTTGATGTTGTTGTAGTACATGGACACAATTCCTTTATTTTACTTGTTTTTATTTTTATGTGGTGCTGGGGATTGAACCCAGTATCTCACACATGCTAGGCAAGCACTGTACCACTGAGCCACAACCCCCAGCCTCTAAATGTCCAGTTTTTTAAACATCATTGTTCACTTGCAATTTGAATTTTTTTGGTGTTTAGTGTGTATGGGAAATCCATCCCCTATTATTTCATTTTTGTCAAAAGAAAAATGAAAAATAATTTTAAAAATTGTCCCCGAATTGTTTAAGTGTAGCAATTAGTTTTTAAAAACACAGGAAATTTTGTAGCAAATAAAACATGAAATTCTTTGTTACTCCTGTATTACTTTACTGCCCTTCTATTAAATATTCCATCATTCAAACAATTTGTCAATCTATCTCATTTTTATAGTATTGAGTCCTTTAGCCTTTGTATGTTTTAAATTCTGTGTGTTCACTTATGTTCCAAACTCAGTAATTTTTTTTATAAATAATGCACTATTATGTCAATAATACATCATTGATAAAAATTTAGATTGCTTGGAGCTTATATAAATATATATATTATAGATTACACATAATACATATATATGAGATCACATATATATAATATATATAGATTACATATACATGTTCTGTATCAATATATGATTACACATATAGATTACATATAGAGGTTACACATATTTTGATTATATTTTAGGCATATATATATATATATATATATATATATATATATATATATATAATAAATATATGTACAATCTTCACCTAAATATAATAATTTACTGAAGGTACAATTTCAAAAATAAAGTTCTGTGTCAAAAAGATCTATAGTCAAATTTGTATTCTTGTTTCACAGTGTTAAAAATTGGTTGTCACATTTTTAAGTTTATAGTCCTCCCAGAAATATTGGCATTGGATAGAGAACTCACATCCTGGAGAAAAAACAATGAGAAATAATTTTACCAGTAAATCTGAAAAAGTGCCTTTCAAAGAAAAATATTAAAAGAACAAATTAATCTCAAATTATATTTCTTAAATTATATTGCCAATTCTGCCCCCCGCCAAAAGCATTATAGACTGAATGCTATTAACATGTAAATATATGGGGAAAAATACTTTAGAACTCCAAATATAGTATGAAGAAAAATCAGTATTAATTCAACAGTGAGTCAACAATGTAATTTGGGGCAGGGGGCTGGGGATTGAACCCAGGGCCCCCCATGAGCTAGGCAATTGTTACATCAAAAGCCCATGTAGAAGTCTTTGCTTTGTCTAATGCAATTTAGAAAGATGACTAAATGACTGTTTCCTAAATGCAAAAACAGGCTGCAATTAGTATCATGGGGATTCATATTTTTCCAGAAAATATTGGGAACTACTTCTTCCTGCACCCACCCCTGTAAATCTGTCATCAAACATATTTTCTGAAATACATCTGCTATTTGCAACATGAAATTTTTGTTACAGTTAGCAGCTGTTGTCACCTCTGCTTCACCACATTAGTTATCATGGAGTTACTTATCCCAAGTTGTAGAATCGATTATTGCTTGACAAGGTCTGAAAGAACATCATGCTTCATTTCACACCTATTTTATGCTTAATGTATTTAAAATTCAATGATTTTTTGAAGAAATCCTTTATACTGCTGTTAAAACTAAAATAAGGTACTTAAGGCAAAAATTTTGTAATGCTTCAACAAAATATATATGATTCCAACATAAACAAAAATATGTGCATAAGTGCATTTATATATAGTGGTGCTTTTATTTCAGAGGGTAACATAGTAATGGTGTAACAACAATACTAAACTTAGAAAAGAATATTCTGAATTAATATAATTAACAAACATGAAAAAAATGTTAAACAAGTCCAGCAATTACAGAAATGCAAATTAAAGTTACACTGAGATTTCATCACACTTGAGTCAGAATGGAAATTCTGACAAACAACAATAAATATTGGTGAGGATGTGGGGAAAAGGGTACACTCATACATTGCTGGTTGGATTGCAAATTGGTGCAACCACTCTGGAAAGCAGTATTGGAATGGAACTAGGAATGAACAACCATTTGAGTTAGTTATCACACTCCTTGGTGTACATCCAAAGGACATAAAATCAGTATACTACAATGATATAGCCAAATTAATGTTTATAGCAGCTCTTCACAAAAGCTATGCTATGGACCAAACTTGTTGTTCATCAACAGATGAATGGATAAATAAAATGTGGTTTCTATACACAATAGACTGTTACTTAGCCATAAAGAAGAATGACTTTATGATATTTACCAATAAGTAGATGGATGTAGTGACTATCATACCAAGTTAAATAAGCCAATTCCCCAAAACTAACAGTTGAGTGTGTTCTCTGATACATAAATACTAACCCAAGGGAAATTAAGGGAATAGAGGTGGTGATAAGAATAAGAAAGACAGTGGAGTGAATCTGACATAACTTTCCTATGTACATCTATGAATACATAACAGTGAATCTCAACATTATGTATATCCATAAGACTGTGATCTTAATTAGAATAAGATATATTCCATGTTTTTATATAAATAAGTCAAAATAGACTCTATAACTAAAAAGAACACATAAAAATAGAGAAAAAGAATTATAAGTAATTTCATCATATAACAAACATTCATGTTTTTAATCATTTCATGGTTCTCAGCTATGGAAAATTCATAAGTAGAAGCTAGAATGGAAAGAGTAGATCCATATCAGGACTCTATTGACTTATTGAAAGAAGTAACATGAATCCAATAAAAGAAAAATAATGTAATGATAAGATATTATAGCATATTACTGATTTGACCTCCTGTCTTAACTCAGTTTCCTTTTTACTTGTAATTTTTTTAGTAAAAAATTTCAGGTATATGATATGGGTTTGATTTTTAATGGTAGAATATGAAAATGGAAAGAAAACAAAAAATGGAATCTAGAGATTGGCTACAGGTTCAGTTCTCTTTGCTTTATTTCACTTGTTATTTGACATCCAATGGTTGGATTATCTTTCTAGAACAGGCATTCATACACAAAAAATTATGCCGGTGTTCTTTTGTAACTTACCGTTCAACATTCAGTATAGGGAAATCAATAATGTATTACTGCTATTATAGGCCATCTGCTGGGACAGAGAGAGAGGTTTTCTTCTGTGTTAAGTGTTTATCAAGCTCTTTCTGCTGGTTTGTTGTAATCCAATGTATTTATTATTAATAGGTAAACCAGAATGTTCCTATTCTGTGTTGAAAATAGAACTTGGCTGTTAAATAAAAGAAAATTACTTTGGGCTTTTGACAAATAGTGAGGCATCATTTGCACTTACGAAATTTGCTAAATATAGACCTATATCATTAACAAAGTAAGCTATTTCTAAATTGTTAAAGTGATTTTCCTCTATGATTCTTAACTTAAAAAGCAATGTCTTTCAAGGTTAAACCTTGGAGTAGGGGCAGACAGAAACACATCCATTTTGATCCTACTAAGCTACAAGACGGTCAAACCTTGACTTTCATACTGGTAGAATTATTGTTTATTCCATCCTCACAGACTGCAATGATAATCTCTAGGGAAAGTAACCATGGGGATTATAGAAAATTTTATTTTCCTTTTTGATCTTAATGGAAACAGTAGAAAAAAAAGTTCAAGATCTATTCAGACAGAAATAGATAATGGCTGACTGTTGACCTTTCCAACAATGATGAGACGCAACTACAGAGGATACTGTAATTGCTTCATTCCACACAAGATGTGGTCATGTTTTTTTTTTCTTTCCTTGTGTGCATTTCATGTTTGCTTTTACTCATAAATAGAATTTGGTGTATGTAAGGAAAAATAAAGCATTCTTAATATTGCAGTAACTTTCTTTGTCTTTCTCCTAAATACCTTATAATAGAGATGTGATCCCAAAGGTAAAAACAACCCAGATTGGGAAATAATTTTAGAAATGCTGAAACTTATGGATTAAAAAACCTCAAAATTTTGTTAGCACAATTAATCAATAAAGTTTAAAAAGACACAATTCGAAATACCTGCCATCTTCAACTTAGGTGTACTGGTAATGATTTTAAAAATCAGATCTACTGCACATAAGTATGTAACAGAGAACTATTTTTAGAAATCTGATGTAGTTTTGTTTCCTTTATTTCCTTTTATACGTTCATTGCTATATAATAGTTTTTTAATTGTCCTGTGTCTCCTTAATGTTTCCCACTCTAGAATTACAACTACTTCCTGTTAAATGATCATAAATCAAATATATTTTTTTCAGTGCCCCAAATACTGTCTTTGAAATAGTATTTCTGAGTTTAAAACATTCATTTAACATAGTTTAAAATAAAGTAGTAAAGAAAGAACCTTTATGAACTACATTGAATTGTTAAAATTTTTTCAAGATCTATATTTTCTTTTTGGATTTCTTAAGTTCAGCAGAGCTTTTATAACAATAGATCAACTTGTGTAGCCTCTATTAAAACAACACCCCCCCAAAAAAGTAGAATTTAAATAAACATTTTTTTGTTCAACAATATTGAAATTGCCAACTTTTCATGATGTTTAGAATCTTAAAAAATGTATTATTAATATTTTTTTGGTTTTTGTGGGAGAGGGGTACCAAGGACTTTACTCAGGGGCACTCAACCACTGAGCCACATCTCCAGCCCTATATTGTATTTTATTTAGAGACAGAATATCACTGAGTTGCTTAGTGCCTCACTTTTGCTGAGGCTGGCTTTGAATTTGTGATGTTACTGCCTCATCCTCCTGAGCGCTGAATTACAGGCATGCACCAACATGCCTGCATAATGTTTTTCAAAGTTAGTGCCAGAATGTCTCATACAGAATTATAATTGGGTAGTTAAGTTTTCTAATATATTATAATCAAAGGGAATTCCTTTGTTAAATATCTTTAATGAGACACATATAAAAATGAGAATTGAACCAGATGCTGATTTTTTATGTTTTCTGTCTTTCATAGTTGTTCTTCTGTCTTCATTCTGAGAACTTTATCCAATAGGCTATATTTGAATGTAGGCTTTGCCTAAGATAGGATTCACCTCAGTTTGTCAAAAATGCAGAATTCCAGCTCCCATAGTAGACATACTACTGCAAATTCTAGGGTTAATTGTTGTTGTTGCAATCTGCAGATCAAACCCAGGTCCTCATGCATACTAAGAAAGTAGTTTACCAATGAGCTATAACACCAACCTATCAAATCCTGTTTTATTAAGAACTACCCATGATTCATGTGAATGATAGTGTTTGAGAAACATTCCCTTTCCTATATGGCTCCTGAAAAACTCAGAAACAGAAATCTCAAATTTTAGCTAGTCATGCATAGCAAGATTGGATCTATCTACCATCTTGAATTTAAGACAGCTCTTTAAAAAAATCTTTAGAGAGTGTATTAGTTTTCTGTTGCTGCAATAAGAACATATCACTACACTAAAAACTTAAATAAAGAAACACAAGTTTGTTTTCTTGTAGTTCTGTGGGTCAAAATTATGGTGTGCACCTCACCAGACCATGAGTAAAGGTGTAATTGTAGACAGAACCATGCTTCTTTCCACAGACTCTAGGAGAAAATTGTTTTCTTTCCATTCTGGTGGCTGGCAGATTTCAAATCCTTGCAGTTGTGGAGCAAGTTTGCTGTTTCATCATTGACTGTCAGTTTAAAGACTGTTCCCAGATTCTACAGGTTGCCTTCATTCCATTCCTTGTTCCTCCATCTTTGAAGCCATCCACAATAAATCTTTCCTTATCACCCCTTAAATCTCTCCTCTTTGCTTGTCTCCTCTTCCTAAACCACTTTTTATCTTCCCTCCAGTTTCACTTTTAATAACTCTTACGATTAGTTTTTACCCATCTGCATAATTGACAAAAATCTTCTGTATCAATGTTTTCAGCCTTAATCGCACTTGCAAAGTTATTTTTGCCATGTAAAGTAACATATTCATAGGGATTAGGGTATGAAACTCTTTGGAAAAGGAGACATTATTTTGGCAACTGTAAAAATAAAGTTTGGGATAACATGTGCCATATCTATCCTTAATGGGAAAATCACAGAACTCTGTGGTATTTGAGATTAGATTTTTATGTGTAATAAGTTGAGGCATAGATTAGAGGAAGACTTTTTATTCAGCTGAGATGTTACATTCAAGAACAATGCATTTATGAGAGCCTTCTCTATATTAATATGTACTCTTTGAATACATATTCATATTTTTTAAATTTTAGAATATATTTCATTTACTCAATGATATTGACTCTATCTGATTGAACAATACTATTATGTTTATATTAAATAATAAGGTAAAATAAATGATTTAAGTGACAATAACTCACTTAACAGCTGCACAAAAATTCATAACCATAAATAATGCCTTTAGTGTGCATACTAATACAATAGTAATACTGGAAACAATAATATAAAATTGTTTATGAGATAAAGATTCCAAGCCACATCAATGTTTATACTAGCAAAAGTCACAATGGCTAAACAGTGGAACCAAACTAGGTGCCCATCAGTTGATGAATGATAAAGAAAATGTAGTATATATACACAATGGAATACTATACAGCATTAAATGAGAATAAAATCATGACATTTGCAGGTAAATGGATTTGGAGAATATAATGCTAAGTGAAGTTAGCCAATCTCAAAAATCCAAATACCAAATGTTTTTTCTGATATAAGGATGTTGATTCATAGAGAGGTTGGTGGAGCATGGGAGTATTAGATGAACTCTAGATAGAGTAAAGAGGAGAAAGGGGAAGGGAGGAAGCATGGGGACAGGAAAGACAGTGGAATGAGATGGAGATCATTACCCTAAGTACATATATGAACACACGAATGGTTTGACTCTACTTTGTATACAACTGGAGATATGAAAAAAATGCTCTATATGTGTAATTTGAATTGTAATGCATTCTGCTGTCATATATAACAAATTAGAATAAAAAGATTCCAGAACGTTATCAGCACTTCATATTTCATGCCTTTGTCAGATCATTGAGGAAAGTCCCTATAACTTTAAGAAATATTTGAAGAACTAATAATCTTAAAATAACGCCAGAATTTATGAGTCTCTTTTCTGCCAGATACTCTGTTGATTGGAATACTGATATGGACCGAATTTTTAGTATCCACTCAGAAAATGGCTCTATTTTCACTCTGAAGCCTCTTGACAGGGAATCATCCCCTTGGCACAACATCACTATTACAGCCACAGAAATAAGTAAGTTGTCAACACATCTATCTGAATGCATTATCTTTTACTAAAATAATCAAGTAATGGCTTAAGTTGACTCTTTCTCTCCTGTAGAATGGCTACATTGTGAGAAATATTTTAGAGAAATTATTTCAAAAGTTTGGGGTTTAAGGATTATTGAATCACTCATTTATTTAAAATTTTATTTTTTATAATTTAGATTAGGATAGAAACATAATTGAATCTCATAAAAAATTATTAACCAATCTATAAAAATAGAGTAGTTCATTCTTATTGGTATTTTCATCTTATTATTGTGCTTTCCCTGTGGACCATGTTGATGTATTCATCAGCATCAGCTAAGAAAGTGAATACCCCAGAACTGATCTGTTGCTAAGCTACAAATGGGCAAGTGGTTTTAGTTCTTCTCTGTAAATGAGCCTGAAATCTTACACATGTTCTTGTTGCAGATAATCCAAAACAAAGTAGCCATATTCCAGTCTTCATCAGAATTCTGGATATTAATGATCATGCTCCAGAATTTGCCATGTATTATGAAACATTTGTTTGTGAAAATGCAAAACCTGGGCAGGTAAGTGAAATTATTATAAATTTAAAATAATTTTTTTTCTTTATGAAGGCAGATGACATTAATTTATTTGTAAGATTTTTTTCATGCCACTCTGTTCCTAGTTCCTTATTTACTTCTGTTTGATCTAACGAAAATTATTTTTTAAACTCTTTTTTATTGTCAATCTAATAGAATATAATAGTGAAAATTTATAACCAGGCATATAATAAATATTATATATATATATATATATATATATATATATATATATATATATATATATACAAAGTTCATATTTGGATTCATATTTAGGCTGAGTTATATACATTAAAGTATGGAGGTACATTATTAGATAAATGTGAAGTATAAAATAAAAATTTTCTCTTTTAACGAGAATAATGATAATTATTTATTTTTACATTTTTCTAATTTAAATAGCTCAATCAGGAGTTTTTGTTTTGATCTAAATCATATTTGTGATTTATAATATTCATATTATTGAAATAAAAAAATTGTTAATGACTTGTAAATTCCAATTACAAAGTAATGTTTCAAATATATCTAAAGTAATTTAAAGAAATGCAAAATATGCCCAATTTTTATTCAAACAGAATTTTTTAATACCACCAACTCTATATCTTCCTATCTATCTACTTGTATATCTAAAGAGTTATTCAGTTACTTCCTTTTTTTTAAGAGAGAGTGAGGAGAGAGAGAGAGAGAGAGAGAGAGAGAGAGAGAGATAATTTTAATATTTATTTTTTAGTTTTTGGCAGACACAACATCTTTGTTTGTACGTGGTGCTGGGGATCGAACCCAGGCAGCACGGATGCAAGGCGAGCGCACCACCGGTTGAGCCACATCCCCAGCCCTCAGTTACTTCTTTAAGGCAATAATAGGTAGATGGTAAGAATCATCGACAATTTCACAATGTCCATTTAAGAAAATACAATAGAAAACACTCATTCTTTTATTTCAATTGAGATTTTTAAATGTTTATGCCTCCCCCCCCATTCATTCACATGTTGAGGTTGTGAATTTGGAGAAAGGGTCTCCAAGGTAATAATTAAGGTTAATTGGGGTCATGAGAAATGTTGATCTGATATAACAAGTGCTCTTATGAGGAGCCATACCAGGGATCTCATGTTTTCTCTTTCTCTCTGAACTCACAAACCCAGGAAATGCCATGTGAATACTCAGAGAAAAGACAGCAAAACATAAGGCAGGAGGACAATTCTCACCAGAGGCCAACCATGTTGGCAAGCAGATCTCCAACTTCCAGCTTTAAGAACTTTGAGAAAACACACTTCTTTTGTATAAGCCACAGTCTGTAGCATTTTGTTACAGCATCCTGGCTAGGATGAAACTACTTTCCACCTTTCACATACACTCAAAAATTGCAATGGAAGCCAGGCATGGTAGCCTCTGCCTATAATCAAAGCTAATCATAGCTATTATCCTAGCTAATCCTCCTAGGATTCTGAAATTGAGGCTAGTCTTGGTAGCATAATAAGATGTCTGAAAAATAAATAAATAAGGTGAAGTGTTTTTTTTTTCTTTTTTGATTCACATAGATTTACTACATGCTTATTTCAGTTCAAAAACATTTTTCTTTTTCCACTTTGGTACATGATAATGGCCATGTTCTCAGTTCAGTATTGATTACTGTTATTTGATGTTTATTTTTTTATAGCATGGCCACACATTAATAAACTTACTAAACTACTTTTCTACTAATGAACATTTACTTAATAAGATCTTATTCTTTCAGAGAGCATCATAATAAGTACTAGAGTACATTATGCATTTTTACTTACTGGTATAATTTTTCTTTGTTATAAGCTTTGAAGTATGAATGATTAATCTATAAATATTAATAGATGCTGCCAAATATTTTCAAATATTATTTAAGGGATTCTTCTCACAGTTATGATTGCCTGTTTACTTGGATTACTCTAGATTTTAAATGTCTGTGAACTTCTAAATATCTCATGAGAGTTTAGTATAAATTTCTTCAAACTCATTTAAGCTGAATGTTTTCATAAATGTATGCTTTTTTTAATCTTCACACTTGTATCAGATTCCTGGAGTTTCCATGAAAAATTACCACATACTAGATGATTAGAAACTACAGAATAATTTTTCTCATAATTCTAGAGATTAAATGTCCAATATTGATCTGTCACCAGGCTATGCTCTCTCTGAAGGTTTTAGGTTGGATCTTTCCTTAACTTCCATGCTTCTTGTGGTTGCCATGATGTTGTGACATTCCTTGGAGTGTGGACTTCCAATCTCAACCTCTATCATTACATTGCATTCTTTAAATTTTTTTTAATTGTAGTTGGACACAATATCTTTATTTATTTTTATGCGGTGTTGAGGATTGAACCCAATGCCTCACACGTGCAAGGTGGGCTCTCTATCAATGAGCTACAGCCCCAGCCCTACATTGCATTATTGATGTAAATCTTTGTGTATTCAAAATTGTTTTTTTATGAGGACTCCTGTCATTGAATTAGAGCTCTCACTCATCCAGTAAAATTTAATTTTTACTTGATAATATCTGCAAAAAAGTTTGTTCCAATTGTGATCATATTTATAGGTAATATGATTTAGGACTGGAATTTATCTTTTGGGAGCCACAAATGAATCTACCTGAATCAGTAGGTGTTCTTTACTTATTTATGTATTAGTGTGCTATCTTTTATTGATTCATATGAGTTACTGATACATACTAAAATTAGATACAAAGTATGATTGATAATAATTATGATTATTTAATATATATTCTTACTGTTTCATTAAATCAACAAAGATAAAAATATAATATAGTTCCTAAAACATAAAGCCCACCAAATCATTTGAAGAACATAAGTCATGCAATTAATGGGCCAAGATTTTTTAATGTTTAAGAATAGTTCTACAAATAAGATTTATTATTATTATTCAGGATCAGGAGGTTGAGCAATAATACTAAATGTTTTGTGATTTTTTTAAATATTGTGCTTCAATTTTCTAAGGAAAAAAGATTATTAATTTTGTATTAACAATTGTGCACTTTCAGAAGCCTCATACAAAGAAACACAAGGTCACATGTTAATCTATCAATAAAATGAATGAACTCATATGTAATATGAAGTTAAAGTAGAAGAGTATTGGCTAGGTGTTGTAGATGGTATGGCTATAATAGGTACACAAAAAACAAAAATGTTTAAAATCATTGTGAAATTCAGTAATAGTTCACCACAGAATATTGGACTAGTACACCTGGAAATGGCACAACTGTTTATTTTTCTAGAAGAGAAAACTGAAAGTAAGCATAATTACTTGCCTTTAATTTCATATCACACAGATGGCAGAACCAGAATGAGGAAAACAGAACATTGATATGTAGCTTGGTGCCTTTTGGTTATGAAGTTCTCAATTGGATTTTCCTCCCAAACTAGTGCTTGCTGCTCCATCTTCCTTTATGGCACACTTCAGAATTATTATGGCTCAGCAAAGAGGGTCCTGATTTTGCAACTTCCACAATGATTTCACAATACTTGAGAAGCATTTCTTTTTATGTATTTATCTTTGCAAACAACATTAAAAGAAAGGCAAACAATCTGAATTAAATATGCAATATGTTTCGATAATGCACATAGCTGTAAAATCTTTTTCTTTATGATCCTATGCGATGAAGAGTTCACTTGTCTGGAAACATATTAATAGTATTCTTGATTTGGAATTGTGGTAAAAAGTTATATTTTTAAAAGGAATCTTGTATGATTTCTTCCTTTGAGAAAACATTTTCTAGTGAACAAAAGGGGTTAGGAACCAAATACTAATAAAATAGGCTGGTGCTTTACAAGACGACAAAAGAGGATACTTATTGAACTGATCACATCTTTGTTTGTTTGATTTTTTTAAGTTCATTGTTTCAGTGGCAATTTAACAGATGATGAAGCATTGAGAAGCACTGACAAGCAATAATGATAGACATTTTTATTTATTAATTAAATATTATCTTTAACAAAACCTTTACAAAACACCTTGGAATGGTTTACTAAAAAGGACTTTTTTTGTTTCTTAAGTTTAGTGACAAACTCAAAATTCAAAGCATGAATGCATGGATTTAAAATATTTCTTTAATTAAAAAAGATGACTACTTTTAGTTTTGTTTTGTTAAATATATGCATTTGTTTCGCTTTCAGCTGATCTGTCAGTGTTATGGACAATGATGACCTTCCCCGAGGTCACAAATTCTTCTTTGAGCCAGTACCAGAATTTCCTCTCAATCCAAACTTCACTATTGTAGACAATAAAGGTAATAGAAAAAATTTTTAAAACAAAAACTTTGAAATCTTAAGATGAAAAACTACAAAAGTGTGAAATATTTTCAATTTCTCCCCCAGATAATACAGCAGGAATTATGACTTGCAAAGATGGGTACAGCCGCAACAAAATGACCACCTACCAACTTCCAATTTTAATTTTTGACAATGATTATCCTATTCAAAGCAGCACTGGCACACTCACTATTCGGGTGTGTGCCTGTGACGATCAAGGGAACATGCAAACCTGCAATGCAGAGGCCTTGGTCCTCTCAGCGGGCCTGAGCACAGCAGCTCTTATTGCCATCCTGCTATGTATGTGTCCTCATACTTCTCAGTAAACTATGCCCTTCTCAATGCTCAGTGAACCCATAATTCTCTCCTCCATTGTCTAGGAATTGTGCACAAAGTAACACTCTCCTCCAGAGCTAATGGTGAAGTATTTTAACATTTATCAAAATTCGCTTTTCCGTGAGAAAAAAAAAAAAGTAATTCTAGCTTTTATCTGTGTGGTTAGTTTAAGTTTTCTAGAGGTCAATAACAGAGAAAGTGCTTGCGAGGGAAATGCAATAAATTATGTTATTTGCAGGTATCTATGTTACAATGTACCCCACTATCATGTATAGTTACAATGTACTCGAAAAAAACATTAAAAAACACAAATATAAAACAAATGCTACATACATATTTTTACAAAATTTTATAGCATTAACTGTTATTTCTCTGATTATGGTTACTTTGCAAAGGGCATTTGATTTAATAAGCTGATCTAATCGTTGTATCAACTTCATCAGGTAAAACGTTTATACTTGTACCGAATGGTTATGTAACATGCAAAAATCACTCTTCAGAAAGTGTTTTTATACTGGCATTAAAATAGTTGAGTCTATTTTAGAATACTCTTTTCTGTTATTTTCAAAACTGAAGATTGTTTTATCTTTACAAATAATATTACTAACAAATATTTATACTTATATTTATATATGCCAACAAATACATACATATTATCTATATAGATATAGATATACATATACATACGTACATACCCACACAATTGGCAAATTTATAAAAGTTGTCAAAATAGGACATTTTCCTCATAATACTTTCTATATATAGATGCAATGCACCAAATTAAAAAGTTAAATTTCAGTTTTTAAATATCACTGTGACCCTGTGGTATACTTACCCTGCAATATTTTCTAAATAAATTTGTGCCTCCAGTAGCAAATGTTTTATTTGAGCATACACTAACAGTACAACAATTTAATTCAATTAAACAGTTGTTTCACTGCAAAACACTCCAAAAAAATATTTCCATCAAATATTCATCCAAAATTTTTATGCATAGGGCAAGAGAGTAAGCCAAATTTATATTCTAATGCTCATATATGCTGGCTTCTTTTCATTGCAAATCCTTTCAAGCTATCTGGATGAAATACCTTTGGCCAGATATCCTTGCAGGACTTCACTGGGGGATTGATGAAAGTGAGGAGAAAACATTTGTCTCAGTTAAGATGATCCAACTATCTAGAAAAAAAAAAGTCTCCGAGATGAGAACACAGGCACTGCCACCATAACCATGAGCAGTTCCCATCCTCACCTGCTTCTAGAAAGTTCAGGTCCTCTATAAAATATTTTTGAAGCCCTGTGAAGATTTAAATTTGGTTTACCCTTTTAGCTCTTACTGATTTTATAGCTTAGACAGTTTTCCTAATTTAAAATGAGGTAAATATATGTATATTGCAATTTATAAAATTTCTATATTAATGTAGTACACACACAAAGCTATTTATTCACATATGATAGAACAAAACATCCACCAAATATTCTGATATTCAGATACAATCATTTAAAACATTTTTAAAAAAAATTTTGCTATGCAGAAATCCTAGAAAGTTTTTATTATTATTCTGAAAAAAAAAGAATCTGTCACCATTCTTCCTGGAGCAATATAGAAGACACATATTTATTTTTCACCTTCCCAATATATTACTTAAATATGGAATGATTGTGTATCATTTAGTTAAAATTGCTTGTAATGCAGGTTTCATTATCAAAATTACTAAAACATTCTTGCTGTTATTTCAAGTCTTTATAGTAATGGCCAGACATAGTTACTGCATTTCTATAGTTAAAAGTTAGCACTTTGTAAGACAGAATGGGAAATATTTCACATCTGTGCTGATAATTTTGAAGAAATGCAGTCCTTAGTTTCTCTCTATGCTGGTGGGGGCATAATTAAAACTTTAGGACAGAGCTTTATAAAAGTTTTTATTCCCAGTACCACTTTGACAGTCTGATGAATCTTTTTAATTTTTTTCAGAACAATTTAAATAGTTGAGAGCTCTGGGATGTAGCTCAGTAGTAGAGTGCTTTCCTGGCATGCTTGAGGCCCTGGGTTCAATTCACAGTACTGCAAATAAGTGAATCTATAAATATATAACTTTATAAGAAGGAATCAGAAGAAAATAAGATGTCTAACTAAATTCAAGAAAAAAGCAAAAATCAGAATTTGTTTGCTTATTGAATTATTCCTTTGTAGAGGAAGTTTAAATATAGTTTGAGGATAGCTGTCATACTTGAAATGCAATATAAAGTATCTGTGATTTCTATTGGTTTAATAGTCACAAAAGCTGCTACTATAATTTTGAATATTATTTACTATGGCAAGAAAGGAAAAACATGCTAAATTATAGTTTCAGCTTACTAAAAGTGTTCAAACATGTTTCATCTTTCTTTATCCTAGCTTATCTGAATTCCAATTCCATATCCTTAATTATTAACTTTAATATAGGAAATGAAGAAAATAATTTTTTTTCTGCCAAAAGAGAAAAAGAAAACTGTAAAATGTCTCTCAAATCTACTTACAAATTTCAGTAAACATTTATAGGTAAACTTTAAGATAAATTTACTATATGATTATTATGCTATTTACCAAAATTAAAGAAATTTAAAATTATTCTTAAATATTAAAATTAGAAAGAACTGTTTTTTTCCTAGGTATGGCTCAATTTTATGGATGTTAGATCTATGTGGGACTCAATTAATCTTTTTATCCTTTTATCCTTTTATAGGAGCAAATACAGATATATCTCATTTATACAAAATAATTATTTTTTAAAAAATGTCTCCAAGATGATCCTGAACTCAACACCTGAAGCTCTTTCTGATGAGGTTAACTTAAGATGCTTCTAATTATTTTTATAAAAGTCTATTAATTAGGAAGAGCAAAGGAAAGCATGCTGGCCAATATAAAAATGACATTGGACAGGCCTTTATATTAACAAGGAATGTTAATTTTTAAGAAAATATTTTCTTATACAATGAAACAAATAATTTTGTCAATATATTTAACTGCTCTCAACTAAAGTAAATGTAGCTGTTATTTATCTGAAGTAATATTTAAATGTTTTGGAGAAGTTTTCTTTCATTAGTTCTTGTGTAACTTATATGTAAAATTACAAAGTTGGTCTCTTTACAATAGAAGATATATATTTTGGAAATCACAAGGAGTTTTTTGTTTTCTTAAAATGAATTTTATTGACTATAGCATATATTTGTTGAGAAAGAGTCATTGCCAAACAAATAAATAACAATTTAAGTACAAGTTCTCTTGCTATACATAATACAATATACTATATGGGAAAGTCCACAGTTAACTTTAAAGCAAAAGTATGTAAATAATAACAACATACAAGTAGAGAGAACACTATTAACAATTTAGTTTCAAAGTTTGAATGCAACTCTTTAAATCATGGAAGTCCTTGCTAAAGAAAATATTTAAGCTGTCATGATAATATTTAAGATAGGTACCAGTTAAAGATATGCTTGAGCTTAACTATTATAATGCAGCAGTTGGAATTTATTTCAAATTTTGAGCAGACATTCAAAACCAGATCAATTAAAGATTTAGTAAAATGGCCCAATTTGGAATAGGATTAAATCAGTAGTTCATACATACTAATGTTCTTATGTGTGCTTATAAACACACACACATAATATAAGACTATAATGCAAATATAAGCATATATTCATCTCTAGATGAGTAAATTATTTGTATATATTGCCTTGGGTCATTAAGAAAATATTTAATAGCTGCAAAAATTCTCTTGAGATAAAAGGAACTGGTGCTTCAACATGTCTGTATTTGGAATCATATGTGCATTCTCAAGGAGTGATGTGTCAAATTAAACAATATTTTTCAATATCAGAGGCCCACAGAACTTAAAAATGAATTGACCTTGTATTATCTGCTTTTTATCAATTTACTGCATCCATTCATTGGCCCAAGGCACTCTGTGCTTATACAGAATACTCCTCCTGCCAATCAGTCCCACAAACTTCCACACACTGAAGTATGCATGCTGTTTTACCTCGCATCATGAAACCTCACTATTTTCTCATGTTTTTAATAGTTTTAGTCGTGCTGTTTGCTGCATTGAAGAGACAAAAAAAAAAGGAACTTCTCATAATTTCAAAGGATGATGTCCGCGACAATGTTGTGACATACAATGACAAAGGCGGTGGGGAAGAAGATACACAGGCTTTTGACATTGGCACGTTAAGGAATCCAGAAGCAAGAGAAGACAGTAAACTTAGAAGAGATGTAATGCCTGAAACTATTTTTCAGATAAGGAGGACTGTACCCCTGTGGAAAAATATTGATGTACAAGATTTTATCCATCGAAGATTGAAAGAAAACGACTCAGACTCAAGTGCACCTTCTTATGATTCACTGGAAACCTATGCCTATGAAGGGAATGATTCCATAGCGGATTCACTCAGTTCCTTAGAATCCCTCACAGCTGATTGTAACCAGGATTATGATTACCTTAGCGACTGGGGTCCTCGTTTTAAAAAACTGGCTGATATGTATGGGGGTGATGAAAGTGACCAAGACTAAGCATATTACTTAATATTAGTGGAACTGTCTTCGTTACTAGAATGAGTGGCCTGCATTCTCCTCCTTGGAGGAATTTTTTCAAAAATTGAAATTACAAACAATACGTAGGTGTTGTCTTAGTAAGGGTTTGCTTAACCAGTAAGTTTCCGTGAAAGAATATGAATGATATAGATTTTAAAACAATAATAATAACCAGTTCACCCTCTTTGCCTAATAACCTTGGAAGGAAATTATATGACATTAATAATCAATAAAAAATATTTAAAAGGCTTTTTGTGCCTTAGGTATGAAAACTTTATAAATGCTTTCTTAACTGACTTTCAGTCACCTTTACTATTAAATTAAACATTGTGCAACGGCTTTGTAAAATAATATAGAAATTATATATCGCTGATGAAATAGGAATGACTACTACTGCTATATTTATTTAGTTGAAGAATGTCTTTGTGTTAATTCATTCATATTTTTATAAATGTATATTTATATTTTTGTATTTTTGAAATAAACTAGTATTTATAAAAAATAAATTTCATTTTATTTAATCCATAGAGGCAGTTCTGATCTCACTTAAGACATGAATGCTTTACATCTTTAAGTGTAAAGTATGATTTACTCAGGGAAAAAGCAGTTAAGTTACTGCTTGGAATTTGGTACTAAAGTGAGGTGGAATTATAAATGAACTTTGGTATGAATTGTTATTTGTTGTTTCAATTACTTAAATATTGGCAAATGTTTATTGAACCACTGAAGTCTATGCATGGAAGAATATGAGATACTTTTGAAATATAAAGAATTACATAAACACATATATATATATACACACAAAAATATATAGTTGTGGATAATAAATAAATTAAGTTTTTTTCAAGTCTTTATCAACCATTGGATTGTATTTATAGTAAATGAAATGTCAGTGATCTTATGTAGAAGAGAAAAACCTTAATCTCTCTTCTTTGTTTTTGTTGTTTGGGGCGGGGCTCTGATTGAATAATTCATGAAATACTTGGTGAGTCTGGGGTAAAAATTTAAAATGAATATTGGCAAACTATAGGATGTTTACAAATTAATTATTTTACTGTTGCTAAGAGTTATGTATTTGAGGGAATACTGAAAGAGCTAAGGACTTGTAGAAAAAAATCTAAAAGGTGCTTAATAAAGGTTAAGATTGTCTAAAGAACCAAATATAGGCACACTAAGACATAGGCAAGAAGAAGGAAAAGGTTCCTGCATGAAGATCATTTGCAAATCTTTGAAAGACTGCCATGCAGAAAACTTGACCTTGCATTATCTGCTTTTTATCAATGTACTGACTTTATCAGCATGTGAAACCTAAATCAAAATAGTCACAGGGAGACTATACGCTATTTTCTCTGGCAAATATTATTTGTTTTCTTTAATTATTCATCTTTTAAGGAGCAAATGCATGACAATGGTGATTCACAGGTGGAATTAATAAGGGAGAAATTGACATGTGACTCTTCTGTTGTCAAGACTGAAAATAGTAAATATTTCACCAATTGCAAGCAGATAGGTATGTGTTATTATGTAACTCTTTTGGAAAATTTCTGAAAACTAACTCAATAACTTCATTAGCAACAGCTACTACACACTAAACAGTCAACTTAATGTTTAAATTTTTACGAGCACCACAATAAACCAGGGTACCTTCAAGTTGTAGACTTAAATTGCTGTGAAATAGTCACACTGATACCAGATAGAATAAGACAGAGCAAATTTTAAACTTGATATTTTAGCAATGTTAATTCAACTACCATTTTCTGTGTCAATTAACTTATGAGTTAGTATCAGAGTTTTCTCTTTCCTTGATTATGAAATTACCAATATACCATTTATAAAAAGAAAGTACCTAACAGATTTTATATTTAATATACTTAGCAGATGCTCTAATCAGAATCTAATTTAATTAAATAAATTATTAGATCTAACTCTAGCATTTCCTAGAATTTTTCAAAGATGTTCAAAATTTCTTTAGCAAGAAAGATGAATTTAAGAGACAGAAGGACAAGGTTTTAGTATTTTCGTGTTGATAAACTAAAGAGAAATATTTAAATTTCTCCAGAAAATACACATAATAAGATTCACTATGCATGGTATAAATAATTTTATGTCACTAAATGCATGCAATATATCCAGTAATATGAGTTTATTATCACTGGATTTCCATGGACTGTGTATTTATTAAATTGAAGCATATTTATTCCTTATCTTTACTTACTTGTTAAATAAAACAATTAATTAGTTTTGAATATGTAAATGTAAGATAAATTTAAAATCATTTGAATAGTTTCTACCAGATATAATTAAAACATTATTTCACTATTTTATTTAGAATGTTCAATAATTTTCAGAAAAAAAAATGTATTATATCTGGGTATGCTTCAATGTGAATCAATTATCTACATTATTCAGAGCAAACATTATTTGTTCATCGTTGCTCTCAGACATATAGACTAGATCCCAATAACGCAGATATCACCCTTATATAAGTAAATAAAATGGCATAACAATTAAAAAGCAAGCATACAAATAAGAAAATAAAGAGTGACAGTGACTCCTAAGCACTAAGGTGGATGTTGACCACTCCTCCCTTGTTTTAAGTAAAACTGACTTTTCAGGATCCTTTATTATTTTGATGATTCTTTTATTTTACTTGGTCTTCTTAGCTGGTTCCTTCTCTTTTTTTCAGTATCTTGAAGTGTTTCTGACCCTAGTCTTTTTCTTTGGTGTTTCAATTCTGGCCCTTAGTCATCAGATGCAGTCTCCCAGTTATCATTTACATCTATATTTATATTTCAACTGAGATATATATCATTCAGTTTGGAGCTCTCAAATTTACACTTCCCTTCTTCACCTCCTTCTAGTAAAGCATATATCCAAATAGCTATTCCACATTTCAAATAAACATTTCAAAATTAATGTGTCCAGATTTTAGCTTTTAATCATCACATCTATATTTTCTGTACCATCACCCTGACCCACAACAATTATACATGTCTAGTGGATGGCAGCTCACCTGATGAGAATTCTATGATGATTACCCAGAGCAAAGGAATTGGGTTATCTTTTTCTTGCATTCTGTTCTCACCTATAGTACTTTTGATCACATCTGCTACCAGAAAGCTAATACTATTATCTAGCTTATTGCAATATTAAGAACTCATTCTTACCAGCTGTGCCCCTACCATCTATTTTAGTTTACACACATGTATACATACATATTTTTTTTATTTTTCTTTTTATTTAATTAGGAAAGTCTGAGCATCTCTTTTCTCTATAAAAAACTTGTAGGTTGTTAATTTGCAGTGTAAGTCTTCACCATAATATCTAAGGACCTATCAGATTAGGTTTGCATTACCTCTCTGATCTTACTTCTATTTCATTAACTCGTTTCATCTCAGATATTCTGAGCTCCTCAAAAATGCCAAAGGACAAATGCTATTGCACAGTTTGATCATTCTCCTTGGAACAATCTTTCTGAAGCTATCTCTGAAATTAACTTTCTAGTTATTTTAAATTCATTTTCAAGTTACAGGTTTTTAATGGGGACTATGTGAGACAGTCTATTTAAAATTGCAAACTCATACCCAATTACCCCTTTCTCATTTTTAAAAGTAAATATTATGAAAAGGACATATAATGATTCAACATAACATATGTTTTTCATTTAAATTTTTGGTTTGTCTATATCTATCAGAAAACTTTGTCATTTGGGGCAACAATTTATAAAATTTATACCTTAAAAACCTCAAAAATGTCTAAATTAGTGTCTCCTATCTTATTGAAATGCAGCAAATATGTGTAAAATGTTTAATACAAAACTCCAATTTTTTATTGGATAAGATACTGCAAATAGGAGACATAAAATAAAACAACTGAACAAGACAACACAATGTTCATAATAACCTAAATTGTTAAATCAGAAACGTATATTTTTTCAAAAACAGCTTCACTCATTTAATATTTCCTTCAATAGTTTTACCTTCTAAAATAATATAGTAATGGAATTTTACAGGGTTTCAGACAATCTATCCCACTTGCTGAATCCAAACACCAGCCAATGCAAAGAAAGGATGAAATAAATAGTCTTCTTTTCTTCTTTTCAGCAAATGTAATTACTGTTACAATGGGCTTGTCATTGGACTGTCCTGGCTATTGTCTTGTACATGTGTAATAGAATATGAGTTCTGGAAAATGAACAAGTCCAAAGGAAAATACATATTTTATTTTTTAAAAAACATTTTGGGGCAATCACTTATATGAAGTAGAAACATCAGCTGTTGAAATTTAAAATCTATGTGGACAAAATAGCACCTTGGAAATACTAGGCCTCATCTCATTTACAGTCTTTTTTTAAAATAGAATTTTGTTAACATAAACATGTTAAAAAGTATAAGTTACCATATTGTTTCTAGCACTAAAATTTAGGACACTTTATCTATAAATCATTTATTTTATTTTTCTTGAAGAATCTACTAATGAGGTTAAGCATTTTTTTCTATATGCATGTCCCACACAAGGAACTATAAATTTCTAGTTAATTTCTCTGAAACTTTTCTTTAGATACGTTATTTTCTCATTATTTCTAACAAATAAATTATTTTTCATAAATAAGAAACTTGTTTTTTCATGATAATAAATTTCAGTGAACTATAATTATCTATGCTAAAATTTAGGGTTTCTCTGTTGTAGTTCGTTTTGTTTTCTGCATGTTCTTAGTACTAATTCCATACCAAATCCTATGTCATTTATTTTACCTCCTCTCTAGCATTTCAGGTACAAAGAAGTATTCACATTCTTGAAGTTTATATCCTTAGTTGACCTACCTACTCCAATCTGAGAAGGACAGTGGTCTTTCATGCTGGTGCTGTTTTCATCCTGCTATCAATTCCCACCATCAGCTTGGGGACTCCCATCATCTATCTCTTCTTCAGGGCTGGAATCCAGAGCCCCAACTCCCATACCAGCAGTTTCTGTTTTCTTTCTTTGTTTCTCCTCTTGACTTAATATAGGTGGGGTATTCCTTAAAATAGTTGCAAATAGTTGAAGCAAAAAGTTTTTAAGATTTTGAAGTTTTTCCAATTTTGCAATATCTACATAAATTTTGCTGTTTAAGTGTCCCTAATCCAAAAATTTTAAATCCAAAATGCTATAAATATGAAATTTTCAACACTCAAAAATGTTGGAGATTTGAGATTTTCAACCTGAGTAATATAATTCACACTTCACATATTTAAGATGATGTTATTGCTTATTTTTTCTGTAGAAATTCCATCACATTTTAACTGAATAATTCCTTGACAGTTATTGGATCTTTTTGCTCTGACAATATTGGCTACCCTGAAGTTTCAATTGTAAAGAATTTATTTTAATTCTTTGATGACTAGAAATTTCTTTGATATTATTTACACACACTATTTCATAATTTATGGTATTTGCTTGCTCTTGGTAACAACTAGGCATTTAACTTTGTAACTTCTATTACATAAAATTAACAAGAATTTTTAAAAATGTAATGAATGCTATTACCAATAAAAATCTCAATATTTTAATTATTTTCAATACAATACATTATTCTTATTAAAAACCCTCTATGTAGAAATTATAAGAAAATATATTTACAGGTAAATATACTTGGGAGAGAAATGTAAATATTCAGATTTGTTTTTCTCCTATTTATTTTTATCATATTAATATAATACTACTTTTCAGTACTCAACATTTCAAAATCCTTTGTCCCAAACATGAAATTTCATTGATAGAGTCTTAACAAGTGAATGAGTAATTTATTTAATAATTTTTTTAAAAAAATATTTTTATTCATTGTTGATGAATTTTTAAATTTTATTTATTTTTGGTAGGTGTTGCTGAGAATCAAACCCAGTGCATCACACATGCTAGGTAAGCGCTCTACCACTGAGCAACACCTCCAGACCAATATTCAATAATTTTATAAATCTTTATTAAGTGCTAGTATTATAAAAAATGATGTGAGAATTAGAGTTAAATTCAGCAAAACAAATAAACACAATTATCTAAAATTAAAGTTGTATTTTATGTGTATATACACACACATATATGTGTGTGTATAGTAATTAGGGCTTAGAAAAAATATGAAGATTAATCAACAAAAAGTATTATTTTTTGCTTCACATATCTTTCATCATTATGTTATATATTTAAAATATAATTGGTTGTAGGTTACTATATTTGTAAAAATCTGAGTCACCTTTGAATTAAAAAAATATGATAAGAAAATTTAAGGGCTGGGGATGTGGCTCAAGTGGTAGCGTGCTCACCTGGCATGCGTGAGGCCCGGGTTGGATCCTCAGCACCACATAGAAACAAAGATGTTGTGTCCGCCGAAAACTAAAAAAAAAAAAAAAAAAAAAAAATTAAAATTTTCTCTCTCTCTCTCTCTCTCTCTCTCTCTCTAAAAAAAAAAGAAAATTTAAACTGGTTAAACTTTCTGGGTTGAATTCTTTGTTAATTTTAATACTATAACAATGTCACAATGTACTGAAGAATCTGACTTCATTTTTTGACATTCATTTACTGATAGTCTTTAAGTGACACTGTCACTCTAGACTTTGAAGCTATTTCTGAGCAAGTTGGTAAGAAAGCCTGGAATTTCTCTCATCATGGGCAAGCAGGAAATTGAAACCACACAAGTCCTACCAGAAGAACAAAATCTCCCCAGACCTGCTTTAGCCAGGATAAAAGCCCAGGTCCTTTCCTTTGCCTTGCTTTCTCTGTCCAGCTGGGACCAGCTTGGGAAGACTGCTGGGTTCTCCCTGAGATCTTAAAACCTATTCATGCTCTTTGCATATGAATATAGTGTCCTTAGTCTACATATCCAAGTCACACTTTGGATAAGGGACCAACTGATCCAGCAGAAGATCATAACACTTAGGTTACAATCAAATTTTGATTTCTCAAAATGATAATATGATAAGGCTAAATGCAATTTTAATATTTCTGTAACTCTTATAAACACATAAAATATATATTCTTCATTGTTTTTTATCCCTATCTTCATAACACTTAAGAGTTAATGTCTCTTAATGATTTTCTTAATCATAAAATTGATCAAAATCTGATTTCATAATGTATAAATTGCTAAATACATTAGCAAAGAAACTGTGATTCATGTTTTACTTTCTTTTGCTAATTTGATTAGAGCTTTACATTTATACATAGTAGTTGAGTTCCTTGTGAAAAACTCATACAAAAGTGGAAATCAATTTCAGTTCAATTTAATTTTCCCTCCCATTTTTCTGTCTCTTTCTCCCCCCTTCTCCTTCCTCTACTCTATTTCTCCTTCCTCTACTTCCTTTCACCTGTCTATTTATTTATATTTGATGGATTCTTTATGTTATTCTATCCTTTCCTTCCTCTATCCTTAATTTTATTCTAGCTTCTGCATATGAGGGAAAACATTAGACCTTTAAGTTGCTTATTTGTTCATTGAGGGAATGGGAATTGGACCCCTTATAAATGTTAGGCAAGTACTCTTCCACCAGGACACATCTCCAGTTACTTTTTTTTCTAAGTAAAAAAATATATATTTTATTGACTTTTAATTTCCATAAATAAGATATTTATTTTATTGGACCTTAATTGACAGAAATAACAGAACAATTAATTAAAATTTGGTTTTCATCTTTTGATAAAATAGCTTAAATTTGTTTAGAGAATGCTATCCTACTAACTCAACTTATTAACTTTATGTAAATTTTATGTTAATTTTATATGAATTTTGCTTGAATTAGTTTTTATTCAATTCTAAGCTCACTGAATCATCTAGTCAACATTTTTTGAATATCCATTGTTCTAAAAAGGTATAATTTTTATTACAGAAAAAGCCTACTTGATCATAATAAACACTATTTTAAGAGGAAAAAATATCTGATTCAATCATTTCATTAGTGTGACACTCCATAGATTTATTACATATCTCAAGGATTTAATTCCCTGATTGGTGAAAATAAATAACATCTAGTACTTTTATATTATATATATATATAAAAAACAGCAGTATGCATTACCATTTTTATTACATATATAGAGCTCAATTTTTCATATCTCTGGTTGTGTATATAGTATATTCACACCAATTTGTATCTTCAGACATGTACTTTCGATAATAATTCCACCAACATTAATTACCCGATGCCCCCTTCCTTCCCTTCCAACCTCTCTGCCCTATCTAGAGTTCTTCTATTCTTCCCATGCTCCTATTCCTATTCCATTATGAATCAGGCTCCTTATAACAAAGAAAACATTTGGCATTTGGTTTTGGGAATTGGCTAACCTCAGTTAGCATTATCTTCTCAAACTCCATCCATTTACCTGCAAATGCCATGATTTTATTCTCTTGTATTGCTGAGTGATATTCCATTGTGTATATATGACACATTTTTTATTCATTCATCTATTGAAAGGCATCTAGTTCGTTCCATAATTTAGCTATTGTGAATTGTGCTGCTATAAAAATTGATGTGGCTGTGTCCCTGTAGTATGCTGTTTTTAAGTCCTTTAGGTGTAGACCGAGGAGTAGGATAGCTGGGTCAAATGGTGGTTCCATTCTCAGTTTTTCAAGAAATCTCCCTACTGCTTTCCATATTGGCTGCAGCAATTTGCAGTTCCACCAGCAGTGTATGAGTGTACCTTTTTCCCCACATCCTCACCAACATTTATTGTTGTCTTCATAATAGCTGCCTTTCTTACTGGAGTGAGATGAAACCTATTATAGGTTATTCCTTTTGTTTATGAAACACAAACAAGTTTGATATACAAAGAACGATAATCACTTCTAGATAAGGATAAAACATGAATCTACAGTTATTTAGTACCTAATAATAAATTGCCAAAGATAACTTAGAACTGCAGAATATGACTCTGCAGTATTATAAAGCTATCAGCTTAATATACTACATAAAACAAAAACCAGTCATGAACTTACATTGAAAAAAAACTGAATGAATATTTCATTACCATCCTTGAATAGCTTGAAGGTGAAAAATACACTGAGTAGAACAATGGTAACATTTGTCAAAGTGCATACTAAAGAACAACATATTTAATCTCTTGATATGGTTTGGATGTTGTTTGCCTCCCAGGAGTTCATGTGTTGGGGTTGGTTTGGTCCCAAAGGTGCAATGTTAAGATGTGGTGGAACCTGTAAGAAGACCATTAGGCTTTCATAGAACCATAGGTTTCTCATAGAATCCTAGTTAGTTCTCAAGAGAGCATTGATTTTAAATAACAAGAATGGTCACTCTCCTCTCTCTGGTTTCCTGTCAAGCCATTTTATCCCTCTCTTTCACAGGTGTTTCTGTCACTGTGATTCCATCCATCGATAGGACTTTACCAGATGCTGAACCTATGATGCTAACCAATATCCAAATTTCAGACTCCACAACTGTGACCCTAATAAATCTTCTTTTTTTATATTATCTAGTGAGGTATATTATTATAACAAAAAAATGAACTTAAACCATTTATACTATGTGGAAAGAATATGTTGCTTTAACAATTTACTTTTAATAATTTTAATAAACATGGCAAAATGTTAGTCAATAAGTCCCCAAAATAACTTAAGTGTAAAACTACAATGCTGTATGATAGAGGATTTCTGTCAAGTATGACCCTTAGATGGAAAAATGAACTCATAATTGGAGAAATTCCCATAAAATTTCTATAAAATTATTTTGCCTTGGAAAATAAGTCATATGGAGTTAGTTGTTCAGCCTAGATATAAGTCTACATTTTTGAAAGCTAAGACATATTTAAATTTAGTATTATGTAAATAAAATTAATTAGCTAATTTTGTATTTACACCTTGAAGATAGGTAACAATGGGAAGTTTGGTTTGAATTCTTTCATGTCATGGAGAAGAGAGCCCACTTTAAAATGCAAAATTCTCAATTCAGAAGTAAGAATATAGATCTTGAATTTCGATGTGATGCTTTGCAGTTTTGAAAGACCACTTTGGAATTTTTCTGTGGGCCAATGAAATGAAGGTGGAGCTTAGCATCAATTAAGGCTAATTCCAAGCAAGAACATTGAACATCACACCTGTGTTGAGCTACACTCATTACAGAAGACAATGAAACAGCAGAGGATATTATATTTGAATGCAAATGAAAGAATGGAGGAATGAGCATTGCCAACTTTTCCTTTTCCCAATGAACACAATATTGTGTCTTTTTCTTTTTGCTTTTTTTTCTTGAAATGATATTCAATTAAATCAAGACAACTATGATCCAACAATAACATATATTTTGAATAAGGCTTGAGTTATTCAAACATATTACTTGTGTATGTTTGTATATTCACATTTTAATTTTCATACAAAAAAATTCTGAATTATAGGTCATCATTCAATGTGAAAGGTCTATTTAGAAAGCTTAGAGTAGTCTCAGTATTCAATTTTCATGGCAAATGTCATTTCCTGTATTTATGGCAATATGCTAGTACACTGCCCAACTTGTTAAAAATGTAGCTAGCAGATTCACTCTGTTTTAGTTTCAGAACTGTTGCTATATTTGCTTAATGAAATACAGAATCTTATCAAGAAATAATCATGTAATATGATCTCGATCTCACTTGGATGTTATTTATTAAATTATATTAACTTAATATAATGATGGAAGTGCTGATCTAGTGCCATGAAATAAAAGAATAGACATGCTCTGAATAAAAGAGTTGATTATACAATATATGTAGGATAAAAAACAATAGGCAGTCTTATCTTAACAAAAGGCCATGCATGATAAAAATTATTTCTCAGCCCCCTAGCAGTTGGTTTGACCATATTCTTGATTTTAACCATTGCTAGAATGAGTTTCATGTGTTCAACCTCTGAAATGAGGTTACCACATCCATTGCTTCTAGTTCAGGAATGGAGGAAACATACATAATACATTAAATTTCTAGAGTAGATGGGTCAAGAAATATTACAGAACCCACACATCACCTCTCTCAGTCTTTTATATGAAAAGAGATAAATTTCTCTGACACACAAAGGTAGGTACACAGTTAATGAAATTGCTGAAAGTTAACAAATATTAAAAACATGACCTCTCTTCACATACAGATTTTGGAATGTTCAGTTCTTTGTAATTATTAAAGCTCTGAACTCATTTTAATATTTCTAGCCCTACAACCCAAGCTAAATTCTCCTGTGGCTTATTACTTTGCTATGGAGTTTAGTCCATCAAACTCTTAGTTATTCCTTTCCATACTTGGTAGTTAATAATATTCCAGACCCTTCCAGGTTAAAAGAAAAAAAAAGATGAAAGTGAAGAGAATAAAATAGACAGTTACCATTAAAATGAAAATATAAAAAAAGCTCAGCTCTTTCTTTTCTATGGTTCACATCTGATTCATGTAAACAAATACATCCATATAACTGAAAATTTCTTGACTAAGGATTTATTTCCAGGATATTGCAGGATCTTCCATTACCACAGATTTTCCAAGGAATCTCATCCCTATAATTCTAATGCTCTCCAAATATGATAGGCAGAAATTACCCCTCATTAATACAGAAGGAAGAAACAACCATAAGTTTTCAAAGGTGTGATTCAGCATAAGTGAAATCTCTTATTTTGTGCTCATTCAAGGTTTCAAAGTAGTTATCCTGAAGGCCATATTCCACATAGCGATTGAATTACACAAATGAGCTCTTTTATTTCACAATTACATCACTCACTGATTCTGGCTTAGAGAGAGGAAATAAAGAGGTAAAAAAAAGAGAGAATTGTGTGGGGATGTTTGGTAAGGCTTGAAAATATTGTACTTAACTACCTGCCACACTACAATAGCTTAAATGAAAGTATGTGGCTACAAGTCAGGGGAGTCAGAAACTACTAGGTAGAGTTACAGGAACAGAGAAAATATTTAGGCAAACTAGAAGTCAGAATAATAACAAGTCTCTCACAAATCTCTCACTACTTGTTTCAGAGATTTGTGATACCTCTCAGACTCTTCCACAGTCCCATTGAAGTCCTTCTCTCTAAAGAGAATCTTCTACCCCTTTCATTTTTTAAATGAAATTATTTTTTCAATGGGAGCATTTAGCACTCCAAATGTTTCTGGAAAAGATACATTAAAAAAATCCATGCTATAAAATCACTTTTTGGATTTTATTATTTATTTGATTTTATTCAGGGGTCTCCTACAGAGATTCTAGACACACGGCAGAGGTTCATGGCAATCATTTTTACTATTTGTATATGGGACTAATCTTTTATTTGAGGACAAGCTGAAATCTTGTTAGAGTATCTTCTGGAAGAACTTCAACTTTAACATTTTATAAAGAAAGTGTGTGTTTAAATGACAATGAGGAAAATTATCAAAATTCAAGATATTAAAGATATGAAATAACTGAGACGAAAGAGAATCATGAGGAAATAAGAATCTTTGCAAGTCATCATAATTTGGAGTGCTTTATTGTTTTTAGGTAAGACAGAATAAAAGAAATTGATACAAATTCAGGTAATTTCACTGAATTTTGGATGGAAACTTGAGTAAGTTTATGTTTAATGACTTGTATTATCTCCTATTAACTGAGGAGTGTTAGAAACAAGAAGGATTGAGAAAATGCAGCCTCAAAATAGCTGACTGGAATTTCCCAAATTACATTTCATGGAATATTCATCTTGCAAGATGTGCTATGAATAAAAGATTTAGTTGTCAAATTTAAAAAGCATTGCCTGCATATTCAATAAACATTCTCACACTATGTAAGCGTATTATAAATTCTGGATTTTGGTGCTATGAACTGACCTGTCCCTTATTTAATCCAGTAATTCATTAAAACATTTAACACTATACCTTTTTATGATTATATCAACTTAAAAAACATTGAATTTAACATTTTATATAAGGCTCATAGCAGAGGCTAATATTTATAATACACTTCTCAAGTGCTAGCATTATTCTGACACTTTCAAAATAAAAAGATTGATCATGTCCATCCAGATTGTTTTCTCTCTACACATATAAACATCAATTGCAATTATCTCAAGTTTTAAAACCATCAAACTGAATGGTTATGTGGATGATTGCAAACTAACTCATTTTTAGTTCTTCTGTGAGACCACATTGGGAGGAAGGAAAATGAAGGTTATGGCAAGGGCAAGCTTATTTTCCACCAGCTAGGAGATAAATATTCTCACTCTGATCACCAAAAGCCATAGTCATATTTTCCTTGATCTGACTGGAATAAATTCACTCTTTTCTCATGTTGTGTGTTTGCAATAATCCATGGTAAAATGACTGCCCATTACATACACAGTGGAAGATAGTGGGTACAGAAGTTAGGAGCCCTTGAAATTCACAAAATTTTAAGCCTATTTATTGAAGTAGAGATTCCTAATACTCTTCTAAGAAAACAAAGGATTTCATCAAGTCCAACTGAAAGAATAATTTTACCCTAAAGCATGCAGAAGCTCTGTATAGGTCATTTTACTTGCTCTTCCCAATTTCTAACAAATCTAAGCATTTTCCATAAACCTGGCAGTTATTTTACCTAATAACACCTAAGGAAATTAACTCAAAAAAGGTGATTGTCTGAATGTCTAATATTTTTCATGATTCTATCATTTGAATTTCTTTTTTTTCTTCTTTTGAGTTATTAAAACTGTGTGATATACAAACTAACAATGTAAAACTTGAGTTTCAAACATTTGGAAAAAGTTTACAATAAATTTTGACAGCACAATAAATGCATATAAATTACTACTTACAAATAATAATTTAGTTTTACAAAACAAAGAGAAAAGGAAATATCTTAATCTATCTAATTAACAATCCAAGGGCAAAAATAAAAGATCTAAATTCAGCACTAACTTGATATTTATCAGAAAGTGTTTATTTCATGACAACTAGTGATGAATGGACAATGATAGCAAAGAAAGTAATTTCCTCTGTTTACCTCAATTACACTGAGGTGTCTCCATTTTAAGGCAATCAAAACAGTAGTGATTTCCCCAACAGAGGATGTAGTTGCAAAGAATTAGTGTGGTTAAATTAATATCTGTAACTACTAATTTATATATATATATATATATATATATATATATATATATATATATATATATATATACATATTTACATGTAAATAGCCACTCACGGTAAAATACTAGAAGTGAGCATTATTTTATGTCAAGATATTCATTGGGGAGCTTATAACACTGTATATTTAGAGTTGGCTTTTTAGAAATCTCTTTCTTCTTTCTGTTCCATCTTCATTCGAAGTATTCTTCCCTTCCTTTATTGATTTCTGCCACTTTCTGTGTGCTTCAAAATAGCTCCATCTGCAGTGCTGGTCTCTGAAAGATCCAATGTACAAAAATGAATAATTCTGTTAAACATTTGCTGTACTCAGAAACTTTGTAAGCTCTCTGTATCCTTTGCTCTCCCCCACCCCATCTCTGCCCTTTATCAGTTTCCTCTTTGAGGATTCTATTTCTGACACTTATGCCTCTCTTACTTCCTATAAAGCTAATATTAATGCAAAAAAGACACTCATTGTGTCAGCTTTTGGCGTCATATTATTTATTCCTTGTTTGGCACAGTAGGAACATTATGTAATTTTCCCAAGAATAAATAATCCAATTATCAGAAATAGTATTTGACAAAATACCAACACAAAGGAAACAAAATTACTCCCCTGGCTATGAAACTCCTGGTTATCTCACTATAGTCTCAATCATAGCTACTGGGCAGGATCAAAGGAGTCAGTAGAGAAGAGGTAGGTAGGAATTGGTAAAAATTTAATTTTGCTTTTAATTTTTCATTGTCCACCATGTATAGATGTAAATGTAACAAAATAACCTTAGACCTGCATGGACAGATGGCCTTACCCATAAGCATTCAATAGTGCTTTTCTCAGATTTTAGGTGAATGTTGCCATAGCATTAAATAAAAGCCTCTATCACTGCCTGTATTGAGGCAATGGAATTCCAATCCTATGATACTATGAATAATACCCTAAACTCTTGAGATTTGTACCTTACCACTTGAAGAAGCAAGACAACAGAGGCACATTTAAAAGTTTTTGGAGTCTTTTTTAGGAACCAAAGTATTTAACAAATTGATGCTTTTTTATCTGATGCCTTTGCTTTACCAGTGCATTAAGCAAGTATTTATCTAATAATTGTATCTGTAAAGTCTAGAGTAAAGAGGATGCAGAGTGCAAGTCTCTCTGCTAAATATATTTAAAAGTATGTTCTCCAATTATAGCATCCATTTTCTGACTAGCAATCTCATGATGACTGTTCTACTTGGTCAATGATAACTTGCCTTCTTCATTCATTTTGCATAACAATTACTGAATGTGTAGCTGAGCACATTGTAGATACACAGAATTACCATTGGATGAAAATAAATTCCAAGATTTTATAAAATAATATGAGGAGACAATACTTGTTTATCTGGAAATAAGCAGTACTTATCCATGTCATTATTTTTCCCTATACAAAGTGCTATAAGCTGAATGCTTGTTTCTTCCCAGAATTCATATGTTGAAGCCTAATATAGTATTTGTAGGTAGGACCTTGGAGAGGTAATTAGGCCTTAAAGGTGGATTCCTAATCACAGGATAAGTGTCCTTGTAAGACAAGAGAGAGTTTTCTTTTTCATTCTCTCTGTCTTCCTAGGCACAGCAACCATATGGCCATCTGCAAGTACAGAAGAAGGTTTTCAATCTTGATTTTGTACTTCTCAACCTCCAGTGCTATGATAAATAATTTGTTTTTTAAATAATCCAGTCCATTGTATTTTGCTATAACAGTCTGAACAGATCAAGACCTGAATAAATTCTAACTGTATTTTGAAGACATAGTTTGATATTTGCAATTTTAAACACACTTGGGCAATAAAATTTGATATCCAATAAATCAGTTTAGAGAAATAGACATAGATGACAGCAGTGGAGTTGGTGAGAAGTGGTCAGAAAAAAGATAAATTTCAGTAGGACAAACAATACTATTGTTGACAAATAGGATAGCAGACATGGTGAAGAAGATTCAAGGATGATTCCACAGATTTAATATCAGGATTGAGTACCACAAGAGTAAGAGTTTTCAATAGGAAAATTAGAGTTTCACTTCCTATACATTATATTTGAAGTAGTCTCTTCCACATTCAAGTGAAAGTAACTGAGGAGGTACTATTCAGGAGTTAAGGAATAAGATTTGGCCTGGAAATACCACTTTTCAGCTTATCAATATATAGTTGTTGTTGTTGTTGTTGTTTTTAAGTCAATAGTCTGAATCAAATGCACAAGATAATGGTCAATTGTGTCGAGTGCTGTTGATTTTTTGAGGAAAATGAGAATTTCAGTCCCCTCACAGAGATTATTTTCCTGTCTCTATTAGCTATCCTGAGGAGAACATATCTCAAAAGAGTCATGGGAACTGAATTACTACTTAATGAGCTCAAAGGAGAAAGGGAGAAAAAAACTCAATTGTTTCATAATCTTAATTCAAAAAATTCCATCTACATGAGAAATCAATGAAGCTTATATTAATTGGAAAGGATTCAGAATTTAAGATTTTTTGAAGTTGTAAGATATTCAAATAAAAGTATCTGTTGATGAATATAATATAATAGAAAGGAATTTATTGTATGTAAAGTACAAATAAGGGACTGTTTATGAAGTTATGGTCAAGAAGTAAATAGTTAAAAAGTGTAGGTAGTTATTGTCATCTTAGAAAGGAAACCAGTGTACTGGTTGGGACAACAATGTAGAGTCAGGTTAACGTCGTAGATTTGGTGGTGAATGCCTGTGAAATGTTCTTTTCTTTGATAGCATATTTTTAGTGAAGAAGATCTAATGTTTTCTTGGAACAATTCAGTAAAACAAGTTTTAAATGACTTCAGGGAAAAGCAAAGATATGACACAGGTTTTTAAGAGATTACATGTCATCAATAAGCTGTACATAATTATATCTGAAGAAAGTGCACATTTTTTTCCACCCTTTTAAAACTCTAACCTTCACTTCCAAGTAGAATGGACCATACTTTCCTATGGGTTTCTACTTGACCCTGAATGTTGTGCTCTTCCCATAATACTCTGTGGCACTTTAAATATATAATATCTCACTCTAATAAGTGCTTCAAAGTTAAGAACTTCCATCTTAAAGGTTGTGGTATGCCTGGTGCTTATTTTATAAGATTATTCTATTACATGTTTCCTCAAAGTTACAATGAACACTTTATACAATGATGAAGTCTTATTTCAGAGATATCATTTGAAACTCATCATCTGCTTCATATAGAAGCCAGTTTCTACAGAATAATAATAAATACTCCAAACTGTATTCTTTACACAATCTAAAAATCTACTATATAAGCAATGGTATCTTCAACAATTAAAATTCCTTTTGATGCTTCTAAAATCTGAATCTTCAATTGTCATGAAAATGAATAAAATGTTCTTTTCATGTGTGGTGGGCTATTTTTGACATATATTTGAATCTGTAAGTGTATAGAAATATTCCATTCAGATACCACTATTTATTTTTTCTCAATTTTATTTTAATTATTACAGCAAATTTCAATATGCCTCTAAATTATAAATCAAAAATCAGTAATAATTTCAAAATAAAGCCTTTACTAATTTGCAAGAAAATTATTTTAGATTTAAATATATGATTGCCTTACTTTGGCTTGTAAACACAATTTTAGTAACAGTTCTATGTTGTCAACTAATTACTTATTTTTTTAATGTTTTCTAGCCACATATGCAACTACCATAAACTACTCCAAGTTGTAGACTGATAATCACAAGACCACTTGAATCATTCACTTGATAGATCAATGGAAAATTAGACTCGATAAGATTAAACTAAAGTCATACTCCTTCCATCTTCAAAGGCAGTACTTTTCTGGAATTTCCTGTCTTAGTAAAATGACAACTAATTCTACTCAGTTACAAAAGTCAGAATCATATCATTACAATTCTTTGTAGTCTTCATTCTCCAATCCATCATCACTTCCTGTTAAATATGTGACTACAGATTATGGCAGTGTCTAAAGACAAAGGAATGGTGAAACGTAAATGGGATGGGAAAAGTTGGAGTCTCACATGAGATCATTTTGGCCTTGACTTCCTTGTTAGAGACAAGTTCTCCATGTAGGTAATAGCCATTAGAGGTTTCACATAAGAAAGTGGTAAAGTCAAACCTGTTTTTCCACATGAAAAATATGTTCTGTCTCTCATGCACAAAGCCTCAGTTCTAACCCCTGTTCCAAAAAACAAAACAGAACAAAACAAACAAATAAAACAACAACAACAACAAAAAAGCCTATCTTCTTTCCTTCAAGATGTAGTCGCAGAAACTCCTGTAGTGCAGCCATAGCACTTTAATTAGCCTGCAGATCCTTTGGCTTCTTTAAACCATTATATTTATGATGCATTCATAAATACTTTTAAGAAATTCAAATCTTATTCTGGTAGCTGCATATACTTAAAAATTAAAAGAATAAATTGATGCATCTTTGTTGTCCTTAAACACTTTAGCAAATCATAAATCTGGCTTTCATAGGCCTTTCTGGCTTTGCCTCACAATACACTTCTCATTCTTCCTGTCTGTTCTGTCTACCAGCCATTCTGTTCTTTGTCTGAAAATGTGAAATGTTTCTCTTCAAAAGTCTGATACAGTGTTCACTCTGCCTCCTCATAGGCTTTCATTTTATTCAATTTACTGTTTCTTCCAATTTTAACTTAAAAGTCACATTTTAATGAAAAATTCTTTCTTTTTTCAGTATTTTTATTATTTATATATGACTGCAGAATGCATACAATTTGTATTACACATATCGAGCATATCTCTGGTTGTATACAAAGTATATTCACACCAATTTGTGTCTTTATACATGTTCTTTGGATAATAGTGATCATCACAATCCACCATCATTTATGACCCCATACCCGCTCCCTTCTCCTCCAACCCCTCTGCCCTATCTAGAGTTCATCTATTCCTCCCATGCTCTCTCTCCCTATCCCACTATGAATCAGCCTCCTTATATCAGAGAAAATATTTGGGATTTGTTTTGGGGGACTGGCTAACTTCACTTAGCATTACCTTCTCTAACTCCATCCATTTACCTGCAAATGCCATGATTTCATTCTCTTTTACTGCTAGATAATATTCCTTTGTGTATATATGCCACATTTTTTCATCCATTTATCTATTGAAAAGTAGTATGGAGATTTCTTGAAAAATTGGGAATGGAACCACCATTTGACCCAGCTTTTCCTCTCCTGAGTCAATACCCAAAGGATTAAAAAACACTGTACTACAGAGACACAGTCACATTAATGTTTATAGCAGTATAATTCATAATAGCTAAACTGTGGAACCAACCTAAATGCCCTTCATTAGATGAATGGATAGAAAGATTATTTCTTTGATAGATCTTAAATGGCTAACTCATTCTCTTGCTTATTTTCAGAGTGACTACATGAAAGGATTTACCAAAGCTATGATGTTTTACATATATTAGTATGTTTTTATAATTATTTGATCACTGCATACCTAATTAGATGATACTCCAGGTGGTTTGGTTAAGAACCTTGTGTGAAGCTTCTGTTTACAAAATACCATATTCTTCATTCAGAACATGGCACACAGAATATCTATGTCAAATATTGATTGAAATAATAACTGTCCAGAAATATATAGAAAAAGTATCATAATTTCACATAGAGCCACCTTGAACTAATAGAATAATTGTTTTTATTTAATCATTTATTTGTATTTTATTTATTTAATTTTTAGACACATGGTACCAGAAGCAATTCTGGGACCAATTTTTCAGAATTGCACAAGCTAAAGGAGCATTCCAGAATTATTTTTCTTTGAACAGATGGTAGCTGCTTTATAAAAAAATGCATGCTATTTAAAAAAGCTAAAATGAGTTTATATCAAATAAAATATATCTGAAATTCCAGAGGAAATATTTTCTGTCTAATGATTATTCATAAATTCTTACCTAAAATTATGATATAATTTGAAGCTAAAACATTTCATAATTGACAAGATGAGAAATTTCTTATATGCATTAATGTTTTATTTTATAAGGAAAATAATGTATATTATTAAACCACATTTAATTCATATTAGAATTTTAAATTATGTTTGCCTCTAATCAATATGAATTAAAGACATTATTTTGGGAGAGAGACTTCATAAGGGAAGAGTTTTCCAGAATACAGTTTTAGAAATAAATGAAATTTGTGCAAGAATATACTTCATTGTTAATAATGTGAATAATCCCTTCAATTTATATTCCATATTTGTTACAGCTTAAGTAAGCTAGCCATGATATGGAGTAGGGAGAAGTGTATTTCCCTGGAGGCTCTGCCAATCACCAGCTACATGGCTCTGGGCAATGCAGAGAGGCTTCCTGGATCTTGCTTTCCTTTTACCAGAATTAATGTGCTACTCTTTATTATTTCTAAGGGAACATTCAAAGCCATGATTTTTGTGGTCTGATTTTCTTATTCATATAGAATACAGTATTTATGGAGTCTATATTTTTATCCTTGAAGTTTTCATAATGGGTAAATTAAAATAGCTTAAAGAAAATCACAAAAGTGTAAGTAAAAAGGATAAATAGACCTGGGGATTATTTCCCATTTTGGATGATTTTGTTGCTGAGAGATTGTTTCCATGGTACATATTCTGTCATAATCACTAGAAAAGATGTCTATATTACTTTTATTTGCTCTGACAATATCAGTTGTTAACTGTCTTACAATTCCTTTTCAAAACAAAGATTGAAGCAAGGACAAAGCCTGAAACAGTATAAACTCATTACTGTGACAAAATGTAGTTCTAACTCATTATCATTTAAAAACTATAATCTTGTGTTTGCTCAATATGTGATAGTCACTCAGGGATACTGCATCATTATCTGTCCTTAGAGACCATTTAAAACTTTCTCTGCACGAAAAGTAAAGGCCAAAAAAATCAACACCTTTCTATTTGAAATCAGACTGTGCTTTAGCTATATATATATATATAATCAATTTAGAAATTATCTTCTCTATTGTAAATCAGACATATTACAGTATATTTCTTGCATACATGCATGTATGTATACATTTACATGCATGAAGATATATAATTGCATGTTTACAAGTTACATGATTTAAGCATATGTCAAAACATATATTTTTCAGTTAATAAAGAATCATAGATACTTATTCAGGAATATTAATGAAGATCTAACTTGCTCTTTTGAATAGGCAGTGATTCTTAATATAAATTCTTTGGTGTTTTCTTCATTTCTAGATCATACTCCTGAAAGACAGGAATTAGGTAGCATTACATTAAACACACTTTTTTAAGTTCCATATAGGCAGATATGTGAGTGCCTTTGGTCAATTTTGATATAATAACTAATGTAGTGAACATTGTCATCTTTTGTTTATTAATTTTTCTTTTCTAAATTTGTGTTTTTCATATATATTTTGCTGTTTTATATCTTTGGTAGGTAATAGAAAACAATCTGATTATTATTTTATATTAAAGGAATGTAATAATTACTTTTCTTTAATATATGTTCACCTTTGATACAATATCATTCAAACTGTATATTGCAGTGAATTAATATTGTGAACAGTATTTTTTGTGTTAATTATGTGAGACTGCCTTGTTAGTTAATTCAAAATCTTTGTTGTTGTTATTATTTATTGTTGTGATGCTGGATATCAAAACCAGGTCTCATGGATGCTAGACAAGCTCTGGATCACTGAACTGCATCACCAGCCTAAAAATATTTTTAATGATAATGTTAGAGTATAATTTTAATGTATTTAGTCTTATCTAAATAGAGTAGGATATTTTATTTCAATATTGTTTAAATTTAGTAATTCACCATGCACAACATAATAGCTGGAAAATATTAGCTTTATTTTTTTTAAAAGAAATAGACACATAAATAGTATGTGCCTATATAATTTTCTTCCAATTGAGAATTGATTAAAGCAGCTTCCTCCAGGTATTATTTTGCATACGTTTTGTTGTTGCTGATGTTTTTTTTTCCTTCTTCCTTTCTCCCCCCCCCCACTGCTATTTATTTATTAGATTCTCCTCTTATTTCATTAATTTTCATATTTTAGGACTTGCATTTAGTACTTAAATATCCTTTTGTTTCTCCTAGTGACTTAAATAATTCATATATTATTATTTGTGGTTTTAGAGATCAAACCCAGGCCTTCCCACACACTGGATGAGTTCTGTAACTGAGCTACACCTCGGTCCTAACTCATAATTTTTTTCTGCTTGCTGTGGTTTGTGTACTTTGGCTTCCTAACATTCATAGCCTTAGTTGAACTCTGATTTTGACATTTCCCCATGGTCTTGGGTGGGAATAGCCCTACTTATGATTCTGGCCTAACATAAAGACACTGGCTAATCAAAACCCCAGCTTTCACAATAAGGGAATCAATGTGGCAATTTGCATCAAGTAAATGGTTTTTCTTGATAGAATCACTCAGTTGACTGCAAAAAAAAAAAAAAAAAGTCTTGGCTGTCTTCCGATCTCATTCTCATGTTTTTAGTTAAAACACACACACACACACATTCAAATGTTCTTTGAATGGTGATTTGCCTCAAATATCAGTTGAAAAAATTGTACTTTTAGGTATTTAGAATATTTCATTCTGGTATCCTATTACCACCAAAAACTGGGATAGGACAACAAATTTCTTAAAGTTTTGTACAAATACAGCTGCAGGCTTTTTCAATATGCTGGACTCTTGGTACATGGTTGATAAAGAGTAAATGAATTTTCTTTTACTACTTTATCACACAAGGATGAGATATATAGTCCCATAATGAATAAAAATCATCATTATTATTATTTTTTATTGGGTTTCAAGTACATGGGTCCCTAACCCTCAGTTACTTGATGCAACATAGTATCTTTCATAGGCCCCTGGAATGAGGGAATTGCTTTCAGACTCTTAATTTATATTTTAACATTTAAGTGTTTACCTGCCATATTAAGGCAATACCCTGAAGAAACTGTAAATCTTTGGAGGCTTTATGTTGAAAATGTAAACTTTTATCTGCAATTGAGTCATTTTTTCATAGTTGATAAAATGACCATGAATTAATGGTTCAAGAACTTCCCCTTTGCTTTCCTCCTTTCAGCATCAAAATACACAATGGAGTATTATGCAGCACTAAAAAATGACAAAATCATGGAATTTGCAGGGAAATGGATGGCATTAGAGCAGATTATGCTAAGTGAAGCTAGCCAATCCTTAAAAAACAAAGGCCAAATGTTTTCTTTGATTTAAGGAGAGCAGCTAAGAACTGAGCAGGGGGGAAGAGCATGAGGAAAAGATTAACATTAAACTGAGATGTGTGATGGGAGGGAAAGGGAGAGAGAAGGGAAATTGCATGGAAATGGAAGGAAACCCTCATCGTTATACAAAATCACATATATGAGGTTGTGAGGGGCACGGGGGGGGGGAGGGAAAAAACTGAACAACAACAGATGAGGTAGAGAGGGAAGATGGGAGGGGAGAAGAGGGGGGATAGTAGGGGATAGGAAAGGCAGCAGAATACAACAGTCACTAATATGGCATTATGTAAACATTGTGAATGTGTAACTGATGTGATTCTGCAATTTGTATTTGGGGTAAAAATGGAAGTGCATAACTCACTTGAATCAAACGTATGAAAGATGAAAAAAAAAAAGAGTGGAGAGCACTAAGTCCTCTGCACATCATTGTGTGAGTCCACAGGCCTCACTGGGCGTCTCCTCCAGCACTTCCTGTGCTATATCAGCTCTCTAAGTGCAGCTGTTTTCTCCTTGGTTGGGAGTTTGACTTCTGTGCAAGCACGTGGTGTCTTCTCTTTATTAGATAATGATAATATCCTCAGTTTCTTAACCCTGATAATGGTAGTGTCAAATTTGATATGAGTTGAATTCTGCCACCCCTTCCAAAAGAAAAAAATAAAACTATATACTATTATTTTGACTTTCAGGATTTGAAGACAAGGTTTTTACAGAGGCATTGAGGTTAATATGAGAAAATGAGGTTAGGCAGGTGCTAATCCAATATGACTGGTGTCCTTATGAAAAGGGGGCACTGAAACACACATAGAGGGGAAAAAACAATGTGAAGAGACAGTCAAAGACAAACATTAAAAATAAACCACTAAGTGGAAAGGACAGATTTTAATTAGTAATAACCATCACAATAGGCAAGTGTTCAGAGTGAAGTGATTTCAACTTAAACTTGTACTGAGCTTGATTTTTTTTTATTTTAAGACATATTGAGGTAGTACAAAGAAGGGTCTCCATGAAGTAAGAGAAGTGAAACATTACAAAGCATTCATCAGTGCAAATGTGATTGGGCTGGCTGTGTCTGATAACTGGCAATTATCAAAGTTAGAATTTTATCCTCTGGCAGATCTTTAGACCCTGCCTTCACCAGTCTTTGCAGAAAGGCACTCTAAATTGTTTTGGCAGCCTTGAGTTTTCTGAAGCAGAAAATTTAAAGGGAGCAAGGATTTTCTTATGGATTTGACTTTAAGCTCTTAGTTAAACTGTGCTAGTGTATAAGTCTTTACAGTCCAATAGATAGATCTATTATATTCGCACAGGTTATTTTCATTATGTCTAGTCACTTTTTACCAAATCATACCTCTGCAGGAGTGTCTACTCTTCAGTAAACCTATGCATGAATGCATACAATTTTTTTTGCATCTTGGATCTTCATTACTAAAATCACTCTTGTTGCATAAAATCTTAATTAAATATATTTGATATGCTCTCCTCCTGTTAATTTGTTTTTCATTATAGAATATCACCCAAGAATCTTGTGATGGGTGAAAAAAATATATTAATTTTTCCACTTCAAAGCTATTCTGAAGATTCAAATGAGGATAAGCTAAATCTGGTTTTGATGAATGTACATGTTTTATTCATCATAATATGACTTCTTATATTTTATATATTTATATCAGTTTGCAAGCTTCTTTAACTTAATCTTAAGAATAGTTTTTGTAATGTCTACATTTTACCTGTAGTCAAATATCATGAATATTATTAAATTTATATTCAAAGAGGATCAGAACAATTTGTAATCTTGTAAAAAATAAACAAAAAAATGCTGTTTTAGTAATTCTGAGAAACCAAAGGTAATTATCTTATTTGCCTTAATGTTAATAATTTTGTAATCAAAAGTTAATTCCTCCTTCAGTCTTCCAAGATTTCCAAAATAATATCACAGTATCATTGCTTCATTATACAATATACTTGAATATTGTATATTCTCTTATCTAAATTTTGCATAGAATTCCACTACATTTAGGACAAATTTTTTAAAAATGGGCTATCACAATATGATAGATGTTTCAATAATTTCGTAAAATAACCTTCTCTCTTTAGAACTTCAGAGAATGTGAAATTATTTAAGGATCAGGCAGATGACAGTATAATGTTTTCCAAAATATTATTTCTTTTTATCAGTATATAAATATATTTTTATCAATATATAAAAAGTTCTCAGTCATTACAAGATATTTTTCTTCAAGATTGTTAGTAATTATAATGTTAGTAGTGCCAAAAACATGGGGAAAAGGGAAGAGAATGGATTTTCCAAGTAATTTGTATATCTTTGTACCTAGATGAAATTTCAGCCAATCTTCAAATCTCATACATCATCTAATACTTTGCAATTAATTTTTTAGATGCTCCACATTTCAGTGTAAAAAACTTCCTTAATATAATAAGGTCTGTAGGGAATACTTGACTGGTAACCCATCATTGTTCTATTAAATAAGATTGAAAGACATGTTAATATTAACCAATACACTTAAATTATTAGCACCACTTTAATAAAAATATTGAAAACATTATTCTTAGCTGTGATTTTGTTTTCAGTTCCAATGATTCATTAGGTATGATGATTTTATTTTTCATTCTCAAATAGAACAAGTTTATTGCTAAAACCAATGATACATGGGTTGCAAAAATTTCACCAGATTGAATAACTGAAATATATATTAAAATAAAAAGGTTCAGTCAAAAATTATAATTAGACACATGAAGTAGAATAAATGAATACAATAAGAACTAAGGTTTATATACAGTTTCATTATTCTAGGATTCAGCGTGTTTTTAGTGACTCAGCATTTTTGCTGTACCTCAAGTAGGTAAGAACAAAATGTTAGAATAAAAGGGGTGGAGATATCCCTTAGTGGAATTTCATTTCTTTAACATACTTGAGGCTCTTGGTTCAATTCCCAGGCATGAACACACACATATGTGTGCATACACACACACACACACACACACACAAACACACATACACACACACACGCACAAAGCAGGAGGAAGGGAGAAGTAAAAAATAAAAATGATATAAATAAATAAATTCCTGTTAAACAGTGAAAATAGTTTTGGAATCGTATTTGAACGAAGAAAACAACATTATGCTTTGTATCTAAGAATTCCCCTTTCAACATGGCCCGAATTTGATAACATGGATTTGGACACTAGCCAGAATTTCACAGATGAATGTCATTAATCATGAAAGGTTGTGGTCAAAATCACATATATTTATCAATGCATATACATAATTTATACTGCTTTCTACTTAATGAATGATGAAAATAAATTTATTTCATACTGCCAATAATTCAGAGGAAGTACACATAAATACATACAGTACCATGACTAGATAGAAGAAAAGTGGGAAAAATATCAGAAAAAACTTGGATTATTCTTGTCACAAACTAAAATATGAAGAATTGATAGCTCATATTTGATTTTAATCAAATATGTAAAAGGAAGAAACAATGATTTTATAAGATGCAGAAACTATCAAAATATAACCTTAAACCTGTATTTGGATTTTGGGTTTAAATTGTAGTTGTAACCAATTATTGCACATTTAGTGACTTAAAACAGCATAAATATAGACTTGGATTGTGGCTCAGAGGTACAGCACTTGCCAACCATGTGTGATACACTGGTTTCAATCCCCAGAACCACATTAAAAAAATAGGACTAAATAAACAAAGGCATAATGCCCATCTACAAATAAATGATATTTAAAATAAACAGTATAAATCTAACATGTTTCACTGCTGAAAGTCAGGTCAGAAGTCTAAATTAAATATCATAGGCCCCTGCCATTTTTTCTCTAGGACAAGTTCATTCTGGAGTCTCTAAAGAATAAAATCCTTTTTTAAAAAAATATCCTACTAGCTTCTAACAGTCACCTTTCATCTTTAGGTCATATCATTTTCCTCTAACTTCAAAGTCAACAGCTTTTCATCTTAACATCTGTCTATATATCCATAGTCACATTGGCTTTTCTAATCTGTCTATTGTAAGTATCTTTGTGATTACTTTGCTACCTAGAAGAGCTAATATAATTTCCTGTATACAGTTTATATCTAGAGTATCACCCAAAAGCTTAAGTTAGATGATGCAACAGTATTTTGAGGTTAAAAAAGAAAATGGAACATAAGGATTCTATCCTCATCAGTACTTTAATTTATTTCATAGATTGATAATTTGAATGGATTTACTGGATATTGTGGTCAATAAAATATATGAGTTTGGCATGTTGAAGGAAGAGGTTGATTTGGGGCCTGTACTTTCGAACTATATCTATCCTTGGCCCCATCCTGTCACTTTCTCTCTGCTACATAGCTAGCACAAGTTGGGTAGCTTTTCTCCACCACATGATTCTACCATGATGCTTAGTCTCACCTCAGGCATAGAGCAATAGATTCAGCCCATCATGGACTGAGAGCTCTGAAACCATGAGTCGAAATCAATATTCCTCTTCCTGTAAATTGTTTTTGTCAGGTATTTTGGACACTGCCACAAAATGCTGACCAATATACTTGCTATCTGAAAATTTTAATGTAATCTCATCTACAGAGTCCATTGTAAAATTTAAAATTACATATTTTTATGGTCTTGGGATTGGAAGGTAGGCACGTTTGGGGAGTCATTAATTCCATCTACCAAATTGACTGACAGCATAGTTACTCATATTAATGTACTGTAATTAATCAATGTACCATTACTCCTAGCAAGACCAGTCTTCCTTGTTTATTCAACACAAGACTGTACCAGTTTTACAAGTGAAATATGGGGTGAAACTCTACCTCTGTTCCATGGAAACAGGAATGAATTTTACTTTACCTGAATCCCTAGAAAACTTTAGTCTTTATTCATCCCTCAAACCTAAAAATCATGATATCTATCTTAGGCAATGATGAATTTCATTTTAAGGACACTTGCTTATATATAGGGTAATCATGGTTAAAGAGTTGGTTCAAATAAAACTAACAAAGATTGAGTTATTTGAAATGCAGTAGAGACATTGATATGTTATATACTTTTCATGATATCTCTTTGTGACTCCTATGCTTTTTGTTACCAAATGAATAACCAAAGCTAATCAATTTCATCTTTAAACTGTGTCAATCTCTAGATTATTCATATGACATGAGAAGTGCATGCCCTCAAGAAGGGATGAGCTAATATCACAAAACTGAGAGGTAAAACTCTCAGTGCTAGGGAAACACAGAAAAGCAGTGAACTAAGAAAGTGAGTCACATCACCATAGAATGACAGCAGTCTAAATACCATATGCATAATAAATATCAATACATACCTGCATGGACGTCGGTATACTTCTGGTGCCTCACCTAAACATAAACCTCATCCAAGGATCCACCCAAATATCAACAGAACTTCTAAGAATCTAAGTGTGCTGGGGTCATTTATGCTCACAGATTAATGTGATACCTATTATCACCACAGAATACCTACAGGCAGTTATTCTAGCTATTCTAGTTATTCCAGCTATTGCTCTTACATTCTCAAGTTTATTATCTCAAAACAGTCTTTATGCTCACCATTATTGTTCAGTGATTTAATTCCTGTGTAAATGCTAATATTGATGTTATGAAATTTATTCCAGATGTTTTTTTAAATCATATACTTTCTGATGGAGTAGTAGAAACATTTTTAAAAATATAATTTGAAATTATCCCATACATAAATAAATTAGATAAAAATATTGATATTATCTAAATTATTTTGGAGCCTAGAAATAGCTCTCTAATGCACATAAGAATGTCCATCACACAAATACAACCACACTCACCTTTTCACACACACACATACACACGCAAACACACAATAAACATGACAGAATTAAATACCTACAAGGTACTGCTGGCTCAGGCATATCAAATAACCACAGAGTCAGTAGTTGTACTTAGACCAACTATCCAAATTAAAGTCTTTACAAAATGTATAGTGGCCCTAGAGCTTTTCTAGTTCATTTTAGATTTCTGACCTTCAAACCTGTTAGATAATAAGTTTGTGCTGTTTTGAGCCACTGTCTTTGTAGGATTTGTGTGTGGGGGGTGGGGTGGGGATACTGGATATTGAATCCTGAGCCTTCTGCATGTAAGCAAGTGCTCTCCTGCTGGGATAAATCCTGAACCCTTGTGTTTATTTTTAAAGCAAAAATAGGAAAGTAATGCAGATTTTTTAAACAGTTTCATTTGTTTAAGAGGTACCTTCTGACAGATGTTAAAAAAAAATGTAAGACTAAATGAGGCTAATACCCCAACAAAGAAGACAGCAGTGTAGTATTGCCAGAGATAAAGCATACCAGGCATGCTGGATTTCTTAAGATGTTCTTTAAGATGTTCTTGGAAGAGGTGACATTTAATTTAAGACATAAAAATGAGAACGAGCCAGATGTTTAAAGACAGATTGGGGAGTTGTCTGAGACATCTTTCTTGTTATAGTGAGCATTATGGATAAATAAAGGCCCCGTGGAGGAAATAGCTTGACAGGCTCAGATACTAAGAGAGCACCAGCATGGCAGGATGCTGGAAATTTGGTGGGGAAATATTATTTTTAATGAAGAAAAAACTGAATTAATTTCTTTGAAAATTTGATTGATCGATTATTTCAGACTAATTGGATAGATTTAATAAGATGGAATATATTTAAAAAAAATCTTAGGGAGACAAGAATATATCTTTTGGCTTTTGACTACTGAAAAATGGGAGACTGTTAGTAGTGTACAATTTTTGCCTCACCCACGAGCTTCTGAATCAGAGCCCACATTTTAACACGATTGCCAGGGCACTCATCTGCACATGAAAGTTTGAGAAACACTGAGGATTTTGACTCAATTTGTCTGAGGTGGCTGAGCTGGAGAAATATTATCCATAGACAGCACTTTACATGCTGGTCATGAAGAGGGAAAGTAGTTCCTTTATAAGAGGAAGAAAAGTAGCAAACCTGGTTCAAGTGCTGTTCAGACAAGCAAATTTATTATTAAATGCTGTTTATCTTTGAGAAATTAATAGCACTAGCATTTGCTCTCTTTGATATTCTCTTAATATTTAAGTGTTTGTTATTACCTGAGACAAAAGAAAAGGAAGAAAAGGTTTTAGGAGACGGAAATAGGTCAAAATTTCATTTATTCATTCATCACCTTTATTATAAAAATAACAGTACTGATATGTAATAAAAAATAAAGTTTCTACTTATGATACAACACAATAAGAGAAAAGTGTTTCATAGGAATTGTGGCATTTCATATCACAGACTTCCTGTGAGGTGAGTGTAATCAGAACTACAGCTTTACAAATAGGTAAGCCGGAAAATGCAGAGTAGTGGAACTTATTTTACCCAGCAACCTTTTGTTTCGAAGTATACTTGATGATTATTTTTTCTATTTCTTTTTATAAATATAAAAAAATTACCTATATGTAAAATTAAGATGGTGCATTTCAATAGCACATTTATCATTTGCATGGTACTTAGTTATGCATGGATAGTTCACTTATAGCTTGTGAACTCACATAGGGCTCCACTTCAGCTCATTTTCTCTATTTTTTAATATCTTGGCCATTAGAGCAGATTTTCTGTAGATGAGTCTTGCATTTTAAAATTAGTTATTTTAAAGTAGTTGGAAAATGTACATATCAAGACAGAGGAAACATGCATAACATTTTTTATTCTTATTTTCATGTGATTGACATACAATTATTAATTTCTCAGACAATTAGGAATATATAGGGAGATTGAAAAAAAATAATTATAACCATGACTTTGGAGAGAGAATTATTAGTGAGAAGTTATCTTATAAGGCTCTTTTCCTTTTTCAGTTTCACAGTTTTGAAGCACTAAGTGTATTTTTTAATGTAAATTTTTTATTTATATATTACAGAAGAATGCATTACAAGTCTTATTACATTTATAGAGCACAATTTTTCATATCTCTAGTTGTATACATAGTATATTCACACCAATTTGTGTCTTCATACATGCACTTTGGATAGTAATGATCATCACATTCCACCCATGCCCCCTCCCTTCCCCTCCAACCCCCCTGTACTATCTAGAGTTCTTCTATTCCTCCCAGGCACCCGCTCCCTATCCCACTATGTATCAGTCTTCTTATATCAAAGAAAACATTTGGCTTTTTTTTTTTTGGGGGGGGGGAGATTGGCTAACTTCACTTAGCATTAGATGGCCTATAATAGGTGAATTGATTTAAAAAATGTGGCATATATATACAATGGAATATAACTCAGCAATAAAAGAAAATAAAATCATGGCATTTGCAGTTTAAAGGATGGAATTAGAGAAGACAAAGTGTATTATTTATTGAGTTAATTAAAAGGACAGATAAAGCTGAAGTTTAGATATGATTGAGATTATATTCTTAAAATGCTCTCTACTTCTTGGGAAGTGGAGTAAGAGAGGTAGAGATGAGAGAGAGAGAGAAAAGATAAATGTATGGAAAGATTGTACCATTGGATATTGAAATATTAGTTTATGGAGTTAAGAGTAAAAAAAAAAACAAACAGATTGTCCTACTTAATCTAAGAAAGATTTTATAGAATTTATGGAACAGGGTGAAGTTTTCCTGTGGGGTGGGGGGGTGGAGTCAGAGTAGCAAATTTTATGGGAGAAAAACAGCCAGACAAACAAAATAAAACAAACACGAAAAATAGTTAGAGAAGCAACAAGTACATGATATTTTTCAAGTGAAATGCTATATTCAGTGTACTGTGCAATGGGACCCTTCCTGAAACCTTGAATAAAATTGCAAAAAGCAAATTATACTGGTTTTGATTAGATGCCTTTTAGAAGCCAGTGAAGGGGAAGAATTTTATCTCAGGGCCATCTGGGGCCAGAAAGACAGTCATCTATCTGGATTATCATCCATAAATTTGCTTGGATACTTTTTCTGCCAGATATAAAATATGGAGAGGAAAACAAATTGCATGCCCAACTTTAATGTTTGAAGAATCTTCACAAGCGAGGATGTTTTAATTTATTTTAAATTGTTTCCTTTTATAATATTATTCTAATATTAGTTTCTCAAAAACATAAAATTAATTGAAAATATTCTATGTATGTCTAATAGTACCAGTGATACCAATGACGATTGTCATGCAATATTTATTTATAAAACCATTTATTTTGCACAAATCAGCAAAACAAATCTGAATATTGATTAAAGTATGCAATGTGTTGCCTGCAAACATCTACCTACCTTCATTATACATGGATATATACTCTTACAAGTTCTACCCCTCAAAGAATATTTCTTTCACAATATCTGCATTTAAAACAATGTTTTCATGATAACACTATCAAGAATAGTTAAAGGGCATTTAGTAATTTTTTTGTTTTATATATGTATATATGCCAGGCATGGTTCACACCTGTTATCCCAGGGGCTCAGTAGGCTGAGAGAGAAGGATGGAGAGTTTAAAGCCAGCCTCAGCAATTTAACAAGGCCCTAAGCAACTCAGAGAGACCCTGTCTCTAAATCAAATATAAAAAGAAGCTGAGAATGTGGTTCAGTGGTTAAGTGCCCTTGGGTTCAACCAATGGTGTGTGTGTGTGTGTGTGTGTGTGTGTGTGTGTGTGTGTGTGTGTATAAAATACACATATGTGTGCCTTAAGAATAAACTCTGATATTAATATAGCAAGCTGTGAATATTTATGCTCTATTTATTATTAGGAAATGAAGACATGGAGTGATACAATTAATGATAGAGGTAAAATTTAACAAATATTAAGGATGCTGTATTAATTTTTGTAGAGTTGTCATAAGAAATTAACAAAAACCAAGTAGCTTAAAACAACAGAAATTTAATTTTGTGGTGCTTTTGCGGGCCAAAATTCAGAAGTCAAATTATCAACGGAAAATAACTCTTTCTTACCCCTTCTTAGCTCCAGATGGCTTGAGGTATTCCTTTAGGTGGTAGTTGAATCACTCCAGTTTCTGTATTCATCTACACATAAGCTTCTTCCCCATCTCTCATTGTGTTCTCAACCTTTCTAATTATGGTAGAAATTAGTTAGATTAAAATGTCTTATCTATTTATGATTTAGCCCTAATCCACTATTATCTCATCTTTACTTGATTACATCTGCAAAGATCCAACTTCAAATAAGGTTACATTTATCAGTATCAGGGCTTAGAATTTGAGCATAACTGTTTAGAATATTCAACCCATCACAAAGAGTCTCCACTGTCTCAGAATATAAAAAAAATATTAAAAATTTAACTGTTTATTCCAACTGATAATTTAAAAATTCCTTAGGAGACAGAACAAAATATTTTGTGCACAGACAAGGGTAAGCTGATTTGAGATCAATGGGAATTCAAGGAAAGTTTCTAAGTTTATGTAGGGTATTACCCTCAGAAGTGTTCAGTGTCTCTGCAGTACCTTGGCTAATTCTGAACCACTGTTTAGCTGTCCGTAGCACAATTGTTCAGTAATTGACTAGTACTGAGGAACAAAATGACCTTTGAAAATGCCAACTTCTGATCAAATTCTGAAGCAAAAGTCTTTAGCAAACTACATTTATAGCAAACTACAAACTATATTCCTGTATCAGATCCTGCTGCTCTTATAGTTCTCATTCTTTTACTCTGAAGGCCAAATTAGTATGAACTTCCAGTCAATAAATAAAGATGGTTAAAATTTTTCTAGTTAAAACAGCATCACAAGTGAAACACCTGTAGGGTACTCAGAAAGACATAAAATAGAATAAAATAATAATATAAACATGAAGCATATTTTCCAGCAATTACTTTTGAAAGTGCTTTATTATAAGGTTGAACAGTGAAAATAAATATTTGAATTATATGTTGCAAAATATGTCATAAGTCTTTAATATGCTACCTATGAATGTAAGCATAATTATGTGAATAAAAATATTAAAAACGGTAATGATAAAATCATTCAATACATCATTCCACATATTTTGGAGAATACATATTTTTATTAGAGCATTTTAATTATACATAGTAGTTGGGTTCATCCTATAAATCATGCAGCATGGAAATCTCTTTCAATTCACATTGTCTGCTTTTCCTTCTCTTACTCGCTCCCTAACCTGGTTCTTCCTGTATTCTGCTGGTCTTCCTTGGAGAACATATTTGAACATACATGGTATACACAACAAGAATAAATAATTACAATATAATTTAAATAATAAACATGAAAACATAATTCAATTTCATTTATTTAATGTGAAAAAATACCTACTGTTAAAATGACCTAAAAAAGTCATCAAAGTCATGTGACTCCCATCCCCCTTAGTCAAAGGAGCCATGCAAACTGAAGGACAGACTTCTGATGAGGGCATCATACACCAGCATGTAAGGTTCTGAAGAATGCAACCTGGAGAGTTTCTCAGTGGCCACCAAAGCATTCTGTCCACTGTTAGCATGAGGTTGTCTCAGGAGTGTGGTGGTGTCCACCTGCAAGTGAGCTGGGTTCCACTTAAATTGAGGTTCCAGTGTTTAGACTGCCAAGATAACTCTCACACCAAGAAGGTACAAAAAGGTGGGCTACCCACATGGTGAAGCTTTCCAGAATCAGCAGCATCACTGCCAATCACTCCAAAAAAAATGGCTTGAGAGAGTTCTGGAGAGGAATGTGGCTTGAGATCCTGGGGTTGTAGGCAATGGATTCTCTCTTGAGGAAGGGACCTTGTGTGGAGGGAGATTCTTCCTATCACCTTGTTCAGATGAGGGGCAGCAGACAGAATGGACAGACGGAAATCCAGGAATCAGGGGTGCTTTACCACAGAACTGTCCCCTAGTCCTTTCTAACGTTTTTTTATTCTGAGACAGGGTCTTGCTAAGTTTCTGATGCTGGTCTTGAACTAGAGAATCCTCTTCAGCTTCCCAAGTACTGAGATTACATTCGTGCACCACTGCATCTGGCAAAACTTTGTCACAAGGGATTGCCTGATCTGGCCATACAGGCGTCATGGTTCAGGGTAGTTTGAACAGACATCCTAAATGACTCTGTATGTGTTCCGGACTCATGGCCTAGGAATGGAGGTCTCAATAGTGATTCTGACTGGCACCTGGCTGTAGACTTACTTGTGGCCACACTGGAATTACCTTCAATGCCCTGTGTGGTTCACGGAGGCTGTTCAGTGAAGGGGCACATACATCACATCAGACAGAGGCAGCTTCCCATACTGGGCCCCCTGCTCATCAATGGTTACCTGGAACAAACCAGTGTTGTCTACTGGAACCTCTTACCTTAATAGAGATGTGGATACCTTTGAGGGGATTAAGGAACTGCAGACTGCTTATGATTCACTAATCATCACAGGAATCTAATTAAGACACTGAAGCTATTTTACCTTATGAATATATGTGTGCACATGTGTGTATATATATGTTTTCTTTGTGTGTGGATCAGTGTATCTGTATTTATCAGTGTGTACTATTTTTACTTTGCTGTGGGTCCCCTCCAGGTCAACTGTATTACCTCTTAGTATTTGGAGTGCCTGCCAACAGCTGACCCTTGAGTAGTGGTTCAAATTATCCCAGCCCTCCTCACGGTACCTGATAGATTACTGGCTCCATGATGATGGTTCCTGGTACCTATGAGGCTGGGGTGAGGGAAGGCAAGGGTGTAGGACAAGGGGCATGCCCTGATATCAAATGGAAAGCATGAGATCAAAGTTGCTGTCAGTCAGGGGCACAGAGACATACAAAGGGCCTAAATAAAACTCAGAATGAGCAGCTCAGAACTTTCCTGCCCCTCCACCCTCAGTCACATGGGGAGGTGTACATGCATGCAAAACTCTGATAAGAATCCTCCAGACCTGTTTTGTTCTCTCATCACTACTCAGAGCCCAAACTATTAGTAATGGGTTCTCTGTTTGTGACGGATGACTGCCTGTCATGTTTTCATATACAGGTATTGATTTTCATAATTACCTGTTGTCCAAATACTAATCTTGCAGTCACTAGCCTTTCCAAATTTACTCAGTCCTCTAGTCTTTCTATTGCATTTTATTGGATTGATTTAGCCCTTCAGTCTACATTTCATTATTGGTATTGGCTCAGCTCACACAATGGGTATGCCATTGAGTAAAAGGCAAAATTAAATCTCCTATATGTGGAGGCCATAAATCATGCCTTGCTCGTTACTTATTACAGTGCTTTGTACAGATTTCATATAATGAAGCCAAGAAATTCAGTTTTGTTCAAAATGATGCTCGATCTTATAGGAACAAAGTAGAGAATTCACTGCCATAAATCATAGATGAAAGCCCAGTCCTAACTTTTCCTTGTGGCCTAGTGAACTGGGGTTTGAGAGCCTCCTGGTGCACCTCCCAGAATTCAATTTGGTTGATGTACAAATGTATGATTAAGTAAATGATTTTTTAAAAATTAAAATAATCCCTTTTGGTCACTTAAAAATGTGGAAATATTTTTCAGTCTCTAGGAGATACATTACCTCGTTTGCCACAATTTAGGAAACCTGGGTGCATGTGTGTGTCCTGGCTTGCCCATAACTCTCAGGTGTGAGTGGGTCTTCCTCTACCTGCTGTTTTCATCAGAAGAAATGAGAAATGCAGGAAAAACAGCATAAATAGATTGCTTCTGGGTTCAGGAGAGAGTGCCAGGTAAGGTCCAGCTTGATAGTCTCTAGTGACTTAGGTGAAGTTTGCATTCCATGGTTCATCCTGACCCAGAGTCGGATATTTAGCAATTAGCACAGATCAGCCAGTGTGATTGGAGAACATCACATAAGCAATGAGTCAAAGGTGGACAGAGATGAGATCTGAAGCCAAGCAGCTAAAAAAAATTAAAAGAGGTTGTAGGAAGCTGTAGAGGTGAAGAGGGGGCTAGGTTCTGTTCACAAACATGCCACATGTGTGCGGCTCCATTTCCTGGACAATGGCTATCTGATCTATAAGTGGGTCCACCTGTGTTAATGGGCAGAGGCACCATTAGGGTGAATAGATGTCAGTGGTGTGTGAACAATGCCTGCAGTCCACACTGTCCCCTACATTGTTGGAAATGTCACAATAAATTGAGTTTCAGAGAAATTGTTAGACCAGGCAACTGGCTTATGTGTATGGACTGCAGGGGGCTTTTCAGGGGTGCTTCAACATAGGTAACTTCTGGATATTTTCACAAATCATTTCTTCTTTTCGCTGGGAACTCCTGCTCAGGTGACAATATTAAGAGCATCTCATTGATTGAGGATAATGCTAAGTGCCTTTCATGGGTTGTGATCATTTCAGTTTTTTTTTTGCTATTTCTTCTCATTTCTTCTGATGAAAACCATGGACTAGGCAGACAGAGAGACACTCACATTCACACCTGAGAGTTATGTGTGATCCAGGACACACACATACACACACACACACACACACACACACACACACACACACATACACACATGCCCACCAATGGTTATCTAAATGGAAGCATTCGCAGTAATGCGTCTCTCCTGGAGACTGCAAAATATTTCCACATTTTTGAGTGACCCAAAGGGATTATCTTAATTTTCTTTAATTTTAAAAATATTTTACTTAATTACACATTGATCAATCAATCAAATTTAATTATAATTTTATTTGATAAAAATTTTAAATATTTAAATAATTTTAAAATTTTTTTTTAGTTAAAAGATGTTTTCATTCACTTAAACAGTGTGCCTTTTTTCAGATCTTAGTCATGATATATGACAATGCCTGTGGGAAGGGTTGACTATAGTCTCTTCTTTATGACAGAAGTGGTCACTGATCACTAATGATGAGGATTTAATTTAGGGCCCAAGGTGGTGGTTCATGCCTCTAATCCTGATTGCTCAGGAGGTAAAGGCTGGAGGATCCAAGCTCCAGGCCAGCCTCAGCAACTTAGTGAAAACTTCTCTCCAAATAAAATTTTTAAATGGTTGGGGAGGTAACATAGAGGCAGAATGCTTCTGGATTCAATCCCCAGTACACACACACACACAAAAGATTCCATTTATGGTTTGACTTGGTCACATTTTGTTTCATGAAAAATGAGCCTCAGTATAATAAAGTCAGCTGAAGTATTGAAAATCTTACGTTCTGAACTTACACTGTTCCAGTACAAGGACCTTGGCCCTACAAAACCAATCCTGATTGTATTTTCCTCTCTCCAAGTAGCTTCTTTATATTTGCTGTATAATCCACTCTGCTAAAGATTTTTATTATTAAAGAAATGAACTTTTCATATTGAGTGGCAATTAAGAAAAGATAATATAAACCAGGCTCTCAGTGGAATCTTTTTTTAAGAGCAACAGGGCATTATAATCCCCTGGGTTATGTGTATGGAAAGGCACATCCAAGCTGTAGAGGATTTACCAAATACTTGAAATCCAGCCTTGTGGAATCAAAGAAAGCTGCCTACTTCTTATAGTGAAGTGAGAATCTTCCATAAAAATATAATCAAAGGCATACCCACTGAGACCTGGTAAGCAGAGTAATTCAGGTTTAAGATACCTGTCTCTTGGAGTTTTTTCCTCTGTAGGGTTTCTTTGTGTGTATGTGTGCGCATGCTTGTGGTGTCAGTTTATCCTTGATAGTATTTTCTTCCAAATTGACAGTATCTTTCTTTAACTATAACATATAAATTGATCTTTGTGTATAAAATATGCACACTTTTCCCTCCCCCATAATTTTGATTTTATTCAGAACAATTTAGAACATTTCATATGTTAAAAAAATTGAGACTTGTTCCTGTCTACTACACTTAAAATGCTTCATAATTTCTGCTTTATTCTTGATTCTTTCTACCTCATATAGTTCAAGAGAAACTGCTATCTATCTTTTCAGTTGATTGCCTTTGAATGATTTCTTCTCTTCCTTCACCATAAATTGTTCCACATTTTTTGAAAGAGAGCCTATATTCAGTTTCTAGGTATCAGAGACAATATGCCATTCAGCTGGGGGCTAGGCTGCCTGCATTTGAACCCTCGCTGCTGTACTAATTTCTGGCTCCATGACCTTGACCTTGAGCATGTTGCTTTACCTCTCTGAACCTCTAACAGACTATAAAATGGCTCAGTGACCCCCATATCCCTGCAGAGAGAATACAGGTGAACTGCCAGCACAGATCAAATGGTTAAGTTAATATGAGTTATTATTAGCATCTGTTGCAAATATTAATGAGAGAAATCTCTAGCAGTTAAATATAAAATGTTTTAGTTTGATGGACGAAATTTTTGTACATACTCTGCTGCATGTGTATCGGCTGTTCACCTTTTGAGACTTGCTGTTGTCAGTGAGGGGAAGCTGAAAGGCAGGCAGTAACATGAACAGAGCTAGAAGACCTGTTTCCAGGGGGACACCTGGCCTCATCATGCTTACGCCACATTCTCAGACTGGGAGGTGGAAGGGGCCAGGAATGGGGTGGGGTAGATAGCTAGGTCTCTGTGGAGGAATCAGCTCTCTGGGGGGTTGAAGCTTCTTGGAGATGACAATTTGCAGGAACATGCAGGTTGCCAATTGTGGTCCATGGGGAGCACCTCAGAGCCAGGGCTGCACTGAGCAGGAGGAGAAGATAGCCCAACATACTTTTTAAAAAAATTATTGATGGCTTGGTCCTTCACATGTGAAGTATGTTTAAACAGGCAGAACCAGAATTATAGGGCCAGCATTTGAAGCAGAAAGGGCCACGTGCCACCCTTGGCAGAGGAGATAATAGGAACACAATATTGCTAGTAGATGGGGCAGAGTTACAGCTGAAGAGCACAGATAGGATGCCACCCAGTATCAGTATCAGTGTGGGGGAAGTCACAATCATGGTATTTTCAAACAAGGAGAAGCAACAGAGATGAGGCATTGGGAGTCACCCAGTGATGGTGATCAGGCATCATTTTGCTTAAAGATAAGTGAGCAGGGACACAGAGGCAAGGCTGCCTGGGCCTGGTGATTCCCTGGTGCACCTCCCTGCCACATAGGTCTCCTGTTCACATTTTTCTCTTGTGCCTTGTGGCCCTTGAGACTTCATTCCCTGCTCCAGTTAGCTCTTCTCTTCTCACTTGCTTCTCAGTATTGACAGTCACAGTACTCATCAGCCTTAGTAGTTTTCCCCAAGGCCTAGAGATCTGGGCTTGCCTGGCAAAAGGCCTCTTCCCAAGGGCAGGGAGGCCTCAGAAATCATCATGGCAGTTCCACAGAAGTTGCCAAATGGGACCCAGTGGTCACTGAACAGAGACATCAGCAGCTGTACTGCTCCAGGAGAACATGAGTGGATAATTATCAGGATCAAGGTCAAAAAGTGCCGAGGGGGCTGGTGGTATAGCTGATAGGTACAGCTCTTGCCTAGCCCATGTAAGTAACTAGGTTTGATCCTCAGCACCACATAAAATTAAATAAATAAGTTGGTGATAGCGCATGCCTGTAATCCCAGAGGCTCAGGAGGCTGAGACAGGAAGATTGTGAGTTCAGAAAAGTGAGGTGCTAAGCGACTCAGTGAGACCCTGTCTCTAAATAACATACAAAATAGGGCTGGAGATGTGGCTCAGTGGTCGAGTACTCTGGAGTTCAATCCCTGGTACCCCAAATAAATAGATAGATAGATATATAGATGGATGGATGGATGGATAGATAGATAGATAGATAGTATTAATATCATCTACAAATGAAAATATTATAAAAAATACAAAAAATAAAAATCCCAGGTCTTGATAGAAGAACTATCACCTCATTGTCTCTTTATGGTCTCTGTAATAGCCATGGCAACCTCCCTAATTTGGCAGCCTTGTCCATTGAGATGTCTAACAGGAGAACTGGGAGAGAGACAGAATCCACACTGGGGAAGACTGGGTATAGGGATGGGAGGAGTTAGTTTGTAGGAGACAGCAAAGAGGGGGAGGAGGAGGAGGAAGAGGAGGAAGAGGTGGAGGAGGAGGAGGAGTCTCTCTTTTCTTTCTTTCCCCAGCTGGCTGTCAGCTAAGATTTTGAGCTAGGGACGTGCCTGGGCTGCAGGAGCACAGGGGGAGGTGACACAACAGTACAGTCAGACCTAATGAGCACTAATGTACTAATGAGCACCTAATGTACTCCCTCAGGTTTAAGTTTCCCTAAAGGAAGGTGGACCAGGCAAGGTCATGGAGGAGAGAAGAGACGAACATTCTGGGGATTCAGATGTGCTCCTGCATGGCAGTCAGAGTGGACGAAGCAAGGGGAAGGCAACAGAAAGCCCAGAGCAAGGCTCCACAGAGGGCAGCAGTGAGCACAGCTGTCTGGAGGAGCCTTTCTGTAGCCCATATGCCACATCCTTCAGCAGAAATGATTTACTGAAAGACAGAGGCCTGGTGACCTGCCTTTGTGAAGGGAACACCTCTCCCTTCTCCCTTGCACCCCAGCAGCAATGGAGAACGAGCAGAAAGGGAAAGGAGGAAGAAAGGAGGAAGAAAAGAGCACACTGAGGGTGGGATGCTGAAGACAGGAGGAGACGAGGGTCCAAGGGTAACAGGCAGGCTTCATGTATGTGGCTGGGATGAGACTCTCTTAATAAGTGGATGGAAGGTAGGGATTCAAACTAATGCTGTGTTGAGACGAGACACCCTATTAAGATTCCAGGTGCACCAGGTTCTCTTTGTAAGACACATAAGTCACAGCACCATCTCAAATCTGGGTCATAACGTGGGAAGAGAGAAGCAGGTATCTTCTGCTATAATCTCTGTGAAGTTACTGGGTTGTGTTTGCTAATTTCAATTTGGGTTATTTTAACTTCATCTTTTCTGGGCCATTCTCCCCTTTTATTTTAATGGGTCTTCTTATTACCTTCCCCCACCTTGGTCAGTTGTCTTTCCAATAATGTGCAAAAAAGACAAAGACTGTCCAAACGTCAGTGCAGGTGCATATGAATCCTGGTGGAGGGCCTGCTCTGATCCAGGGTTTCTCCTAGTGCCTTGTTTCCTGGGCATGTTTCAGAAGCCTATTTTATGTTTTAAAAAAGAAGATCTATTACCTAAAGCACTAACCCATCCTTTCAGAATATAATCCAACTTTATAAACAGCCTAAACTTATTCAGCTCTCTTTTAGGGCATTCTTTCTCCTCATCTTTAGGAGAGGTGGCAGGAAAACCTGAGTTTCCACCTCCCGTCAGGCTTTGCTCCTAGCTCACCACGCTCAGGCCTTGTTTCCAGGTGTAAAATCTCTAGTGTTGAACCAAGGGAGAGGAATCTTATTCATCTGTCACATTCTTGATTTTCCCTTCTAAACCTTCTCCATGGTTTTCTGGCTCTGTGTACCAGAGCCAGTATCTCAACATCTTGCTCCATTTCTAAGTCTTCCATTTCTAAGACTGAAAGACTCTCATGAGTGACATGTATTTTCCTGTTATCAGTGATATATAATGAGACAAGGTTCCCAGAACTGCTCTTGTTGAGATACTGTTAGAAACAGCACAAGAAAACTGCATATCATGTGAAATCCATGCATAGATGATCAATGCATGGACAATTCTCCCTCCTGTCCTTGATTTCATCCCAGTTCTGTGATGAACTGTATTTCCTCAACCTCTGACTTCATTCATCCACCATAAGTGGATTTGCTGCTTTGAGCCCCTGCCCACTTTTTCAGCTTCACCAAGGTTGTTGCTCCCTTTCATTCTAAATCCAAAGATTCAGACCCCCTCGATCTGGTGGAGCTGCAGATGACCAATGACCCTCCCCTCTGGCCCCTGCATGCACCATGTTTAACATCACTGAAGCGAGAACACCATGGGAAGAGCCATCTGAGTTGAATTAGATCCTCAGTTGACTTATTTTAAATGTGGGAAAATTCAGGATGTACTGGATTCCGGATGGAAAAATCAGATTCTGGATGAAAGAAGTGTGTCTTTTTACCCAGACTTTACCACAGATGTTTTGTCTTCTCTCTTCCTTACTAGGTATACTTTGTCATTATAAATGTTTACAGATTTTCAAGAAAAGCTGTGTAAGTGATGATTATATGATGTCTCTCCTGCTTTTATAGTAAGGAAAATGCTTTTAGGTAACTAATCCAGCCATAAAAAGAAATACAAAAGGATGTTATACAAAAACAAAATACAAAATACAAAACAAAATACAAAATACAATTAAAGACTTTCAAATCAATCCATATCTAAGCAAAAAAATGCATTAAAGATAAAAAAGTTAAACTGGGTATTATTGTCCACTAGGAGTTTCTTTACCCCATAAGATTCTGCACGTGTCACTAGGAGTTCAGGCATCAGGAACTTCATGTCTTTTCTCAGTGTTTTGAAGAAGACTGCGAACATCCTATTAATTTCAAATTAAATGTATTTTATTTTAACTTAGTACTAGCTGTTTAAGATGGCATGTGTCTTGTCCTTTTGCTACTAAGAGTTAATTGTAATTGGGTGAACAGAAATATTTTTATTCAACTTCCCAGTAAGCAAAAGGGAAAATGTAAATATATCTTGTTTAATCATATGAATGCAGGCACGGGGCAATTGAATGACCCTAAGACTTAAGAAGAAACAGATTACTAGTGCTTTTTCCAGGGCTTTTACTTGATTTTTGCATTTCTTTCCCCCCTCACATCTGAGCAATTAAGCTGTGGTTTAGAAACAACATATGAAACTAGATCAAAATAACCAAGGGTAGTTTTTGGACAAACCTCTGTTGTTTCACCATAGCTGTAGTTTTCTTTTCTCATGCGCTCTGTGAACTTTAAGGGCTAGAAATATAACAGAGCATGTACTAGATAATAGAGGAAAAAGGAAAAGCTTAGGTAGGAGGTAGGAGGCCTGGGAAGGGAGAGGAAAGAAAGACTTTTACAAATCACAAGAAAAATGGCACTGGCATTGTGCCTCAAAAAAGATAATGTGGAAAAGAGGCAGTAGCAGCGATGGACTTAGCAAGTATATTTAGAGTAAGAATGATAGAAAGAAAGAAGTGGCCTAATTAGAAGAGAGGGAAAGGAAAAGAGAGGGAGGGGGACAGGGTCAATGACAGAGGAAGAGGGAGAAGGAGAGGCAGACAAAGAGGGAGAGGGAGCAGGAACAAGTGCCGAGGAAATGTCAGGGAAGAAAATAAAACAAAAATCAGAAAGCAAAGGACCTAGGGAAATTAGCAAAACACCACTTGAATCTAAGGATACATCTTTACTGGAGTCACAGTGCACCATGAGAACAGGATATTTGGATGATTTAAAAATCCAAGGAATGAATAATTTCCTTCCTGTATTCTATCGTTATCATTAAGACACAAACAACAGAGTGTAACTTTGTTATTATAGATTAATTTTTTTTTCTTTTTGGTGGTTATATAAGGAATTGAAAGGTGTATACTATCTTCAGGAAATACATAAAAATGCCATAGACCTACTTACATAAGATTTGTTTTGTGTATTTTGTCTGACCTGTGTTTTGTACTCAATGAAATTTTGAGGTTTTTAGGCTCTAAGAATTTTGAACACAATCACTTTTTATATAGGAAAGCATGTTAAATTACTCCAAAGGTTTTGAAAGAATTGTGGGGCATATATTTTCTTAGTTTGGGTTTTTTCTTTTTTTAACTTAATTTTTAAATTTGTTTTAGTCAGTTACACATGATGATAGAAGGCATTTATGCACTTTGATATATCATACATAGTTGGATATAACTTCTCATTTTTCTGAGTGTACATGTTGCAGAATTATATTGGTCTTGTAGTCACATATACACATACAGTAATAATGTCTGTTTATTTCTACTATCATTCCTATCCCCACATTCCCTCCCCTCTTCTCCTATCATTGCCCTCTACCTAATCTAAGGTAATCTTATTCTTCTCTAGTACTCCCCCTCACCTTACTGTCAATTAGCATCCACATATTAGAGAAAACTTTTGACTTCTAGTTTTGTGGGTTTGGCTTATTTCACATGATATTCTCCAACTCTATTCATTTACTGACAAATGCAACATATACACATATTGGGTTGGTATGTAGCTTAGTGGTAGTGTATTTGTCTAGTATATGTGAGCTCTAGGTTCAATCTCTAGCATTGGAAAAAAAATACACACACATACACATTACATACTACACAGGCTTAATGAAGTAAACTTTGTTGAATTCCACTTTCTTTATGAAAACCTTATTTAGATGATTATGCTCCCCATTTTGTTGATTACATTTCTGCTAAGGAATCAGAGGTTGAATCTGGTCCTAAGTGTCCTCTTTCTTGACATACAGAAGTATTGGGAGAATGTTGTTCTTATTTCCTTCCTTATTCCTTCTTTCTGGATGTACAAGGGACTCTAAAATGACTGGCATAGGTTTAGTTGGATTGATTGCCCATTGAATAGATTAAATAAATATCTATCAACAACTAAAAAATTATTTTAAAAAGTTAAGTGCTTATTATAACTATTAAATATCATAGTAAAAAGTTACCCATCCTGAGGCAAATTTTTAACTTACATTCATTTCTTTAATTTCTATTAGGGGATGAAGGCTAACAGCAAAGTTAAGATACCTAAAAATTGTTAACAGTTTTGTTTATGGACAGACTGATATCTACCTTCTACAGATTGATTTTCCTTTACTTGGATTTTATGTAGACCCAAAACAGAGGAGGAAAATCTGAGAGACATTGTATATATGTCTCAGGCAATCATTGAGGATACCTTGCAGTAAAATGTGTTTTCTACTCCAATTGCATACGTCCTTACAAAATTACTGTGTCCAATTCAAATTTTCTCTACTAATTTCCTCAAATAATTTTCTATATTCTTGGGAGATTTGGATTCACTGCATGATAATGTATGTAGTTATCAGGTTAAAAATTTTTATTTCCATTCCATTCATATTATGAGGTTAAAAACCACGTTGCTATTGTGATAGAAATATCTTAGTAGAAAAATGTATGAATTTATAATAAGCAAAGCAAATGGAATTTGAAATCATAAGACATATACTTTTATGGAATATTTTCACAGTTTCTAAAATTTCCTGAACTTCAGAAATTAGTCCTCAGAGAAAACTTATTGTATTAGCAACTTATAGTTATGGCTTTCTTTTTTTTGCAGTTTTTGCTAATAATTACTGAAATATAGGTAGTAACTTGTCTTATTTTACATTAGAAGAAATAAGTCATTGTAGTTTTGCATAATAAAAAGCAGAAAATAACTAGCCAATAAATGAAGTGCACTATTTTGGCTTTAAATGATTTTAAGTTATGTCAGATTCCTTTAAAATCAAGAATAGACTGATCTTCTGACAGAGGGAATTTATATTTGAAGGCATCCTATTGGAGATGAGTAGAAAGTGAGAGAGGTTGATGGATAAAATATATTAGTGGAGACTGTGATTCAAGGACAGATTATTATATTAATTCTAGGAGTCTAGTCTGAGCTTCTGAGTAACTAGTAAATTGAAAAATTTTTAGTTAAAGTATAGAGTGTATTTTCTTTATTTAGTTTAAGAAAAACTAAAAATTAACTTTTCTTTCTTAAATAAGTTGAGGGAAATCTTGGGGGAAAAATAAAAAATCTTACCCATCCATCAATTAAGGGTTAAAATGAGGAAAAAAATTCTACTTTGAAATTTTCTCTGACATTCTATATGATCTTGGAGAAGACATTTAATCCTTTGCATGCTAGAATACACAGCATAGAATGAAGACAGCAGTGTCTTTTAGAAATGCAAAATATTGTTTGAAAGCTAAACTTAATAATGTAAAAAAGTAACATGTGACATGAAAATAGATTGAGACCTTTAAATTTAAAATATAGTCTGCCTGGCACGGTAGCACATGCTGTATTCCCAGTGGCTCAGGAAGCTGAGACAGGAGAATCTGGAATTCAAAGCCAGCCTCAGCAATGGCGAGGTGCTAAGCAACTCAGTGAGACCCTGTCTCTAAATAAAATACAAAATAGGGATACGGGGGTGGCTCAATTGTTGAGTGAACCTGAGTTCAATCCCTGGTACCTAAATAAATAAATAAATAAACAAACAAACAAACAAACAATATTTTGACTATAAAGTCATTTAGGCGATTTGAGCAAATGTATTCAGATAGATTTACATTTAACTTTGTGTTTAATCCTTAAGTTGGATCCAAATTGTACTAAATCAGGATAGTATAGAATGCTAAAAACCTCGGAGTACCATAAATTTAAAAACAGAAAAATTGGAGAATGAGATACTAGAATTCTACAGATCCTGCAGGAGGGCTTTCCCATTATAATTCCCTTTGTGATCTGAGAGTCTTTTACCCAGATCCCTGAGTACTGGCCATTCAAGCTCCCTTTACACTCCACATTGATGGGAGGCTCAGTATTTCATAAGGCAGTGTTTGGGGCACAGTATTTCATAACTATTTTGCATAGTTGGATAATGAATATCTACTATTGTCAACTTTGTCATATACTAAAACTCTTGGAAAGTTTCTTCACTCTAGCTTTTTTTAAATGATAAATTTAATTACATTTGAATAATTGTTATGTACTGTGAATACAGGGATTTGGAAGGCAGCATACTATGAACATGGATCTTAGCATGTAGGACCACATAGCTTATTAAGAGACAACTTAAGACCAATACCTGAGAGATTTCATCAAGCAATTGAAACTTGTGATGAGTAATGAGAAGAAAGGGACTGTGGATCAGGAAAAAAAGTGCATATTCAGAGTCACTGAGTCCAAATAAGCTGTGTCTGGAAAACTGCAAGAGAAGTCAAATAAAGTTTTCTCCTTTATTTTTGTGATAGGTTTTTGAAAAAGTACCAGCTTTATTGTGGTACTTTTTATATACGAAAATGTACGTATTTAATGTGTATCATGTGATGAGCTTGAACTGAGCACCTCAATGAAGGCAATAAAGATCACATCCCAAATTGTCCATGTGCTCTACCTTCTTGTGATCATATGTGGCAAGAATATTTAATATAAGATCTAGTCCCTTAAACATTTAAGTGCATTACCCTGTATGAACTTACAGTACCATGTTGTACAGCAGATCTGTAGACCTTATTCATCTTACATAACTGAAAATGTGTATACATTGAATAGCACCTCCCCATTCCCTCTACCCCCCAACCCCGGCAACCACCATTATATTCTCTGCTTCTATAAGTCACATTTGTGAATTCTTGTGGTGTTTTCCTGTGACTAAATTATTTCACTTAGAATATCCTTATCCAAGTTCACCCATTATTTTTGCATCTTAATGTAATCCATCCCTGTATGTTGAACTCCTCACTGAATGACTGACTATTGTAAATGAATGTTGAATGCTATTTCCATGTCCCAGTTGATATTCTAAGAACTGAGCACAGAGTAATGAACTAATCTTCCTTATTAGGCAAATACTCTAGTGGGGGCAATAAGAATAGTAAATAAATGAGATATGGAATGTACACAAATAAATGTTAGGGAATGTAATGAGAGATAGCACTTGAAGGAAGAGGAAAGGTGTTAGAATTTTAGATACGATGTCCAAGGATGGTTACCATGTAAAGGAAACAGTATAGTGCTAATTGACTTTTTGGGGGGTTGATCATTCCTGGATAACTCTTGAGGGCAAAGCCTCCCTGGTTTGTTCAAGAAGCAAGACAGGGTTAGTGTAGATGAAGTGATATGGAAAAAAGGAGATTAGGATGGGTTCAGAGGAAAAAGAATGACTTTATACATCACTTCAAAGGATGTGAGCTCTTACCATGGGGAGAAGTTAAGTAGAGGATTGACATAGTGTGACTTACATAAAAGCAGGATTATTTTGGATGTTCTTTTGAAAATAAACAAAAGTTATCCATGAGCCAAAGGAAGGACCAGGTTCTCTGGGGATAGGTAGAGGAGTTTGAGATTTTGGTGGCTTGGATTAGGATGTAACAGTGCAAGTAGTAAAGATCAGCTATCTTTTCTATATTTTTAAGGAAAAAATAGGAAGCATCAGCTGAAGGATGAATGCAGAATGTGAGAGAAGTCATGGATGACTTAAGAGTTTCTAAATGGAGAAGTCTTCTAAATGGAGAAGACTACAATAGAAGCAAGGCAAGCAGAAGCTATCAGCAGCTTCTAAGTTTGAGAGATCAAGTGAATGTTCAGGAAAAACATGTTGACACATGAGTCTAGAGTTCTGGCAAGAAATATGAGCCAGAAAGATAAATAGCTTTGGGAGTCAGCAGCATATAGTTGATTTTATTAAAAAAATCATAAAACTAGATGAATGATCAAGAGAATGAATGGAGATATAAATAAAAAGAAATCTAAGGACTGATCTCTGGGGCACTTCAGCATTTAGAAGTTAGAGAAGAGGTGAAACTGGCCAAGAAGTCTAGGAAAGACTGGACACAGAGAGCAGTGGAAATGTGGTGAAATGGTTTCCTGAAAGCCCCAAGATTAATGGGGTCAAATTGAACAGGGAGCCCAAAAGATGCAAATGCTGCCATTAGACCAAGATCAGAAGTTATGATTGTCATCAGAGTTAACAACAGGAAAGTCATAGTTGGTTCCTATGTTTTGAATGTTTGTGTCCCCCAGAAATTGTTAGGATGGCATTCTAACTCCCAAGATGGTGGTATTAGGAAGTTGAGCCTTATAGAAGTTACTACTCACCACAGCAGAGCCCACATATTGATACACTATAAACCTTAGGGAGCTAGCTCAACCCTCTCCACTATGTGACAATACAGCAGGAAGGCACTTTTCCATAAAGCAGGAAGTAGGCCCTTGGCAGACATTGAATCTGCTGTGATGTTGATCTTGGACTTCTCTGCCTGTAGAACTGTAAGAATTAAATTTCCATTCTTTATAAGATACACAGCCTATGATATTTTGTCACAGCAGCTATATGGACTAAGAAAGTGATCTTGGTAAGAGGAGGTTGGTAGAGTGACTGGAAGAAAGACACCTAGTTACAATGTGTTACAGAGATAATGGAAAGAGAAAACTGGGAGCAATGAATTTAAATAGGGTTTTACTTTTTCCTTGTGAGATTTGGTATGAAAGAAAGGAGAGAGATGAGGATGTTAATGAGAGGAAAATGAGCCAATATTTTTAAGATAGGAGACTTTTATGTAAATAGAAATAATTCAATAAAAAAGAAAGAAAAAAACACTCAGGAGGGAGAAGGGGAAATTACTTGTGCAACATTCTTGAGTAGGCAATAGGGGACAGGCTAAAGTAAACATGTATGTTGGGGGGTTGGCCAAGTTAGAAATGAATTCTTCATCTTTTCTCAAATTCATATGTGTCTTGAGAGAAAAGTATCATATTTCTCTTTTGTTCTGGACTATTTTTTCAAGGATGTTTGCACATCAAGTTAAATTGGTTTTCTTACTGTTCAGTATAATAAAGATAATGTCTCCCTCTGGGTACAGGTCAAGAGAAGTTGTTCACATCCCATTATAAAATATTCAGGTTCCCTAAACTCAAAATTCCTTTCCTGTAATGCAACCCATTGCATATACAGATGTTGCTTATTCTCAATTCAAAGCACTATGGAAATCAGGGCCAAGGGAACTATATTGATAAATTTATTTATTTATTATAACAAATTGGTTCACACAATGATGGAGGCTGAATAGTGCAAGATCTGCAGTTGACAAGTTAGAGACCTAAGAAAGTTGATGGTGTAGTTGTAGTTCCAGATTGAAGATAGTAAATTGGGAAAAAAAGAGAATTCTTTTTGACTCAGACTTTTATTCTATTCAGGCATTCAACAGAATGGGCAAGACTCCCTACATTGGGGAGGGCAATCTGCTTTCATCAGTCTGCAATTGAAATTACTGTATTTACCAGAAAACCAGAAACACCCCAAAATAATTTTAGACAAATATGTGGGGCCCCTATGGCCTGATTAGGATGACACATCACAATAAAATGTATGTATAGTAGGTGCTGCATTTTCTTTTTTTAAAATAAAATGTGTTCTTTTTAGTTATAGACGATAGTAGAATGTATTTTGACATATATACATGGGGTATAAGTTTCCATTTTTGTGATTGTATATGATGTGGAGTTATACTGGTCAAATAACCATTATGAACATAGAAATGTTATGTCCAATTCATTCTACTCTCTCTTTCATTCCCATTCCTTTTCCCACCACTCTCTCCCCCCATCCAATCTGGTGAACCTCCATTCCTGCCCCTACCCCCTGATGCTATTGTGAGTTAGTATCTGCATATCAGAGAGAACATTAGGCCTTTGGTTTTGGGGGGATTGGCTTATTTCACTTAGCATGATAGTCTACAGTTCCATTCATTTACTAGCAAATGCTATCATTTCATTCTTCTTTATGGCTAAGAAATATTACATTCTGTATATGTGCTACATTTTTTCTTTAACCATTTATCTATTGAAAGGCACCTAGATTGGTTCAATAGTTAGCTGTTGTGAGTTGAGCTGCTAACAACATTGATGTGACCACATTGCTATAGTATGCTGATTTTAAGTCTTTTGCATAAATGTGGATGAGTGGGAAAACTGGGTTATATAGTGGTTCCATTCTAAGTTTTCTGAGGAATCTCCATACTGCTTTCCAGAGTGTTTGCACCAATTTGAGGTCCTACCAGCAATGTAAGAATGAGGTACTGAAATTTCTAAGAGTACTAAACTGTGCTTTGTAAGAAAACGAAGACTCTCATGGCTTTTGGTAAGCTAACTTTTCAGGCTGAAAGTGAAATAAATAATTAAATATATTAAAATTGAAACAATAAATTTAATAAAAAATAATAAAATAAAATAAAAATAAAAATAACAGATAAATAAACTTCATAATTCTTGACAGGTAACATCTAAGATCTGGGAAATTTTCTATGTTAACAGAAGGGTAAGTAGGATTTATGATCATAGATGTGAATAGTTGTGATAACTCCAGTTATCTCAGTTCAATTGGAGGCAAATTTATTAAAACACAGCAGGGATGAAAGAAAACCTATTGATGACTGGTAAGGACAAAAATGTCTAAAACTCTTATTAAAGAGAGTGAGAATGTGAACAAACTAGAATTTGTACAAATATTGTGATCTTTTGTGGTACTAAAGAATATGTGTTCATGAATTTAAAGTGATACTGGATATGTGATTGTGACTAGCTCAGTTGTAGTGTTGTTAAGATTCAATCATAGATGTAGGTGTAGAGGGTAGAAGTTCAGTGGAGAAAGCTGGCAAGAACCAAAGGAGCTAAGGAACTAGTAAGAGTGATGGTAATGATTGAGCTGTGAAATGTAAACTGGCTAAATAGGGTAGTGAAGGCATCACTTGGGGGTCAGTGAAGGGTGGTAGAATCAATGGATTGTAGACCTCATTCTCAGGGTAATCGAAGAAATTTGGGCTGTGGTCTAGAGGAAGTGAGCCAGAAAGATTTTTCTGGTTATCTATCGTACAAGCTATTCTTCCTGGCATGTGTCATCTAAAGTCTGCTATTTTATTCACATCTTGATTTTTTTGAGTGTCTTGCTCAAAACAATATGGTAATATTTAATCTATTTTCTAAATATAAGAATGATATTGAAAAGATAAATGAAGTCAGTTGTGTGCTTTTTTTTTAGAAAAGTCATGTTGGTATCTAATGATTATTATATTCTTTGTATCATGTTCACATTGCTTTTCAAATTTCCCTAAAACATCTCTTTTATCATGTTCCTTGTTATTGATATTAGTTTCCTTGAACTAGTGTTTAGAAAATGTTTTTGATGTGTCTCTAATAAAGTAAATATTTTCCTGAATTTGAATACTAATATTATTGAGATTAGTTTCCTTGAACTAGTATTTAGAAAATATTTTTGATATGCCTCTCATAAAGTAAATATTTTCATGAATTTGTATACTAATATTATTGATATTAGTTTCCTTGAACTAGTATTTAGAAAATGTTTTTGATGTGCCTCTCATAAAGTAAATATTTTCATGAATTTGTATACTAACGTTTTAATTATATGTTACCATATTGATCTAGAATATCCCCCAATGGAAAGATTGATCCCCAATGCAGAAGTGTTCAGAGGGGGGGCGCCTTTGAAAAAGTTATTAGATCATGAGGCCTCTAACCTCACAAAAGGTTTAACCCATTGATGAAATTATAATTTGGCATTATTGGGAATTGACAATGAAAACTCTAGGAAGTGGGGTCTGGTTGGAGGAAGTAAGCCAGAAGACACATGTCCTAGAAGGACATCTTTGTTTGTTTGTTTGTTTGTTTGTTTGTTTGTTTTTTTAAGGTAACATTTATTTGTTTGTTTGTTTGTTTTTCTCATGCAATGCTAAAGATTAAACCCAGTGCTTCACACATGCTAGGCAAGAGCTTCCAGGCTTCTCTGAGGTAAGCAGCTCTGATACACACTTTTTCCTTGATGTTTTGCCTTACCTCAAACTCAGAGCAATGATACCAAGAGACCATGGACTGAAATTTCTGATATTGTGAGACAAAATAAATCATTCCTTCACTGAGTTGATTTTATCAAGTATTTTGTCACAGCAATAAAAAGCTAACACAATATATAAATTATGGCCTGTATTAAAATATAAACATAATAAAATATATGATATCTAATTATAAAACTTTGCCAATTATAGAAATAGAAAAAGAATGAGGAAAAGGTGAATGTAATATTAATTATTTTCTTTTTTGAAAATAATTTTCAAAATTTCCCATTAGTAGAAAACTTTCTCATTAGATTTTAATAATTATATTTTAGTCAATATCAATACTATTAATGAACATGACTATATTAGACCTTATGGAAGTATTATTGATTTTAACTTATAAGTGTCTGATAAAAAATGAAGAAGAATCACGATCTAAGCACTATCAGTTTCTAACTATTTAGTTATACTTATATTAAGACAATTGCCTGCTGTTTGTGGACTACTTTGTAAAAATCTTTTAAGATTTCTTCCTCATTTTTGGTGTGTGTTTTATTAAATCTAGACAATGTGAGCTGTCGAGATACTTAACTAGTGTGCTTAACTTGCAACAGTTCAAATTGGAGCAAGGTCACCTGTCTTATTGAACTCCCACAGTTTCATCAGGTTATCTCAAGAAGCTATACAGCACATATGAGATCTTGCATTTGGGCTCAAAAAAGAATTTCATGCCAATTTGTACATTAAATATTAGTATAGCTTTATATTTTCATTATTTATAAGTGAGAATTTAAAGAGAAATTGTAGTATTTAACTTCCAACCCTAGTGAATTATCTCATTTCCCATAAACTTTAATGTCTATTATCTTATTCAGTCCAATTCATGGGAAAATCAATATTTCTTTTTCATTGTTCTAGTTTCCAATCTATCCTAGGAACTAACATGTATTTTGTGTTTATTAATATTTGGTGAATGAATAAATCAATAATGTCCCCTGATTTAAAATCAGGAAACTGTTTGCAGTATTTGGCTATATTTTATCTTCTATGATTTCTCATAGCAGTTATAAAATTATATCTTCTTATCATCTTTCTAAAATAGAATAGGTCTAGATCCAATCCCATACAGAAATTTTCCATATTGGAAAATATATGATCATCCTCCAATACAAATGGTCTTTTCCTATCTGCAATGGCTAGCTACCCTTCTGTTGTTTTCTGTTAGTTCTAAAATATTTTCCTTGTAAAGTTTTTATAGCAATGTATGTTCAGGATACATATGAAATAATATAATAAATATCTGTTTACCTATCATGATTCCAAGGATCAAGTTCAGATACTTTTTTCCTTAATAACTTCCCACATCCTCATCCTCAACTTGAAGGATTTCTAGAGCTCTCTGAGAAATGGGCAACCATGCAATGACAACTTTCTTGCTGGCACTTCTTTTCCATCACAGAAAAGGAATTTAGTTTACATAGAGCACATCTTCTGAAATTCCTCAAGGCCCTGGAGTAATTTCATTCCTTGGTACATGTCTCCCATGGTACTCATTTGATAAAGATGTAAAGAATTCCTTGGAATTATTTCTTCACTCATGTTACTGTACTTCTCACTTCCATTTCCTTCAATACTTAGAAATATCTATAGTCTGCCATTAATTAAAAGAATTTGTCTTAGATAATTTTGAAAACTCTTACTCAGTTAAAAAATTAGTAGAGGAAATAGGAAATAAAAAAACAGAGGATGTGTTTAGTTGATTCTAGCGTTTCCCTCTTCATCATGCTATTGCATTTTTCCCCCTAGTTTTTCTCCTGTTACGAAAGTGATTCTTAGGCTAAGGATATAGCTCAGTTGGTAGAGTGCTTGCCTCACATGTACAAGGCCCTGGATTCAATCCTCAGCACCACACACACACAAAAGATTCTTACCTTCTTCACTGTTACTTTGCCATCACTGTACAGACCCTTAGAGAAGTGTTGGTTGTGTCATGTATGTTACTGTGCCACACCCTCAATGACAAGTAGGGACTTTCTTTCAGCATGCATAGCACATGTGTAGCAGTATCTTTCCTTTACATGTTCATTATGTTTAGAGGAAAAAATTAATTTCCCATTGCCTTGTCAGAATGTGAGTCAACAGTTGAAGTTGCTTCCTGCTGAAATGGCTAGTTTAGGAGCACTGGGCCCATGGTCTACTCAGCTGCCCCTGGAACTACAAGAGATCAGCATCCCTGATACACCTGTAACATCCACTTGGAAGGACAGTGGGAATTTATGCTTTGAGAGACTGTCAAGACCACTTTTTACATATTTTATGTAATTGTTTATTTTCCTCAGGCAATATCTAAAGTCCAAAACTCTACATTTTTAATATTAACATATTGCATCTTAATATTGAAGAACCAATGAATTAAGAATTTAGGACTAGTATTAAAACTCATGTTGGGTTAAAAAGATAAAAATACATATTCCTGAAATGAGAAAAAACTGCAAAAATATTTAACTTACATATAAAAAGAGGTTTCCTTTTAGTGTACAGTTTTATGAGACTTGGTGAACACATAGAGCCATGTAAGCATCACCACAATCAAAAGGTAAAACAATTTCATCAATTATAAGAAATGCCCAAGAATGCCCCTGTAGCCTACTCCATTATCATCCCTGGGCCATAAGTCATTACTGGTTTATTTTCTATAGGTTTTCATTTTGCATATTTTAGAACTTCATATAGATGAATTTCTGCATTTTGCATTGTTTCAAGTCTGTCTTCCTCCACTTAACAAAAGACATTTTAGATTCCATGTTGCTGCATGTTTCAGAACTTTGTTTCTTCCTCTTTGCAGGGGAGTAGTGTTCCATTGTGTGAATGTATCTAATCTAATAGTTGAAACACATTTGACATTTTTGAGTAATTAAATCTGTTGTAATGATTTCTATACAGTGTTCTGAGTGAACATAGTTTCAATTTCTCTCAGATAAATGCAAAACATACACTGCTACCTAATTAACAATAATTTATGTACATCCATGAATATTCCATATTTTATTACAAATTCATTCTGTACTGCCACAATAGCACAGAAATCTTACTATGATCTTCTAAAAAGTTAACTTTCCAACTCTTCAGGCTTCTCGATTTCTCCAGACTAAATTTAATGCGAAGATCTTTGCTTCATTCCCATTTAAAAAAATAGAAGCCAACCAATGCAAAATCTGCCATCTCTCCCCACAGTCCCAAACCTTACATTTGCATCCCTTTCCTCTTGGTTTTGTCCGGCTATAATAGAAACACTTCTTGTATCTATCTCCTCAAAGAGTTTATTGCTAGGCTGTTTTTTATTTATTCACTGTTTATTTACACCCATCTACTTACAATTTATTTCCATCCTCAGTGCCCATGAAGACTACTTCCCTGTAAGTTACAAATGACCTTCATGATGCTAAATTCAATTGAGTTTTAATCTGTCATTATCTTACTCTAATCTCTTGCATATTTGTCAGCATTTACCACTTCCTTTTGTTTCATTTTAAAGCCATTGATTGCTATGGCTAGAATATTTAATACAATCAAATTTAATTATTTCAAGTCATTTGAGAAGTGTTATAAAGCAGTTTTTTGCTTTGTTTTGTTTTGTTTTGTTTTGGTACTGAGGTGCTTTAGCTCTGAGAAGCATCTACAATCCATTTATTTTTAATTTTTTTGAGGCAGGTCTCTGTAGTTGTGACTCTGGTCTACACCCTGTGATCCCCGTCTCAGCCTCCTGAGTTGCAGGAAATCCAGACTGTGTCACTGCACCCAGCAGTGCAGCCTTTATTATTCTCTGTTTGACTCTATTATTATATTCTCCCCTCAAATATTTAGTTTTCAAAACTTTCAGACATACAGATAAGTTTCAAAAATAGTGAAAAGAATGCTCATAGGTCACTTTGTTTTTTCAATAGTTAAAAATGGCATTTGATTTCTCTCTATACATGTCTCTAAAGTGTATTTATCTACTTTTCTATAAACACAAACAAAATATTTTTTTGTATTATGTGTGTGTGGATATCCAACTCTTCCATTTCCATTTGTTATAAAACCCTTTCTTCATTGAATTACCTTATTAAGTTTGCTGAAAATCAATTGATAATATTAATGTGAGTATATTTCTAGACCATGCATTTATTCCATAATCCTATGTGTCTCTTAATGCTGACACCAGTCTTTATTACCATAGTTTAGCAATGTATGTTAATTTCAATTCACATACTGTAAATTTTCCAAACTCCCTCCCTTTAAAATTCAACTTTCTATTTTAATGCAGTTTTACATCTACACAAGTATTGAGAACATGGCAGAGGTTACCATATAATCCATATTCAGGTTTCCTCATTATGAGCATCTGGTACATTGTCACAATTAGCACTACACTGTTAATACATTATCTTTAAATGCTGTCCATACAGCATTCATATTCCTTAGTTTTCCCTTAATGCCATTTCTTCCTGGTACAGATTTTATCCAGCAAATGGCAGAACATTTAGTAGGCATGTCTTCTCAGACTCCTCTTGGCTATAAATGACAGTTTCTCAGATTTTCCTCTTTTCAATGACCTTGACAGTTTTGAAGAGTACTCATCAGGTCTTTTATAGAATATATTTTGGCTTTGATTTGTCTGATGTTTTTCTCATGATCACATTGAAGGAATGTATTTTCAGGAGGAAGACACAGGAGTAAAGTGCCTTTTTCAAGACATCAAGGTTATATAATGGGTGTGTGCTATGCATACCTTGATGTTTATGAAGGGTATATACTATCAATGTGATTTACCACATGATTGATGTTTACCTTGATTACCTGGTTTGTGTTAGGGACCACCTCCTTGAGAACAGAATATTATATAAATTATTTGGAATTTATCTACACAGAATATTCTCTCATTTGTCTATTTATGAAATCTTTTATATGAATCAATAAAATGTATTTATTTATGGATATGTTGTTTATACATTGGTTAATAATGAAAAGTTAATTTGTTTATTTTGTTGCTCCAGGTTTGGCCAATGGGAACTTTCAGTTGGCATCTATTCCCATTAACTATTCCATCATACTAGTATACTTTAGTTTGCTTTTTGGGGAGAGGAGTTTTACTACAGCATGCTCCAAATTAGTCATGTATATTTACTGCTCAGTTCTAAAATCCGGAATTTCTCTAAGAATCCTAGGAGAATCTTAATAGAAATTACTATCTGAGTCCTAAGCATTTTTGTTACTCTAGTAATATTAATGCTTCCAGGCCCTCTTAGCCAATTGAGCAAGGAGACATGAATATGTATTTACATATCTATAAACATTTCTATAACTTCTATCACTTTATTAAGCTAAACTTAAGTTCATAAACCAACTGCAATCCATTTCCACATGGTTCATTCTAGCCTCTTTCCCTTATCCTCTATAATCTCTCATTTCAACAATGAGAAAACTGACTTAATGCTGTCTGCCATCCACTTACTTATGTGTTCAGTTTCTGTATTTATGCAAAGTAATTCTAGAATTGTAAGCTTATACCTTCAGGGAATCAGTTTTGTCAATTAAAGTATAGCACTTTTGCATAGTTCCTTCTACCATTAGTCTTACAGATTCTATCATTTCCCACGTTACTAAGGTAAGCTCACCCCCTACCTCCAATCCCTTCAGTGAATTGGCTTCAGATAACTGTAATACAGTTACATTGTTTTGTCACATTTGTATTCTATCCTGGAACCCTGTGACTTCTATTTCCTTTTTTTTTTTAAATAAGTGACTATGTTAAGCTTCTCTCTTGTTCTCTTGGTTTTGACAGATGCATTGTATCATGTATCCACTATAATCTTACCATACAGAATAAGTTCATGACCTACAAAATCCCTGGCATCACTCATTAAACCCTCCCTCTCCAAACCTTGGTAGAGTAACCATAGTTTTGACTTTACCAGATGTCATATGTTGGAACAATACAATATAGAAGTTTTTCAGTCGATCTTTTTTTCCCTTTACAACATACTAGTAAGATTCACCATATCTTCAAGTGGTTGAAGGGATCATTCCTTTTTTTTAGTCACTGGATGATTGTATTGGTCTCTGGGCTGCTATAACAAAATACCTTAAAATGGGAGGCTTATGAACCACATAAATTTATTTCTCATGTTCTAAAAACTGAAAAGTTCAGAACAGGACACTAGCAGATTTAATGTGAGTTCTTGCTTCCTAGATGACCATCTTTTTGCCACAAACTTACATGGTGAAAGGGGCAAGCAGCTCTCTCAGGCCTTTTTTTAGGGCATTAGTCCCATTCACGATGCTCCCCACCTTCATGATCTAATTGCCTCCCAAAAGCCTTAGTTTCTAATACAATCAATTCAGGGTTAAAATTGAAAAATATGAATTTTGGAAAGGCACTCAGACCGTAGCAATAGTATTGCATTGTATGAATGTATCCAAATAGTATATATAGCCCCAATGAAGCTCCTCTTGGTTGCTTCCAGTTATGTGATTATGAATAAATCCATTACAAATGTTCACATGCATGTTCTTCTTTGTATGTGAGTTTTCAGATTCATCAGGTAAACACCTAAGCATGTGATTGCTGGATCAGGTAATAAAACTGTGTTTAGCTTTGTGTAAAACTGCCAAATTGGGGCTCAGGATGCAAGCGGCAGCATGCTCGACTGGCATGCATGTGGCCTGGGTTCGATTCTCAGCATCACATACAAACAAAGATGTTGTGTCCGCCAATAACTAAAAAAATATATAAAAAAACACCCTGCCAAATTGTCTTCCAAAGTGACTGTAGTATTTTGCAGGCTCATTGGCAACAAATAAGAGTTCTTGCAGGTCTTCAGGTATTGATAATTTTAGAATACTGGATTTTTATAAATTAATTAATTTACTTTATTTGTTCTTTTTTAGATATTCATGATAGGAGAATATATTTTGGCATATATACATGGAGTTAGAATGTTGGATTTAAGTTATTTACCAGGTGTTTAGTAGTTTCTTATTGTTATTTTAATTTTCATTTTCTTTAATACGAATTATAAGCCTCTTTTCATATACTTGCTTGCTACCTATATATCCTTTCACATTTTTGTTCATTTTTAATTGGCTTACTTTTTTCCTACTGTTGAACTTTAAGAGACCCTCAAATGTTTTGAATATAAATCTGGTATCAGATATGTGTTTTGCAAATATTTTCTCCCAGTTTCTGTCTTGTGTGTTTTTTTTTTCCTCTCTCTCCCTTTTGCAGTGCTAGGAATTGAACTCAAAGCTTTTTGTGTACTGCACAAACCTGGTGCTGCTGAACTACAACCCAGCCCCATTTTCGTTCTCTTACCAGTGTGTTTTCAGAGCAGAAGTTTTAGTTTTAATTGAAGAAGTCTAATTTATTATTTCTTAATGGATTATGATTTTATATTATATTTATTTTATGAACTCATCACTAAATGAAAGGTCATAATTTTCTCCAATGTTCTCCTCTTGCAATTTTTTAAAAAAGTTTTGTTTGTTTTTTAGTTTTTTATTGATATCTAAAATCCATTTTTAGGTAACTTTATTGGAAGGTATAGCATCGGTGTTATTTTATTTTTAATGGATATTCAATTCTTTCAGTGCATTTTGTTGCAAAGACTATCATATCTTCATTGAAATGTTTTTAAGACTTTATGAAAAAAAATTAGATGAGCCAGGCACAGGTGGCAAATACCTGTATTCCCACCTACTCAGGTGGCAGACACAGGAAGATCACATGAGCTCAGCAGCTCAGAACTAGTCTGGGAAACATAATGAAACACATTCTCTCAAAGAAAATTAGTTGAGTACTTTTGAGAGTCTATTTATAGGTTGTATATTCTTTTACCTTACTGTATATATCTATATTGCATATGTATATGTGGATTTATTTTAACTTTAAAGTAGGTCTTGAAATCAATTAATTAGTTATTACTATTTTTCTTCTACAGTATTTTCTTGGTAATTCTGGGTCTTTTGATTCTGTATTTAAGGTTTAAAATCAGTTTGTTGATATCTCCAAAGAAGTTGCATGTGTTTTGAGAAAGATTCAGATAAATTTAAAGATAAAATTTTGAAGAATTGATAATTTAATAATATTGAGTCTGTCTTTTAATCCATTATCATGGAATATCTTTTAATTTTTAGACATTCTTTGATATAAGTTATCAGTGTTTTATAGTTTTTACATACAAACCCTATATGTAGTTTTTTTTTTCAGTTTGTACCAATGTATTGCCTTTTTTGGTGATATTGGATATGATATTATTTTGTGATTTCTTATATTAACTATTTATTGTTGGCTTATAAGAAAGTAATAATTAGCCTGTGATTGGATTCTGAGAAGTTGGTTTACTTATTAATCAGTCCCATTTTAATTTTTTTTGCTGGTTCTTTGGGAGTTTTCAATGTGGAAATAGTTATTTTATTTTTACTTTGTAAAATGTATAATTATTGTTTCTTTTTCTTATTATACTAGCTAGAATTTTCAGTGTGATCTTGAATAGAAATAGTAAGACATGACATCATTGTCTTGTTTCCAATCATAGAGGGAAAATATCTAATCTTTTCAGTACTAGATACAATATACTAGCTGTAGACTATTTGTGCACATTTTTTTTTATTTTATTGAGTTGAAGGAGTTTTCTGAGTTTAAATAGGCCTAGTGTCATTTCTATTGAATTATATTGGTTAAAGCAATAATACAGTTTGCTTAATTCAAAGAGAAGGATGATAGGTCCACTCTCATCAAGAGAGGTATTTCAAATATGCAGCCACCTTTACCCATCATGGTTTGCCTTGAATTGTAAATAGTTTATATTTGTTCTACATGGAAAATATACTCACTTCTAAATCTCACTGTCTCATCCTCTTTCAGTATTATTATGAATTCCAAAATTTCAGTCCATTTGAAATGAGGACTGGTATGTATTACACAGCTTTATGTATGGTTTCTCTGGAGCTTAAACTGTGATTAAAAGCTAAATTATCTTTTTTTTCTCAACACACAATATACAATGATGATATAGTCATTAAAAACAGCAATAGACATGTTTGTTAAAAAAGGAGGGGAAAAAGAGGAAGCATATGGGAATGTATGGCCCATAGCAATTGTGAAATCTAGTTAGGTACATGTGGCCATTTTAATTATTGGAGTCCAGTGCTGTTGAAGGATAAGATTCTCATCTGGGACATTGGATTTATTTTTCCATTCTATAAAACATGGTTTATGTTTGTAGCTGAGTAGTTTTCTCAGCTTTATGTTTATCTACAGAAAATTAGAGACTCAACTGCCTTTTTCATTCTGTAATGTAACTATATTTTTCCAGTCCAACTGGTATAAATCTTTTAAAAGCTTTGTAAACTTTTTGTGTATTAATTTACAATTCATTCCAACAGACAACACTACACCCACAAATATTTTCAAAATAGATTCTTCTACACTTAGAGCACTCTGTGAAGTTAAAAAAATGACCTCAAGATTTTTGTAAGCCTACTATTTTAACAAATATATTCTACAGGTTTTTCCTAAGATTTTTTTTCTTTTTGTCCTTTGTAGTCATTTGGTCCAAATGAAAGAAACCATGAAAAAACACCTTTAGTCTTGCTGAGGTCTTAAAAAATGGTTTTACATGTTCACTCTTGGCTTCACTTTCACCCTCAGACCATGCATTACTAAGAGGGACCTGCATGTGACATCTTCTCTGAGTCTATTTCTTACTTTTTAGTTTGGAAAAGATGTCCTGAGATGTTAGTATTTTTTCCAGGAGTTTTTCAGCAGTTTGGCTCTTTGATCTTTCATTTTGGCTCTTTAATCTTTCATTTTCATAGGAAGTTAGGAAAATTTGAGCCTGCAAATCTTAGCAAGATTTCTGAGATCACAAAGTTCTTTTATGTTTTCCATACTATTGTAAACAGTAGTTTTGCTAGCTGCTCTCTCTGTATATAACTCAACTGTACTTTATAATTGGCCTTTAATAAAGTTTTCCTCATCATCCATAATGTTCCAGTGGTCTCCATAACGCCATTCAAAGGGTCATCAATAGTTCCATCCAGTTCCTGTCTACCATACAACTTGAGTTTCAAATATTCTGTTTTAAAATTTTTTTTTAATAATAGCAACACGTTTACAGGTATCAAATTTTGTCCTAGCTATCTATTTCTGAAAAACAAATTACCCTAGGACTTAGATGCTTATAACAAGATATGATTTATTATATTTCATGATTTTCTGACTCACTAATTTGATAGGGCTTATATAGCCCATACTTCTCTTTATGATGTTGAACTGCCATTTTCTAAGATTCATCTGGTAGATGGGATAGTATGCAAAGTCAATATTACTTTACAAACATGCCTGGTCCCTAAGTCTTTGATTTGACTCCTGGTCTGGTCTGAGTTCTCTGAGACTTTTGAACATAACACATTTATCTTAGCACTGAGTTCTTCTAGTAGATGGATTTAACATTGCAGTTCAAAGTTCCCAAAGTATTTCAAGAGACAAAGAATTCAAGAGAGTCTTCTAAGGCCTTTGGCTGGAAACTGACTTGAATATACATCCAGTATATTCTATTACTCAGAACAGTCACAAAACCCAGGCAGATTCAAGTTTAGTGAACATAGAGCCACTTCTTTTGGGGAAGAGTCTCAAAGACTCTTTTTGGTCATTTCTAATTTATCATACCTTCTATTTTCTATTTTTAATCAACTCTAACAAATTGAATCTTGAAATATGAATTTCTTTTTGTCATAGTAACTTTATACTTTTACAAGTCTTGAAACTTGGTTACCAATTAGTAGTCATTCTGTTAGGAAAAAATCTATTTAAAAATAAAACTACATGTTAGAAATTATCTATCCCTGTTTCTTGGAAGAACATACCTTTAAAAATGGAGGATCAGAAGCTTCCTGGTCAATGCCAGTTCTATTATCTATTACTCTTATAAGAACTTTGGTTTCCTCTTTTATAAAGTAGAAATTTATATTTATAGTATTCATATAATTTAGTCTAAATTGCAGCATGTTGGGGAATACTAAAATTAAAATGGTCATGTTTCATTTGTAGTAGTCTAAACTTGAGATATCTCAATCAAATTTCAGGTTGTCTTTCTATTTCTCAAGACTTTTTGATGGCCAATGTTATGATTTAAATGTAAAATATTTCCCCAAAGCTTATGTGTGAGACAATGTGAGAAAGTTTAGAGGTGAGATGACTGGGCTATGAAAGCCTTAATTAAATTAGTGCATTAATCCCCTGATAGGAATCAATTAGGTAGTAACTCTAGGCAGGTAGAGTGTACCTGGAGGTGGGTCACTAGAGGTTTGCCTTTGGGGTATATATTTTGTCTGTGGTAAGGGGAGTCTTTCACTGTCTATGTTTTCTGATGCCATGCCCTGATTGCCCTAGTCTGCTTTTCTCTGCTATATCTTTCCTCCATGATGTCCTGACTTAAATCAGGTCCTGTGAAATGGAGCCAGCCATCTCTGGACTGAGACCTCTGAACCCCCAAATAAACTTTTCCTTGTCTAAAATTGTTCTTCTCATGTCTTTTTGGTTACAGTGGTAAAAAGGCTGACCAAAAGAATCAAATATATCAATGAATATTCAAAAATATCAAACAAAATAGGAGTAAGGTAATGATACACGTCCAAAACTTTGGGGGATTATTCTTATCATTTATTTAGTAATTCTAAATCTGTTCAAATCATTTTCACAATAATAAATGTCTACTGCTGATCTTTAATTGAAAAATTGTCATAATATATTTTAAGGTAATTCCTTTGATCACCATCCACTTAGGCATGGTAGTCTTCCCTGATCTTTTACAGCAACTCATGTCTTTTTAGTTGAACAATTGTCAGATTAAGTAATACTGGGTCCTTTATGTCCAATGTTTCTTCTTATTAATATAGTTTTAATTACAAATCTCAGGACAATTTTCAAACTCATCACTCATTAAATAAAGCTATCCTTTTACTTAACTACAAATGAAAATCTTTAGCTTAGCACTTGCAAATTGAAACCATTCTAAAACACTCTAATTCAAAATAGTTTGTCATAGACAATAGTCAATATTCATTCTGATTTTCCAGGTCCAGAATATAAGGCTCCACTCTGGCATTATATTTTGTGAATTCTCTCCTCACTCCTGCTTTGTTCGTCTTGCTGTTTGATTCTGATACAGTAGGATCAGCATATGGGGAGCTGTATTCTTGATAATCCTGTGGTAATAAAGATATGGAAGAATGACTGAACAAAAACTTGAAGCCAACTGCTCACAAATATAAAAGTGCTCTTCAAAGACAGTAAATTTCTTCTTTGTTGGAAATGGAGGTACTCAGTGACTGTCTGGAACTCAGGTGTGAGGGAACTGAGAGAACAAGATCAGATTGTGCCTAGAAACAATTTTGACCCAATTAGCTGTCCAAAGAGTAATGATTAATCTATGGCCTCACACCATTCCAGTATTGGACCTTGGGTTTTTATTTGAAGAGAGTTTTATCTTACAAAAAAAAAAAAAAAAAAAAACAATTGTGATCTCTGTGTTTAGAATCTATGTAATATATGTGAGATTTGATTAACTTTGCTAAATGTACAATAATAAAAATGAGTGCTTACAAAATTTAACAAGAACATGGAAGACAAAGGTGAGTTTGGAGGTTTGAAAAGTTCCAGGGAACTTCTCTTAACAGGGGATAATCATCTATTAGAGTGCTTAGTTCATGTTTGGGTTCAGATTGGGGAGTGTCACCAAGGTGTTATGAAAGGAAGCTCAGGAAGTGCTATCATGTACACATACACAAAACTAGAAAACTTCTTCAAAGTGAAGTTTTAAAAACAACTACCATAACCCAATTCATCCAAGATTTGATACACTCATATCATTTGTAATTTAATGTTGTATTTATTTAATTTCTCATATATTTTGCAGTATTTCATAGACTTTGCTTAGAAATGTTATTTTAGTGTATATTTTCCTTCTATTCTAGGCTTTTTCTAATGTTAGATTACAAATACTTTCTTGTAGATTAATAAAAAGTATCAATGGTGCCTGCTTAAGTGGCCTCAATCTGAGAAGAAGTATCAGCTTTGCACATATTGTCAACAACAGACTTAAGCATAGTGTGAATCATGAGTTCACACTGTAGTATTAAGAAGAAAACTACAGCACTCTTTTCCCCTTTTAAAGTATGGCATTTCATTCTTCTGTCCAAAGAATAATAATTAAAGAAACACTCCACAGTGCATGGTGTCATGACAATATTTGGTAGAAGGTTACTTGTTTTGATAATTTATTTCACCAGTAGTTTTATTTGTAAGAATCACTTACTTAAAAGTAACTGTTATATTCACAGAAAACAGTTCTATTGTTTTCATTTTGAAGAAGTTGCATTACATGGGATGCAAGAGACTTTTCTTTCTTTGATCTCCTTGTCCTTACATTTCTTTGTATCGGCAACAAATTTGTATATAACCACTTTTTACTATATAAGATATTCAAAGTTGATAAAATGAATGTTCAAAGTCTTCAAAGGTTTTTAACAAATAAGACTTTAAAATTCTAGCTAGTAATCTTTGACATTAGGAAAATATCCAAAACAATAGTGTTCTTTGAGTTGATATGATTAAACTGTGAACTAGATACATTTTATTCACTAAATATAATGCTATTTAGCATTTAGTTCTGAGATGATAAAACTAATGTTATTTGCTTTAACAATCCTCTCAATGAAAATATGCACTATGAATGAATTATTTCCAGTTACATAAGTCTTTGTGCTTTTTGTAAGTTTTTCATTTTTAATATTAAATATAAAAATCAACTATTTTCTAATTATATTTGTCTTCATCATACTCATATCCAAAGTTCATATTAACCCTGTTACATCTTTCTTTGAAGATTTTGTGTATGTGTATGGTACTGGTGATTGACTCCAGAGCATACTAGACAAATGTCTTATCATTAAGTCACACAACAGCCCCATAATTTCTTAGAATGTTTCAAAATGAGGAAGTCCTAATTTTTATGTATTTATATCAAGGGTTAAACTACTTTATATCTCAAATGTTGAGTTTTGATTATATTTAGTTTAGATAATGTTACTAATTATTATACACCACAGAAACATTTTTGTTCAGATATTTGCTTTTTGCCTATGTAGTTGTATTATCCATTTTACCTTTTTCTTAATGAACACCATAGCCCCATGATCATATTATATTTTATTTTTTTTTTCTTTTTGCAGTTCTGGGAATCAAACCCAAGACCTCGAATATGCTAGGCAAGTGCTCTATCAATGATTCATGCTTCTAGCCTTTTTTAAATAGTTTTTAAGTTGATTTTTATTAATATGATCTTTATATTTTTAGTATATTTGATGAAACAGTTCTTATTTTTCCATTTTAGTTTTTCCTATCATTAACTCACAATTCAGCTAATAGTAGTAGATTAAAATTTATTAAAATATTATTTGGACCTAATTAATTCTGAAACTAACATGGTCATTATGATAGAGTGGACACAGCATAGCAAAACCACACAGGAGAGGAAGGATGGTTTTTTCCTCACCTGATACCACCTCTCAGATATTTTTTTTTATTTTGTATTTGGGAAGTGTGGTGGTTACATTTGTAAAATAGGTAAATCAGAATTAAACTATTGGAAAGCGGGAATGTCTCTTGCATTTTATTCTCATTCTATGATCCCAGATTCCCTGATCTTTGATTTCCTTGTTGGTGTGGAGCATTTGAATTTTTGATGTTTGTTGATATAAACAGAATTTTTCCTATAACCCTTAGTTTTTAACTTCCATTTATAAAAGCTTAGACAATGTCCTTACTCTTTCCCATCTCACATTATGTATATTACATGCTTACACAATATCAGGTGTAAAATTATTGGGATGTGACTTGATATGATTCCAGTAAGGAAACTGAGTGTGAACAGGTGTTGAAAGCAATATAAAAAGAAGTGTATGTCATACATAGAAGAGAAGAGAATGAAAGTCTGCTAGTTCTATGACACTGTCAGAAGAAGAATGGAAACAACTATCTCAATATCTATACTGGCCTTTGAGTTATTTGGTGAGGATAGGGAAAGAGTTGGGAAAGGAGGAGATGGAAAGAGATAGTAACACGTGCTGGGGTTGTGGCTCAGTGGTAGAGCACTTGCCTTGCACGAGTGAGGCATTGGGTTTGATCCTCAGCACCACATAAAAATAAATAAATAAGGATATTGTGTTCATCTACAACTTAAAAAATATTTTTTTTTTTAAAAAAAGGAGGTAGTAACATAGCTCAAGGGATGGATGTGGCTTTTGTCAGAACATTAAAGAATATCTTCAGTTTCACAGTACAGATAATATTTTAAAATAGCTAATAAATTAATGATTGATGCTGACCACTACTATGAAATATGGTGCTATAACTTCAAGGTTTGTAGTGAGCCACTATTGACATCTCTGTTACTTCCCGCAAGTCTTACTTTAAGTTTGTGAAGTTTTTAAGGGCGTTTCATGATTCATGGGTACCCACTAAATGATCAATTTTTCTTTATTAGATTTTTTTCTGCAATATTGCTTAATAAAATAACATCAGGATTATTACATAAAACCTTATACTGAGATTATCTTTAAGAAGATTTTATAATAACTTATTACAGTCTAAGCCTATCTCCCAAAGATCCACGTGTTAAAGGCTTGATCTCAGGGATGTGCGTTTAGATGGTTTTGTAGACTTTGGGGAGGTGTGTATCCTTATAGGAGGTCTTTAGATCACTGGGAGTATGCCTTCAAAGGGGACTGTGGGACCCCAATTTAATTTTTCTCTGTTTTCTGGCTCCTGATGTGAGAAGTTTACTCTGTAATGTGACTTGCACCATTACCATCTGGCATCCCCATCTGGCCCAAAGTGACAGAGCCAAACTTTCTTGGACTGGAAACTCAAGGACTGTTGAGTTAAATAAACCTTTTGTTTTTTATAAGTTGCCTTAAGCATTTCATTACAGCAATGAAAAGCTGTAGTCTGAAGTTGTAGTCTTCAGTTAGTCTCAAGTGTCTTGTAGAGAAATAAAAATTTAGAGTTCTAGAAATTAGATATGAAAAAATAGATTTTTCCCCACATTTATATTGGTGCATTATAGTGGTACATAATGGTGGTATTTGTTGTTACATATTCATAAATGCACACAATATAATAATATGATTTGGCCAATAACACACCCCAGTACTTTCCCCCTCCATCCCACAAACCTTTCACATCCCACCTGTTGGTCCATTTCCTCTACTGATCTCCCTTCAATTTTCATGAGATCCACCCCCATCTTTCTTTTCCTTTTTCCTCTCTTGCTCCCACTAGAGAAATGAGAGAGAACATACCACCCATAACCTTCTGATTTTGACTTATTTCACTTAACATAATGACCTTTACGTTCACCCATTTTTCTGCAAATGATGTAATTTCATTTTTCTTTATGACTGAATAAAACTCCATGGTGTATATATACCACATTTTCTTGATCCATTTATCCATTGATGAAAATCTAGGCTAGTTCCATAGTTTGGCTATTGTGTATTGTGCTGCTATAAGCTGGGTATGCATTTATCACTATAGAATAATCACTTTAATTCTTCAGGATAAATATGAAGAAGAGGTATAGCTGGGTCATATGGTAGTTCTATGCCTAGTCTTTTGAGGAACCTCTATATTGATTCCATAGTAGTTGTACTAATTTATAATCCAACCAACAGTGTAAACGTGTTCCCTTTCTCCATATTCTCTTCATCATTTTTTGTTATCTGTATTTTTGATGACTGCCATTGTGACTGTCATGAGATGAAATCTCAGTGTAGTTATGATTTTTATTTTCTCTAATTGCTAATGATGCTGAACACTTTTTTCTATATTCATTGATCATTTGTATTTCTTCTTTTGAGAAGTATCTGTTTAATTCATTCCCATTTATTAATCAGATTACTTCAGTTTTTGGTGTAAATTTTTTTGAGTTCTTCATATATTCTAGATATTAACCCTCTGTCAGAAGAGTAGCTAGCAAAGATTTTTCTCCCTTTCTATATGTTACTTCTTCACATTCTGAACTTAGTTCTTTACTCTTCAGAGCTTTCCAATTTGATGCCATCTCATTTATTAACTCTTAAAAGTATTTCCTGAGCTTTAAGGGTCCTATTGAGAAAATCATTGCCTGTTTCTACACCCTAGAGTTTTGAACCAATGTTTTCCTCTATGGGTTGTATCGTTTCTGATCTAATTCCTAGTTCTCATTCTTCTACATATGGATAACCAGGTTTTCTAGCACTATTTGTTTAATAGGCTGTATTTTCTCCAGTGTATGTTTTTTGGCATCTCTGTCAAGGGTTATATAGCAAGATGCATGGGTTTGTCTCTTTGTATTCTATTCTGTACCATTAGTATATATGTCTGTATTTATGCAAGTTCCATGATATTTTTGTTAATATACCTCTATAGTATAATTTGAAGGTTTTGTGATGCCTCTATTACTGCTTTTTTTTTTTTTTGGCTTAAAATTGCTTTGACTATCCTGGGTGTCTTTTTTCCTTCAAAATGAATTTTAGGCCTTTTTTGTAGTTCTATGAAGAATATCATTGTTATTTTGATAAAGGATTGCTTTGGAATATATATATATATATATATATATATATATATATATATATATATATATATACACACATTATAATGGTACATAATGGTGGTATCTGTTGTTACATATACATTTTACATATTTGTTGTTACATATATATAAATATATAGTTTTGTTACACACACACACACACACACACACATATATATATATATATATATATATATATATAGTTTTGATAGTATGACCATGTTGATGCTATTATTTCTGCCTCTCCATGAACTTGAGAAGTCTTTCCATTGTCTGAGTTCTTCTTAAAATTCTTTGTACAATATTCTATAGTTTTCATTGTCAAGTTCTTTCACCTCCTTGGTTAGATTTATTCCTATGATTTTTTAAAGGTTATTTTCAATAGAATTGTTTTCCTGATTTATTTCTCAGCAGATTCATTGTTGATATATAGGAAAGTTGTTGATCTTTGTCTGTGATTTTGTAATCTGCTACTTTGCCAAATTAGTTTATCAGCTCTAGAAGTCTTCTGGTGGAATTTTTTTTTTATCTTCTAGGTATAGGATTGTCTCAGGCATTTCATTATAGTAATGCAAAGCTGACTAATATATTCTACAGTTAGCCTTAAGATTCTTGTAGAGAAATAAAACTTTAGAGCTCTAGAGATTAGACATGAAAGATATCTCTATGGAAAAAAATAAACAAAAATTATGTGGATAAATGAGACTTTACCAGGAAATGAGGAACAATAAATGAATGGAGTTGGAAAATATCATGCTAAGTGAAATAAGCCAGTCCCAAACTAATTTTCAGGAAAGAAGGAATTCCATAAGTAGAGTCTTGAAAATGAGAATACAAAGTATGGTCAGAGTATGTTCTTTTTCAAAGTTGGAATGGGGGAAAGAGACAGATCATGAGGTGGAAATAATGCATCAAGACTTTAGCAACAGTAACTAGGAAATATCAACAATTCATCACTATTAATCTAATATTTTAGAAAAGAAGAAAAGAAATAATGTTCCTTGGCTTAAATATAATGTTGTACTTAGATAGTTTATATTTAATATTTTAAAAAATTTTTAAATATCATCTATATTTATTATATTGTAAGTACATTTATAAATTACCACATTTTCTATGTGGTGATGGGAACTTTTGTGAAATATGTCTAGTATCATACACTGAGAGCAAATGTTTTAATAGATACTATTTGATAATCTACTGAATAGGGACAACATTGTGTACCATTTTGATCTATTAACTTTTATGATATTAAAATGTTGGCACAATTTTCCAAATTCACATATTTTATTTATGCATTCATCTGTTGAGTTGTGGAAAAAGTGATTATTTTAAGCTAATTTTGTATTCAAACTTCTTTCGTAGTACCACAAAATGTTAGATCTTTCACTTCTTCTTATAGTTTGAAATGTAAATCAATTAACATTCTGACTCTCTAATAATTCTTCTAATAAAAGATTTTTAATTGCCTTTATTTTAGTTGAGTACTAATGCTCTATTACTTGGCATTTCATAATTCTTCTAAGATAATGGCTGAATCCCAAAGTCATGTCTTTTCACAAAGTCTCCAAGAAACCATGAAGAAAGAGAAAAGAAAATAGCATTATCCATAGCTTATGTTTAGATATAACTAGAGGGAGATGACTGCAATTTTCAACTCACACATATTGAGTAAATCAACACTCAAAATAAGAACAACATTCTGAACCTTTCAAGAAAGCAGAGAATTATCAAAGATTGAACAGAGGAAAGGAGGATGAGAGGGGAATACCACTGTGAATGCAGTTTGAATCATGTCAGTCAGTGCTGTGTGAGGCTGATTATGAAAAAATCTGATTAAGAGTGCAATTAAATAAAAGGTAGGAACTTAGAATGTGCTTTGGACAAGAGAATGTGTCATTTTTGAGGAGAATAGTACCTCTATGAGATCAAGTAGCAGCATATAAATAGGAGGTACGAACCAGAGGTTTTCTTGCAAGAAAAAAAGAGGAAGAATTTGTTGAAAAAGAGCCAATGAAACAGGAAAATGCTCAGTTATTAATTAGACCATCTGTGAATATACACCCAAACCATAAGATTCAAAACAGACTCATATATAAAACCAAAAAACCTAATCAATAAATGGTCTAAGGAACTGAACAGATAATTCACAGAAGAATATATATAATCTATAACAAATATATGAAAAAATGTTCAACATCTCTAGCAATTAGAGCAACTTTGATTTGTATTTCTGTAAGATTTCATCTCACTCTAGTAAGAATGACAATTATCAAGTATACTAGCAACAATAAGTGTTGGCAGGGAAGTGGGGATTCCTTTTGGGATTGCAAATTAGTGCAACCACTCTGGAAAGCAGTATAGAGATTCCCTAGAAAACTTGGAATAGAAGCACCGTTTATCCAGCTATCCCACTCCTCAGTCTGTACCCAAAGGACTTAAAATCAACATACGGTAGTGACACAACCACATCAACATTTGTATCAGCTGAATCACAAAAGCTAAAATATGGAACCAACAGGGATGCCCTTCAATAAATGAATGGATAAATAAACTGTAGAATGAATATATGGATACACACACACACACACACACACACACACACACACACACATACACACACACGATGGAATATTCAGCCTTAAAGAAGAGTGAATTATGGCATTTTCAGTTAAATGAATGGAGTTGGAAAATATCATGCTAAGTGAAATAAGCCAGTTCCAAAAAACCAAAGGCCAAATTATCTCTCTGATATGTTGATGCTGATCCCTAATGGGATGGGGTGGCAAGGGAAGATTGGAAGAACTTTGAATTGAGCAGAATGGTGTGAGGGTAGGGAAGTGGGTATTGGGGTGGAAAGATGGTGGGTGAAATGGACCATAGTTGAGAGCCATAGTTGAGAGCCAAAACACACATGGACCTCACATTTTGCACCCCAATGGGCCTGGCTTCCTGTGACCTTTTGGCCACTCTTTCGAAAGACTTCCCTGTGTGAGTTGTACAGAGCTTTCTTTGAAAGAATATTCCTCACCACTTAATGGTTACTAAAAGAATCAAAACCTACAGTGCCACCTCCTTCATTCTTGAATGATGGTTAGACCAATAGCATGAAATATTTGAAATTCCCATGACCAGGAAGCACTGGAGAACCTTTGGATCTCTTGTTGCTCATCATGACTGAACCAGATAGTGCCTTTATTGACTAGAATTCATAAAAAAGGTTTAGAACAGAGATTCCATTGAGTTGGATTCTGCTGGGAACTGGGTCTGGAGTAGTGGAGTGCAGGTATGTGATAAAACATCTGTGGTGGGGCCATGTGGATCTGCCTTTGGCCTCCAAATGACATGTGACTGACATGGGGCAGCCATCAGACCCTTATATATAAAGGCATCTTGTTGTGGGGAGATGTTTTGGGGTGATGCTCAGAATCAGGTTATTATGCTCAAGTGGGAAATATGTATGGGATAGCAACCCAGTTGGTGTTTTCTCCTTCAGACCATGACTCACCACCCGTGACAGAACTTCCTCCAGTGCTGTGTCCCAGTTGATAGTCTTGTATTTCATGAAGCAACTACCAAATTCCCAGTGAAACTGAAATAAAAGCCATTGGAGGATGACCCAATGGCTTCACAATTCACCCAGGGAAACATTAAACCCACAGTGGACACCATTTATCTACAAAGAAAGGATTTAGCTCTGCTGCCTCAATTTCACTGGAAAATATTAAACCACGTCCTCCAGTTCACATAGATGCAAACCAGCTTTGATGGTCTCACTACAAAGGAAGCTAATGCTCCTAATATGAACATATATTTCAAGAGCCCAAAGATCAGAGGCAGGTTGTCAAGAAGTCACTAGGACAGCACAGTGCCATGTTTGTGGAATATTTACCCTTTCCCCTACTTTTGTAATCTCCTCTGCCACCTCCAGTTGTGAGCTCCTGAGGATTTTTTCATTCCCGATATGTATTCACAGGTTTTCTTCCTCTTTTGCTCTAATTGTGTCTTGGGGTGATGGTAATGTCAAGGCATTGTTCTGGATGACTGTGGGAAGTTTTTTGTGTAGCACATATTCGCATACACATTGCATACATTTTCCTATTTTCCATTCAACATATTGAATCTCTGACATTAACCCTTACCCTACTAGACTCTGACTACTAATCCTAACATTATGGATAAAAATAACCTAAATGAAAAGAAGTACAGGCAGTTTATAGGAGGCATGTTGTATACTTGCACTTTCCTTTTGCTTTATCAAGGGTATGTGTTATAAAACTAGTCATTTTTTTATTCTAATACTTCTCCATGAATTTTCAAAGTTAACACTTTGTAACTTTATAACTCCCTTTCTCTGTAGCCTGGGTCAGACTATATATATAATTACTCTTCATGTTTTTTCCCAAAATGAAATATATGTGTCATATGATACACTACCTTGATTCTTTCATATTCATGTATGTGGATTTATAATCAACTTTTCACAAGATCATTCTCAGAAATATTCATTTTCCCGACATACATATTCATTTCCTAGTACTCAAAACTAACTTCAGTGAATATTGAGTACTAATCCTAATATTTCTACTGTAACTGACCCCCATTTAACATCAACGCAAGCATATTTATATGGGACATGATGTTTATTTTGACATTAATTTTCATTCAACATTGGTACCTTAGGATTTCTTCAGTATATATACTTCATAGGATATATCCTTTCATCTACAAGTTCACATATTTTTATGCATATGATTCACATTCAATCACTTCCTGCATTAGAACATATGTATTCCTCCATGTTTCTTTACTTGCTTTTTCATGAGACTTCTTTCATAACACAGTTTTCTATTTTTATAATTGTTTTCAAAGCAAAACTCACAAACATTGCGGTATAAATAGTAACCCTAATACTAGCACAAGATGTATAACTAGTTTGAATGAATGTATGTATGTGAATACCAGATTTCATGTATATTTTAAAATACCAATTCAATCTATTACTTACTATTGGAACCAGTTATATTATTTATTCCCAGTATGGTCTATTCATGCATCATGTCTATATTCATAGACACAGGGTATACCTATTTGTATCCCCAAATACTAATTTAAGAGTTTCAAAACATGCTCCTAGACATAGTGGAAGAAATACTCATGTCACCTGATCTACATATCTCTTTCATCACAGTAATATTCTGGACACAAAATGCAAAGCTCACACTTATGATTCTACCAAAGCCTAATTTTAATGAGAATCTGGATAACTAAAACATCCATGTATACATTGCCTAATGTGTTCCAATTTTAATCCTATTTGTGACTATATATTAGATTCCTTCTAAGATTATATATTCAACTGCCCATATTTGAAAATATTTCTAATCCTATCACTTACTTTATACTTTGCCTTATCTCCTAACTTCTATATTGATATCTATTTTTCTACATATTTTCTCAAGTCCATTCTTGTGACTGACTCTTCAAGTGTGCTGATATTCACATCCACTCTCTAACAGAAACCCTATTGCAAAAGGACTTTTTTCCAAATCCTAAACTCACTCATCTTCCTAAACCTACACTTCAATCCTACCTACTAACTATTTCTCAGGATTTCTCTTCTACATTCAAAAATCCGAGGTACCAGATTCTTTGCCATTGTATATTGATTAATATGATACATCTGTGCAGAGCCTATTTCAAAACTATGTATCCATATCAAGAGCCCAATGTCCTTCTGTGCTTCAAATCTTACCTAGATTTCTGTTTTCATACTTATATTTCACCTTACATTCTTATAAATATCAAAGTTTCTTAATACCAGTATTCATCCAGCAGAATGACTCCTAACCCATATTGAACATGATATTAACCCTAACCATACTCTGTTCCCTGTATCTCATTTCATTTAAGACCAGGTACAGAGTTTATCTTGAAATTCAGGTATGAAGAAGATCCTACACCTGCTGAAAACCTCAAAGATAGACGCAGAAATGATCCCTGGAGAAGATGTAGGCAACTATGTAGGATCTGAGAGGCCTAAAGTCATCTTTCATGGCAAACAACCTGTCAGGATGATGGGATCTGTCTGAATCAGCCTCTCTCTTCTCAATGCAGGCAAGATGGACCAAACCAGGCCTGTGTGGATAGCTGATCCTGGGGCGCCTATGGTATGTATACCTTTCTAACTTTTGAAAAGGTTACAGGAACATGGGGTAGCCACCATCACCTGGAACCCTTGGAAACCTACATTAGGACAAAGTGGTTGCCAAGTGAGTGACCTTCCTTGAAAGAAGTGACCTCACCTCACTTCCTCTCTAACTTTGGATCCAGGTATCCAGGTACCCAGAGCCAGCCCCACTCCCAGTGGGCTCACTTTTTTGGATTTACCAAGGACAGAGTCATTCTTCCTTGGCACCTACTGATGTGGGGATGGCCAAATGCCAGGAAAGCTCTGAAGAGGGGTCTTTTCTGAGAAATAAGGTACTGGCTCATTGTTGGTTCCTGACAACTTCACAGTGTTGTCCAAGGAGACCAGAGCTGAGACAGGATAGGCCACTCCTGGGGAACACAGTGTCACCCATCAGTCAGAGGACACTTTGGATAGACGCAGACCAACTCAAGATGGGGTGTGTGTGTGTGTGTATGTGTGTGTGTGTGTGTGTGTGTGTGTGTCCTTGTGGTTTTGTCTCATGTTCTAAGAATATGGAGGAAATATGAATTGTTCGGTTTGGAGTGGACTGTTTATTAGTGAGTCCTTTTGCTCAAGGCGAGTGTTTCTAGGTTTATGTATCCCAGTGTGTCTGTGGTCATAGAAAGTAGAAAAAAGAATGTATCAGTGGATGTGTCCTGTGTAATGGAAAGCTTTCCAGCACTCATCCTGGCCAATTTAGGAATGGACTGCTGCTTGCCTTGCAGATAGGCAACACCTACTATGGTCCTTATTTCCTGTATTCTTCCTGAATTTTGGACACTCTCCGGAAGGGGCTTGTGGTTTTGCATCCAAGATATGTACCACCTTCAAGCTCTGTGACATGGCAATGGACTTGATTGCTGGAGAGAATGCCAAGCATCTCAGAAAACTCAGAAATCAGTGTGAGCAGTAAGGCTCTGAGTGGAGAAATCCTGCGTGGCTAGATAGCAACCCAAGTAGCATGATCAAGATCTGTCAGTGCCCTAGTGTTAACCTTGTGGAAAAGTCTGCCCCAGGGCTTTTATCTTACCTATTGTTCTGTTCCTCTGAATGTCAGGAAAGTCTTTGCCTCAGGCCACCCCTTTGTGAAACCTCAAGAAAACAGTTTCAAAATGAAAATAAAGGTGCCTCACTGTGGCTCTTTGGTAAAGTGCTTTGTAAAGGGATGTGTCTGAATCAAACTCTTGGCCCTGTGTCAGGCTGTGCCTTAGATTCTCAGCACCCCATGAAACTAAATAAAGATGCCATGAGTCTATCCAAAACTAAAATGACCAAAAGAACAGTAATTTTGGATGAAGTCTCTCACCTTCCTCTGGTAAGGCTCCTGACTCCATGAAGTGAGAACAGGGATCCTTTGGGTTAAATGAGTTGTTCCAAGCCCTGAAGTAGCTAGCACAGGTGTGGTTGGGTTTTTTCATGACTCCAGGACACAAAGAATCTACCCCCGGCAGTCAGTAGGCCTCTAATTTGAGAAGCAGAGCAGTATTAACTGCAGGCTCATTTTATCTATCCTGGTTCTCAGGAAGGTTGTCCAGGCCACCATGACATTAGGCAAATGAGAGGCATGGGAGCTTACTTTGGACACCATCTAGGACTGCTCCCATATGGGAACTTCCAGAGAGAAGGTTATGATGAGTGTCTATATGGAAGAAGATGAGGGCCATGTAGAAGTGTTTTTGTTGCAATTGTGGTCATTTGTGAGGTGGTTGGAAGAGATAACTGGGTCAATCTCAGCATGAACTCTGGTGTGATTCCCATTAGAGACTGAGTTCTGGAACTGACCTTAGAAAGTATTGCCATGAAGACTGTTGGGATTTAAGGAGGCCAAGCATAAGAGGCACCCTTGGAAACTGAGATCTAAGCCCAGGGTGGCTTTCTCCACTGCACTGGGAATCTCAGCCATGATGTCACATGATTTTCTTGTGAAAGCCTTGTCAGCCATAGTTGAGAGCCAAAACACACATGGACCTCACATTTTGCACCCCAATGGGCCTGGCTTCCTGTGACCTTTTGGCCACTCTTTCGAAAGACTTCCCTGTGTGAGTTGTACAGAGCTTTCTTTGAAAGAATATTCCTCACCACTTAATGGTTACTAAAAGAATCAAAACCTACAGTGCCACCTCCTTCATTCTTGAATGATGGTTAGACCAATAGCATGAAATATTTGAAATTCCCATGACCAGGAAGCACTGGAGAACCTTTGGATCTCTTGTTGCTCATCATGACTGAACCAGATAGTGCCTTTATTGACTCGAATTCATGAAAAAGGTTTAGAACAGAGATTCCATTGAGTTGGATTCTGCTGGGAACTGGGCCTGGAGCAGTGGAGTGCAGGTATGTGATAAAACATCTGTGATGGGGCCATGTGGATCTGCCATTGGCTTCCAAATGACATGTGACTGACATGGGGCAGCCATCAGACCCTTATATATAAAGGCATCTTTTTGTGAGGAGAGGTTTTGGGGTGATGCTCAGAATCAGTTGCTATGCTCAAGTGGGAAAGATATATGGGATAGCAGCCCAGTTGGTCTTTTCTCTTGTAGACCCTGACTCACCACATGTGAGAGAACTCCTTCCCGCAATGTGTCCCAGTTTGTTGTAGGGACAAATGAATCAAGGCATTGAACATAGCAGGAAACAGTTTTATTTGACAGCAGCCAGGTTCAGAGATCACAGCGTTTGTTTGTAATCAATCAATTTTCTGAACCCTGGGTTTAGGGAGTTTCAGAGTTTTATACCCAGCATGTAAGGGGAGAGACTTAGAAGTTCACAGTCCGCAGAAGTTCACATAAAAGCAGCTTTTTCTTTCACTGTTCTGGGCAAGTTAACTCTTCACCGACAACACCTGAGAATAGGAGAGCTTCTTCTCCCCTGCTTTTCTCCCCCTGCCAGCTGTTACCATGGAGCCCATTTGTAACTTATCTCAAAAATGTAGACATCTCTGTGAAGCCCAGATCAAGGCCAGAGTCCTTGTTTGCACATTTCTTCAAAGTACTATACTGGATACGTTTGTGAAAAACTAGTAAAGGGGTGTCCAGCACCTCGAGTGCTGGTATCTTCCCAGCCAGTGGCCAAGTAAACAGGGCAAGATGAAAATGGGAAGTTTATCTACATTGATCTCTTTTGCAGAGACTCTTTGGCTGAGGGTCCCCAAATCAGCCATAGAGAAGAGGGAATCTGTGGAGAAAGGGGGTGCCACTCCTTTGGGTCCCCTTCTTTCTCCAGGGAGATGTCTTTTCTGCTGTTTTTTAATAAAGCTTCAACTTTCCACTCTAAACTTGCCTTGGCCTACTTCTCTGGTGTTATACTTCAGCATTGTGGAAGCAAGGCCTCATTACCAGTAAACAGCGGTAACAATAACAGTCAAAGTACAGATATAATGCCAAAAATAAAATCAACATTTAGAATTGAAGATAAAAATAATCTTTAGTGATAAGAATTTCTTAATTTGATATGTATAAATAATAACAACTGTCTTCAGGGGGCAAATTTGTGACATATGCAGTCAAGGGGAGAAATAAAGAATGTGCAAAATGTATAAGACTTTACTCAGAAAATCCTGAGATTGCTACTCATTAGCATTTGTTTTATCTCAGTGAAGTTTAAAACATGAGTAAATATAAAATAAGGGAAATAAATGGATCATATGTATTAGGGACAAATACTTACCAGTAACTTATTTCTAAGAACACATTATGGTATGCCACTGTTTCCAAAGTTGTTTTGTACTGAAGTAGGAGATTACTTGGAGCAAAGTGTTTGTTTCTCTTCTCAAAAGTGAGAAAATGATACACAAAACCAGAGTATTTGCTGTACCCACTTTTCCTCTTTATTTAACAGTGTGAGTAGTAATACACATTAACACAACAAGAGAGTGAAGTCACTTTCCCAAACTATAAGATCTACTATTAGAAGCAAGGGTTTTGAGATCATAGAAAAATCATCTCTTCCTGTGGAAAATATTAAAAGTCTTTTCTCTTTATAAGGCTACTCTGAAAGTCATCATGGGACTGCTTCAGAGAAATAGAGTTGAATTAAGAACTTTACTTAATTCAATGGGACAAACAATGCCACCCTCACCTCCAAAATACGTACATTATGGTTATAAACATATTGATTTAAAACACCCTATACTTTCCCATGATTAATAGAGTTACTCTTTAACCATGTTACACACACACACACACACACACACACACACACACACACATTTGAAAACAGAAGAAAATAATTGAGGAAACATTTTCTTTCTGCACATATCTATCTCTTTTTGTTTGCCAAAGTGTATTACTGAAATTTCTTTGTATAAATTCTGGCATTCTGGTCTCATGAAAATTGTAGGTTTCATTTTGTTCTGCTAAACTCTACAAATTTATTTCAGCAAGGTTTTGGCTGTATATCAGAAGGTGATAGAAGTCTAAAAGCTTAATTTAAGAGTGGTACCTTCAAGGTTAAAAAATAACAAAAAAAGACTTATTCTTTATGAGTCATTATCTTAAATTTCAACTGCACAAATGACAGACAAATTTGGGTGAGTGAAAACATTTCTTTAATACAGGCAGATATGTAATAATGAAACCTTTTAAAAACTTTTAAAGCAGTTGGAGAGCTATTTAGTCTGTATCTTAACGTAAAAACTCCTAAATTGGGGCTGGGGATATGGCTTAAGCAGTAGTGTGCTTGCCTTGCATGCGTGTGGCCCAGGTTCGATCCTCAGCATCACAAACAAAACAAAGATGTTGTGTCCACCCAAAAACTAAAATATACATACATATATATATATATATATGTATATATATGTATATTTTATAGATATCTATATAGATATATATAAAATATCTCTCTCTCTCTCTCTCTCTCTCTGTCTCTCTCTCTCTCTGTCTCTCTCTCTCTTTCTTTAAAAAAAAAACTCCTAAATTGGTATTTTTTTCAGTGATTAAACTAAATTTCTTCATTCAGAAAACAAATGCTGAATATCTATCAGATGCTAGGATTTGCTGTAACTAGTTTTGTCATAAATGCCATCATTTAATTTTAGAGTCAGATAACATTGTGTTTTAAATCAAAATAGGAGTTCACACCCCACATACCAAAGCTTTGGAAAACAGCAGACTTCATATAAACAGAGGTCCTGTAAGTCTGTATTTCTTGGCATTGCGAGAGATCTGAAGTGTGTGGGTGTTCACACCCATGATAACTGCATGTTTTTTTGAGTTACTGCATGTTCTTTTGAGGTATATCTGAAGTTAAATATGGTTACCTTTAAATTTATTTTTCCTAGAAAACAAAAATGTATTTTTATGTTCTGGCTCTTTGTATACTGTTTTAGTATCCTAATGAAAATTCTATATTCTCTGAAGCTTTTCTAGTTTAACACTTTTAATTTCTCCTTTAATCTTGTCTAAAACAAACATAATTGAAAGTAGATCGTACAGAAAAGGAATTTTGAAATAATTTGGTAAATTTACAAGTTTAAGGTGATTTTTTTGCCCTCTCTTAGATCCTCCCCAGTTAAAAAGATAATTTCAAGTCAAATAAGTTTTAAAGACTTATTGTTTGTATACAAATTTATGAATTAAGTAGTAATAGATTTATCTTCATAAAATGTGTCGGGTATACCTAAAACTGGCTTACAGAGTAAAAGCATATTCAGAAATTCTTCTTTCAGTATGTATCTTTTGGGGCTGGGGCTGAAGCTCAGCAGTACAGTGCTTGCCTAGCATGAGTGAGGTGCTGGGTTCAATCCTTAGCACCATATATAAATAAAATAAAGATGTAAGAAATTTATCTTTTGTATTACCATAACCTCAAACTGGGATAAGAAATCTAAAACCTGTTATATGGTTTTTATGTTTCTTTTATGGAATACTTTCAGCTTACCTTGGTGATCACTATGTACTTTACAAACAGCTTAATATCCACTTTTGAACAAGAAAGGACCTAGTATTTCATCTAATAATGAAGACAAATATCCTTCAACAGATGAATGAAGAATATGTCTGTGTGTGTACACACACACACACACACACACACACACACACACTAGAGTATTAGCCATAACAATATATAGTCTATTGTCATGTACACCTAAAAAACATAAAAAAGTATATGTCCATTCAATATAGAAATCTGAACAAATTTAATTTATGAACAAGAGTGAATTTGAATAAAATAACTTATAATCAGTTTCCATTTCATTGTTTAATGAATGTTATTGTTGAAAGTATAGCTGAGGGTCTAGCTCAGCACTAGCATATCACATTACCACAAAACCCTGGTTTGTACCCAAGCATCAGAATAAAATCTATAAATGTATAAAAACATGTTTTAGGGCAGTGAAAAATGCCTCATTGGTGGAATACAAACTTTCTTGAGAGCAACTTATAAATCCTGAAATCTTTTTAAAGTTTCCCAACTTTAACCAAATAACTCTATATTAAATTTTTTTCAAAAGTAAACAGAAATATAGAAAATTATTTTTTCTTTTGTTCTCATTCCCATCTTTGGTACCAGGAATTGAACCCGCAGAAGCTAAATCACATACCAATATCTCAAAGCCTTTTTCATTTTATTTTTAGTTGAAGACAGGGTCTCACTTATTTTCTAAGGAGCTTGTTAAGTTGATGACACTTGCTTTAAACTTTTGATCCTTTTGTCTCTGTCTCCCAAGCTGCTGGAATTATAGGCACATGCCATGGTATCTGAGTAGAAAATGAATTTTTTCTAAATTTCTTGAAACATTAATTGTTTCAAGAAATTTTTGGAAACATTAATTGTAATAAAAAGTTAAAATATAAACAAATAACAATCCCATATTCTGTTTGTTAAATCAGTAGGTTTCTAACAGATGGGGTTCCATGGAGCCATTAAAATTGTGATGGGGAAAAATAAGCACTTAGTTTTTAGTAATCACATTTAATAATATGTTATTATATTTGTAAGAATTTTATAATTTATTCAAATTTTCTCCCTTGCAAAGTGCTAACAGATAAGTCAGCAGTTAAAAAATATCTCCTTTTTTCTACTGGAATAAAGGAAAGATTCCACTCATTCTTTCAATGAAGTATATAATACCCCAAATTGTGGAGTTGTTTTAATTCTATATTTTCTTGCTTAAACTCTGATACCCTTGTTTTTAAGCTCACAAATCTCATTTTCCAGTTGTGCATTTTTTTAACATGTAGTGAACACTGTGTGCAGTGACTTTTTTGCGTTTTATTATTTTTTGAAGTAAAGAAACTGCTTTCTGGGTTTTTGACCGGCTAACAAAATCTGTCAGAAATAAAAGAAGATAGAAGTAAAATACTTGACTAATTTACATATATGAATGCTATATATTTCACATGCATTATTTATACACTAAACCAATGAGTGCATAAAACATGTGATACAATATGGTGTACTGCCGCAGTCCCTGGCTGGGCACAAATCATGAGCCACTCACAGCTTGTAGATTCAAACAGCAATTCTTTATTCCCGAACTCACACCGGCCGTCTACAAACAGGTTCTGGGGAAATCCACATTCTCTGCCCAAATCCACACTCTGCCCAAATCCACTACTCCTGGGCTTCTGTCTCCCAAAAATACTGTCTGACCCTAAGAACTCAAGAGGAACTCAGCAGCAGGATACGCCCTATTCTAAAGGGGGAACACCCTAATCTCCTATTATGCTAAACCGCCCTATTCTAAAGGGGGAACACCCTAAACACGGATCCGCCCTGGTCCTTGAGCAAGGTCACCTTACATGCAATGTCCTGCAAAATGTCCTATTTCCATGAGTCCTTCCACTAAAGAAACATGGGGGTACGCTGGCAAGGAAATTGTCATACCTACTTGGCTGATGGCTCCCAGCAGTGTACTCTGCACATATAGCAGATGAGATTAGTCCCCTTTTATTATTTAGCTTAAAGTCTAATGGAGAAGACAGACACATAAAAAAGATCATTATAATTTCAGACAGATGATTTTAGAAAAGAGGTTTCTGATTTAATAGAGGAATCTGAGCTACAGAAAAGATTCCCTGAAGAAAATGAGAATACACTGAGAAATGAATAGAAAACAAGTAGAATATAAAGAAGAGTACTCTTTCATACATAAAAATTCAAGTTTTCCAACTTCCCTTTGGTCTCTGCATGTATTGTATAGAAATGAAGGGGACACTCCCTCTATAACCTGCTGCAGGACTTTGGTCTTAAGATAGACAACTCCTTATCTTTCTTGATTTTTCATTATTCCCTGTTTATTAGGTTCATTTCTTTTTAGTTCTCTCTCAGAGCAACATGTTGTTTACTCTACCCGGATTCTGTGTGCTGCTTTCTGTTAGAGTCTGTAAACAAGTCAGGATGGCGCCTGGCAAATGTTAGAGTGTGTAAACAAGTCTGGATGGTGCCTGGCATTTTGCCAGAGGGAGTGGCTTGCGAAGTAATGCCAGCAAGCCATTAAGTGTGGAGATTCCTTATTGTTTGATCGCTGTATCGAGTTTATGTTAATTAGACAAGCTATGTGGAATGTACAAATACCTCTATTGTCCTACAATAAACGGCTTCCACTCCTGCTGTATCAATCTACACAAGTTGCTCATCACCCCCCAGTTCTTTTGCTGCAGCCGGACATTCTTGAGAAATATAATTAATATTATGTTGCATTACATGTTTTAAACAATAGACCTACAGAATTCTTTAGTGTCAAAATATGAAACTTGGTTTGATAAGAGAGTTGGAATTATATGATGTTTAGCAGGAACAAACCCTTGGTGGGCTTACTTCATTTTGATCATCACAGTCTCACAGGATCTAAACATATTTTAGTAATTGTTTAACTGAGAGGAAATTCAGTTTAATAAAATGACAATGTAGGGTGAAGAAATGTTTTTTCATACAGTTAGAAAGCAGCACACAGAATTTGGGTAGAGTAAACAACATTTTGCTCCAAGAGAGAACTAAAAAGTACACCAGTGAAGAAAGATGACAGCAAAAAAAAATGTACAGCACTTCCTGACTATTTTTCAGAGCTTGAGTCATATTGGCTCATGTGTGTTTTCTGGATGAAAAACAGGATCTGTGGGGGTGCACTGTAGAGAGCCTCAGACCAAATGAAACCCAGAATTTTGGCGTTTAAAATTGTAAATGAATTTATGGGATGTAACCAGCCATCCATGGGCTTTGTGTGTGAGCTATGCACATTGGAATATATGAGAAAAACTGGTCTGAAATTGCTGCCTGATTGGGCTCTGCAATGTGTGTGTGTCTTTTCACTCTCCCTGCCTGTGATCCCCACACAGCACCTGAGATGGGTGTGATTTTCCAAGATTTCAAATGCTGACCAACACATCACCAAGCAAAACTTCACACTCTGCAACCTGACCCCTTGCCTTATTTGGGTGAAATATACTAAGGAATAAATAAATGAAAAAATATTAAAATATTGCTGTCTTATTTATACTCATGATGAATAGTTTTGAGACTCTAATGAATAGAAGGTATAATGTAGTGTTGGTGACTTAAATTGTTAATATGTAATATATTTCAAGAAAGGTTGAACATTCACAATATATTAATTACAAACATATCCATGTAGTTCATAATGAGTAATATACCTTGGAATCAAAGATGCATAAGATAAAGACATTTCTTCTAAAAGTTCATGCTAAATTGATAATATCACTCTACAAATATATTAGATATGATATATCATGTCAATGTAATAGTTTTGATATTTTTTTTCTATTCTTGAACTCTGTCAGGTTAAAGGAATATTTCTGTGTTAATGGAACTTTATCATATTTGTATAAATATATATTTGTTTATGGATTTCAGCAATTAGGTGAAAAGTTCATCATGTAGTTTTACTTATTGAGAAAACTGATACTAATTAAGTAAAAAATAAGGCTGACATTTATGTTGTACATGTGATTTTGTTGAAGCAATTATATTGATTTAAAGTACTCTTTAGCAGTTTGATTATGTTAGTATAATCATAAGCAGTTGAAGGTTTAAAATAAAATATAATCTCTCACAACATAAATTTGGATTTTATTATATTTGCATAGCATATAATAGTGAGCAAAATGTAAACATTTCTAAATTAAGTTGATGATCGAGATAACATTAATGATTATTTTTTCCATGTTATATGATACACTGCAGAGCTTTATGAAATAGTTTGAAAACTTTACAAGTGATTCATTCTTCACAGTAGCACTCTTAGAACTACTATTGAAATGTTGCCAATTCTAGTATAAATAAAATTTATTTTCATTTGAGAATACAAATTAGTTTCAAATAGTTACTTGGGGGAAGAAAAAAAGAAAATTAGAAAATGGTAGACAAACTACCTAGATTCTACCAGGAATCTATGAAAAGGCTTCTATGAAAAGTAAGAGAAGGTTAATTATCTGGGCAACTGATGGAAGAAAAAATGACATGGGCTTAGAATCATAAGCAATTGCTCCATGCCATCATCAAACCTCATCTCTGCTGAGTAGTGACAGGTTTCAAATTTTTATTTCCCTCAATTTGTGCTCATCTTTAGGACACTGGAGAATTTGGCAACATTCCCTCTGTACATCCAACTGTCCCACAATGGTTGCAGTGTCTGATCTCAACATGAACTTTGATGCCTCTATGACTTTGCTTAAGCAGTTTCCCCACCTGATGTTTGTTTAATGACATAGGGTGCTTGTTTCCAGTACAGGTTTCTTGACAATAATCCCAGAAATTCTGATCCAATGTGACTTGAATGTACCCAAACATCTGTCTTATAAAAAAAAAATTATCCCAGATGACTGTGATACTTGTGATCATAGTTGGGGAGTAGAGGAACAATAGTAGGAAAAAAAAAGGCAACCCAAGGATATTACTTTTCAACAGCATGCATAGAAATATTATAACTTTTTTGAAAAGTGATCCAATCAATGGGGGAAGGAGAGTAGGAGAGTACTGCTGGTCAGACACCACAAAGAATTCCAACTCACCCTTGTCACCAGCTCCCTGGTCAATCACAGTGAACCAGATAATACACTGTGAGGCAGTCAGTGCTGGATTAAAGAAATGCATTCCAAATCCACCAACAAAAAAAGTTGGAGAAATACATGCCTTTTAGAAAGGTGTTAAGCAAAGGACATACAGGTAGAAACAACAAAATGAGGGTAGACTCAAACATATTGGAAAAACTAAATTCTCAGTGAAGCTTTGGATGGCTGAATGAGACTACAGACAATCTTTCCCCTCTATTCCCTCTGTACATCCAACTGTCCCACAAAGGTTGCAGGATCTGATCTCAACATGAACTTTGATACCTCTACGACTTTGCTTAAGCAGTTTCCCCACCTGTAATCCCCTCTTCTCCCTATGACAAGGTACATTTTTCCTTAAGTTTCTTTAAGCTTTAAAGTTTTATGTGGTGGTAGGACTTATTGTTCCTTGTTCTTACATGCACACAATGTATGTGTGTGTGTGTTTTAATGTTTTAAACACTCAGTTTAAATTAAAAGTTATATGGGATATAGTGAGAACACTTTTTATTTTGATTTGGCATTTAAATCATTTCACCAGATATTTGCTTCTCTCACAAAATTTTCAGGACTTAGAGGCCAGATAATATGGTTCCTAAATTTTCTTCTTTTTAAAATAACTTATTTAGTTGCCAAGAGTCACATAAAATAGTCAACCTTTTTAAAATGGTCTATAATTATCACTGCCTTCTTTTTACACACTTGCTTTACTCTCTGTTTTTACATGTTGTTTAGATTTAGTAGTTTGCCTCTACTGAACCAAAATGTGGCAAAAGCGATGTGATGCAATTTCTCAGAGTAGGTTATAGAAAGTTCAATTTCATGGAGTTCAGGTTGAGGCTCAGTGGTAGAGCGCTTACCCAGTATATGTGAGGCACTGAGTTCGATTCTCAGCACCGCATATAAATAAATAACAAAATAAAGACCCATCAATGTCTAAAAAAATTACAAAAAGGATTAATTTTGATCTTTCACACATTCTCTGTCTCCTGTGTTTGTTTTGATCGCACTGACTGAGAGTTGTAAACTGCCCTAGAAGCTCTCATTTACAGGAAACTGAGAACATCCTGGGAACAACAGCCTCTGAGATTCTAAGTCTCAAGTCCATCATCCTACAAGAAACTGAATCATAATATCACTTATGGAGTGAACTTAATTAAGGTCTAATGAGAGAACATTTAGAGGACTCATTTCACCCATGAATGAATAAATGAGATAATAAATGTTGGTGTTCTATGTGACTGAATTCTGATGCATTTGGTAACATAGCATAATTATCTAATATCCCAAAGTTAACTAACACCACACCTTTAAGGAGAGGTCTCTTTTCTACTTTCTCATAGGCTTCCTCTGCAAAGACTGAGAACCTGCTGACAAACAGCAGTGATGTGCTTGAGAACGCATTTCAAATCTTCCTCTCTTAATGTGTAAATATGATTCCCAGTCTCATGTCCATCTATTTTTGGAAAAAGTGTTACTGGTTTGTTTTTGTAGCATAGCCAGCTCATTTACAGAACATCTGTACTATATTTTTTATTCAAAATGCATTTGAAAATTACCATGACTATTGTTATTACTCATTTAAAATAAAGGAAGGAAGCAGAAGTTAGTGGATACGCATCCCAAAATGTATTTTGGAGAGTCAAAGGGTCCAAACCCAGGTTTGTCCTCTTTAGCTGTGTGGTGCTGGGCTATGAAGAAATGTCTAAAAGCATTGATTTCTTCACTCCTACATCATGGATAGTAATACTAACCTTGAAGTATTATCAAAGGGGATCATATGAGTTAATGGGTACACAAGAATTAGAATAGTTTAACTATTTTATTATTACTTCACCTTGTCTGAGAATATAATTTCATAGCTAGTTTTTTGGCATACAGAGAATCATTTCAGAATATTCTGCCAGGGGCTGGGGCTCAGTGGTAGAGGACATGTGAGGCACTGGGTTCAATCCTCAGCACCACATAATAATAAATAAATAAAATAAAGGTATTGTGTCCATCTACATCTAAAAAATGTTTTAAAAAAGAATATTCTGTCAAAAGGTCATTTATTTTTACTTAAATCCTTCATCACTTTAAAACCACATAGTGGTCAGTCAACCCTTTGCAACTTCTTTCTAGTGTTTACTTAAATATGAATTTTATGGAATTAAACACAATTTTAACAATTATAACTTATTTTAATTCATTAATTTGGTTAATTTCTATCTATACTTTCACTGCAATGTCCTTAAGTGCCGCAGTCTCTGGCTGGGCACCAATCACGAGTCTCCACACAGCTTGTAGATTCAAACAGCAATTCTTTATTCCTGAACTCACACCGGCCGTCTACAAACACGTTCTGGGGGAATCCATGTTCTCTGCCCAAATCCACTCTCCTGTCCAAATCCACTTCTCCCAAATCCTCTCTCTGCCCAAATCCACTCCGCATGGGCTTCTGTCTCCCAAAATATACTGTCTGACCCTAAGCACTCAAGAGGAACTCAGCAGCAGGATACGTCCTATTCTAAAGGGGGAACACCCTAATCTCCTATTATGCTAAACTGCCCTATTCTAAAGGGGGAACACCCTAATCTCCTATTATGCTAAACCGCCCTATTCTAAAGGGGGAACACCCTAAACACGGATCCTGCCCTGGTCCTTGAGCAAGGTCACCTTTCAGAAGTCCTTCCACTAGACAGCATGGGAGTAAGCTGGCAAGGAATTTGTCATACCTACTTGGCTGATGGCTCCCAGCACTTAAGAATTAACATTATTTATAGTTTTCTCATAACCTACAACAAATGATGTTTGCACAAATGGTTCTTAATATAGTAAATAAAATAAATGCATAATTCATGTTGAGCTTGAATTATAGTAAAAAATCTTATAACTTGATTTTTCTGTACATATGAAAATCATATCACATGTTCTATATTAAGTAAAATAAGTTGTAACATAAAAATATCTTCATGCAGACACCTTAAAAATTGATTACCAAACAATTAAATTTCAACTCATGAACTTACACAAATATATGAAATTTCACAAAAATAGCATTTAGGAAAAGAGTTCATTGATTTTTTTTTTACTTATTTCATAATAAATGAAACCAATCCATGTTATTATTTGAATATCAATAAGAAGAAAATTATCTCTTATGTAATTTGCATATATTATAAATATGAAATAAATTATAGGACTTCAGTGTCATGGTCACTTACCCTCTTTAACTAAGGGCATTTGTTACATTAACACCAAAATATTTAGATACATTGGCCTTTTGAAATTTTCTGATAATTTGAATGAGGTGAAATTTTGAAGCTTCCCTCTCTTTTAAAATTCTTGAGAATTATTTGGACCTCTGACTATAGCAACACTGATAAATGATTGATTTTTAATTAATTTAAAGTTGTTCTGTCATTGTACCATTTCACTTAACCTGAGAGGTTTTAATAGAAGAGTCAGGTCAAACATATACTAGTTCAACCTGAAGTTTGGTCTACTTAAACAATTTCATTCTTCATGCAAGAGCAAGTAATGGGTATTTATTTCTCATCCATTCACTATGATACTAATATCTGATCAGTGGGATAGCTTGATCAATGAAGTCAGCTTAAGGAATTGGAATATGAATCATGTTTACTTTAAAAGTTCATTTGCAAAAAATAAAGACTCAAAATTACCTATTTTTATGGAATCTCTAATTATCATGTGATGATATTTTGGCATGTTTATTTTGTCCTAGAAGACTTCTTTGATGGGTCTAATATCCATTCAATCGTCTTTGAACAGATACTGAATTCCTCAAAATGGAATTGATGGTCAGTCTGTTTTAGGAATATTAATTTGGCATCACTCTCATATTGTGTGTGTGTGTGTGTGTGTGTGTGTGTGTGTGTGTGAGAGAGAGAGAGAGAGAGAGCGAGAGAGAGAGAGAGGGAGAGAGAGAGAGAGAGAGAGGAGTATATATAACCCACGTAACTCTCATGAATAAGCATGGCTATACAACTGTTGGTACCCAATCCACAAAATCTACTTTGGTAAAGAGTCCAGGGCTCTAATCTTAGGTTTGTCATCATTAGCTGTGTGACACAGTGCTATAAACAATTTGAATTCCTTTACTCCTATACTGTAGATAGTAATATCTTGCAGGTTTATTGAGGAAATTGATTTCTTGGACACATGAAATACATATGTACAGATGTATCTTATATACCTAAGTTCAAGTGCTGACTATTAGGGCTAAGAAACTACTTGTTATTCATAAACTAGGATTTCCTTACTCGCATTTTGCTAAAATCCACAGCTTACAATTTGGGAGAGCATGTGCACTAATTATAGAGATAAGTAACCAAATATGGTTCTATAAATTTAGGAAATCTAATTTTTCAGTGACTGAAGACTTTTATTTTCACACAAGGGTTTATACTTTCTTCCCTGTTTCAAGCAGTTGAAGCTAAAGGCTCTAAAAGGAGGCCCTGGACATTATTTTTATGTCTATTCTCACACCATTACCATGGTTTTGTAGCTACTGGGAGAAAGAAAACTTTTATAGTATGGTAAAGATTACCAATGGATTATCCACAAACATTTAGCTTGAAGTAAGGCAGGGGTCTATTACTCCTACTTCAAAGTGATTTTAGCAAGACTCACAATGGTTTTGTATTAAATAGTTTAGGAAAATAATTTTCATAAATTAATTGTCCTCAAAATTCTATAGAAATTAATCATTGAACGTTATCAAGAGGAAAGAATTAACCTATGCAAGTACAGCAGATACAGAACAGAAAGGAAGAAAGATGTCCACCACAAGCGAGACTACAGCAAACAGTGTACAGAGAATGCAGGTGGAGGGTCCACCAAGACTAGCTGACTGGTATTCAACTCTACAATAGCACATTCGCTCAAGTAGTTCACTTCATACTCTTGTGTCTGAGTCTAGCTGAGCAAGAAGGTCCAATCTGAACAAAAATGACAAGAAAAAGACATTGTGGTAGCACAGCCTGTAATTTACCTTGGCAAGAGTTTTTGAGTTTTCGTAGGGTACAGTGGACATAGCAGATAGGAACTGGCATGGAGAAATTATACTGTTATCAAGAATTATACTGTTATCAAGAAGGCTGCTTGACAATCAAGAGGAAATTAAGAAAGTTTAAGGTTTACCATTGTGTGGTGGTATCTGATTCCTATGCAAATGTCTCCAAAAGCTCCCAACATTAAAGGATCAAATCACACAAGAAGATAATTGGCCTTCAAACATTTACCTTTACTATCAGTGCAACTCAATGCTAAAAGTGGTGGGACAGATAAGAGGAATTCATGCATTTTTATTTCCTTCACTCTCAACCCAAGAGACCTGAATGTCTATATCCTTATCCCCACATTCTCAAATATACAAATTATGGTTTCTTTGGAATCTTCAGTGATTTATTTCCATTTTACCAAAAAACAACCTTGACATGGAAAGTAAAAAATAACATTTTCATGTTTCTCACAATTCCATGAGTTAATATTAGTTTCACAAGGCAATGGGGAGTACACTGTGGTACTCATCTAGCAAGTGGAATTCATCTAGAAAGTAGATTGGATGAGGGGTTTCAAGACTGACATAACCATCAACTGACATGTAGTGTTGGAAGGCTGAACTGAGCCCCAGTTGTAATCTGAGCATCAACAGGTGATCTCTCTTTTATGGCAGCCTCAGAATAGCTAGACTTTCCACATGACAGGTTAAAATTTTAAGAGTTAAGTATTGAAACAAACAAGGCAGTAGTTATTTAGCAATCAAGAGTTACCTGAAAGTCGTGAAATTGGCTAACGGTATTCTAAAAACATGGGGTAAGGTATCTGACTGTTTATGTTGAGCCACAGTTGTTACAGATAAAAAAATTGTTCCACATTTATGCCCCCACCGAGTTGAGACTGATCAAAACCCCTCCACAGAACTATTCATAGCTTCTCTCTGATCTGAAAGGTGAAATTAGCTGCAGAAGTGTTATAAATTTGCACCAGATGCACAAAACAAATGAGAAAACGAAATGAAAGATACTTGGGGATTTTCCAAAAGTTTTAGGAAATCATAAGCAGAAGAACTAGGGGAATGCATTTCTGTTGAAAACAACCAAGTAAAAAGAGTCAAATGTCACATTTCCACTCTAATTGATTACTTAAAGAAATTTTTATCACATTCTCTATTATACTGTTAAACCATAAGAACTACAATTAAGCTCAGTTGACAGGATTCTATTTTGGACCAAGCAGAAATGAACACAAGGAACAATTAAAAACAATTCTAGGGATTCTCTGCAGCTCTTTGCAGAATCTCACTTAAAAGTGTATTCCACAGTTACATTTATTAAAAATATATTCTAGTTACAGGAAAGAGACAGGGAGATGATTTTTTAAATGCTTTTCTTGATTTCAAAAAATATTTTAGAGTGAGTAATTTTATTTGATTATTATTTCTTCTTGACCAGCCTATGAAACTCTTAGGATCATGCATGGCAGAAAAGTTGTCACTCTGGTGACTTTTTGAGAGTACAGAGTGAAAACGATGAGACCTCACAATGAAATGCTTTTCTAGGTATTCATGCGATACTGCAAACAGGGCTCATTGGCAGCTGTCACAATACCTCTGGACTTATGCTAGGAGGATAAGGAACAGGTTTCTGAGTTTCCCCGGGAGACCACTCAGCTGTTATTGCAAAAATGAAAAACATCTCAGCAGGGACTCATTTAAAAGTGTTAAATCCAAAGAACTGTGGTATAACATTGATTCTGTCCATGCCATACTTACTAACTTTACTCGCAATTATGGAGAAATTATACTGTGCAGTGCTTTCTCTGTCTAGTAATTCATTAGTGACGATGGTTCCTTCTGTTCCATCTATTGTAAAGTAGCTGTCCCCATCACTCTTCCAATTTATGAAGTACCTGCATGTGAAAAGAGTAAATGCAAATGTGCAATGATTACACATTAATCATAATGGCAGTTAGGCTAACTTGACACAGTACCTTATTTTTCTCCCTGTAGCTATTACCCACCTTGCAATAAAGAAGAATGTAAATGACAGCTTCTTTATTGCAAAGTCAGTATGCTCAAGGGGAAACTGGAAATAATGAAAGATTTAGTACTCCTGCTGTTCATATTATTTTAGGGTCTTGACACCTTGAAAGCTCAGCAGAGACTGAAATTCTAAAGCTGACCATGGGTTTCCTTAACCTGCTGAATACTAAACTTTTTTGAGCAGTAAAAAAAAAATCCTTAACAGTGGCTGTGAAACGGCTTTGGATGAGGGAGACTTCTGCAAATAATAACAAAAATCTATGCCAGAACTGAGGTAGAATCTTGATTTTAACACAGACAGGGGAAAAAATCACATTATGGAAAATGAAGGAAAAACTTTGACAATTTGGTGATTGTACAAAAATATTTGTCTTTATACAAACATAAAAGAGCCATTGCTGTTTTATTATACTATATGTCAGGACAACTTTCAAAAAGAAGTGGTGACCTTTGCTAATGATATCTTTTTTATCGTTTTTATTGTCTGACATATTTGGTAATAAATGTTGCTGACTTATGTGAAGCAATAGGAGTAGAACATCCAAGAAAATGAATAACAAAACAGAAATTTCATTCACTTAAGTCGTTAGGAAATGGTGAACACATGAACTGTATGTTATCAATTATAATAACAAGAGTTAGCATTTTTAAAGCTTGCCACATTTCTCTCGATGTTGATAAATATTATCATTAATTCATACAGTAGCTCTAAAAATATATTATCAATCTCCCCACTTATGAAATTATAGAAATGAAACCATAGAAACAAGAAAGAATTTGTCCAAGATTCCATAGATTCAATGTTTTATGCTGATATTTGAACAAGTCAGTAATGATCCCCATATGATCATCACTCTGTATTATTACCAAATTGACAAGGGATATTATAAGGAAGAGCTCTGCTAATCATATGGTGTGATGCACAGAACATTTACAAACATTATGTTTCTGGCAGGGGAACAAAAGATAGGTTCATAACAGTGGCTGAGAGCAGGTGACATTATTGCAGCTGGCCCATTGAAATACCCATGCCACAAAAAGTGATCCTGTGTTCATCATGAAAATTCAGTTAAGGGAAGTGTATCTCCAAAGAGCAGGTTATTATTCTGGCAAGCTTGTTATTATTCTGATAAGTTTGTAGTTCTCATGTCACTGCAGTCAGAGATCAAAACTTGTTTGCCTTTACAAATGAGTAATTTTAAAAAAATTACTTGTCAATATTTGTTAGTAATTGATTTTCGCACCTGAAGTTACTGAATGTAATGGAACAGGGTATAAACCGTGCAATTAATCTTTTTATATCATGGCTGTTGATTTGAGGTGTGAGAATGCATTGAAACCATGTGATTTCAATATAATAGCTTATCTTTTAGGAATGCTCTCAAAAATATAAATGAAGTTAAGTTACATTTAAAAGTCAGGAAGCATGAGGATATAATAAGTCTATTTCTCTCTGTAGCATGTTCATTTTTGAACAAGAAAGAATTGTCTCACAATAGTCCTTGTAAGCACTTCTATTCAACTAAATATATGCCTAATTGAAGAAGAAAATTGTGACTGAATGTGTTTATCAGCTAGCATTTTGAAAAGAATTTTCAATGCATACTATGTTCAATCATGCAACTCATTATATTTGCTGAGTGTACATCATGCAGTAGACACCTTGCTAGAGCTAAAACATGAAAAATAAGTAAAATAAACAAGAATTGGGGTTACACATATCAACACATGATCTTAATTACTGATAGAGGGATAGGGAGGACCATAGGAGAGCCAAGAAAAGGCAACAAGTGTAAAATCAAATGGTTCAGGCAAGACATCCTGTGCCTGATGTTTGGTGGCAATAAAAGGATATGGAGAAATGATCTTGAAAAAGAGACTGAAAAACCCAAAGTGAAAGGGAAAAGATGGTATTTTAGAGAGCAATGCAACCACACTATCAGACCTGTGAAAGTAGTATAGAGAATTATACATTGTTAGTAATTGCTACAGAAAATACTTGAGAGGAACAATAATGAGAAGATGAGTGATTTAGGTCAAAGAAGACCTTAGACATACTATTAAGGAGGTAGGCCACATGCTAAGGGAGAACAACACTGCTGAGCAGGGTCACAGGGGCTTACATTTAACCCCTAGAAAAGTAACTTGGTGGATGTATTTGAAGAGGATGAGACTGTGAGCATTTCTGGATCTCCAAAATCTTGACAAAAGACGGAGAGTAAGCAGGGTTGTAAAGAGACTTGATTCAACAGGCTTTGAGGAGTGATGAGGAAAACTAGGGACACTTGCAGCCCAAAGAAGACACAAGATACATTAGCTGACTTTAAATTGGTAGAAATGGACACGTGCAGGGGTGACAGAATTCCTTGTTATGTTTTGAGGAAATAGGTAGGACTGAAGAAGAGAACATATATAAACACAGATTTCAGATACTTAAAGCAAATATGTTTATATTAGAACTGTAAACATTTATAAGGGGTTTCCTCAGGAAATAGTACACACTGTGGGCGATTTTGGAACTGCTCCAGTAAGTTCCCACTTTGCTAAAATGTACTTCACCTTCCATAAACTTTATTGAGATATAATTTATATGCTAAAAATTTCACCCTTTTCATCCGTAAAATTCATTCATTTTAGGTATCATGAATGTTGTGCAAGAATGTGGTAGTTTTTAGAAAATATTTTAAATTTATTAACTCTATGTGTATATGTTGTTATGTGTTTAATTTTCTGGAAATTTCATTTTTATGGATAAAAATTGTAATGGGGTCAAGGAATAAAATAATTTTGTCCCTGAGGAGTTTTTAATGATAAAAGACATTCTCTTGCCTCCTGTTTAAAAGTCATTTGTTCTTGTGTAGGTAGACCTTGGTGCATGATTTATATTAGGTACTCTCCAACATGACAGACAAGAACTTCTACTTTATGTTATTTTTAAATTTAAATTCATCATACATTTCTAAGAACATTTTAGAATACCTCTCCAATATATTACTTGATAATACTTTCCACATTCATTTTTAACTTCATGTACACACATGTATTAATGTTTTAACAGACATATTTGAGAGTACCTTACAGGTTTTATATCCCCTGGATCCTAAATATTAACATGTTTCTCCAAAATCAAAGACAACTAATTTGTCCCAATATTGTTGAGGGTTAATGTTAACAATTTGGTTAGTCCAGAAATAAATACTTACTCACACACTTAATCTCAGAATAAAGTAAAAATAAACAGAGGGGTGTTCCCTGTAATTTTAGGCAATTCTGATGCCCAGCCTATGGGAAACTACAAGTCAAAATTAGTGGCTTTAACGTTTTTATGGTTTAGATATTAGGTATCGCCCAAAATGTTATGTGTGAAGCAATGCAAGAAGGTTTAGAGAAGAAATGATGAGGTTATGAGAGTCTGAACCTAATCAGTGAGTTAGTCCCCTGGTGGAATTGGCTAAGTGGTAACTAAAGGCAGGTAGGGTGTGTACGGAGGACACAGGATGTCTTTCGGGTATGTATTTTGTATTTGGTAAACGGAGTCTCTCTCTTTTCTTTTTCATCATCATGTGAGCTGCTTCCCACTGTCACACTCTTTCATATAATGTTCTACCTGACCTCGAGGCCTAAGGAATAGAACAGGCTGTCTATGGACAGGACTCCTGCAACTGTGAGTCCTCAAATAATCTTTTCCTCCTATAAAATTGTTTTTTATCAGATATTTAAGTCACAAATGAAAAAGCTAACCTTTATTGAAATCCTATGCTAAGCGGCAGAAGGAGACCCCCTTACCAAGAAAGGTCACTGACTAAATGTTTTCTCAGGGTCAATTAATCTGTGTTTACAGACTGACTTCACTTCACCCACTTTCATATTGCCCCACACTCCGTGGCAGGCCCAGTCTGATAGGCAGAAACTTTCTCAGCTCTCCAAGATCAATATCCCTGAGCCCTTCCCCTATCTATGATCTTTGAAGTCCCACAGTATCAGATGCACTAAGGGAAAGATGGGATATACTGCAAAATGATATAAGTGTGTTATCTATACAAAAAAGGGTTGAGACAATTGTGAGGCCCAAAGAAGTAAGGTTGCCTAGTGTAGTTACTTGCTACAAAATGTTGAAAAAAAATGCGTGGCCATTTGCACAGAACCAAGGACTCAAATTGGATAACTTTGCTACCAGAAATTTATAATCATACAAATCATGTTTCATCAGATTTTATGTAGTTTTATATTTTCTGCCTTTTGATTAGATTGTTTATTCCTTTTACATATAAGGTCTTTGAATTAATATTGAATCTGCATTTGCCAGTTTATTTTTTTTCCATAAGTTTTGTTTCTTTTTTCCTCTATTCCTTCTCTACTGTTTTCTTTTTCATTAAGTGAACATTTTGCATTGTAATATAAATCCTTATACTTTTTTTCATTGATTTATTTTTTCTTATACCTATTCTGAGGTTTGACCATATACACCTTATCAGATTCAAATTCCCTAACTGAATTCCAGTACTATCTAGAAATATTGCTCCTATATATCTATGTGCTTTTATTAAATATGGTATAAACATATTTACACCAACCTTTATGTATCTATGTCACAAGTCTAATAAAACATGGTAATAATTATGAAATATGTCTATTAAGGCTTAATAAAAGCAAGTAATTGGAGAAGAGCTTCAGATCTCTGGGTTCTCAAGGACTCTGTTTCAGCCTGGGCAAATTCTCTGAGCCAGTGCTCTAGGCATTGGGTGTAGACAGCAGCCTGTGGACTTCCTGTACTGCCTCTCATTGTTCAGGGTGTTTGGGCCCCACATTATTAGTCTCACTGGGGTAGAACCTCCAGCTGTGTGTGATACTGACTGGAGGAGAGATGCTACTGGACCCTTAGTCACACTCACTAGAAATTTAGCTTCTGAAACCTGGAGGTAGAGGGGATGAGAAATATTGGCAGCCTGACCCTCCTAGCAAACCATTATCTCTTGATTGGCTACTGAAGAGAGGGAAGACATGTCTCTTCAACCACAAATACCCAGGGAAGGCATTTCTACCAAGGTAGCTGGGACATAATAAGGAGGGAGGTAGTGGCTTTGGGTCCACTGCCAAAGTCTGTTGCTTTTCACAAATTTTTGTTGACTTACTTGAGTAAATAGTTCTTCTTGTGCTGTTAGCCTTTAGAAAAGTTATGAGAGACAGTAAATAATTGTTTTTTATTTTGATCATAATTTTTTTAATTTTTATTTGTTTATTTGTTTTACCAAGAAAGGCCTCTGCAGAGTTCCTCATTGGCCATTCATTAAGTGGAATCTCCATCAATTCTTACAATTCTTTTCTTCCTTTATTTTGCACTTAACCTGCATTTTATTTTTAAAATATTTCATTATTTGAGACTCTACCCATCTTGGAAATGTGAACATCTTTCTTCCATGCAATGTAATATGTTAGGGTCTGTAAACAAGTCAAGATGGCACCTGGCATTTTGCCAGAGGGAGTGGTTTGTGAAGTAACGCCAGAGAGCCATTAAGTGTGGAGATTCCTTATTGGTTGACTGCTGTATCTAGTTTATGTCAATTAAGATACGCTGTGTGGAATGTATATATACCCCTCCTATTCTACAATAAACGTCTCCCACTCCTGCTGTATCAATCTACACAAGTCCCTTGTCACCCCCTGGTTATTTTGCTGCAGCCGGACTCTAGCAGATGGTGGCCCATATGGGGAGCCCCAGGACACTCGGGGGTAAGTGACGAAAAAAAAAAAGCTGCCCGTCCATAGATAGGAAGGGAGCAAATCTGCACGTCCCTAGACAGATAGGGTGAGAGGACAAATGACCATTTCGAGAAAATGGAGAAGATTGATACAGTATGTTTGTGTCTTGTTTTGTCTTGAAATGTTGTATTGTCTTTGTGACGAAAATATGGAAGGGGTGAGAAGTAAATTACTAAGAGAAGAAGGCACCCCAGTGGAACCAAGAGCAGTTAGGGCATGTGTTGATGGAAGTCCAGGAACTCTAGTCAGAAAGAAGAAAGTTCAGAGGAGCAAGGATTATCAGGAAAAATGTTGCAGCAAAAGGCTATTACTGAATACTTTTCGTTACTGGAGGGTGCGTGAATTGGCGTGGCATGGTGGCTGCCATGTGCGTGAGCCGGTCATGGCACAGCAAGGACTTTCCAACCGGTGGCAGCAGGCTCTTCCCCGACCCCCGGCCCGGGGAGCAGGACGCCACTGCGAGAACCCAAATCCAAACCTGACCCAGAGGCACAGTCTCACAGGCTCTTGCTCCCTGTGCCCAGTGGCAGTTTGAGTCCAGAACCCTCCCCGGACTCTCCCTGGGTCCATCTGGGGCTGCCCGGGATGCTGCAGGTGGAAGATAGCCCGCATCCCTGAAGTTTGATCATTTCCAAGGCCGGTAACTACAATGGTTCCCCCACACCTGGAAGCTAATGAGTAATGAGCAATATTAAGGCTTATTTCAAATGTTAAAAAAAACCTTGAGATAATGTACTAAATTGTTCAGAAGGTTGTTTTCTTAGCGCCTGCTGGAATACTACAGGATTTTCTTTAGCATCATTGCTGGAGTTCCTGCCTTTGTCCCAGTGCCGGTGAGGACAAGGGTGGAAGAATTTCCAGTGTTGCTGAGAACCAAACAAGACTTCGGATCAAGCTAGCTGCCTGCAGAACTTACCTGGACTGTGATTTAAGCTCGCTGCCTGCAGAACTAACCTGGACTGTGATTTACCTGAACTGTGAGTTAATCTATTGAGACACTGCTTTACCTGGACTGAGACAACAAACTGTAATCTACAACAAATTGTAACTCAATATCTTTGCTAACAGTGTCATTGCTGGTATTATTTTTCCAAGGGCTCCTTGCATGGAGCCATCAATTGGCTTGGTATTGTGGCATTTTGTATCCTCCCCTTCTGCTTGTAGCAGATTATTTATGGTGTTTGTGTAAAAACCACTATGGTCATTATTTAAATTAAACAAAAGGGGGAAATGTTAGGGTCTGTAAACAAGTCAAGATGGTGCCTGGCATTTTGCCAGAGGGAGTGGTTTGTGAAGTAACTCCAGCGAGCCATTAAGTGTGGAGATTCCTTATTGGTTGACTGCTGTATCTAATTTATGTTAATTAAGATAAGCTGTGTGGAATGTGCATATACCGCTCCTATCCTACAATAAATAACGGCTCCCACTCCTGCTGTATCAGTCTACACAAGTTCCTTGTCACCCTCAGGTTATTTTGCTGCAGCCGAACCCCAGCAATAATATTCAATTAATACGGTAGATTCCAAATAAGATAACATAGCTTGTATATATTTCCTGTAGGTGATTCAATCTCTTTTCTTTCCCACTGCCTTTTAAATTATTTAAAAGTAGAGACTAGTTTTGTTCATCTTTCTGTTACCAACTGCCTGGGATAGTAATCTCCACAGACAACTTGCAACTTATATTTTGCACTTAATTTGATGCACAGAAACAATTATTCCAGTTTATATGACAGCTAAATATTTCCACTAGAAGGCAATAAGACATTTTAACATGTTTTATTCAGGAAAACCAATTTATTTTTCTGATTTGCAGAAGAATTTATTAGCGTTAATACTCAAATTTCTAAATCCCAGAAAAAACTTCACATTCCCAGACAAAATAAAAATTTACCATTTTACTTATACTTAATACTTGGAGACATGTCATAATTTACAAATTTGATTCAAACAGAAATACAACTTTGTGTAGTTAATTACATACATTTTAACTTTTTTGACAACATATTAAATATTCAATGATTTGTATAATGTATGCATAAAATAATATGTCAGGCTGAGGACTTAACTCAGTAATATAGTACTTCCCTAGAATGCACAAGGCCTTAAATTCAGTCTACAAAACAAATAAAACCTCTAAATAAATAATAATGTGTCTACAGCATCCTGTATCTTGTTACCATAGTAAGCAAATTTCATTTACTCTGCTCAGTCTGACACTGACATATAAGTGCACTGCATAAATTGACTATTACTGAAATGCAATGAAATAGTTTGAAGAACACTTGTTTTCTGGACAGAATGAGTGATGTAAAATATCACTCATACTTTTTACAGTTAGGTGTGGAATCTTTCTTTCTAATGCACACTATTCTTCATTTCTACAAAATTTGGAAAATAATATGTACCTGACTGTGTAACTGTCTTGTTAAAAAGATAAAATGTGTTGCTTAGACCCAGAATCACACGTGTCAACTTGCACTGTCTGTTTGTGTGTGTGTGTTTTCCCTTTCCTCTGTCTGTCAACATTATTTCATTTAATTTCCAGATAAAATATACTTCCATACCCACAAACTTATGCTTAGTTCTAGCATCAAGTTATGCTATACATTATCTTCAACTTTAAAATACCTGAACTACGAAGCTCCGCACAAATCTCTCAAACACAAACCATGAGCACAGATTCTCAGGCTCTGTATTATAAATGGTTTCTGTGTTTGGCTCTCATTCACCATTTTATGTCACCCAGTTTTTAGATTGTCCCCTGGTGAGATTTGGTACCCTTTTCTCTGGATGTTCTCCTATGAGGAAGCCCCCTGACTTCTGGAATATGGCTGAAACTTATACAGACTAGTATTTTTCTGATGCCCTGCCTTCACATGACTGACTGAATCCAGTGCCCAATGAAAGAGTAAATGTTGAACAAGAGCTATCATTTTTTATTGTGATATTTTACCCAATATAACAATTGGGAGACCAGTAGCAGAAAAAAAATGCCATGATCTAACTGACAATGAAACCACAACTATAATTTTTGAACATTTCCAAGAAGACACCGCATAGTTTCTAAATATAGAAGGGCTTTTCAGGAGATACACCTTCCTAGAGACAACAATCACACACTTTGAGTTTCCAAGAGTCTTCATTAAAATCTAAGGATAGATTGATATTTACTTGCAACTAATCCCAGCAGTGTAACCTGAACTTATAATTTGTTTAAACATACCCTTTTCAATAAACAAGAGACATAACAATAAAGTATGTTTGTACCATCTTCTACTTACTCAATAATAGTTGAGATTTAAATGAAAAACTAAATACTTATGATATATAAAACAATTCATACAATTATTCAATGACTATTGCAAAGAAAACTGGTTTAACAATTGAATAGAAATAAATTTAAAAAAAAACTAAAACAGTAACCTGACCTGTGAAGGCTACCTGATAGACTACAGTTTTTTATTACTTCTCTGTAAATGAGTTTTTAGAAATGCCTCAAAAACTTTTATTCTCTTCATTAGGTAAGCATTCCCCTTAAAATTGTTTCTTTTAATTTACCTAAATAACTTCCTCTGAGTTAATGGAAATGCTAACTTTGACCCTGTCCTAATTCTCAAAACATTTTGTAAAAAGTACTTGATGGTATTGAACTATACTAAAACTATTACATCTTATACTTAGGTAATAAAATGTAAAAATAATAATTCAGGTCAATGTAGAAAACAGTCTTTTGTTTAGGTAATAATTATATATCAAAATCTCTTCATTCTTATCTCCTCTAAGTTGCTAATATTTTGTTGTTGTTGTTGTTGTTGCTGCTTTTGTCTTTGGGCAGCTAATGAAATGAAAGTCAATTGAATCTATTTGCAGAAACATTTTAATGAAAACTTCAGCCATATACATCAACACTCAGAGTGTAATTGCTTCCTTAACAATAACAATTAAGCTTTAAACTTTTTTCTTAGAGATCTCAGTGTTTATATGAACCTTTTTAGGCAAACATAAGTTTAAAAAGGTTCATATAAACACTGAGATCTTATTTCTTTCATTTATTTTTTCTTTATCTTATATTTCTCCTTATTTTTAATTTTTTCTTAATGAATTTAAAGTTGTATCTCAGTTTGGATAGTTGATTGTTTGTTTTAGATGTTCAATGAAAAACTAAACACATTATAAAGTTAGAATGGTTAAATAGTTAGCACTCTTGCTGGGACGTGGGACAAAGTGAAAGGGGAGGCTAAGGAAGAAGGATTGTAAGTTTCAGGCCAGCCCAGAAAGTTCATTGAAACCTTGTAAAAACACCCTGGGTTCAAGAGAGTATTAGAGAGTAACACACACACACACACACACACACACACACACACAGAAATGTTTCACTTCTTTGTTTAAATATCTCATTTGGATATAAGTATTATGCTTAGAATAGGTGTCTAAAGAGGTATAAATATAAAATGTGTTAATAAAATTATATATATATATATATATATATATATATATATATATATATATATATATATATTAGAAATCGAGAGAGAATTTTAATATTTATTTTTTAGTTTTCCGTGGACACAATATCTTTGTATGTGGTGCTGAGGATCGAACCCGGGCCGCACACATGCCAGGCGAGCGCGCTACCGCTTGAGCCACATCCCCAGACCCTAAAATTATATTTGTTATGTATTCATTTTCCTTTAATTTTTCTCATACTTTCCTTTTTTTTTTTTGTTTGGTATTGAGGATTGAACCCAGAGTTGCTTTACCATTGAACTATATGAACTATATTTTCATTCCTTTTAAGTTAAGACAGAGTCTCACTAAGTTGTCCAGAATGGCTTTAAAATTGCCATCCTTCTGCCTCTGCCTCCTGAGTACCTGGGATTACAGTTGTGCACCAAAGTGACAGGCCTGTTTTTGTTGTTGTTGTTGTGGTTGTTTGTTGTTTGTTTTTTTCTTAAACAGTCACACATTGTATTCTAACTGTGAAACTTTTGATACATGTACATGTCAGTGTTCAGACTCCCCTGTACTCTGCCATTCTCTTGTTCTATGTGGACCATGTATTTTGTCTTTAGATACTCTCAGAGAAAGATTTTTTTTTTCTTTAAAGAAAACATCATCTGTTCCCAGAGCTTTTTATGTGACCTTTTGTTCAATTTGTTGAGACCTTGAAGCAGCTTGCTGTAATGGTGGAAAATGTGGTTTACACCAATACTGAGCTTGGGTTCTGAACTTGATGTCTTGAATATAAAACACAGATTCTCAGTTTTGTTATGTATTGAAACATACAGATAGCAGGGTTTGATAATACAAATAAAGAATGTGCTTAATAAATGTAGGCATTTCATCCCTAGAAATATTTCTGACTCTGGATCTTATGCGTCCTTCATTGGGCCGTGGTTCTCAATTCAATCCAGCTATTTTCTGAATTCCCTGCAGCACTAAATGCACATTTTGCCTTTGCTCGTGTTGTTCCTATGAAGGGTCCTCAAGTCCTTATGAGTGACATCCATCACTTCTTTCCTACAAAATCCTCCTGTGTTATTTCTTTTGTCTAACCTACATGTTTGAATTGATGTTAATGGTGGTTTCTCAAAAATGAAAATAGCAAAACAAGAGTTTTGTATTTTGTTTTGTTGAGTACATAAGAAGTTCCTTTCATTAGAGTTCATCAGTGAGTTCCCTGTTCAGTCATAGGGCCTTGTACTTACATGGGTGCACTGTATTATTTTATAAGAACATCTGACTGCTCTTATTAACAATATCCAGGCTAGAGGGTAGACATGGAATTTCTTAATTTATATCAATGAGTGTTAAACATACTTATCCTGAAGTACTTTCCAGATAGCTTCATCATAACTACTTCATATTAGTGCCTTGAAGTAGTATATGTTTGTTCAGGTCATCATTAATTTTATTTACTGTCTCTAGGAGCCACAGCAAAATGGTCTGAATCTGTTTGCTATTTTATCTAAAGCAATTTACCATTTGTGTCTTAAAAGCTTATATTATGTTTTAAAGAATCTTTTATTTCTTTTATTTCTTCTAAGTAAGCTTGATTTCCTACAAAACTAGACATGTGTACTCTTTAGTTAATTTACACTAAAATTATTCACATTCTAATAATTCATTGAATGGTTTATGACAGATTATTTCATGGACTAATTTCTTTAATTTTCTAATGATTATTGACTGTTACAGTATTTTTTCAGGAAAATATATGATGATTATTTACTATGCATTTAAAATAACTAATTATTATAGGTCAAACACATACATACATAATTTCAAATTAGTGTGACAAAAGAATTATTCTCCAAAAGCAACTGAAGAAATTATAGAGAGAATGAATGGAGCCAAGTGTTCTGGTACACGCCCATAATCCCAGCAGCTCAGGAGGCTGAGGCAAGAGGAGCACAAAGTTAAAGCCAGTCTCAGCAAAGGTGAGGCACTAAGCAACTCCTGTCTCTAAATAAAATACAAAATAGGGCAGGGGATGTGTCTCAGTGGTTGAGTACCTCTGAGTTCAATCCCTGTTACCATCACCCTGCACACACACACACACACACACACACACACACACACACACACACACACACACACACAAGATAGAAAAGAAAAGAAAGAGAATGGAAAGGGTTTTTTAAATGTTTGCTCCCTCAGCACTTGGAGATAAAGCAAGTAACCTGAACCACTAGCAAAAGGAAAGCATAGCAATTCAGGTCCATGATACATCCCATGTTCACCTGGGTGGTCAGAACTCCTGAGGAGTTACCTAAGGCAAAACAGGTTGGCCTCTGAAATAAATCACCATCCTTTCCATTACAGTGACACTGCGTAATTGAATGTATTACTAAACTAAAATAAAATTTCTTTGTAAATTAAAGCTAATTCTTTGGCTATTTGTTCCAAGGCTTATAATAATGAGAACTTGGGGATCTAGCTGTATTTCTTCAAATCTTTTGCCATTGTTCCTGAAGACATGATTTGATCTTCTGGTATCTTGATTTCTCTCTCTGTAAAATAATATCAGCTATTCTATTGTGTGTGATGTGAGACATGTGCACATCCCAGAACTAGTATAAATTAAATATGATGATATCATTATATGTTGATAGTCACTTGCTACCAATATAAATAAATCCTTATTTGAATATAAGGTTTGAGGGAACAGAATTTTTTTTTCCTAGTGAAAACAAAATAAGCAATGCATTCTTGTAAGAGTGTTGTTGTCATTTTGTATTGTCAACTAGAAATATGGTATATGAGCAAGATTCAGAAGGACCAATAACATGATAAGAGCATGTCTACAACAAGTATACCTTATTGTCTCCCAGGGGCGGGTTCCTGCTGAGTTTACAAGCAATGGTTACCCAAGGTGATTAGGTGAGATCACAGTTATGAAAATCAAATCACTGATAAGTTTAAAATGCATTTGAACAATTATGAAGACATGATTTAGCACCACTTTTTTATTGTTCAAAAAATCACATTCCCTATCACTAAAATAATTTCTTATACTCCACTTCTTTTCCTTCATCCTAGACTTCTGCTTTCACAGGTACCAAAATGATATGCATATTTCATTGCCAATTCCAAATTACTGGAAGAACATTTAAGAGGCTTAGCATAGCGGAAGGAAGTTACCTCCATCATTGGGAGCAAGGCTATGACAAGGATAGTGAGAGCAGGACTTTTTTTCTTTGGTTTTCTGGTCACCCAGAGGTGGACAGACATTCTATGCCCCAATTTTCCCCTGCATAAGATACTGAGATGCCACAAGTCAAAAGCATCTTGGCCAAGAATCTGTGAACTGAAATCGTAAGCCCAAATAAGTCATCTTTCATTTAAGTTTATTTTTCTCATGTATTCTGTGACTTTGATGAAGAGCTGACTAACATGGTACTATTTAACAATAACCCCCAAAATGTGCAAGTGAAAACCTACTTGATTTAATACTTTTATTGAACAAGCTTTAAATGCAATATACAAAGTTAATATTTTTGAAGTAAAACATGTATCCTAATATGTAATGCAATGTTATTAATAAAATGTAGAATGCATATGCTTATGAATATATGAAAGGGCATTTTTCCAAATCTATCATAAGCAGAGGTGTGTGTGTGTGTGTGTGTGTGTGTGTGTGTGTGTGTGTGTGTTGGCCTTTTTTTCTTAAGGGCTTACATACATGAGGATTTTGATATTATATTTATAGAACTTATGCTCTAATGTCATAGCAAAAGGAAGTTTGATCAATCTCTTCTCAGAAAAATTAATTTCCTCCCCCACTCTTTTTTTCCCTTTGTGTAAAATGATTATCTGTTCTTAGCTTCTATAAATGCAGTTAATAAAAGCTATATGCCATCAGCATATTTGCAAGTAGACTTCATACAAAAACCAATTTCAGAAAAATAATTCTCTTGAGGGTCCTAAATCTTAAGGGTAGCATAGTTGTGACAAATTCAAATAAGGCAAACTACCCAGAGATTAACACATTCAGCTGTTACTGCAGTTTCTAAATTAGTGTCCCCTTTAATGCTTTGTTTGCCTTGAGTTTCTTTGAAGTATTTCAAATCAAGTCCTGTCTGCTTTTTCTCTTTGGTCCACCAATATTTGTAAACAATATCTTTATGTTTTTCATTTAACATTTTTGGAGTTGTTTCTTCTCATTTGATTCTGCAGGTTTTCAAGTGATGTAAGAATTCATAATATATCTTTTACTGGAAATTAGTTTCAACTATTGTAAATAGTTAGCTCTTCCTAACTTAATAAAATAATCCATGAAGAATAGTTTATGGCATAGAAACCAACACACTATTTGTTTCTTATTGTAAACTTGAAACATACTTCCTTTTCTAGAGTCCAGTTGGTTTTATGACTCTAGTAAGTTTTTCCTGTATTATATTTTATCAGTTAGTAGAGGAGAATTATTTCTGTTTTCATGACCACTTTTTATTTTAAAATAATGTGATTCAGATCACAGTATTCAGATACTGTGATCTTAAGGAAAAGTAGTACCTATAAAACTTTATAAAATATTTATTAAGATAAAATATTTAATACTTTTTAGAACTCCAGCCTTATCTCTTTACTTTGTATTTGCAATGTGAATTTTAATTATATATATATATATATATATATATATATATATATATATATATATATATATATATATTCTTAGAATCATTTAAAGAGTGTATGCACTACAAGAATTTGTTATATATAAAGATATATGGTCATGATCCATAAAAAATATATATGCAGTGTTTCTTAGAAGCAAGTTCTATTAATTAATTACTGAGTTTCCCATGTATTGTTCTATATTTGTAAACAAAATATTTAATCATTTTGATTTTTGCATCATACAGAAAATATTTATAAATGAATAGTTTGCTATTTGGTTGTAGTTTATAATATAGAAATCAAGTCATTAATTTAACCAATATTTATTTATCTACCCCTATGTTCTAGGTAATTGTATTAGTCAGCTGTGTATTGCTGTGAGCAAAATAACTCTCAAGAATAATTTAGAGTAGAAAAAATTATTTTGGGATCACAGTTTCAAAACTTCAGTTTTTAGTTGGCCAACTCCATTGCTCTAAACTTATGATGTAGCAGAAGAAAGTCACAAAACCTATGGCAGTCAGAAATGAGGGGCGGGAAGAGAAAGGGAGGGAGGAAGGGCATAGAGACAAATATATTATTATAATTATATATATGTAATATGATGTTATATATGATATAATACAATTCAAGAACCAGGCTTCCAGTGACATTCTGTATTGTATTGTATATAATATTATATACAATACAATATATATAATATAATACAATACATTTTTTATGGATCATGACCATATATCTTTATATAAAACAAATTCTTATAGTGCATATATTCTTTAAATAAATATATATATATATATTATAATTACATATATAATATAATATATGTATCATATTATATATAATACAATACAGAAACCAGACTTCCTTTAGCTATGCCCCATCTGCCTACAGTTACCACCCAATAATCCACTCAAATTATTATTCCATTAAATATATTAATCCACCAATTATCTTCTAGCTCTAATCACTGTCAAAAATCCCTACCTCTGAACCACTGCTTCATGGGATGAAGTTTCTAGAACAAATTATAACATTAATGTTTGAGGTATGTGGGATTCATCAAGACCAATGCAGAAGAGAGGGGAATGGTGGATTGTGATCATATCTCAGCTACTATTAAGACTGATACAGAAGAATTGTGATTTTAGGTTAAGCTTGGGCAACATAGTAGAACCCTGACTCCAAATATAAATAAATAGATAGATAGATATATAGATAAAAATCCAGTGAAGAGCAGTATCTGGCCTTCTGAAGTTTATATGCTGAAGGAAAAGTGACAAATCACATATGCAGCTCATAGAATGTGGCAGATTAATCTAGAAATATTTTATACCACCACTTATTTTAATCATCACAAAATTCCTGCTAAGGAAGATAAAAAAATAGAATGGACATTTTTTGAACATGTAGTATCTCCCATCCAATTTTATCAATAATTAAAATAAATTTTATCTGTTGCCTTAGCATGCCATATGGGAAGCTTGGCTTCACTTTTGTGTCTCTTCCCACATGTGCTTTGTTGATAAATGTGTATTTTTGCCCATCTGATTAATTTCTGGTGTATTAAAAAAGTAGCTAGTAATAGGTACACATGTTGCAGTCAGACTTGACTCACTAGAAATCATTTTTATGACCTTTATTGTAACATGTTCTACCACAAAGGGTAGACAATACTAGGGGCAGAAGAAGAGAGCATTAAAAGGCAAAGGCTGGAAGAACAAAGGGGAAAATATTTACAAATTAAACTAAGACTACTAGGGAACTGTGTGGTAAGTTTGCCAGGCAGAAAATCAAAGCCAATCTTTCTTTGAAGCTGGTTTAGTTCTTGGTGATGGTATTACTTCTGGCTTTACTGTGCTGAGTGTAATGATAATAATAATAGCAGTAATAAAATATCCAGAATAAAAGATTAACACTACTAAATTTTACCATTCATAGTAACACTGTTAAAAGATATTAAACAAAGAAAAAAACAAATAGATTGTACCCTAATGTGTCAAATAATTATATATTTGATATTTAGTTTTCAGAACATATTTTCACTATCATTGTTAAGTGAGCAAACCTGTTTTTATACCAAACGAAGATGACTCAACAGGATATTTCCACAACTGGCATGATTCAAGTTTGTTGTTTACTCCATGAACATGGACCAGTTTCATGTTTTCAAAACAATTCTGTCTTCTGACAACTCTCACAGAATCAATTAGATCCATCTTCATCTTGGAAGCAGGCACTACTCATTAGAAGAAAGACTAGGGTGTGACTTTAAAATAAAGTGGCATTGCCCTGACTCCTATGACATCAACAATGAAACTTGAAAGCCCTCTTTGCAGGAAAATTTCTCTGAAATGTATCCTTCTTTTCCTTCTCATACCAGGATCATGAATTTGACAATTTTCCTGGGTTTGAAACTGTCCCTTTACCTAAGGATGTGTTCTACTTATATAATCTTTAAATTTTTCTGTGTGAAAGGGTTTTGAAGTACTGCATTAGAAGGACAACTTTTGTTAATGTTTTTTGTATCATCATGTAATTCAACAATTAAAAAATTGAATGTGATTTCGACATATGCAATTGGACTATTACCCCAATTCTCTTTTATTAAACTGTATGGAGTTTTAATCAGTGGTTTTTTTTTAATGTTTTCATTATTTTTTGTTACAATCTTCAGTATTTCTTTAATAGCTTTACACATTTATTAAAATAAACTATAATTTTGTTTGCAAGGCATTTTCTACTCATTCTCTTTAGATTAACTGGAACTGAAACATGTTGCAATGTTGACATGCAGAAAAACAGCCTGAGCCCCATGAGTAAACTGGCCAGTACTTGACCTGAAAAGTAAGGTATGCTCATTACTATAATTTTTCTCCCTTTTTGTGAGACAGATGTGCTTCTTTTAGAGTTCTGTCTTTATCACAGATGTGCTATAGAAAATAAAGAATCTGTTGTGATCTGAGTGGCCATGCTCCCCTTGTATATATATTGATGTTTTAACCTGCAATGTAATGGTATTACAGGTCAGCATTTTGTGGAGTGTTTAGGTTCAGAGGTGAAACCCTTATGGATGGGATTAGGGACCTTTGCATTTCTATAAATTATGGGCATTCAGAGTCATCCTGCATAAGACACAGAAAGAAGAAAAGAAGTATAAAGAAAGTTTCTGTCTACTTAGAGAACAGGTATAAAATCACCAACAAGTGTTGTAGAAGGTAGATGGTAAAACCATTCTGTTGAAGTTCAGAGAGGAAAAAAAGAACATACTAGGAACTGGAGGAAAGGCAATATTTATTATCAAAGATCAAAGAACTTGGGGAAGTGTCTTCATATTCTAGCATTTTGTGGAACATAGAACTTTCAAGGTGTGAAACTTACTATTTAGCTGAGTTTTCTACACAAAGTGTTGGAGAAGAAACTTGGTTCATTCCAATTACTTACAGCAAAACATGGAGGGAGATTAACTAAAGATGGAATGGTTAAGCCAGTGGAAATCATAATCTTAAAATGTGGAAATAGCTCATCCATACAGTAAAACATGAGAAAGTGTGTTGAGAAGAGCACAGTAGGGGTTGGCAGACTACTAATTTGATAAAGGGATTCCTGTGGGTGTGAGCAACAGACTCTAACCACCATAACAACAAAAGCCAGGAGTAAAGATGTCATCACAGCAGGAGCAGCTCTGCCAAAAAGGACTGAAGAAACCAGTGAGAAAAATGAAAGAAGGCTCGCAGACTTCCAAAGCCCTACAGTACCTTCAACTGAGAACATGTGCTTTCCTTAGTTCAAAAAAAGGACTCCAACATAATCTAACCTTCCTAAGGCTAGAGTCATGGCTGCCTTCCCAGTGATTTCACAGTGCAATATCAATGCCTGTAGAGCCAAAGGGTGAGGATGCCAAATAGAGGGCTGGGAGGCCACCTTCCTACATGGGTAGGGCCAACATAGAGAGCAACAGCATGTGTAGAGTCCTGCTCAGGAGTAGGGGTGATGTTAGCACCCTGGTGAGTGCAAAAGCCTGGAGCTTTGTCCCAGTGGTCCAGGAGGGCAGAGGACTGACCGAGAGAAGGTTTATTCTTAAATCTTAGGGCTGAAGGGAGTCTGGCCTGCTGCAGTACACATTCACATAGGACTTGTCATCACTTTTGCATTGCCTGCTTTTCCCTTTTTGAATGGTGATGTCTGACCTAGGTCACAGAATTGTACTTTGGGAATACATAACTTGTTTGGTTTCATTGGTTCATAGCTGGAGGGCATTTTTGCCTCAGCATGAATCTTACCTTGAATCTCAACCATATTTGGTTAAGATATTATTTAGCTAGACTTTGTACTTTAGACTCAAATGATTATGTTGGAATAATTTGAGACTTTGGGAGCTCTGGGGAAGGAATGAACACATTTTGAAGGTGAGGACAAGAATCTTGATATGTCAGAATGGAATGTTAAGGACATAGTGCTTGTGAACATCTCACCCCCTTAAGTCATGATACAAAATCTGAATCTCCAATATGATGGTATTAAGAGATGGTGGTGATTAAGCTGTGTGAGTGGGGCCCACATGCTCATAAACAGTGGACCACAGAGAACTTTCTGTCTCTTTCTGCCTCATGACCACTGAAGAAGATGACCACATCTTCTAAATATTCACCAGATACCAGACTTGCTGGCACCTGGATTTTGAAAGTTACGGCCTCCAGAAATCTGGGAAATAAATGTTTATTGTTTAATTCACTCAGTCTGTGTTAATCTAAGACTACAGCCTAGACTGACTGAGCACCCCATGGGATAGATTCAGATGAATACAATAAAAAAAATACATGCTTTTAAACCACTTCTTCAGATTGTGCTATCTACAGTGATGTGCTTTCTACCACTGAATACATGACACAATTTTTTGGTATTTACTTACCACATGTCATAAAATCTTAAGAGATATGTTTATTCCTCTCTATATCAATAGAGTATTTTTGTTCTAAAAGAATACATAATGTTTTTTTAATTTGGTCCAAAATAGCTTTTATTGCTGTTCTTTGTTGGTTCTCAAGAGCTGAAGATGTGTAAGGTCAGTTAGCAAACAACAGAATATGGGAGAAAGTCTCAATCCTATTGCAGGATCAATGTAAGGAAAGGGGATTTTATCATCCTTCCACAGTGCTATTGTAAGTTATAGCTTTATGGGAGGGAGGGAAAGAGGAAGGGAGGGAGAGAGAGAGAGAAAGAGAGAGAGAAAGAAAGAGAGAGAGAGATTAGTGAGGAGGTATCCATAGGAAAGAGCTCCGTGCAAAGTCTGAGTTCTGGGCAATTCCTTAATTCATCTTACTCTTGGACTGACTAAATGTGTTTCCATTGTCTCAATCTCACATTCAGAATGAAAAGTCATTACAATAAGAAAAAAAATCGCTTTCAAATCGCAAATGACAAAACCATCCATTTTTAAACACTAACTTTGGGGACAGAAATTTTAAAATAATTATAACATAGCTGCTACATTCTAGGCACTGTGAAAGTGTCTTAAATTAACTAATTTGGAAAATCATTCTTTGAACTTCATTTATTAAATCTTTCATAGATTAAAAATTGAGATTTGTTAGTTTGTGTGACATATCCAATAGCTTTTCTGCAGTAAATGTTGCAAGGAGGATTGATACAGATGTTTTGTCCAAATCCTACGGCATTTCCTCTATTCTTATATATAATTTCTAGCATCGTATTCTATATGTGAATCATGATGCACTTTTGATCATAAAATTGTTATTTGTTTGTTTTTGTTTTGTTTTCAAGACACATAAAAAGAAAATATTTCTTATTCTTACCTAACAGCACTACTGCCCACATCCAGGTCTTGTGCAGTTACAGCACCAATGATGGTCCTGACAGGGGTGTCTTCATAAACTTCCATGGTGTAAAGTGGCTTGCTAAATACAGGAGGCTCATCTACATCCAGAACACTGATCTTCACTGTAGCAGTGTCTTTTAAAGGGCCAGCAGAGTGAAACCGGTGGTCAAGGTGAAGGTTGGAGGCCTCTACTTTAAAAGTATATGCCTTCTTCATTTCAAAATCTAAAGGCTGTAGTGAGGACAAATCCAAATTGAAGTGTTACATTTGTATAGAATGTGGCATAAACCATGAGCATCATTTCAGAGCAATGCAAGTTGGTATTAATTATACTGGTTTTGAAATGTCTCACTTTTATAATTAGTGTGTAAGTAAAGCACAAGGTCAAACTTTCTGGGTAACTCATAAACATAATCTTTTGCACATATTAAATTTACATAATGTACTTATGAGCATACATACTAGATAGAGGTTACACATTTTATAAAAGCAATTTGAAATCAGTTAATAGTTTAAGGAAAGCACTTCTCACATCTTATCCAATACTGACATCTAGTGGAAGCAAGCAGTGATAAAGAAATGGAAGAAAAATGGAATTGTATAATTGAAAATTTCTAGATTCCATTTGTTAATTTGGCATAACAGCACATTTTTAAGCTCATTTTTCCTATTGTGACATTAGTATCATTTCCTTTTAAATAATTATGAATTAATAAGTCATTTTATTAGAAAACATTTGTATCAAGATTCAAAATCACACACAATGGTAATTATGAAGAGTGTTGGTCTTTTGTGTTCTCAGAACTGCATATAAATACTGGTTCTCCCATGCATTGTCAGTAAGTATCACCAAGAATTCAGGCTTCCGACATATATGAACAAATTAAAGAAGGCATTGGAACAAACATACAAGTCATTTTCCAGATTTTCAGTAATGCTCAATTTTAACTTGCTACTATTTACATTCACCCTCATTGTAAATGTTAGTTTTATTATGAAAGTAACTGAAAATGCTATATTCCAGAAATATGGTGCTACTATGTTGCTTTGTTAAGTGATAAGCTTAAGTGTAATGACTCAGACTTCTAATCTCCAAGGAAAAACTAAGACAACACAAATTTAACATTAACAGTGAATACGGGGACCCTTAAGTTTCTGTTTGGAAAGCAGTTGCCTATAGTGTGACCACAATGATTTGCTAATTGCCTTGACAGCATCTGTTCCTTTATCTAGCACACCAGAGGAAACTAAAGGAGGTTTATTTTCACTTTTAAAGACATGAGTATTATTTTATGTATTTTTTCTGAGAAAAAGAGAAAAAAAATCACTTATGTATTTAAAAACTCTCACAATTCAATGGAATCTGCTATGGTAAAATCAGTTATAAGTCTTGTATATGCATCAAGTAAGTCTCCTCACAATATTTTTAATGCATGAGAACATACATTTATTCCCCTTTAATTATTCCCTTCATTTTATCAAGTTCATTATATTCTTATTCCTATTTTTATCTTTGTTCTATGCAAATAATTGATTTGACTTTCTGAAAATTTAGTCATACCTGTTAACATATAACATTGATTTCTTTCAGTTTTTATTACTTTCCTGTTAGAAATGTTTATTTCTCTTAAAACAAATAGAAATAAAATTGACAATATGGCCACTGGTCCCATGATCAGAAATGAAATATCTAAGAAAGCATAGATAGAGGATAATCCCATGATGATATTTTGACCCATCTAAAGCTTGACTCTCATGCTTTGAGAAAGGAATCAGACTCAAGAAAATACAGCAAATTTCCAGAAAAATATGTCAAAATGTTATTTAAAGCAATAAGAAGAAATCAGTACAAATAGTGAGAATGATCAGTTTCGAATAAATAAGACCAAAACAAGACAGGACACATATTTTATATATTAAGGACTATAATGGTGAATATAAGTTAGGATTATTATGTAAGTTTCTGAGTAGTGAATTAGTAATAATTTAAATTCTTTACAACAATAACTTTCATTTGGAAAAAGGAAGAAACAAATAACAAATTAAAACTTTCAGCACTGAATTAGTTAAATATAAAAGGTTCTGGCAAGGCAAGAGATATCCCCTTGGAAAAACAGAAAGGTACAAAGGTAAATAAGATTTTTTTTTCTCTCAGCATTCAATTAATTATAGAATAAAGGCATGTTGTCTAATGGAGAAGTTTGAAGAAGCAATAAATTTCATTTAAAACACCATAGTAGTTGTCTGAAAAAAAGAGAAAAAAAAGTAAGTTGAAAGAGTACACTGGCTAATTCAAATTAAAGAAAATACAAAGTTCTTCTTGCATGTAAAAAAGTAAGTGCTCCATAAATGTTAAACAATGTATTTTCCTGACAGTGAACCCTAACATCTATCTTAGAGCAATCTAATTTTAACAACTTTGGAGTCCTTGATTTCAAAGCAAACTGAGTTGCTCCAGCTCAGACTTACTCTCTTTTGGGCTCCAAATCCACGGCTATCCTAAAATGTAGGCATTCTTACCAACTGTTTCCCATCTCTAATTTTCCTCTAGATGTTGAAATGCCTCTGACTATCTGTACTAATGTGTATATTTGTATATACAGCTTATATATTGTATATATAGTTTTATTTTCCCTCTTAATAATACATTACATCTGTCTGGATGAACTTGACTCTTTACTGGTAAACCAATTTCAAGCCAGAGACAGAAAGAGACTTCTGAAACATTTTTCGCTTTTTTAATTTTACTTTTATTGTTAGGAGATAAGACATGATGTATGTTTTTAAAGAAGTCCTGGCCTATCACAACAGGTAAGAATTTGGCAGTGAGGGAAATAGAGAGTGAGATGAAAGAACCTTTTTGTACATTTAGATTTTTTTTTTTTGCAACCAAAAAGTTATTTCCTACGAAGATCAAAGAACAGGAGAAAATTGTAAGAGAAATGCCACAATTATATTCTATGTGGACTTCTTCACGACTCTGACCCTTAGGCAAATTCACAAACTGGTGTAACTCTGAAAGAGCAAAGAATCACCAATCATCTCTACTTGACTGTACTCACCCATCTGACAGACCAAAGCCATATTTGGAGGGAGATTTTGTAATCGACAAAAATTCTAACATTTGATATAATTATAGAACAGAAAAGATTTTTTTTTTTTTTTTGGTAATTGCTAGAAAATTGGTTCTATTTTTGATGGGATTAAATAAATTTGAAATATTTATTTTTTACACAGTACTTTGAGAATTTTATGACATTGCTCTGGGCATATTTAATTCAGTGAGCCTTTCTAGAAAAATAAGAAAAAGACTGACTAAAGAGAGTTTAACTGAGCAACTTCTTTGGATTTTTCTGTAACAAAAGATTAGTAAGATCAGAACTTTTGGAAAACAATTCACAATATAGGAAATTGTGCTACATAAGACCGTGACTATGGTGAATTGGAGAATGGCATATTTAGTTTCTCTCTGGTATACAAAGTGAGAGAAGGGTCAAATTATCACCTTTTACTTCTTTTTGTTACATTGCTTTCTTTACTCTTTGCTGAAGTCCAGATAATTAAATATACATAAAATGTTCAGTGACAAATAATTTTTTTTTTCACGTAAAAGGAGGATAAGCTATTTTTAATATTAAATATCAGAATAACCCCCTGGGCTCTTTTAGGCCTCCTCTTGTTTCCAGATAATGTTGAGTGGAAACAGGTACCTATAATTACAGATACATGAGAACTGGAAAAGAAAAGCTGTGGCAGACAGAATTCTGAGATGCTCCCTATTTTTGTCCCCATTGCCCCCAACCATTTTATGTAATAATTCTGCTCCTTAGTGTGAGGGACTTGTGAATTAAATGGCATATTACTCTTGTCAACTTGTTCAGTTCTGTGGAAAAATTAATATGAATATAGAACTAAGGCCCTTAATCATTTGACATTGACTGAAGACACATTTTGGAGATGTCTGACCTAGCAAATGGTGCAAATGATTCTGGCTGGACTTTTTTTTTTTTCTCAGTTGTGCTGGGGATTGAACCCAGGGCCATGTACATGCAAGGCAAGCACTCTACCAACTGAGCTATATCCCTAGCTTCTCTGGCTGGTCTTGAGCAAGTGAACATGTGAGCACAGGAGCCAGTGTGGCAAGTGCCTAAAGGATACCTATGAGGACTGAGACTTGATCTCAGCCAGGAATTAACAAAACAATCATAAAACCTCAGCAAAGTTAATTCTGCAGGCAACCAGTTAGCTTGGTAAAGAGTTCCAACCTTGTATCAGATTGCAACCTCAACCCACACCTTCAAATCAGCCTGAAAAGCCGACAGTGAAGGACCAGGGATGTGGCTTAGCCGTCTTCCCATCTATAATGTTATTGCAGCAGTTTTCATGATGAGCATCTATCAGTTTTACCAACACAGTGAAGGGAACTCTCCAAAAATGAACAAAAAACAATGTATCCTTGGCATTAAGGCTGTACTCAATCACTTTGTAGGTCTTCACAGTCAAGAGAATAGAAAACTGTGAAGGGACACAAATGAGCGAGGAGTGTAATGTTTTACAAAATGTACTAGTCCCTTTCAAGATAAGGAGTTAGAAAACAGATTTAAATCAGACTGAACCGTGATGAAAATACATTAGAAAAACACTCTTCCAAAGCAAGTTTATATACCAGCTGAACAATAAAGATAAGATGTTCAGAACACATATTATTTTGAAAGAAAGTCAAGTTTTCCATGAGTTAATTTTATGATCAATAAAGTCAATTCCTCTCTGAGAGAAGAGATGGGAAAGCTTATATATATATATATATATATATATATATATATATATATATATATATATATATATATAATCTCCAGTGAAGAAGGAATTAAATTCAATATTTCACTAAAAATAATCAAAGATTTGATGAATAATTGATGTTCTTGTACCACATGAGAAAGTCCCTATAGTGAAGAAGCATGCAACAAAAAAAAATGTGGATATTTTAAATATAGGCTTTACTTTTGACAGTGTTCACAGTATTTCTTATACAATTAAAAATTATATAACTATAAATTAAAAAATTGCCATTTTTATTTAAAGAATAAAATAAACACTACATCCAACTTATCTCTAAAAATATTACAACAGAACTACTTATTTAAAATGCATTTAGTTTTTCTTTGCAAAGTTATTGCATTCCAGTCTTTTGTAATACTGAAAATATTTTGACGGTCATTTAGCAAGTACCTGAAAGACCATGGACATTAGTTCAACGTCTGTTTTTTAGTGACAATAATTTCTGGAACAAATCTAGTAACAAAGACAAAATAAATCAAAACAAAGGCAATAATGTCAGGGCTTCTTGCTACACATTGTCAATAATAATTTTCATAAAATGACAAAAGGTTTCATCAAGTATTATAAATGCTTAAGTGAAATATATGTGTCACATACATGTACAGTATAAATCATTCCTATCTGGAGAGGCCAGTTATTTTTTTTTGTCACATATCATTATTCATTGCAATGAAAGTATATGCTTTTCAAAATATACCATAGTTGAAAATAAGCCATGTGATTTTGAAAAATGTATCCTTCTTCCATGCACTTCAAATTTCCCATTAATGAAATCAATAAAACACTGCTTTTCTTATATACTTTGCAAAATATTTTGAACTTTATATAGTACGTAAGTGAACATGAAATGTTTTTTGTCTTATCCAACAAAACATTAATACCCTATATATTTTAGAGATTTTCTTTAACAAACAGGACAAAACATAAACATGATAAAGGACTTCAAATAAGAAAAATCAGATATGTCATAAATGAGTGTCATAAGTACAATAAGTGCTGTTGCAGAAATGCTGAAATTTTGTTAAATAAAGTAAGAGACAACCAGTTTGGGAAGAAGGGCTCAAAAAAACCGTTGATGATAAGCAAGGGAGATAATACAAAGTAACAGGAAAGTATTGAAATTCCTGTGAGCAAGAGACTTCCATGAGAATGTGGAACAGCTCAACAACTCAGGTAGACACCTGCAGTGAATTTGGTGTGGGTGAAAAGGAGCTTGTACATGTGTGTGACAGTGTGTACAGAGGCTGGTAAAATAAAATATGAAGCCTGCTTTTGACCTTTCCAGCAATGGGGACCAGATAAAAATCTAAGTAAGATAATCAGATGTAGTTCCCACCCTTCATTCACAGGATGAAGGAGTTCCTGAAGGAAGATAAGGGCTGAAGCTGGCAAATACTTAGCAGTGTTGGAAGGGAGTATTAAAGAAGGATATAAGCCACAACATTAATTTCTGCTCAGAAAAAATCACTGGCTAAGCTCATGCCCTGTTTTTGGCAAACAAAGGTCTAAGGGAATGGTAGAAACCTAAGAAGCATTCTGGACTTTTTGTTAAAAAAACTAGAAAGGACAAAAATAAGATAGGTCACATGTTTATTGGGAAAAAAGAAGGAATATGGCTTTATACATTTTGAGTTTGAAAAAAGCATTAAGAAATATTCAAATAGAAAAATCTGCAAAGCAGTAGAAAAATTGGCCTTGGTTTTGTTAATTCGGGGTTAATTTAGAGTTGAATCTATTAAGAAAAGTTGGGCAAGGTATTTAAAGAATATAAACAAGGTTTAGAAATTTAAAAAAAAAACAAGAGAAAGACAAATATTTGGAAAAAAACAGGAACATAATATTTGTAGAAACAACATAAGGAGTACCCCTTTCTCTGAAATTAGGAATGTCAGAGTTACTAAAAATAGAATTTTTAAATTTTATTAATTTTTTTGAGCATATAAATTAGTCTACAATTTATTTTCATTTTATTCCTAAGAGATATTCTAAAATTTACCACATGATGGTGCTGTTACCAAGTCATATAGTGTGGAAATAATTCTCAGTCATATAAAATGATAAAATTAATGAGTTTTACTGATTCATGAGTAAATATAAAATATAGATGCCCAATGGAACCAATTGAGGCCACAGTCTATTTATAAAAGCGTTGTGTTGAAAAGTCAAATATTTCATCTCCTATTTAAAAATCCTTCTACTTTACATTTAATGTGATCTTTAGTTATGTAAATTCAAAATAAAAAATCTGCTAAGATAACATCAAACTGGTTAAACATTTTAATTTCAAAAAATGTTTTACTTATTTTATAGTAAATAGGCCACTACTTCATCATTCTTCATTTTAAACAGATGCCACCACTACTTTGTAGTTCTTAACAGACATTTTTATAGAGATGGTACAGGACTCTTTCTGAAATTCTGCAGGATATTAAACTGTTCTTTGTATAACTGAAGTATTCACTCTACTGTTTTAATTACCTAAGTTTTCATTCAGCAACAAGCAAACCAAAGTGTTTCTCAATATATTTATCCATTTAGAGTTTTTTAACTAATGTAAATTCCTATTCATTTTTATATTCAAGGAGTATATATTTTATTTTTATTTTTCTCATAGGGAGTAATTACTAAGATATAGTTTATTTGTCTTTTAAATATAAGAAATTTGTTGAATTTAAAACAGCTGATTTTCTCATTGCAAATATATCCCAGCTCCTAGATTTTAAGATGTGATTGAAACTTTCAGAAGCATTATTCTAGTTTTTCTAGTGTTGGTATTGTATATTATTCAAAAACACATAAGAGAATTTTAATTTGTGTATACTTTGTTCAGTGTAACATGCAAGAGTAGAGTAAGAGTTGGTTTGGGTTTTTACCAGTATTGTGTGCTTTGGAGAGATTTACAAATTTTCCTAATTTTACTCTGAATTCAACGTAATACAGTGAAATGACACCTTTCTTCATTCTCCTCAGCTTATATAAACCTGAGTTTCATTTTTATATATCCTCACCCTACAGAGGAAAAAGAGAGAAGTATACAGTAAAATAAAACTAAATAAAATATTTTGAAGATAAAACAACATTGAAAATATGTGCTTCAGAACATTGAGCATTTGAATGTATTTTAAGTGGGTTAAAAAAAAGAGAAGCTCTGTTAAATTGAAGAATATATTATTTCATTCCTCTACTGCTGCTTAAAAGTTTGTCAGCCAAAAATTTAAAATAACTCATCTTTAAAATGCAGCTATGTATTCATATGTAGGATATATATTTATGGATTTCCTAAATGTATTTAGTATACTTAAAAATATGATTTATGTAGGAATTCATCATTCTTGCATTGCAATTCTATGCTGTGATACAAAATGAGAAACTGTCAAAAAATAATTTTAAGATCATATGGAAAACTAAAATACTACTGTTGATGTTTACATTCACATTTATTTTTTTCTAATTTCATTCTTCAAAGACCAATAATAAGTGCAAGATAAAGTTTTCTGAGAACCTACTGCATGTAATGCTTGAAGAGTCTTATTACATGAGCTTTAACCAAAAGGATTCTGTATTTTAAATACAGCTGTCATTTTAATTTATTTTGAGTTTTCCATGCACTTTATTCAGCTGAATATTTTTCCATTATTCCTTTTTCATAAAATCATACCACCATGTTTGATAAAGATATATATATATATATATATATATATATATATATATATGTGTGTGTGTGTGTGTGTGTGTGTGTGTGTGTGTGTGTGTGTATGTATGTATATGTACATAAGCACATTTCATGCAATCCAACATGTAGATGTTAGATAATTCAAAAATTGTGTTGCAATACTTACTTCTTAGATTTAATAGATGTAGTCTATAGATTGCATTTTTTTCAACAGAATAGGTTACTAGGTAGAGATTGCCCCTGGTGGATCCTTATTTAGAGATCACAGCAAGTTACAACATTGAAAGTGACTCCAAGTATTCTGTCAGGCTTTGTAAGTACTGAATTGTTTGGTGTAATTTTCTACATGATAAAAATAGTTATAACAATATGTTTTGACTGTTTCTTTAAATTTAGCCAGAATCACCAATTCTCACAGTCTTTACTTCTATGAGCATCTCAATCTGTTTCTTGGATTAATTTCAGTGATCTTTTCACTGGGCTTTTCTCAGCCTTACTTAAGTAAGTCTTACTTGCTTAAGTCTGATTTTCCTCAAAGCATACAGAGTAAACTGACTCTATTAGAACAGAGGTGATTTACGTATAACTCCCCTCATTATTACCAAGCTCAGAGTCCTTGACCTGACCTACAAGACCTCCATCATGGGACATTGAATACCTTGTCTTCAATCAACATTCCTTTTATTCACTGACCTTTCCAGTCTCTTTGTCCATCAGTCCCTCCTTAGAGAGAGATTTTGCAATTGTTTCTTAGTTTTTCTGAACACATGTAATGTACACAGTTGTTGTTCATCTGTCTTTCTTCAGAAATATGCTTACATTTCACCATAGCCCCAAAGTCTTCTTGACCTTTACTATAAGACTGCCTTTCACATTCCTGTAATCTCTTTACCTTGATTTATGTCTATCAGCTTGAATCTATCATTGCTGATAGAGATATTTCATGTGTTAATTTTCCGATTTTCCCAATTGAATGGATGGAGCTGGAGAACAGGGAATGTCTATCTTTGAGTCCAAAATGGATCTGGGACATGGTGGCTACACCATAAATATCCCTTGAATGATGAAGGGAAAGGTATAATCACAGATTTATTTGGACAAGGAGTTTTATGCCAGTAAGATGAATGATTAATTTACCTCAGGAGGATACACTGTTTTGTCTTTTTTAGAGACACATTTTTCAGATTGATTATCTGCATTATGTAATTCAATTTTAATAAGGCATTTCCATAGTTTTATAAATCTCAAAGTCAATCCAATAAAATTTTTTTTAAAATTCTCAAAAATTCAAACAAAAAATGATGTAGCACCTACTCACTATGAATCTTTCCTTGGACTGAAAATGCATTTTTACTGATTAATAATAGTTAAGTTTTTTATAATTTATAACTGCAACACTTCCTTAAAACATTATATTTTTGACTTCATAAAATAATAAAGAAATATAACACTATTTCTTTCCAAATATATTTAAAAATAAAGATTTTTCTGATTGACATCTAATCATCAGTTACTTACAGGCATGGATGAAAAATAGGTGTCTATAAAAGTAAATATAAAATATATAAAACTACATTGATGAATATAAAATACTTTTATAATAGCAAGATGAAAGAATATTTAAATGTATATATGCATAATTTAGTATTAATTCTGCAACTCAGATAAACTTTGTAAATCTAATTAATTTAATGGTTAAATTTTAAATTTTAAGATACTATTTATGATCATAAATAGTAAAATATTTTCTACCATTTTTAGTATTATTAGCTTATTAATATTTGTTACAGTTGTTTCATTTGGATTGATTTTGAAAAATATTTAAATATTATACTTTTACATAAAATTAATAAGAATATTCACTGATATGTTACTGAGTAGAAAAGAGAAATACTAAATAACAAAAGAGAAATACACAAGAATCATACGCCTTTTTTCTTTGTGTATTTCTCAAATTCAGCATTAATGCATAATTTTAGATGGTATCATGTGTGTTAACTAACTTCTGGACTAAGTACAATTTATGTACATTTGTGGGAATAAAAACAAAATGACTATCTATATGAAGCTTAATTTACTTTTATGATGATTTTCATTATAATTCATAGTGTTTCTTATTAAAATTCAGAGCTCCGAACAAATATGAGAAGAAAAGACTGATTAATAGCACTTATTTCAAAAATATTTCTTCTGGGTTGAAATAATCATAAATAGTAACAGAAATAACATGTACTGCAGTTTGGGGTTAAGAGAGTATACATTGTACAAGGAGAGGGGGAAAGAAGACCTAAATTTAATAAGATTCACTTTTTTGCTATACTTCACTACTCAAAATTCATTGTTTTCTTCATTATAATGGAAGCAATCTACATGCCTCCAATGGAATCAGGTTTCTTTCTCACATTTACACACTCCTTCATGTGCCACTACCCAATAAAAGACAAAACTACATATTGGGCAAGTAATGATTTCTTTCAAGGGTCTGAACAACTTTGCTGTCCTCCTCCGCTGCTCTTTCCACTCTCCCTTTCTTTCTCTTGCTCTAAAGTTTGGCCAGAATCACAATTCTCTCAATCTTCACTACTATTAGCATCTAAATCTCTTTCTTGTATTATTTCAATGATCTCTTCACTGGGGATATTTCTAGTCTTACTTCCTAACTGATAAAAGTAAAAGTCTCTGTAGGCTTTTTTCTTACAGAATTCTCAAGTCCATTATTATCCTTTCTTATTTCTTCCACTTCTGCACTGAATAAAACTTACCAACAATAGTGTTTCTCCACTGTGATATCAACTCTCACCAATAATGTGCTAACTTAGATATTTATACTCTGTGTTCTCCAAAAAAAAATGAAATGTCAAGATCAACTTTGGTAAGATAAAAGTTATTGATTGTTTTTTCATTTTTAAATTGATCATTTTTGTACATACATTGCTATAAAATTAATTAGAAATTAAACTCTGATAAGAGTGTTAAAAAAGTAAATAATCAAATTATTAGGCTTCAATTTTCAATATAAATCCATATTTGTTAAATCATAGAATAACACTATCTGTGGGAGTGAATATTTCATAATTATAACTTTTTTATTTAAAATATTACTAATTAAAGGATAATTAAAATTGCTAATACTCTTTCATTTTCTTTAATTATTTTTAGATAGTAAACTGTCAAAACCTTTGTTTATGTACCTTTTTCAGTTTGATAACTCCTTCTTGTGTATCCTCATCTGTGACGATGTCAAACAAATTCCCTCCATCTCCGGGAACAATAGTGTACTCAATTTCCAAATTTTGTCCAAAATCAGGATCCAGAGCTCTTATTTTTCCAATAGCTGAGCCAACAGGAGAAGATTCAGGAACTTTCAGATGGAAGATGCCTGATAAAATATATGTAATTTGCATTGACAGTGAACTAGCAAAGGAAGATTATCAGGTTTGAAAAATGTAGACTGCAAAAAGTAAATCAAATTTGGAACATTATAGAGCAAAATGCAAAGGCAATTTGCTGTCAAGGATTATGATTATATGTAATAACTTCATTTTCACTTCAGTAGACCTGCTTTTGATTTTTAAATGGGTATTATAAATAATAGAGTGTGCTATATTAAAATTACTGTGTGGAAATATTTTAATATGATGGATATCAAAGTATACCTTCTATGTGAGGGTAAAAGTCTTCATAATTGTCACCAAAGTAATCAATACCAATAAAATATAATCTAAAACACAATAAGAAGATATATATATATATATATATATATATATATATATATATATAATTAATAAATTGATAATAAATAGATAATAGATAGATGGATAGTTATTTATGAATTTGAAGGTTATGTATCCAGAAAGTAACCATTACAATGACAATGAATTTATCTTACAATGAACTGAAATAATAAGCTGTACACTAATACAAAATTCTACCTCGATGAATTTAAATAAGGCATATTGGAGACAAAGATTCAGCTCATTTTTTTAATAGGGAGGGAGAGAGAGAGAGAGTGAGAGAGAGAGAGAGAGAGAGATTTTTTTTAATATTTATTTTTTAGTTTTTGGCAGACACAACATCTTTATTTGTATGAGGTGCATCAAACCCAGAGCCGCGCGCATGCCAGGCGTCAGCTCATTTTTAATACATATTAACTTGGCACACTTTCTAATATTTAAACTGAGTACATAAAGTTTGAACTCCCCAATTTTTTTCTTTTTCTCATTAAAGGAGAAAAAATTAAAATGATCATTTTTACCACCAAATAGAATACTTACATTACATGAAATATGTACTGGATCAGAAAAAAAATGTAAAAAAAAGAATACTTATCTGTGGAAAATATTCCAGAACTATGAAAATAGTAGACATAATTTAAAACCTTTGTCAAAAATTTAAAGTTTAAGATAAAGAAAATAAATAGGACATACTATTTTTTGAACATCTCATCAAAGTGAATATTAATGGGGTAAACAATAATATTCAAATCAAAGTTAAAAAAAGGAAAAGAAAAGGAGGAAATTAAAAGTGCAGATGCTAAAATGAATGAAGAAGTTCAATGTTTAATTTTGATACTGGAATTCCAGTTTCAAATTCTATAAATAAATTTTGAATGTCACTTTCCCATGGACAAACAAAGTGCAGTGATTAAGTTCTTTTAGAATTCTAGTACATATGTGAATATTGAGTAATGATGGCACTCAAGACTTTTCTTGCATGGTGAAGTTCACTCAACAAATTACTTTTTAAAATTATAATTATTTGCTTCAAGATGGCATGAAAAATTATTAAATTAAGTCATTTCATTTTTCATTACCAATTATTTTTATAGAATATATAGTTATTTCACAATCAGTTGGCAAAACTTGGTAATCTCATCAGCCCTGGTAACAGTTAAATTTTGCCAGCTACCCTCTACCTCCCAAATATTTCCCATTTTTTCTTGTAAATTATTTTGAAATCTGCCTTATTTTAACTGACATCGAAAGAACATCACCTCAATAGAACACACATTCTGTCTTAAGAGGGCTAAATATCCACCTATATCTTGTTTATTTGATGCACAAGAAAGAAGGTATATATATATATTTGGGGTTGGTACCAGATATTGAATTCAGGGGCACTCAACCACTTAGCCACATCCTCAGCCCTATTTTGTATTTTATTTAGAAACAAGGTCTCACCAAGTTGATCAGCGCCTTGCTTTTGCTGAGGCTGACTTTGAATTTGCAATGATCCTGTCTCAGTCACCTGAGCTGCTGGGATTACAGGCATGAGCCACTGTGTCCCACTAGAAGGTATAGTTTATACTGACCTAAAATAATTGTGAGTAAGTAATTAATTGTTTAGTATTATACATGTAAGATGACTTTCTAAAAGAATACACCATATACAGTTTAAATAAGTAAATATACAATACAAACAAATGATAATAAAACTTTCTAATGACAATGTTGGAGCATTGATATAGACTTTATTAAGGAATCATATTTAATGAAAGTCATAGTAATTGATCCAAGTAGCCATTTCTCATAAACTAGTATTGTTTTCATTAGGTTTTATTTGCCAAACAACACAGTTGCTGCCAGATGTTCAATGTTCACAAAATTCTAAGCAGGGTTTGAAACCTAGGCCACCAGATCAACTAGAAAAATAAAAAATGAAAGGATTAAATGTTGCCCAATTGTCTCCAAGAAGGATAAAGTGGGAAGTGGGACATTCAAGGGCAATCTGTCTTTTATCAAAAAGTGACAAGTACCTAGTAGAAATTAATGTGACCATTGTCACCTACATTCTTCAGATCACAAATATTTCTCAATAAGTACAGATTTGAGGGACTCCTGAGTTTTGAGCAAGCATGAAGATGCTTGAATTTATTTTTAGTGTGGCAGTAAGGCATGGGGCATAGTCACTCAAGTTTTACTCAACTTCTCAAAGAGAAATTTCAGAGAAAAGTAACAGAGCACAGAATATATGAGATATTTTTCACTTCCTTTTGAATATTTTTTTTTCAGAGTAGAAATTAGAAGTTTATTAAAGAACAGCACAAAAGACTTCTCCCGGAGGAAGAAAGGGACCCAAGAAGTGGAATCCCCCTTTTAAAATTTTTAATGTCAATTAAATATAAATATGATTTATTAGGAAGTGAGTCTACAACATTTGATTCTCACTGTGTGATTGGGATAAAAATCAGTAGAACCAATAAAAGCTTTAAATTGATAGTATGATTAGTCACAGTCCAATCTCATGGTCCATCAGTGTTAGAGTCTTAAATTTTTTGCTGAAAAAATAGAGAAATGGAGGTTTAAGTTGAATGAGTACTATAAATCTCCCTCTCATAGGATATTTAGTTAGGAAATTTATTGTTAAACATTACAAAGTAAAAGGATAAAAATTGATTTGAGAACAATAGCATGATGCTCTATACAGGGGATTTCTGTTGGGTTGGTGAGGATACCTCCCTGAGGAGTGCAGGGCAGGTGTTGGATGATATCTTTAGGGAAATAGGAGGATATAAAGAGCATAGGGTATTTCTGCAGACACTTTCCAATATATTCAGTTAGAGCAGCTTCAAGTTGCGTATTAGATTTCATAAGGTAGCTTTTTATTTGAAAAGTATAGAAGCAAAAATAAATAAATTGTATATTGAGAAAAATAATAAAGACTAGAGTCATGTCTACTGGATAATGGTTAGTGAGTATGGAAAGTCTAGCCAAAACTGAGACCCTCTATTGTGAGAAAAAGCACTTTAAACTTTGAAGGGTACCAAATAATGCAGACTAGAGATGAAATAACCCCCCTTGAAGACACTATGCTGAGATGTGAATTTTATGCTTTAAAAAAGAACACTTTATGAGTCCATTAACAATAAATGTGAAGATAGCTATACTTTGTAGTACTCTGTCAATATAAGTTATAAGTTATCTAAGCAGTTCTTTTTGAGAGTTGTCATCTCAGAGCATTCTCACAAATTTCATTAATATTTAATGGCTTTGGAAAACTTGTGGTAAATTCAGAGTGGCATTGTCCATATATGGTTGATGTAACAGCATTTGACTAATCTGTATCCCTTAAAATTAAGACGTAATAAAGAAATTATTTATCACTAACATTTCTTCTGTGCATCGAGGTTTTAGTGCATGTAAAACTCAAATACACAGAACAGTAGATTTTCTGTTCTTTACATAACAGACATATATTTCAATAAGGTGAAAGATGTGCATGTTCATTAAGACAAGCATTGCTCTGTAAAATACTGCAGCTGGTAATAGAAGCTACAGAGTATGGAAAAAGCCAGAGAAACTGTGCATTAGTCACGTCAGATTGTTTAGGTTCTGTCGGTTTATTTTCAATGACTTGACATTTTATCATTTCTAGAATCTCAAAAGCATTAAAGCTGGGGTCATTCAGATTAATTCAGAACTCTGAAGTAATCTTCAGCTGTGCAAAAGTTGAATTGTTTATGATGTACTATGAAATTACACTGCCATCATTTTCTGGGTGTCCTACTTTTGATGCATATGAAACATCTTAATGGCACTACCTATACAACACAGATTAAGAAATAAAACAGATGACAAGAGATGGTACCCACAGTAAAAAATATATTTACATATTCATAGAATGCACAAATGATGCTTTCCCAAAATCCCTTGGGAAAGAAGAAATATTACATGTAATGATCTAAGGTGGAATTTTAGTGATCAAATTTATATAGTTTCCTTCAATTTTTCCCCTTTAGAAAATTCAGAAGCATTAATGAAACTATCAAGAGACATATATTTACTTAAAAGAATATAAATAATGTTTTAATTTACTGAGAAAATATGATATAACCAAATATATTAAATGAATGAACAAATTATAAATATCTTGAAAACTTTCAGCAATGTGAAAATTTTTTTAAAACGATGAAATAAATTTTTACAAATTTACTTTTGAAATACATTTTATATTTAAAGCAATAAGTCTTCAGATGACAAAAAAATTGTGTAAGAGCTCAACATTCAACTATTTATAAAGATCATTTGTATATGACAGGTAATAATTGGAGCTTAAAAATACTAGAAGTTCATTGGATTAGATAAATGAGAATGAAGGGAAGGGAGAGATGGGAATAGGAAAGACCACAGAATAATTTGGACATAATTTTCCTATGTTTTTATATGAATATACAACCACTATAACTCCACATTGTAAACCAAAAAAATGGGAAGTTATACTCCATGTATGTATAATATGTCAAAATATATTTTACTGTCATGTATACCTAGAAAGAACAAATTAAAAAATTTAAATACTAGAATGTTAGGGTCTGTAAACAAGTCAAGTTGGCGCCTGGCATTTTGCCAGAGGGAGTGGTTTGTGAAGTAATGTCAGAGAGCCATTAAGTGTGGAGATTCCTTATTGGTTGACTCTTGTATCTAGTTTACGTTAATTAAGATAAGCTGTGTGGAATGTATATATTATATATACCTCTCCTGTCCTACAATAAACGGCTCCCACTCCTGCTGTATCAATGTACACAAGTTGCTCGTCACCCCCCCCCCCCCGTTAGTTTGGTGCAGCCGGACTGCGGCACTAGAATGCTAGAAATATGAAATGTTTAAGAATAAATTGATATGAATTATTAAACATTTTAAGAACTCAAAATTGTATCCTTGAGCCCACCTAAATAATTATACAATTTTTTAAAAAAGTTTACATTTAATATTCAGAATGTGTATATGCATATACATACACAATCACCTAACTGTAGATTACATAATTAGATTTAGACATAGAATTGTTTAAATAATGATCCTGTATGCTTTTTCCTTGAAATGCCATCTAATTTCACCTAATTGCATATGATTTGATTTCTTAAGCAAATGTAATAATAGACAAATAATGTAGTATGTAAAGAACATACCAAGAGAAAGCAACCAACATCGTTGTAAGTTAAAAAAATAATAATAACTTTATAGAAACTTTACCTATATCTCTGTGACCTTGGGCAAAATATTTAGTGATTCTTTTATTTTTAAGATTGGTGTAATAATAATTTTGATTCATCTTGTAGATTTATTTTCAAAAATTCACTGGTACAATAGTAAATAAAATTTAGTTTTTTTTATATATATATATATATATATATATATATATATATATATATATATGTGTGTGTGTGTGTGTGTGTGTATAATAACATAATTTATATTATCCATTACTACTAATTAAATTTTAATTAATATTTTTATTGATAATGTCCCCATGAATATGCATTATAATATTTTTTCTATATGAATAACAATAAGAAAGAGAAAGCTGCGTACAAATGTGTGAGAATGAAAAAAAGAGAATGATGAAAAATTATTTTAAATTTTACTAAAATATTTATTTTCTTGTTCTGAAAATTGGAGAATTCAGGAATAACAAAATATTTTGATAGTTTAGTAATATTTTAGGTCCTCTGTCTTCAAAATGCTAAAGCAGTTTTTTAATTAAAAAAAAAAGTCCACAAGAAAAGACCTTTCTGATGACAAAATTGACTTCAATCTGGGCTTAAACCAAACACATTAAACATCTGTAAATAGAACCTCAGGAATGACAAATCTATCCCTACTCACTCTCAGAATGTCTATGAGACTAGTGACAATAAATTTGAAGAGAACTAGTGTTTATTCTACTCTACTGATATAAGTTTTCTAAAAAAGTTTTGAAATTTTTCATCTTAAATTGTTCACAAATTTATCATTACCTAAAGCCATTGAAAAACTTGTATCAATTGAAAGAGAAGCATTTTCTAGCAATGATTGACTTAGTAAAAGTGCAGGTTGAACACGTTTTAAAATGTCAAGGATTGGGCACCAACAACTTTACTATTTTAGTTAAATTATTTCCCTTTTAAAATACAATAGTAGAAAAAAAAACAAAGGAAATTCAAAGAACTCAGAAGAGGAAAGGAAAACAAAATGTTTGTAAAATCTAGTGCAATTTAGAAATGTTTATATCTAATACAATCTCAGTTCTCAACAACTAAAAGAGAAAAGAACGTTTACAAAGGTTATAAATGTCCCTTCTAAATTGTACAAGCATGTACATGAATTGTTAAGTATATATCTAAAATTAATGGATTAAGTTTTATAAATTCTATGTAATGATAGCAATAAATCTTTTCTAAGAGTAATAAGAACTCATCCATCTAAAACTTCTGGTTCTATGCAAATAAAACAATGCAAAAATATAGGGCCAGATGTAAATCATATTTATATAGTAAGTTAATTACTTAGCATGCCTGTAATTCAGGTAAAAGATTAGGTCCAACTGCAGCTTCTAGTAGCTTTGTCCACAGGATGATGAAGACAATATAAAAATGGATAAACAGATTTTTTATAGTTTTGTCTATTTCAGAATTCAATAATTTTCTTTTGAATGATTACATAAGAGCATAAATTTATACATATTTATGAGGTTCCCCATCTTACTTTTAAAAATATGTATATATTGTGTAATGTTCAAATGAGTTTAAACATATCTAGGAGTGTTAACAATTTAATGTCATTGAAGAATTTAATTGAAAAATCACAAATATTAATCTAGCATGGCAACTTCGAAGGTCTGAAGAAATGTTTATAATTCTATTCCATGTATGATATTTAGACTGAGAGTGTGAACTGAGCCAACTTGATATTGGGTCTGTGAGGTCATCTAATAGGAAACAATCCACAGAACCATCAATCCATAGAATCAATCCACAGAAACAACCACATGAAAAAGCTAATAGGCTAAGAATTTCCTGACTTATAATTTTCTTTGTTCAGCTACTCCCACTGTGATCTATCAACTCCAATATCAGAAGGACCACTGGTATATTAATCTGTATAAATTCTCATCTTGTTCCTGTCCTTTCCATATGCACTTGAAAAGTTTGATTTATCATTTCAATAAACTATTAATGTGTGGCCTATATATATTCCCAATGCCCCCCACCTTTTTTGTACAAGGGATTGAATTCAGGGATGCTTAAACATTAAGCCACATCCCCAGCCCTTTATAATATTTCATTTAGAGACAGTGTCTTGCTGAGTTGCTCAGGGTCTTGCTAAATTGCTGAGGCTGGATTTGAACTTGTGATTCCCCTGCCTCAGCTTCCCAAGCTGCTGGCATTACAGGATAAGCCACCATGCCTGGTTTCTGACATTCTTTTATTACTATATCTGACAAAAGACAACCCTTAATAGTCATAATTAATCTTCTAAAGAGGAGAGATGTATGACTAAGAAAAAACAAGAAAGACAGCTAGATATTGGTTTAAATTATGATCATTAACCTAGAATTCACCTTCCTCATTGCTTGCAAAGTATGCAGATGCTAAAGTAACTACCATTCTCTTTTCATTTCTATTTTAAACCAATCCACTCTCCACAAACTCAGCTTTACTAACTTCACTAATTCTTTTCCCAGGTAACGACTGTGAACTGTATTTCACAGAATAAAATTAGAATGGTGTTATGTAGATTTTTCACTTTCCCAAACCTGCAAACAATCCCTCACTAATATTCCTGTTATTGGAATAGGTACAGCATGTTCATTTTTCTCCTTCTTCCCCTCTCCATTTCCTCAGTGAATGTCTTTCCTTGGATGAAAACAATGTTGAGCCAGAACATCATCTGCAGCAGTAACTACAATATAGTGGTCAGTTTTTTGTTCCCTATTAATTCTCCAAGATATTACTCCCCAACTGTAGGACACAGCAAAGCTAGGGGTTTGGTGTGTCCTTGTTTTACGGTATAGTTTTGCTTCTCCAGGTCTGATTTATCTGAGTGGCAGTGAGTGAAGAATCTTGGAAGCATCTCATCCTGCAACCCCCAAGAGCAAGGAATTGCCTCTACTTTGATAGAACACTGCCTCACCCTCCAGATCCCTCAGTGATGCACTCCACACACAAATTCTCAATATGAGGAAAATCTCCTTTGTAGGACTTAAAATGACTCTTGGGTATTTTTCCCTTCTGCAGCTACATCTTTACCCTTCCTTTGGTTATCATGTAATTATTTTTACAAACAGCTTTCCTTGGGTACTTCAACATTCTTAAACATATGGAAAACACTATCCCAAGGATTTGCTCCCTGTCTGGGAAAATAACAGCAGCCATTGTGATCTGCCCTGGTTGCTGAGGAGGCTCTTCTCTACATACCTGAGGCTAGGAAAAGAGCAACCACACTACTTACTTTGATTATATGGGAACTCTTCATGACTCTCTCAAAGAATACCTCAGCATAAACTTTTTCTATTATTCCCCATACTCTATAAAAAGTGTTTTTTTTTTTAAAAAAAAAACACACAAAATATCTTGTTCTGACTAATGACTCAACAGTCTTAAATGCATCCTGACATTTTCATTTTAAATTCTACATTTGACTTTGGACAATACTTGTCTAGATGATATTCACTGAATTTTAGCATCATGGTAAAAATTTCAATAATAAACTTTTATTACATCTGTAAGCATCCCCCTCCCGCTTTTTAGCCAATTTCAATTGAGATATCCTTCATCTTCCCTTCTTACTATTGAACTCCAGCAATATGCAAATACTGGTACAATTTATCACACAGTCTGTTTTCACAATCAATATTCTTCTTAACTGAGATATTCCCAAGAATAGACAGTGTTCATATTTGATTATTTCACAAAGTTTTTCTTTTGCTCCAAACTGACTCCAGGCACTCTTTTAGTTATTGTCCCCTTTTTAACAAAATTTCTCCTTTATTGTCACTGTGACCTATTTCTACCTAACAAGCAAGCCACATGTAGACTTAGGCTGGTTTTTGAAGCCACTATTCTGTTAAAGATTTCCTCTGATATTGCCAGTTTTATTTCTTTGTCATTAAATTCTTAACAATTTTTGGGCATCATTCAACCCTCTTCAACATTCCCTCTTTTTTGAAGCACACTTCTAACATCTCTTACATTCTCTATATAGAGTTCTGGTTTCTTCCACTTCACAGCTGTCCCCTCCCCAATGCCCTTTGTTATGTCCTCAAGATCAGATAAAATTCCTGCTGCATGTTAGCATCATATGGAAAGATTTGGATACAATGCTGCAGCCCAAGAATAACCCAAAGAGGGGTTACTTTAGTGGTTCTGTGTTTAGACCTGAATAACAGGATTTTTTACATTCCTTCTGGTACTATTGACAATCATGGTCAAGAGCCATTGTCTCCAGCCGCCCCTTTGATTTTTCTCTTCTAGTTAATTTCATCTATCCTCTTGACTTCATTTACTCTATTCACACTAACTTTTTTTTATATTTTAAATTTCTCTATATACAACTTCTGAGTTTTATACTTGGCAAAACATTATGATGTTCCAAAACTTCAAGGCATCGATCTTGTTGCATTCCACATAGAGCTTATAGGATTGCCATGTCCCCCAAAAGATATCTAATATGCAATGTCTCAGCAAGTAGTATTTCTCCTGTTCCATAAATTAAAATCCTCCATTGATAGAAAATAAATACTACCATTTTTTGATCCAATAAAATTGTTGAAATCTATACACATATTATCATTTTCACAACTACCATAGTCTTTGCTAACAGAGATCTCACACATATTTCTTCTCTGTATTACTGTTATTGTGTGCTAACTGAGTCTCCCGTAGTACTTCTCTCTGAGGTACCTGCAATGTCTTCCTCATGCTCTTCTGCAAGAAGAGACAGGGTCATGTCTATCACTCACAGGGAGTGAGTACATTATTTTCTGACACAGAAATAACATGGAATAAATGTATAAAGCTTTTAGAAAGTCAATGGACATAAATATGAAGGAAAGAAAGACATTTTAAAATACATATTACCCTTTAAGAAGAATAAATATTTTTAGGAATCATTTCTAAACTGCTTTACATTTTGTAGCATGTATCTAAAATCTTTCCCATCAATAAATATTTTTATCATCACATTAGAACTATGATGTCTATACTGTTATCATAATTCCCATTCATACCCTGGTAGGGTATGACTGTGAACATACATATTGAGTAGGGAGGGAATGCAGGTATAAGCCCTGAGTTTTAGTGTTTGTCAACTTCTATGGCATAAGAACTCCCACCACAGACAATTTCAAGTCAACTATGTGTCATCATTGAACACAGTCCTGGGAGATGTGCCCTATAAGCTCAGATAATCTGTTCAACACCTGTTTCAGGTGTTCTAGGTTATGAGAAGGACCAGTCAAGTGGCATCTCTGACCCACAGAATGATTACTTTATTTGGTTTGTCCACTTGGTCTCATTTTACTACCTGAAATCAATTAAACTGAGGCAATATTTTGTTAGTAAGCAAGCTTTTAAAATACAAATAACTCAAAATTAATACTTTCAGCCCTATTGAAGCATGTACATTTCAATAATGTGTGACTTAGTGGGTTAGGCATAAACAGGAGGGTTTCTATTTTCAAAGATTAAAGAGCACAGTCAGTGAAAATATGGAGAAAAAGATTATCAGGAGATTTAAAAATATTCAAAAGGGGATGAGGCTTTAAAGATAAAATTAATTTATTTCTACACTCTTTCTATGCCTGTAGTGCAAAAAAAAAAAAAAAAGGAAAACTGACTACATTTTTTTCTGGACTTCTGATTCTCCTTTCCTTTTTACAAAGTACCTCTATGCAAGTATAAGTTTTACATCTAATACTGCAGTTATAGTAACTACAGTTTCAATAAACATATCTATATTTCCCTACAAATCTAATTGTCCTTTATATTTTTTTCAAAAAATTGCATTGGAATTTCAACAGCCCATTTATATTACTTAATTATTATCAGAATAAAAATCTCTTTCACATTCTATAATATATATATATATATATATATATATATATATATATATATATATATATATATTCAATACATATGAATTATATACTCACTATTCCTGTTACATGGTAATAAACATGATGTAGATCTTGGCAAGAGTTCACATCCTTTCAAGTGCATCATTAACTTTCCATTGTTCATTCATCTTAACAGAGTGCATTTAATATTCCCTTAAATCCTTTTTTAAATATGTAAACAGTTCTTTCAGTTGACTTTATCCCTATAATTTCTGATTAATCAAATAAGATATAGCACATTAAGAATTCTAACATAAATTGTCAAATAACCTTATCAAAATATTCCACAATAATAATACAAATTTTCTTATGATTTAGAAAAAAATTGAGCACCTTTAAACTAAGAGCCTATCTGGGCATGGTGGCAGATGCCTGTAATCCCAGCAGTTCAGGAAGCTGAGGTAGGAGCATCACAAGTTCAAAGTCATGCTCAGCAAATTTAGGAGGCCCTAAGAAATTTAGCAAGACTCTGTCTCAATATAAAAATAAATAAATAAAAATGGCCAAGGATGTAGCTCAGTGGTTATTTGCCATTGGGTTCAATTCCTGGTACCAAAAATAAGTAAACTAACAAAATTTTGATAAATATTTAGACTTTCAAGACTGGGATTGTGGCTCAGTAGTAGAGCACTTGCCTTGAACCTGTGAGGCATTGGGTTTGATCCTCAGCACCACATAAAAACAAATAAAAATAAAGATCAATATAGATATAGATAGATATAGATATACTTAAAACAAATAAATATTTAGACTTTCAAATTCAGCTGACCTCATCTATTTATTCAAAGGATTGGTTACTCATGAATTTCCTTTTGAGACTTTAATAAGGTAATCTGGAAGAGATGAAGTTTTGTAATATTCTCTCTCATGTCAGAGTTTAGTTTCTTTTAGCCAAAACCAATTCGTTAACTGACAGTCCAACTATCTGTCTCTTAATTTGATTTCTTAATGGCCATCATACCATCATGAATCATGTGCAAATGCACTGGCTTTTCTTTTTTTCTATTGCCTGTATTTGACTGTTGGACTTTCCCTGTTTAGTTGCCCGTACCTTAATGTTTCACTAGCTATCACTACAAATCTCTTCATGTATAAATATCTGACTATCATTTATTTTTTCAGGAATGGTTTCAATGCTCTCTTTGATTTTTTTTCTCTCTCCCCCTTCTCTTTCTTCTTCCTTCTTTCCTTCCTTCCCTTTCTGTCTTTTCACTTCTACTTTTTCATAGTTCTATATATACAAACCTTTAAATAGGATGTCATGTTTTGCAGTGCTGTAAGTATTTCAGTATAGCTTTGGTTTTCCACTAACACTATTATAATAATATTATTTCAGTAATCAATGTAGATATCATTTCTTCCAACATTTCCATTGTTCTGTAATGATATGGATTCCCATCCAGTACATTTATATATATTGTGTTCATAAGTTTATCACTGTTTTTATTCCAAGTTGTGTGATTGTCAGTTACTTAAAAAATCTATACTTGGTGCTTGAGGGAAGAAATTTAAAAATTTATTCTCTTTATGCAGGTTCAAATAAAAAATTATATTATTTTTACATTATTCAATTACTTCAATTTATTACTTCAATAAAACTGCAGTTTTAATTATTTTTCTATTGAATGATATATTTTATTACATCAAATATTTGTTAATAAGATATATTTCTTACATATCAGAATTTTGTTTCCAAGGTTTTTACTATTACACTTGGTTCTGTGTTGCTCTTATTAACAAAACAGTTTCAAAATCCAGTTTCTTTGTCTATATAGCTCCTAAGACCAATAATAAAGCAAAAATGAAGTACAGAAATGTGAACCATATGGAGTTAAAGGTAGCTTTAGGATTCTTTCACAACTATGGTTAAAGACCGTCACTAATGTCAGAAATTTAAGTATTAAAGACTTGATCTGCTTTTTTTCATCTTCTCATAACTTCATTTTCTTTTCAAGATTTTTCATACTCGAATGATAAACAGAGCATGATTTCTTTAATTCAGTTATTTTTTCTCTTTGTGTGAGAGTTCATGTATCACTTCTTTGCTTATATATCTTAGAAATATTTCTTTGTGGCTTCGATTTTGAAAACACTTTTTAAGGATTTTAAAGCCTTTTTCAATGGCCTTTTGCTTTCTCCCCTCCATCAAGCTCATCATATTAACACAAAAGCCATCTTCTTGCTGAAGTCATTTCTTCATTGGTCTTCCTCTTACTTAACTTCCTTTTTGAGTCCAGAAGATCCCCGTGTCCTTTCCACTCTGTTATTGAGATATCTCCAGGCTCTGCTTCACTTACTGTTTCTGTGGGCTTTCTCTACACTACTGTATACTTCAGTCCTTATCACATATCAAAGCTCTTTTATCTAAAAAGCAATACATGGCATTTTGTTTTATGTTACATTATTGCCCTTAATGTAATTTATGTTACATTATTGCCCTTCTGCAATAATGTAACATAAATACATAGTGTATACATATTACAACTTTGTAACATTTGTATCCAACTTACACCAGGCTCAAAGGCTTTGATTAGCCATATTATGGGAGTGTTATTAGGTTTTGTTTGTTTTTTTTTTTTGTGTTTGGAGAATAAACAGGTCGCCTGCCCTTAGCCAGAATTTCCAGGCAAGATAGGAAGTGAGGTGTAAAAAATGCACTTGGGAGTAACAAGGAAGCTTGTGAAAGGAACTGAGTGATCCTCACCATATCCAGATGAGTAGTACAAGGCCTTCTCTGAACTCAAAGGCCAGGAGATATTCTATTTTAACACATATAACACATATTCTGAGACTGTGTGTATGTTTGTGTATATATAACCATATAAATATCTATGTGCATATATGTTTATACTCTTGAATCGACCCCATTACTTAAGTAATTTGATTTCATAATATATACTTTAGATCAGCTTGTTAGATGGTTTAGCCTCTTCAAATTCATGTAATAGAAATCATTAATATTTTTGTAGCTTACTTACAAATAAAGATCCTCTAGAGATATCCCTGATTGTAATAGATAGGAGCCATATAACTCTCACGCAAAACATTTTTTAAAGAAAATACTTTCTCTTCATATGATTTTAGATAGAGTTCTTTTTGTAGGTATCAGGTTATTTCCACTTCTGATCCAGTATTGTTGGTTTCATTTGTGGACACTTTTCTGGGTTACTTGGAGGAACTTTTTGGGTAAACATAGGCATCAAAAATAAATTTCCACTCTAGAGAGAGAGTTAATTTTAAAATGAAGTTCCTGGATGAATCTCTTTTACTTTTTAAACAAAATAGCATTGCAATTTTATTTCTGAAACTGAGTCATTATAAGAGTTAAGTGAGAAGGAACATCCAAATCATTGTCACACAACAATTTCTATGTTGTGTAAAACATAGTAATTTATTAGTCAATACCATAGTCATCATCATCATTATCAGACTGAGAAAAGTTATAAAATCATGGGGCAATAAATTTTAAATCAACAGTAAAATGATAAACTATTTTCATAAGTTTTATACAAATACATTTGCCATTTATGGTTTCCCATCTCCTTTTATAGAAGAAAATGGATGCAAATGGGGGCTTAATAAGTCATACATGCATATGAATACACATTGCCATAAAGCACTGTGATAAGTAAATTCTAAGAAATTATGTTGTGCATGTTTAAGCAATGGAAAAAGTATTTCAAATTCATCTGAAGCAAGATTTTTTATCATAACTGTTTAAGAGTCATGAGCAAATATAGCTAGTCTGGGGAATTCTCCTTTAAGTTATTTATGTAGGAAATACATGTTTTCTTGACATTAACATTCAAATAGATATCATTTCAGTTCATAATTTTATGTCACATTTGCTGTTTAATTGCTCCATATGAGAAATGTTTCTGCTAAATGAGCACTGGCCTCGAAAGAAATGGTTTTACTGTGTATAAATGTATTCTGTCTTTTCCTCTGACGAATGTAATTCAAAATGATGTTACACTAAAAAAGTTTTGACACAAAGACATGTAAAACTTCAGGCAGTTTGACTAATTTTTTATTCATGCAAAACATGAAAACCTTCTTCCTTCAAATAATTCAACAATATCTCCCACTTATTATAATGCTAGACAGTGGTTCAAATGTGCATGTAATACAATCATAAAATAATTTGATCACAGTGATCTGCTAAGTAATTTTCTATTGCCCTCTCATTTTTCTCTTAATGAGTATAGGCAGTTTAATATATGTTATGATTGTTTTAGAGTGGCATATAAAGAAAACCATAGTTTTTATTTTTAATATCATGTTAAATTAGAAGAATTGTGAACTTCAGAGTTAAAAAACTTGTAACTTCAATTCATTGTTGATAACTGAGTATTTATCTCTCTAAGGGTCCATCTTCTTTATAGGCAAAGTGATAAATATTAATCTAATAATGTTATTGTAAAAAAGAAGATAAGACAGTAATCATAAAGTTCATGGAATAGCTTATAAATGCTCTAACAGTTTCAATGCTCTCTTCTCTCACATACTTTCTTGTTTAATCACCCTTAAAAACACAAATTGAAACTTGAATTAATACCCAACAAGCCTATGGACCTATCCATATTCTTTTACCCCCTACATACGATCTAAAGTTATCTTTCTGTTTCAGTGGGATCTAAGCAGGAATTTGTGTCTCCTAACTATATGTAGCTTCTCTTGAATCAAGACTTTCATTGTGTATTTTCCAGGTCTATTATCCCTGCCCAAACTTCTACAAAATACTCTTCACCCATACCTGTAGGACATGACTTGCTGCCTGCTTCCCGGTCTTGGGGCCGCACATGTGGCTGGGATGGCGCCTGGCAATCAGCCAGTAGGTAGTGTGGTGGTGACAGAAAAAACAGACCACCTCCAGGATAGGTCCAGTACTCTTCCACCCTCGTGGACAGCTCATGCCTTCCCTTACAGAACATGGGAAGGGTGTACAAGTGAACTCACCCCACCCCTCTGACCTTTATTCTGATTGGCTCCTGAGCATTATATTAGCTGTGTGTACTTCCTCAATAAACAAGATCCTGCTTTGAAGGTCTCCCTAGCGTGTCTGATTGTCTTTCAGCGAGGGAGGGCAGGGTGTGGGCGCCTGGGTGCCGAAGGCCAGTCAACCTTTGCCTTTCTTGGCTCATCCTGGTCAGGGCATGCTTTCCCCATGTCTCCCGCAGGTCAGGAGGAAACCAGGGGCTAAAACCCTGACACATACCCACTAATAGGACATCTTTCCAATGGTAGTGGTTTTGAATTTCTGACCTGGAAACACCACTATCACCCATATAAATAAGAATATCACATTTCCCAGAACATATTTGCTACACTATAGATTCCACAGGCTTTATATACACAAAACCTGAATCTGAACCCATGTTTAATATCCCACATTTTACATGCAAACAGAATAATCTCTCAATCCATACTGCTCAATAATCTATCACAGCTTGCCGAATTTAAAGCAGACATAAAAAAAATTAAAAAAATAAATAAAACAGAAAGAAAGGAATAAGAAAGAACTACAGAAAAAAAAAAGAAAAACATGAATAGCTTTTAGAATTTGAACCATATTCTTTAATGAGATCATATGATAGGTAATCAAATTAATTATTTGTTTCTCCTTTTAATGTTGTTTTCTGTTTCCCTCAATAAAAAAGTAAGAAAAAATATTGCTTTAAGGAATTTTGTGTTATTGCTCATAACGTTATCTAGTAAACTTTGTTATATACTTTCCATGTTCTAAAGTTTGGTGTTATCTTTGAAACATATTCATAAATTTTTTAAATTGACAGAAACTATGTATGTTTAGCATGAATCACATGGCATTTTTTAATATGTGTCCTGGTAGAATGGTTCAATTGACTAATCAACATATGCATTAAAGTATAATGATTTCTAAATGCCATTCCAAACATTTGGCAATTAGACTTTCTGATTACTAAATAAAAATATATACCAATGAAGAAAATATAGGTTGAAACTATATAGAAAAAAGTGACAAAGCATTCAAATATGAAAACATGTAGCCAAAGCAATAAAACATACAATTATTTAAATATTCTTAGTGCTACAGATTTTAGTAGATGAACTCCCTAATTGTCCTTCTGAAGTGGAAAAAGAAAAAATCATTTTGGTTTTTAAACTCTCTAGACAAAAAAACTACCTGGTGACTTAATCAAATTTCTTATAAAACTACGACTAAAACCATTCAGCATCAATATTCTAACTCTGAGGAACAGAGAAATAATTCCCCAAAATGCACTGGGAAGTGAATAGGTTCTGATTGGTGTTAAATGTAATACTGTAACAGAAAACTAGATGAAATACAAGTGAGAAATACTCATTTTCAAAGGGAAACACAGAGTTATAGAGAGGATACAGGTGTGAACCATTCTATTATCAAAAGAAACTGTAGCAATTTTCACCTATTGCAAAACTAAAATGAAATAACTAGTCAGAACTAAAATAATAAAATATCATCAATATCATCCTATTCACAAAAGTATATGAATATAGTTCCATGTGTATATTTACAAAAATGGAGTCACAGAATTATTATGTTAAATATATAATAAAAAATCTGATGGTACATGTATTATAAATATGATGCCTTATATCAGATTATGTATATTTGTGTTACGTCTTAAGTTAATAATGTATCAGGGTAAGATCCCACCCAAATAACTATAAATATTTTGTTTTAGTTAACATTGATTTAATAAGTCTGATTGTTCAATTATTAACTCTATTTTCTATTAAAATAATATGGGATGTGAAATACATTGAAATTATAAATTCTGATGTCATGCAATTTTTGTCTGTTGAATTATGCTCCCTGAAACCAAAAAAATGTCTGGGAAATGATTTTAATTGCTAATGCATTATATAACATTGTAATTCAATAATTTCATATGGCTCTGCAAATTTTGAGTTAGGGTAAATTACATACTTTTGGGGAAGCGAATTGGATTGTCGTTGACGTCACTGAGGGTGATGTTGACTACTGTTGTTCCAGCCAGTCCTCCTAGTTGTCCTCCCATATCTTTGGCTTGAATGAGAACTTGGTATTGTTCTTTGACTTCTCTACCCATGTTTGGCAAAGCTGTTCTAATAATACCTTGAGGGGGAAATAGTAACAGAATACAAACATCACAAATCCTGTACTTTCCATAATAAAATAGATTGCAACCACAATAAAATGATTCTATGTAGATTCACTAGCAAAGTTATGGCCGTGAGAAAACATGTGTTATTTAAAAACACCTTAAATGCTCAATACTTAAGATATAATTTAATTTCGGAAACAACCCTACAATGAGATATAGAGCAGCAGTGAGGAATTATTAAAAACTACCATATTAGTTCTAAAATATAACTAAGAACATTAGGTTAAATTTTATTTATACAAATGTGTCTATTTCAAATAAGAATTTTTTTAAAAAATTGGTAAACATAATCATGTGAAAAAATGTACATGGTCAATTTGTGTTGAGTGTTCACTTTCTAATGATTACCATTTTCTTCTTCACTTTCATTTTCTAGGATAAATATGCCACTTAGTTTTTTTAAATTCATGAATAATCTCCTTTGCACAATATATTTTGTCTTTCACCAACTCCCTCAGTTACTTTAGCAATAGATTTTTCATTTAGGTATCATTAAGCTTTATAATTGCTGGGACTTCTGTCTCCTTTGTCACCAGGTCCTCCAGCACCTAGGACAATGCCCAATATTTGGAAGGAACTCAACAGCTGGTTGACCAAATAAATGATTGTTCGAGTGAATTTATCCATAATTACATTTTTAGCCATAAATTTAATGATTCATATGCATATTTATACATGATGTTCAGTTTCTACTTTTGTGTCCAAATTTAGAACTAATTTATATTTACACTTATTCAAAAGGAAGTAAGTAAAAGCTTCCAGCATTCTTTAAAAAAAAAAAAAACTGAATGCATTAACCTAATTCCTATTTTCAGTCAATGGTTTTAAGGTAAGATGGGACAGCCTTTGCCTTCAACCTGTGTGGCACTAATAGTGGTGTTCTGTAAGGGAACAAGTATGTATGACAAAGAGTGGCAACAGGAGCACATAGCATTGAAATCACAAACCAAATATACATCCTCATTTTATCTTTACTTTCTACTTACTATCCAACTACCAAATGCCATTTTGAAGCCAATTCAGATTTAACTGCAATCTGAAATTTCTTTTGACACTTGGAAGAAATAATTATAAAATGACAGCCTTCATTTTGCTACTGATGTTTTATTCAAGAATTGGTACTGACACCATTTTGATTCAATCTGTTTGTCTCCAACTTAAGCTCCTGATGCCTTATTTCCAACTAAATCTTACAACTAAGATTTTTCATCTCTAGTTTTTAATGTCTCTGTCCTGCCTACCTTAATCTGTGTGAATTCTTTCTGAGTTATGCTTTCTGCAAATTTTAGATAAATCCCTGAGTTTGATTCATATGTTCATATGCTTACTGACTTGTTCTTCTATTCACTAAGGCCTAGCTTTGCACAATTTATTTTAAATATAATAATTACAAATATATATAAAATATTTTTATTTGTTTAATTTGTTTGTGTTTGAAAATCCTCAATATCAAATTAGAGAGAAAGAAAAGAGAGAGAAGGCAGGAAAGAGAGAAAGGGAGAGAGAATTTTGGACTTGTTTCTTTCTGCTTAGTGAAGTGTATAAAAAAGCTATGTACTTAAATGAAGTTAGATCAAAACATTAAGATACAATTGCAAAGGGGGTAGATACATATAACTCACTTTCAGAATATCTGTTTTTTCCTGTGATATTTTTTCCCCCTGTGATTTTTAATTTTGTCAAGTTGTCCCCATGGCATCTGCCACCCTGCCCTCTTCATCTGCCCTGGGTATGATAGGTGACCTGCCTTCTGTTCCTTGCCCTCTTTTGGTACCATGCTGCCTAACTAACTATAAGGTAGTACATTAAAATTTTGGAAGAGCAAGAATATATGTGATGATGAGAATGATGCTCTTACCGCCATCACTTACATTCAAGAAACCATGGTTCCACAAAAATAAAATGCAACATTTGCACATTTTTGTAACTTGTACAAATCTGGGGAATCGGGAAGACTTTAATATTGAACATGAAAAGAGAATTTTTCATTACATCACTTTTTAAAATGCTGAAAATTTCTCTTTCAGGAAATTATTCCTCTTATGGCCACTTGTGTATCAATCAATTAAAATATAAAAACCAATCAAACAAGCAAGAATAGATTACATGGTTTTGATGTAGGAGGACTTTGCAAAGAACTGAGCTGCAGTACTTCCATACCAGACAGCAGGAAGCAGAAGAAAATGCTTCAAGCCAACTAAGTTTTCATGTTAGTATTAGTGTCCATCCTATCTACCTTCCTTTTGGTATTTGTATATAGATACAGTGGCTGACTTATAGGAGAGCAGTTGAAAACAAACCAATGAATTTTATAGAACAGTATAAATATTTCACAAAAATGATGCCACTTACTTTAATTCATCCCATAGAATTCTAAAATAAATCATATTTATTGGATAAAAGGAGACAGAGATAATTAATCCTGGGATGATTTTAATATCTTCCAACTGAGGATATTTCTAATGTATTAATCAAGACAACTAGAATGGGAAGAATATTGTTACATAGTTTCTGCCAATATAAATGGACATATATGATTGAGATAGTTTTACACATTTAAAATAATATAACAAAGAAAAATAGTCTTCAGAGAGTTTATTTTCTTTGGCAATAGTCCCTCAATCTTGATGAATGCCTGATTATTTTATAAAATACAGTAAATGTTCCAAGAATGCCATTTTGAGATAAAAAATAACACAATATTATATAGGAAAAAATATCATAAAAAGCATCTGTGATCATCTAGTATATAATTTTACAAAAGCTAATTTTTGAATGAAGAGGTAAAGTTCAGTACTAAGACATGGGACCACAGATCAGGCAGGCCTTGTACTAAAGTAAACATTTCATTCACCTTTTGTTATTAGAATTGAGGATATAATCTTCTTCTCCTGCTCTTCCTCCCTATCCCATTTTGAGTCACACCCCTTATATCAGAGAAGACATTTGGCATTTGTTTTTTAGGGATTGGCTAACTTCACTTAGCATAATCTGCTCTAATGCCATCCATTTCCCTGCAAATGCCATGATCTTGTTATTTTTTAGTGCTGAGTAATACTCCATTGTGTATAAATGCCACTTTTTTTTTAACAATTCATCTATTGAAGGGCATCTAGGTTGGTTCCACAGTGTAGCTATTGTGAATTGTGCTGCTATAAACATTGATGTGGCTGTGTCCCTGTACTATGCTCTTTTTAGGTCTTTAAATAGGGAAGAGAGATGGGTGGGAAAAGGAGGGAGAAGGGGAATTGCATGGAAGATGAAAGGAGACCCTCATCATTATACAGAATACACATATAATGTTGTGAGGAGAAAAAAAAGAAGAAGTGTGTCACATTAGATTGGGTAGAGAGATGTGATGGGAGGGGAGTGGGGAGAGGAAGGGAGGTAGGAAGGGCAGCAGAATAAAATAGATATTATATTATTATTATTACATTATTATTGCTATCTGTTTATACGTGACTGTATGACCAATATGATTCTGCAACCTGTACAATCAGAAAAATGAGAAATTACACCCCATTTGATTCAAATGTATGAATTGTCAAGATCATTTTACTGTCATGTGTAACTAATAAAAAAATAAATATAATTAAAAAAAGAATTGAGGATATAATAGACACAATCAATTGCTGCCTCCCCTCTCCTTTCCCACCCCTCCCCCGCCCCACAGATCTACTTTAATACTTTTCTAGACTTTGCTCCTTGGCTCCAGGAAGCCTTAGGTCTATTGGCAGTGTATTGTCAAGTAAAACAGAAATTGGCCTGGGCTTTTATTCCCATAGTAGCCCACATTCCATTTCTTCTATCCCAGGGGCCCTCACTAGATAATGCCTGTGTCCCTAGACCCTCTCTCTCCTTCAGTCTTAGTAAGCTAACAGCACCCTCTTGTTATTCCTTCTCCAGGTACTATGTATGCCTTAGTTATTCTCTAAAGTGTACATGTGCTTTAGCCAATTGTAGTTTAATTAAACTAATCTCAAACTGTCCCATAGTGGCATTTGAGACATATGGGATGATAATTCATACACTCTCTGTACAGTTCCTTTCAAAATTTATATTTAATGGTTTTGTGTTTGTGGGAGTAAAAAGCAGATCATAAGGAAGTACACAGTGATTTAGGCAATTTCATATGGTGATGAGTGTTGTGAAGACTATAAGAGCAAGTGCCTTGGACATGGGGGTGTCAGAATAATCTCCTCTGAGGAAAGACTGTGGAGATGAAATCTCAGAGAAGAGGAGGCAGATCTGGAAAAATACATGGTGGGGCATTCTAAGGAGAGGAGACAGCAGAGCGTCCCTACTTCAAAGCCCACTGGAAGAGCCCTCAGGCGCAGCAGATGAGAGAACATGACATGAAACAAGACTCCAGAGGGGCAAAACAGGCAGACAAGAGTGTTATTCAAAGACAAATAAGCCTTTTGAGAAAGCATCTTGAAAATTATGTGATCACTTTTCAGTATCACAAAAAGTCTTCTGACATCTATTTGGTGACAGTCCAGAATAAAAACACAATTTGGGGGACTATTATGCACAATCCCCAAGTTATTACAGATCCTACTGGATTTAATATAGATTTATTATTATTGTTGTTGTTGTTACCATTACAGTTGTTATTATTATTATCTGAGACAGATTGACAGATTCATCCTGCTGTCTTTCTTTTTCAGCAGTGTAGTGACTGTGTCAATCAGGGGGAGACTGACATTTCTAATTTGTGGGTGACCATGGTATAGTAGCATTGATAACCTAACTTTTAGTCTTGGACCAATCATGATATTACACATATATTCAAAATGATGGTGATTTAAAGAAAGGACAAGGTGGTTGGGATTCATTTGAGCAATGCAAATTCCAGAATTGTTATATTCCCTATAAACATAGCTGGGATAGAGAAACTCTCAGGAGAAATGCCTTCACTGCAGTCACACACCACCACCAGTCATAGATTCCGAGAGGGTGGCATTTGAGGTTCACACCTTGGAGCACTCCACCTCTGCTATCCCAGCCTTGCCAGGCTACCTTTGCCCCTGTACTTTTCCAGACATCTCACTCTTATTGTCTCTGTTCCACAGATGGCAGGCTGCTCATCTTTCTTGTTCCTATGTTAGTGTGTTTTTCCTAAGAAGTCATTTCTGCCTCAATGACCAGCTCCATCTCTGACTCATATGTGACTATATCCAACAGGATTCAGGCACAGATGCCCGTTATTCATGGTACACACTTGCTCTTTTTTTCTTATCTTCCCTCAATAGACAGAAGGCTGCCAGAAGACTGAAAAGATTCTTAATAATTTTTATGAATGTATATCTATTTTCCTGTTTCACCTTTATTAATACAACTCTCTATATTTTTCCTATATGTAATAAAGGTAAAATTATTTACCTTCATGTAATAGAGGTAAAATAATATGCAATATTTTTAGTGTACTTGATACTCATTATTTTGAAACCACTTTCCTTTATGTTTTGTTGCCTGCAAATCAGAAAATACAAGCATGTTTTTTTCTTTCCTTTTATTCAGGGAAGATACACAATATCCCCCATATCAATGCCCTGATTTAGCAATTCACTATGGTCTTTTCCCTGTGTATCTATTTATTTTGCAATAAATATCAAATAAATACATAGAATAAGGTTCATTGCAAAAGCCTTTTACATTCTTCCCAATTCATCTTCATGTCACTTTAAAGCTTAATTCTGAGACAGAAATGTCTATGCTATATTTTAATCAATCTTTATCGTGTCATGGAAGAAGAAAATATTTTCAAAGACAGAAGGGAATCAGTTTATTTTTTTCCCTCCAAGTCCTAGAAATTTAGAATAGCATTATAGTTTGGGTTTGGGAGATGAACAACAAATGAATCCCATCATTCTCCATTCACTGAGTAATCTAGCCCCAAGAAGTCCCCAAGGCCACCAATGTGTTCTCATTAGAGCAGCTATAATGGTGAGTTTCCAATGATCTTCTCTCTGAAGTCTTCAGAAACTGCAGGACTCTCAAAGTTTTCACAAAATCCCCACCTTCCCACTGAGCTCTCTGATTGTCTCCCCTTAACACCCTTCCTGACTCACTGGAGGAATCTACCTTCTCTTCTTGCCTCCTGCAAACATTATCCCATCGTAGGTTCATGAAAATTTTCTCAACTTCCTTCAGATTTTTTTTTCTCAAAGTTATCTTTTAAAACATTCTTGGTCATTTGATCCAAACTCTCATGCTAAATTTGTTTCCTATTGCTTCTGTCACCAATTACCATAAATATAATGGCTTGATACCATATCAATTCTAGAGGGTCTTGTTAGCCTCAAGTCCAGCTGTCAGCAGTGCTGTGTTCATTTCTAAACATTTTCATCTTCTGGAGGATGCCTAACTGCCTGTATCCTCATCACCATTCACCATCTTCTGAGGCAGCAACAGAAGCAGCTTCTTTAATTCTTTTTTGACTCCTCTGATTCATTAAGAAAGACCCTTGGGATTACTTGGGTCCACTGAAAGGAAACAGGATGATCCCCATCTCCATAGCAGATTATCTGATGGATAAATTATACCTGCTACTTAGCTCTTCTTTGCATATAGTATAACACATCTGCAAGTTCAAGCAATTAACAACTTTTAATACTCGGGTTGGGTCATTATTCTATGAGAGATACTACTCCTCAGCATTTCATGACCTTTGTCATTTTCTCTTTAGTTCTTATTGCTATTCAAAACCCTGTTTATTTTTCTTAATTATTCTCTTTGGTTTGTGGTCCCCAACAAAATATCAGTTGCTGAAAGCAAGCTTTTTTCTCTGTATTTTTGGAGAATACTTACTTAGAATAATTTCAAGGATACAGTAGCCACTTAATAAATAATATTTTAAAAAGTAGATTTTAATAAAGTAACAGTTAATTTACCATATGGAAAAAAGCATACATACATTTTTTTTTCAAGAGAGATTATTATTTAATGTGTTTTTAAAAAATCTGGTCACTATTTGCAGAAAAGAATTTCTGATATAATTTTGAATGGGATGAAGGATTTAGTTTGGACTTAGCTGTATTATAATTGCTCTATCATGAGAAACATCTTGAATAAGCATTATTTTTGACCAGAGAGTGATCTCTTTAAGTAAATCATAGGCTCCAGGATTGACCAAGTAATAATCAACCTTTACACAAGTAATAATGTGGAGAAAGCAGTATAAAATATATTTTACATATAAGCCTGTTAAAGATAGATGGCAGGATAGGAACAATAATAATAGTGTAAGAACTAAGAACTTTAGCAGCATAATATATATTTCCATTTTCAATTTCACAGCTAAGTAATTAAAAACACTATATAAAAGATCTGTTTTTTGTTATCAGTTGATTTGAAAAGTTACTGAGTTTCATTTCCTTTTAGACTTAATTGTCCAAAAATGATGCATTTTTTAACCATATTGTTTTGATTTTATCTCTCTGACAGAAATTATCAACAAGAACAAATAAGAAGAAGAACTGTTTATTAGCGTCTCACAATTTCAGAGGTCTAGTCCATTGCAGACTGACTCCATTGCCCTGGGCCCAAGATGATGTAACACATTATGGGGGAACATGTTCGGTGAAGGAAAGCTTCTCCCCTGTGGCTGGGTGAGGAAGTAGAGAAAGAGAAAGCATGTGGCGAGGAAAGGCCACAGGGAAGATACACTTTCAGGACACATCCTTTAGTGATCTATCTCCTCCAGCCACATCCCACCTGCCTGTAGTTATTACCCAGTGATTTAAACTAAGATGGACAGATAAGTTTATAGGTCTCGTGGCCAAATAAGTTTACCTCTAAATATTCCTGCATAAACAGGAATTTTCAGGAAACACCTCATACCCATGCCATTATAGATATTAGTAAAAATTCTGCATCCATCACTGCATAGATGAAGTTTATATGAACTTCATGTATGCAGTGATGGATGCAGATGTAAATGTTGTCAACAATGTATTTAGATAATAAGAAGAATTAACAAGTTATTTTTAACAGGGAACTCCCACTATAATAGGCCTTAACAGTTCCATAGGACTTAGGAGTCATTTTCCCCAGGAGATGTTCCTCAAGAAGTTTCACCCCTCTAATCAGTCTATATCTGTAGTGTCCATTAGTAGCATTATTCATCATAGAAAATTGTGTCTTACAAAATTCAAATATAACCTTCTGAGGACTTGATGGGCTCCACCCAGTAGATGGGAATCTACTTGATTCATCTCAGTATCACTGTGGCCAAGAACCTGCCAGACCATAGGTTATAAATAAATGTACATTAAAAAAATTTTAATTAAACACATTACCGATTATGGTATTGATCTATGATACCAAATCCAGTGATGTCAAGCTCATAAGATTATGACACATCCCCTTTTTACACACACAAACAGTGTATTTAGATTAGAGAGCCATTGAGAGAGCTTCTCCTCGAAAGCAACACAGAATGAAACTAATTCCTACCGGCATATTTTACATCCCTCTGGAGTATTGTCTTTTCAAGGTCAAACATTCTTATATCTTTCTGCTTATTCTAAATCAAGGCTAGTGGAACTCAATTACACTTCTCTTAAAGAGGGACAATGCCCAATACAAGGGGATCTTTTTCAATGATGCATTCATGGCCAGCTAATATTGCTACACATATGCAAAACATTGCAGAATAGCTAAACATGTGTGCTTTGTTATCTTAATAAGGTGTGTTTCCTTGACACATTTTTCTTCTTAATATGTACTGCATCTATTGATTTTCTTGCCCTTGGTGTGTCCATAATGAGTCCTTGTTTTAATGTTTCCTGGCAATTCATTCACTCTGGCCAACACATATTGAAAGAATGGCTACTTTGTGTGAGCACTCTTATCCTTGAAGGATGGAGATATTAGAAATTTAAGTTCGACAAAATTATATTATGAATTAATATGAAAATAATTTTCAAGACACAAGATATCACAGGCATTTGCATGGTCTTATAAAGTATTGGTTCAAAACATATGGTATGGTCCATGCTGCAATATTAGTATGAAGTTTAGAATACCAAAACACTTTAAAACCTAAAAAAAAAAGTCAAAACATAAGAACACATAGGATATAGACTTGAAGATTATTATATCTGAATGAACGATGATAGACTCAAGAACAAAAATCTTGGTAAGGTCACTGAACTAAGGAGGGTCACACAGCCTGGAATATCAGAACAACAACAACAACAAAAAAAAAAACAAAGTAGCTCATGCAACTGCATTTTCCCTTAACTGTTTTGGTATAAATTATATAAATAATGTATACATACACAAATTCTAAAAGAATTTAGAAAGGTCACATGTTTCAAATTTAATGTAAATAAATTGGCCAAAAATTTCTGGATATAGAATACTAGTTTTATATCTATACCTTGTTATTTATACAATATATCTGTCCATTGTTGGTTGCATAACAATGTAAATATACATAATACTGCTAAAATTTGCATTTAAAAAGTTAAAATGTTGATTTTTTTATATCTTGTATACAGACAAAATTAAAGTTTATGGAATAACAAATATATTGAAATTGATATCAATAAGCTTCCTCAAGTAGGGCTCAGATATTTTAGAAAAGTACAAAATATCATCACCATATGATACTCAATGTAGATATACAATGTGGAAATCACTAGTTAATTAATGCAGACTAGTTACTTGGAATCATTTGGAAAAAAACTAAATGCATTAAAAAATGTTAAACATTACTTAATGCATTAGATTCAGTTATTAAGAGTAATATTTTTTGTTCTAACTTGAATATCTCTATTATTAAGGTTACTATGTTCAGCAGTATTCTGATGCCATGCATTAGATAAAATACTACATTATTTTGCTTTTTAAAAAATATTTTATAACTTATAAAGGCTTTTCATTGCTCTTTAAACATTAAGTGTAATTAAGCATTATGATTTATATAATTAGCTGATAAAAGCTTTTGATATAATAATATATCATATGATATAATAAATAATTCAATGTCTTATAAATATTAAATATAATAAAGTAATGCATGTTTTATAAATGCACTTACATTTGGATTTTTAAGAATATTATTGATTTATAACTTAAGGCATATATATGAACATGCCTATAGCAAAGTATTTCTTGGTTAAGACAAAAAATTATCAAATAAATAAATTTTAAAAAGTACCATTTCTTGATTTATTTCATTCAATAAATTAATTTATACTAAGGTCATGTGTTTATATTTAGAAAAAAAATTTTGCCATATCTACTCAGAAATGTTAGGAAGGCTTATCAAAGTGAAATATCAGTACAAACATCAATTTTATTTTCTCATGTCTAATAAATAAAATATAGAAATATTTATCTCTTCCTAAGTATTTATGCACCAGAAGTTTTGATGAGACTCTTCCTTTAAGAATTGTTTTAAACTGTTCTCTACACTCAAATGTGGAAAATTTTAGATAATATTGGCTTTTCATGCATTTTATTTAATAACAGAAAGAGGAATCATAAAAAGAAGGTATATGGCTGGAACAAATAGAAAGTATTTCTGAGAAATTGCAATTATCCTTGATTTTTGATTTATTCTTATCTATCACAAGGTGATAAATTTGACAAAAAGTCTTCTTAATGGTTTTTGTGCATGAAGAACTAGTTTTCATTCTCTTAATGAAGTGGCTCATCATCCACTCTTTTTCTGTCTAGTGGTCTGAGACATGGCTACTATGAAGACTTCTGTCTCCAGTGAAAATCAATGCTTCAAAAATCTATTATGTACTTTGTGCCAGAATTGTTTCACATTTAGTTCTATATAATAAGCATTATACAAAAATATAAACATGAAATTATGAAGTCATAATGTGTATTCATATATTATGGTGTAGTGTAATACTTTTGAAATGAATTAGAATTTATTTAAAGTTAACACTGCCCAAGTAGACTCAAAAGGAGAGCATTTGTCTTGACTCACATACTTGATATCTGTATGGCATTAATTTGACTATAGCTAGTATATTCTTAACACAAGTATTTAGTTTATCTCTGTATATTTTTTTTCTTATTTTCAGTTAGGTTTTAATTATATCCACATCACCTACAGTTTTTCTTAACAGCATGAAGTCATTCATCTTTTATTGGCCACTCTGCTTAGGATATAAACACACGCAGTCTATAAAGTACATAATTGCAAACCCATGAAAGTATTCTAAAACTGACCCTCTTTCTTCACAAGTTGCTATATACTTTTTTTTTCTTTCTTTTGTCTCTCAGGAGTGCTCCTCAGAGACTGAAGTAATTCATATTTTTATTTCTTATCAGATTTTCAATAAAAGTAAATTTGGATATGATTTAAAACTCTTTAAGAAAAAAATAGCCCAGGGGCTGGGGTTGCAGCTCAGTGGTAGAGTACTCACATAGTACATGTGAGGCGCTGGGTTTGAGCCTTATCACCACATTAAAAAAATAATTAAATATAGGTATTTTGCCCACCTACAACTAAGAAAATCACATTTATATGTATATATGAAGAGAAACTAATGACCCAATCCAATGAAAGGATACATTTTAGATGATGTCCCTTCATCAATCCTTTATATATTCTGCCCATTTTCCAAAACTCTGTAATTTCTTGGAAACTTTGTGTCAACATAAACTTCATTGAACAGCATCCTCAACTTTTTTCTTCTTCAATTTTCCGCGTTCTTCTAAAATAAATAATTTTCCCATAGTTAACAATAATCAAAAATCTTGTTTAATAATGTTATTGACATACATCTTCCTACATTCACTGCCATGTTTACTGTAAAATACCTTCTAAAGGTTACTTCCCCATTACACACTCACTGGTAGCATTTCATGGTCTGAGTTTTAATCTACAATACTCTGTCTAAACCAGAGGAGGTTTTCACCTTCTGGATTCTCTTCCCCTTATAATTGCTTCTTGTTTTAGTTAGCCTTTTATCTCTGTCCCACAAATACTCAACAAGAACACCTTAAAAAAAGGAAAATTTATTTGAGGTTCACAGTTTCAGAGGTCTCAGTCCATAGATGGCCAATTCCTTGCTCTGGGCCCAAGGTGAGGCAGCATATCATGGGGGGAAGGGTATGGTAAAAGAATCCTGCTATTCTTGCACTAAGGAGGCAGAAGGTGGGGAAAGGAAGATGTACCCTTGCAGGGCACATTCCCAGTCATATGTCTCCTCCAGCCATGCCCAACCAGCTTACAGTTACTATCTAGTTCTTTCAAACTAAGATGAACTTTAGGTTTCAGATCTCCCAATCCAATTACTGTACCTCTGGACATTGCTTCATTAACAGAGGAGTTTTGTAGCAATACCTCATATCCAAACCATAACACTTCTCAAAGGAATTCTTAAAGGAAAGATGTGTTCTCTTTACTCTCAACTCTTTTTTGGGGTCTAGACAAAGAAGAAATTCACTATCTTACTCTCAGCTTCAAAATTTCTGTTTTCCCCATTGACTTCATCACAAGGGAAAGAAGTGAGCATTGATGGTAAGTTCTGTATGTCCTGCATTTGTTTCCAATTTAGTAGAAAAACAATATGCTTTGTTTCTAGGCAACATTAGTAGATGGCTAATTATTAATAACATATCTGATTGGCATACCAGATTTCAGCACATACCTCTTTTAGGAAATATATTTGGATTATATCAATAAATTGTATACAATATATATATATATATATATATATATATATATATATATATATATATATATAGATATAGATATAGATATAGATATAGATATAGATATAGATATAGATATATAGATATAATGTGTCTTAAAATTTATAAATTTAATATTTTTCATCAAGAGTAATTGATCTGCAAATTTTAAAGATAGTTTATTTTAGTATATGTTGACAATTCCCATTATCTTAAGCTAACATAAATAATAGTGCCCAATTTATTTTGCAATTTTATTTAATTGCACTATATAAGAGGGGATAGAATGGCTATCACCTGGAGTTCCTGCTTTAACTCTGATTTGACATGGAATACCTTCTTCATTCACTGGTTAGAGTGCATGACTCTCCATAACAATGTATTTAGTGTTCAAAAACAGACTGCTTAGAAGAACAGAGATCTCATGTCATATATCAGGGAAAATAGGGGTGAGGGTTTCCTCAGTGGTAGATTAAAACAAAAGAAAATCTACTTTTATAATATAGAATATGTTGGTTAGTACATAAAATCTTACCTGCACAAAAAGAAATAATTCTGAAATTGTATCGAAGATGACATGAAATGATCAATAGCAAATCACCAAATGTGAGCTAATATAACAAAAGGAAAAAAAAATACAGATTATGACCAGAGTAGCTCATGTCTGTAATTCCAGTGCTATGGGAGGCTGAGGCAGGAGGACCACAAGTCGAAATTCAGTCTTAGAAATTTTATGAGAACATGTGTCAGCATAAAAATAAAAACATCTGGGAATGTAACTCAGTGGTAGAGCTCACCTGGACTCAATCCCTAGCACTGTTAAAAAAAAAGGAGGGGAGTAATGTATGAGTCATTAAAAAACTATGCTTTTGCTAGTCTCAAATGTGAATATCATGATGCAAAGCTCTTTAACTTGACTTCTCAGTATGATCTGCAAGGCAGTTTCCACATGTAAAATCCTGTTACAACTCAAAACTGTGTAACTTTTCTAAGAAACACACTTGAGTGTAAAGACTTATTTTGAATTTTATGCTTTTTTGTATGTTAATTGACATTCAATTTTGAGTAATACATTCTCCATATTCCTAAGTATGTGACTGTGCATGCAAATTATTTTGAAATAGGCTTTCCCAGTGTTCTGTAATTATGATATACATGTAATATTGACATTACTGAATCTCTTCACAAGTTTTTGAGGCTTTTGGGAGTGATATTCTCTGTCTTGGTGTTGTTTTAGAATATTTACTAAATACAGTACTGTATGTTTCTCAGTGATTATTATTGACAACATTCAGTAGCTTTTTTGTGTGTTCACAGAACACGAAACACTGTTTTGTGTTCCCATTTAACATGTCTGATTTTAATTGTGGAAAACGACCTTTGCCATCATGGATGTGCAGTCCTCTCAATCCATCCCACCAATTTCCCAAAGTCAAATAGTATAATTTATTTATTTTAAATCTATTTTTAAAAATTTGTTCTAATTAGTCATACATCACAGTAAAATGCATTTTGACACATTGTATACAAATGAAGCACAATTTCTCATTCTTCTGGCTGTACATGGTGCAGAGTCACACCAGTCATATAATCATGCATGTACATAGGGTGATCATGTCTGTTTCTTTCTACCATCCTTCCCATGTACACACCCCGTCTTCTTCCCTCACTCTCTTCTGCCCAATACAATATGCCTTCATTTTTCCATATCCCCCACGTTATAGACCAGCATCTGCTTATCAGAGAAAACTTTTGGCCTCTGAGGTTTTTTTTGTTTGTTTTGGCTTATTTCACTTAGCATGATATTTTCCAGCTTCATCCATTAACCTGCAAAAGTCATAATTTCATTCTTCTTAAGGGCTGGGTAATATTCCATTGTGTATATGTACCACATTATAGCTCAAAAAAAAAAAAAAGACAAGCATTGAGAAGTGTCTGAAATTTCTCTGGATAAGTTCTACCATCTCTCTGTACAAACTAGTGTTCATCATATAAAACGAGTTCTGAAAGACACCAGCAATTTGCTTAAACAAAGCATAAGTGAAACATGGTCATAGAGGCATGATTTGTTGTTCTAAATTGAAAAGAGAAAATAAATGACTGTGTTAAAAAAAAAAAAAGAAAGTATTAATATAGAATCAATGAGGTTTCCAGTATAGAGATATTTCACATTTTAAAAACTTGCTTCCAAATTTCCCATTTTGACAATTTTTCTTTAATTTGTTCTTTTTGTTATACATGATAATAGAATTTATTTTGACATAATTATGTAAGCATGAAATATATCTTGTTCTAATTCAGTTATTTTGTCAGTTTGCTAAATATTTATTTTTTAAATTAATTTCTTGTGGATACACACAATGGTGAGATTCACTGTTGTATATTCATATATGTGGTAAGAAAGTTATATCAGATTCATTCCATTGTCTTTCCTTTTCCCTTCTCCCCTCGATTCCCTTCGTTTACCTTTGTTTACTCCACTAAACTCCTTATCCTTCACCCTGACTTATTCTGTGTTAGCTTCCACACATCAAAGAAAACATTCAATCTCTGGTTTTAATGGATTGCCTTATTTCACTTAACATGATAATCTTCAGATCCATCCCATTCAATGACAAATATCATAAAGTCAGTCTTCTTTATGGATGATTAATATTCCATTGTGTATTATATTATATTTTTTTATTCATTTTTCTGTTGAAGGGCACCTAGGTTTGCTCCATAGCTAAGCTTTTATGAATTGTGCTGCTAGAAACATTGATGTGTCTACATCACTGTAATATGTTGATTTTTAAAATTCTTTGGATATATACCAAGGAGAGGGATAACTGGGTCAAATGGTAGTTCTCTTCCTAGTTTTTGGAGGAATCTCCATACTGTTTTCCAGAGTAGTTGCACTAATTTGTAGTTCCGGCTACAATGTTTGAGGGCAGTCTTTTCTCGTTATCATTGCCACAATTTATTTTTACTTGTATTTTTGATAATTGCCATTCTGACTAGATTGAGATAAAATCTCATCATAATTTTAATTTTCATTTCTCTAATTGCTAGAATTGTTGGACATTTTGTTATATACTTGTTGACCATCTGTGTTTCTTACTTTGAGAAGTATCTATTTAGTTACTTTGCCCAATTATTGATTGGATAATTCATTTACTTTTATTTTCTACTTATACTTCACATAACCTATCCTGTCTTTGAAAATTAAAAATGGCACTCATGGTCTTTTATTGTTTTCATGAACAATTCAAACAATATAATCTAGTATTTTAGCTTGACTGAAGAATTATAAAGATGTAGGTCCAAAGGTTGCTAATTTATAAAATGACCAGTTACCTTATATATAATGTGAAAGGTTTAGAATTAGGAAGTCTGAAATCCTAATTATATTTAAATTTATAATATAAAATGGAATTAAAATAATAGAAACTAACTCTGAAAAAATAAATAGGTACGTTTGTTTTTTCTGTTAGTGAAAATTTTAGTTGCTTTTCTTTCTCAAAGATTACTTACAAAATGTGTATTAATATTTATGCTTTAAAACATATTAATTATGAGAAAATAAATTCATAATGAATATACTTGTCTTCCTTTCATAGTTAGAAGGAAGACTCTAAATTATTTGTCTTTGAATTTTATGGAATTCTTTTTAAAATTACGTTTACTTTTTACACCTCAAGTGCATGTCTGAATATGAATAAAATCTAGGATATTTTGAGTCAGACATATAAGATCTTACAACATTTGTTTCATTGTCATTTGAGGTTGGATAGAATTGATAAAAGAATAGGTACAAAGGAGACATAAAGGAAGAAGAGGGGAAAGACTTTAATTCAGAATTTTCTTAAATTTTTCAGAGCTGTCACTCCCCAATTCAGTCTCTCTTTCCTGCCTATTACATACAAATTCCTAGTTATTCTGTAAATCTCCCTTTGCACTATAAAATAACTCCCAATAAATAGATAAAAGAGAGATGTAATATCTTGAGGAAATTATAATTTTGGGGACTTTTCAATGCTCTTTATTGATCAGATAATGAAGACAATGTCAGCCTAAGAATTTGGAGATTTGCCAAGAGCACCAGAACCCATCTTGAGAGCACCAAACTGATATCATCCCTGCATACATTTCCATATACACCCCTCACCATGTTTTCTTTAAGAGATGAACTGGGACTCCCCCCAAACTACATATCCAACTCTCAAGATCGCCCATATTCTCCCTTGAATGTATATATCTTCTAGTTTACACCAAAAGGCATTTCTGTCTTGATATTGCCCTCATTCTCTCTTCATCGTGTATACGTTTTCTTAAATCAGACTCGATGCCTCTGACTGGCCTGTACTAAATTTTTTTCCCATCATATAAGCCAAGAACCCTAGATGACAACTCCCTCTTCTCTCTGGCTAGTCCATGGACTCTTCTGCAGAGACCCCTTCTTCTCCCATAGCAAATTGACTCTTCTCCAAATTTTTACATGGCAAATCTTATTGATTATTTATAAATATGTAGGATGAATTTATGTATATAGATATGTTATATGGAAATGAAAATCTTGTCTAATGACAATTATCAGTCACCTTTAACATCAGTCATAAACTGAAATCTGGTAGACACAACAGAGAAGATATTCTTTTACATTCTTCAATAATTTGAATATTTGCTAAAACTGTTATGATCAAATGTTTTGACAATTAAAATCAATTATAGTAATTGTGGAGGATTGAAAACCCTGTGATTTGCTATTTCAATTGCAATGATTCAATATATTGATCAAAGTGGCCTTCATATTAAACCAAGCAAGAAAAAAGAACCCTTCATGTTGTTTAATATATAAAACTTTGTAAGTGAGGTTTCACAGCAGAAAACCACTGCTTCATTGGCAAAAGTAGCATCATTCTTTAGGTCCAGCCCAAGTGTTTAAATCGAGGGTGGTTTGCAGTGCCCTGTGAGTTGGCAGGCCTGTGAGGAAACATCTGCAATGACTGTCTACAGCATGTTTCTATTTAGCTGGTGTCACCATGCTGTCACTTTCATCCATTCCACAATTTGCATGAAAAGAAAACATTCCACAACAACCCTTTAAATTCTGGAAATGTATGGTAAATTGTCAGTTTCTTTTCAATGTAGTTGTTTATCTCAGGATGCTTCTTGGCACATAATTTCTCAGTAGATGTAATCCTCTTTCCCAAATGCAGCAGCAATTCCACTGATCGATGCAAGTTCCAGCACTTTTCAACATCAAAATGGAGACAGTTTAATTCCTTACATTAGGATTTGCCTCAAATCCATAGAGTTTTCCTGATAAATGACTATTAATACATTTAAAAGTATCCAACTTTTCTATCTTGTTTTTATCGGCTCAAAATATAAGCCAGTGCCATGTGGCTGCATCTTAATCATGCTTGACCTGGAGAGCCATCCGCTGAAAGCCTGTCTTCGTTCATAGATATGAGAGATTGTAATATTTTAACATTTCCTACTGCCAAGTTGATAAGCAATAAAACTATCTTGGCACTTTCCTGCCAGTTCATCATGAAGAACTACTTTAGTTTTGCTTAGTCTCTTGATGAAACAAATGTAAGGCAGCTGCACCAAAAGGCCTTTCAGAAATGTGTTGCCAAACAAATCCTTGGAACTTTCACCCCTTTGCATAGCTAATTGAGATGGCTTGAAGCAGAGAAATCCCGCATATGCATCAGAATAGAAATCAAGTCTTAAATGTTAGTGATTAAGATTATACAAATATTAGCTCATTACCATTCTAGCATCCTGTGCTCCTTCCACATGTGCCTTCTCCAAGGCACAGAGAAGTATGATGGTTTCTTAGATTACAACACATTTTTCAAACTAAAGTCAAGCATACCTATCAAACTATATTCTAAGTGAAATACATATTCTACCTGATATTTACTAATCTTTTTAAAGTTATAATTACACAATTAATGTCAAAAGGTATGTGAGATTGATAAGCAAACAAGAGATATGTATAAAGTAAAAAATATATAAAGTATAAACAGACTGTATGAAGATTTTCCATCACATGCAGCCAACCTATAATTTTGTATGTATTTTTCAGAACTTTCTCTCTGTGTATTGGGGTTAATATATTTGTGTGTATGTATAAACTAAGAATTTTGATCTACAAATTCATAGCAAAAGTCAGCATATTTTTATTATAGTTATTGTCCTTAAGAAAATTGAAACAGATTTTGAGTCCTCAACCTGACATCATATCAACTAATTTCTCTCCATCTCAGAGGAATCAGAAAGTCCCAGAAGTCTTGATTAGAGAAGAATGTTTTGAGAGAGCCCCTTGGGCTTACAAGATATGGGTCTCATGGGATCCTCTGTGCAAACTCACACTATCCACTGAACAAGCCACTTGCCTCCCCTTTCCACAGAATGTATCCTTCTTGGCCTCAGAGAGTGTGCAAAGGAGTTCTTCCTCAGCCAGTCCATATCCTTCACCTAGCTACTCCAGCTCTCCTGCAATCTTAGCCTGAATCAAGCTAAGGCTTGCCCCATGAAGTAAAAAGACACTGTGTATTTCCCTCATGATACTTCTCCCACTTGCTTTTGCCGACTCTCATTTTCTTATTAAACTCTGATCTCCATAAGAGCAGGATACAGTGCTGGATATTTATTTCTCCACTGGAAAGGTGAATTAATATGCTGGATGCTAAGGAAAGAGTGCTGTATTGAGATGCCCTGACATTCTCTCTCACTGTCCTTGCCACTGAGATAGAGGTGAACAATAAAGTTCCTACCGAGTTGCTTAGGTATAGTACTGGTCATGTTTATGACGGGGAGTGTGGTAGTCAAGTGAGTGCTCAGAGTAGGTTAGTCTGGTTTGAGAGGTGTGTGGATAGAGAAATGCCCCAGGAGAAGCCATCTTTGTATTGAGGGGCTTAGTAAACAGTGCTTCATCAAGTAGAGATGGGAGTCCTTTGCTACCTGGGGAAATGGGAAGTATGTGGAGTAAAATGATTAGAGATCTTCAGTGGAATCATACCTGCCTGGAAGGAGAGGGAGTCAAAGATCAGGCACGTGAGCCACTTACATATAATATTAGTCATTTGCATTCCTCATCCCCTGAGAAAGCTGGGAAACAACAAAGCAGTATTAAGAAAGGAAATTATATAAGTAAATGTGCAACAAATTACCTTGTTAGATTTGCCCAACTTCTGGAAAGCAAAGAGAACAGGATTCAGAAATATTTTGGATTTAGAACTGGAGGAACTTAGTGACTGACTGAGTCTGGAGGGTCTGCATTGAGGAAGATAAAGGTAAAAAAATAAGAAGAAAAGCATCCACATAGTGCATGTACAGTACCAATCATTATTTAAGTGTTTCACATTTTAACTTTGCAATAACCACATGAAGCGGGTACTAATATTACACACATCATGGATGAGGAAAGTGAAGGGCAGAGATAGGAATAACATTAGGTAGGACAGCTGTCATTCAGTTTTTTGTGGTTTGGCTCCAGAAACTTTCACTTGAAGTTGCTCCTAGTCTTATATAATGAGAAGTCAAGAAGATAGTGCTGCCATAAATGGAAGCAGAGTTCACTGGAAAGGGTACAAACCAGCATTAAAGAATGACTTGAATTTTGGACATCTAGAAATTGAAGTGCCTCTAGACATGCTAGTGAAAATGGTGAGTCTGGTATTCTACAGTTGAATGTGAGCAGAAAACATCATTTGGGGACTTAATGAAGTGTATGTGAAAACTAAAACCAAGGAATAAATGAGGTCTTCAATCTTTCAATAGCCAGTAGGAGAAAAGAAAGCCCACGTTGACTAGAAAAAGGGAACTGTCATAGGACTCTAAAAAGGAGTTTTCCGAGTACTAAGAGAAATATGGTGGGATTATGTTGTTACAAGAGATTTCTGTCAAAGAGAATGCAACCAGCAGAGTGTAGGTTCTCAGAATGAGTATTGAATTCCTGATTATTCCTTAGACTGTGTGCTGACATCGATATATTTTATCCTCGTTTCAGAACAATTTTACCCATGTATAAATCTGAGATGTGGTCTATGAAAGTCAGTCCTTTTACTACTCTATTAAGTATAAATTTTAGAAAATAATAAATTATTTTCTCTAGAAATATAAAATGTTCTTTTTTCAAAAACCTTCCAATGTGTAGTTCAGAAATATAATTAATTTCTATTCTGTAAAAAAAGAATAAATCTTGAAAAATCATATCTATGTTTAATCTAATATATTTAATATATCTCTAAAAATAAGTAGATGTTAGTTAATTTTAATTTCATCCAATTACTACTTGAAAAAGGACATTGCTTTATATCACTGCCAGATTATAACAATTTGAATGAGTATATTATTAGTTACAGCAGCATTAGCTTCAATTTTCCATATAGACACAATGAAGATGCACAGGAAGAAACTCTTTTGATTATTGTTTCCATCATGGTAAATGTACTATGATAAAAAAATCAACTAAGATTTTATAACATAAGCTGGAGGCATTACTCAATAGTAGGCCATCTGCCAGGTGTATGTGAGGTCCTGGGTTCAATCCCAGGCACCACCAAATACATAAACACAAATATATTTTTCTCTAAAGGTAAAGTAGAAAATTGGGCTGGAAAAGTGAAGTGTGTTTTATTTGCAAAGAAACATCTTCTTGGTAATGACATTTAGTTTAATGAGAATTATATAAACATTTCTTCCCAATTTTTCACCTTGTGATAAGATAAAAATTTTGGCATAGTCTTATGCCAAGTTTTGATTGCAACACAACCAAAATCAAATATTCATAGTTAGATATATAAATTTAGGAATAAGTATCAGGTACTTTTTATGGCAAATGTAGATAAATATCTTAAATGTCATTTAAATTGAATTATATTTACTTGACAGTAGGGATATGAAATCATTTGACAGTGCAAACACACAAGATTTTAAATTCCTTTCTAAAAATATATCCCTTTTTAACATATTGACATCCAAAACAGTACCTCAATCTTATGTGAAGTGAGAGTTGATTCTGAGCTATTTTCAACCATTTGAACACATTGATCAATGAATGATTGATTTTTAATATAAATTATTTCATTTTTGAAATATTTTTGAAATTAATTTAAGTAAACAAATTTTTTTCAGAGATGGAGATTTACTTAGGAAAGCAGATACACATTCAAGGGGGAATGCAGTGTGGACTCTCTTAAGGGAAAGAACGTCTTGGTAAAAAATGCACATTCCAGATAGAATGGGGATCATTTCCAGAAGGATAATCTTAAACATATATTTTTTATATGTAGAATTTAATATTTTATCTAGATCCTTGGGAGAATAAGTTTTAAAAAGTAATATATTAATAATTTATAAAGGTTATTTTCTCATATAATATCCATTAAGTTTCAAAAGTGATACAGGAATACAAGGTTTTCATTTCTTCTTCAATTATCCACTTTCTCCTTCATTATCATTTTGCCTCTTTATTCTAACTTATTCCCAAAAGCTTTTAAAGAATTATGAGATTTTTTTCTATATATTTTTAAAATTTATTAAAATTTTATTATTAGGAATAATAAAATATTATTAAAATATTATTCCTAATCCAATAAAGCACCCATCTGCAAACTCTGCTGACTTTTCTCAAAGACATATATGACCACTCAGCCCACCTGACATTCTACCTTTAAGGCCAGCTGCCACCATCTCTCCCACCTGGATTTCTACAGTGGTCTTTTAAAGTATCTTCTGCTTTGCTCCTTATAATTATTTCTTCCTGCTGCACCCAGTAATTATTTTAAAAGGTAAATCAGGTTATATCCTCTCCTGCTTACCATTATCCATTGACAACCTATCACACATTGAAAAAAAATACAGATCTTTATTGTGACTTCATTGTGATCAGCTCATACTTGTGTCTGAACTGAGTTACTTTCTCCTTTGGCTGGCACTCCCCAGTTGCTGACCCTCTCCCTTTTGCTTTAACAGTTCAAACTCATCCCTTCTCACAGCAAGACTTTGGGATATCTTCCTTCAGCCAGGGAAACCCTTTCTCAACTACTTAATCTGTCTGTTTGGACTCTTAAGTGAAACTCTGCCACTTATTTCTCTTGCTTTTTGTTTCTACATAGCTTTTTATTTTTATATATAAAATTGTAGTTGTAGATGGAATGCATACCTTTATTTTATTTGTTTATTTTTATGTGGTGCTAAGCAACCAAACAAGTGCTTCACACATATTAGGCAAGCTCTCTGCCACTGAGCTACAGACCCAGCTTTACATAGCTTTTCATCAATATTTACTATCACACTTTCTCTTCTCTCTTTTTTTTAAAGAGAGAGGGACAGAGAGAAAGAGAGAGAATTTTTTTAATCCTTTTTTTTTTTTTTCTTTAGTTTTCGGTGGACATAACATCTTTATTTGTATGTGGTGCTGAGGATCTAACCCAGCACCGCGCGAATGCCAGGCAAGCGCACTACTGCTTGAGCCACATCCCCAGCCCTCTCTTCTCTCTTTCTTCTATCCCTCTCTGACTTTCTTTCACCCTTCCCTCTTGATTGTCCTGTTTTGTGATTATGATCCTTCTATCTTTCAATTCAAGGAAAGGCAATCTTTCCACATTTGAAGCTGAAATTTTGGAACTTTTTTATTTTTCTATCTGGAACATAAAATTAAAAACAGACAATTATTTCTTATTCTAATTCAAATGGAAACAATTTTAAATCTTGTATTACACAGGCATGATCAATAGTTAATAGAAAATATTTTTGTGTTCCATGAATATATATATATTTTTTGGTAATGTTTCATTATTATTTTATTGAAATATATGTATTATATATTATATAGTTTTCAAATTAAACCAGATTATTATAATTTTATAGAGTTTAGCTGTATTTCCACCTTGAGAGACTATGTTTATATTATCAAAAGAGGGAAAGCATCCTAGAGTTGATGTAGCAGCTTCCTTTGCTATTTTACAAAGTAATATGTCAAAACTCTCAGCATTTAAATTACCTGTCATAAAAGATAGAGGATTCTGGAAAAAAGGTGACATCAATCAGGGTTTTTGTAAACCCATATCAAGAAAATTATATTTTGTGAGAAAATGTCCACTGCCGTTTTTAATTAATAAAATCATAAACAATTATGTAAAATTAATTGTGTACATTTGTATTTTTACATATACTATATGACCTTAAATTTTTAAGGTTTTTATGGCTATACAACTAGTTGTGTAAGGATATGGGACCAACCCCCTTCTTATGAGATCTCTGTTCTTTCCATTGCATTTGTCAGCTTGTTCTTGAAGTAAGAGGTTATTAACTATTTACTGAAGTACTGTGAAAGTGATGGCAAGAGAAGTTGCCACCTGGATCCTTTCTGGTACTAGACAAATTCACATTGACTCCTAACAACTTAAACTTCAAATCAGTTTTTGCCAGTGTGATGTTCTTGTCCATGATATTTTGCTATGGGTTACTGTTCCATCTATATATGTTCCAAAGAACAAGAATACCTGCATATTCATCTCTTATTTCATTTAAACAAAAATTGGAATAAATAGAAGGGAAGAAGTCCAATTGTGGGAAATGGCAAAACATACATGGGACTACAAAGTATTTTCTTTGAAAATGGTATAGACTAGCAGAAAGCACTTGTTGAATCAATGTAGTTTGAAGGCATTCACACTTAGGGACAAATTAAATAAAATTTTCATTAAAATAAAATAGACATATACATATACATATGTGCACATATATCTGTGTGTACATACATATATATATATATACACTAACATACTAACATAGTGAGACAATGCATTAATAAAGGAATGAATGATTGTTCTGAAAAAAGAGATCTAAAATTTGAGAATATGGATATTTGTTAACCATAACATAGCTCAGAAATTCATTCTGAATATATTCAAGTTCAGTGCCTTGCAAAAGATGCACAGTGATTGCTGATTCTTTCTCTCATACAAAACTAATTCATAGAATTTATACACTTTCAAGCATGGCAATGTACCTAGGTTATGCAGTAAACACATTACCTAACTATGAATATAGTGATTATAAGCTCTTGATTGCAATAACCTACAAACCAAGCTGTATTTATAACTCAAGAATTCTGATCAACAGTACTTAATGAAATATGTGACAGTTCATAACAACTTTTAAATACTTTTTGTGGCCACAATGATAAGAATTCTCCCACTTGTGTTAAATCTAAATTTTAAACAATGCATTAAGTTAGATAAAATACATCTGAAGAACATTACATGAAGCAGTCAAAGAGAAGCTGCTCTAACATGTCCTTAAAATGTTGATCTACTGAGAGAACCATAAAAGCATTTTTTTCCTGTAGTTATTACTATGATATTCTTTATGTCAATCAGTATTATATTTTCAATTTTTCATATACTTTTACAACAGGTACAATGAAAGGCTTAAAAAAGGTTTTTAATAGAAATTAGGAAATATTTTCTATAATTTAAAGACAGAAGAGATACAAACAATAATTTGGTAATCTAAATGTTCTTATGTCTGTGTTCCATGGCCCCGTTCCATTATGTTATTTATTTCCCTATAATTATAGATCTTTGGCTACCAAATATATTAAGTGTACCAGATACTTGTAACTAGGAACTAATCATGTGTAGGACTCTGATTTGGTTTTGACTTTGTAATAAAATATGTTTTCATTAATTTAAAATTTGATATATTGAAAAGGCAAAAAAAATCATTACTTCTATATTTCTTAAGATATATGGAGAAAAATAGTTACATATCAATCTTGATACAACAGGTGTTTTTTTTTATCACAGTGCTGTGATAGTTTCTCCTTGAAAGGTTATCTCAACTTTACTTTGTATCATATTAAAGAAATAGTCTCCCAGAAAGCTGTGAATTATCTATTTCCACATCCACAAAAACTAGCCAAGACTGTAAGAAATAGAGGACAGCTTAGCTATAACCTTCAGAAAGTTCCAGAAAAGATGTTTATTGCAAATAGATATTTATCATAAATGTATTTAAAGTTACATCTTTGTGATATTAATTAAATGTGTTCTTATGGAAACTTAAATTGTACATCTGTTCTTAGCTTTTCTGAAATTTATTTATTGTTACCATTAAGTGAAATCTTAGCATCCTACTCTTTTTTTGCTTTTTATTCCTAGTCTGTCACTTATTTTACTTACTTAAAAGTCCTTTCAGCCTATCCAGTGCCATTTTCTTAAGGAACTAATGCCACTTAAGGAATGATTACTATTTGATGTTTCATTCCAAGGGACAGTGAGGCATTTGTCACTAAGCTTTCACTTAATTTGTAATAAATACTTTCAGATTCTCTTTTAGTTGTACTGTTCGTTCTTTTCTTGACTTGCTCCCCAACATTAAAATTAAACTATTAAACCTTAAACTTTTAAGCCACAACTGTCTTCTCAGGAACACAAGAGAATTGAAATTAAAAAATAAAATATTAATTATCAGTAACTGACATAGTTTATTAATAGCAGGTCATTTTTGTTTTTAAGTGCTGCAGATTGAACCCAGGGCTTTGTGCATACAAGGCAAAGGCTCTACCACTAAGCTACATCCTCAGACCACAAGTGATGTTTTTGGAAAATACCATCCATCAGACCCATCTGGCCATGGCAGGTTAGCTAGGTACAACATCAGAGGCAGCTGGTTCTGGACTTCCATGCTTACTCACACACACCCTTCATTTCTGAACTTAAGTGCATAAACCATGCTATTTTGCTCTGTTTTTTTTTTTTTTGTGTGTGTATGTGTGTGTGTGTGTGCTCCTACCTGATGTTGTGACAAGTTACTTCAGGAATATCTCTATATACCATGTTCCTTTCCTCATTGCCATTTACATGCTATTAAGTACTTAAAAACTCATTCTTGTCACCAGAATTCTGATGCTTGCTTATACTTCCTTATGCCAAATGTCTATGTATGAGCCTTGTATACTTGTTCCTGCTGCCACCTCTATAGCTGGAAGTTACCATCTATTAAGCATTTGCTGCATTTCAGAAATTGCTCCAAGTACCTTACTTCTGTTGTCTCACTTTATTTTCATAGTCTTTTCAGTTGTGGATTGAATGTGGTCCTTGTCCATATTTCCCCCTGAAATTATCATGGATTTAAGTTTATTTTTTCAGTTTATTACATTGCCAATGAAGATTTGGAGAAGTGAGAAGTAAATTGGCCAATACCATGCAGTAGAGACAGGAATGCCTTTAAATGTTCCTCTATCAGTTTCTGAGGTTTGTCATGGAAAAAGACCACAAACTGGCATTTGAACATAAATTTACTTTCCATGTACAGAGGCGAGAAGCCCAGGATCAAGGAGTCAGTGGAGTGTCTTTCTGGAGGCTCATAGATAGGGAAGGTCTGAGTCATGCATGTTTCTTGGCTGTGGGTAATAGCATGAACTTAGCTGTGGGTGACCGCCAGCTATGGGTGTGCCTTGGTTAGCCACACCCTTTATTAATTGTCAGTAGTGTGGCTTTCTTACTCCTGTGTGTCCTCTGGGACTCTATAATCTATTCTGCCTTTCCTTTCTTTCATAAGAGCATGAACCATTGACTTTAGAAACCATCTCTTCCAGTGCGAACTCATCAAGATGACTCCATCAAAGACCCTATTTCTAGATAAATCCACTTTCTGAGTGTTATAGGGATTGGAAGGTGAACACTTCTTTTGAACTTGACCTACTGAAACATCTAACTCCAAAACATGGGCTCAGCTGCAGAGCTTGAGGTCCATAGCATATGGCCCTTCTTAGTGCTACCTCCCTGCTACAGGTCTGCATGGTGTGGATTCCACCACCCTCCTTCTCCACATCCATTCCAATTGCATTGTTCTGTATGTTTTTTAGACCCAATTTGAAGCCATTCTTGGCAAGAATTTGAAGGAGAAAATCTTTAATACTACATAATGACTCCGACAATCCAAAATAAATAATGCCTTCCCTGCTTAGTCCTACTGTGTTCCTCCTGCCTCTGGAACCACAAGAAAGCTACTCCTCCTGAGCCCTATTAGAGCCTTTGTAACTATTACATGTATGATTTGATAATCCAGAATCTCAATAGACTTCAGACTGTTAATAAATAGAAAGTCCTTGATTTGTATTTAGAATATTTAATTTTTTTAAGAGAGAGGGGAGAGAGAGAGAGAGAGAGAGAGAGAATTTTAATATTTATTTTTTAGTTATTGGTGGACACAACATCTTTGTTTGTATGTGGTGCAGAGGATGGAACCTGGGCCGCACACATGCCAGGCGAGCGCGCCACCACTTGAGCCACATCCCCAGCCCTAGAATATTTAATTTATGAAGTAATTTGCTCAAAAAACATTACATTTAGATTCACTCAATCACAAATTTGCCCACATTAGCACATGGTACTACTGATACTTGTCTTTAAATCTTGGAAATACCTCTAACTCTGTCTTTGTCTACTCAAGTATGAATATTCTATTTGAGTAATTTTTGTTTCTGCTCTCCCACTCTTTTGTGATATGCATAGCCTCCTTATCTGTTATCACTTTTAATCTGATAATTACCAAATTATCTACAAAGTTAGTTAATATTTACACATATTTAATATTCCTTTGTTCTACTAGTTTCTATTTACTTTTCTTGCCTACTAAATAAAACAGAAGCCCTTTAAAGACAAGTACATAATGCAATAACTTTATGAATATCCATCCTACTCTTGTATGCATTCAATACTCAATAACTGTAAGTAACTATAGTATGTATACCAATAATAATTTACACACACACACACACACACACACACACACACATGGAGAGAGAGACAGAGACAGAGAAGAGAGAGAAGCATGTCTGTGATACCTATATTCAGCATTTAGTCGTAAGAAAAAATTATGCTTTATAGGAACTTAAAAAAAATGAAATCTTTACTACATTTGGAATGTCCAAGATAAATTATATCAGTATTTCCTATTCATTATATAGAGCAAAATTTAATTATAAGCATTGGGAGACACAAAGCAGAACGTTATTGGTCTTTTAATTGGTAGACTTTACTAGTACCTTGACTAGCAAAAAAATGTACTTCTTTAGTTGGACACATCAGAAGGGCTAACTGGCTCTGAGAATTCTCAAGCCTGTGAGCATTAGCAGATCAATGGAAGTGAAGATAGAGTTTTAGCCTCTAAGAAAAATTCTGCAAGGTAGCATTGTGCAGTCTACACACAGCACAACTATACAAGGTGGTCCCTGTTTTTATTTAGAGGATAAAATAGTTTTAAAGTAAGGAAATAAGATTTTAGGCCCTTACATAAAATCTTAATATGTATTATGCCCTTACTGGTGTCAATGTCTTATATAAATATTTATACCTACATATAAGTGCATACACACCTATTTACTCATATGGAAAACAAGGCACAGAGAAGTCAAATATACTCAAGCACACAAAACTCTTAAGTTGTAGATTCAGTAATCAAATATGTATAACCTGATTCTCAAACTGTGTTTATTTGCATTTCATTGTTACTGCCTCTGAACTGATGAAGAAATTAGAATAAATAAATGTTGAATCCTGGAATTACAAAAAAATGCTTAATAAGAATTAAGTAAGAGGCCTTAATAAGTCAATAAATTCACTTTGAGAAATAGCAGCTTATCACATCACAGACTTATGATAGGATTTATTTTTATAAAGGAAAGCACCATACATAGTTCAGAAAACATCTTGTGAGTTGTAGATAAAGATCTTATCAGTGTTTGTACCAGACTAAAATCCTTTCTTCAGAGATTAAATCAGAAAAAGGTCATCCTTTTGTTTTGCCAGAAATTTTTCCACTGCCAATTATCTTGGTCTCTAAGTAGCAAAATAAGTAATTCCCAATTTAAGAGCATTTTAGGCCTATAGGGTCCTCATTTACCTAATTGCAGAGAAAATTATTTTAGAAGTAATTTTTCCCTCAGAAGCAATTCTAAGAGTGAAAATTAAATATGCATAGAAGGTATAACTCAGTTTATTTAAAGAAACAGAAAATGATTTTTTAAAGAAATGTGATTGAAAACAATTTCTGTCAGTATATTTAATTACTAGGATTTTATTTTTTATTTTACTCACAAAAAAAGATTTGAAATATGACATATGTCCTCTTCACATACAATCAGATCTGATAATCTCAACTTTGTGAACAGACAGTGATGGCACAAGGAAGGTTTTGGGAGTGGCAAAGACTGCTCCCACATATCTGGAAAAATGATTCCATCTTATCAGTGTTTTGCTATCCTTGGAAGAAAGGAAATCACAGAGCTAAATACAACTTGGTATTTTCAATAGTTGGAGGTTAGCTTATGGGGCTGTGGAGCTGGCAAGCCTATTGTATCCCATTCTAGAAGTCTCATCTGGCCTCACAACACTATTATGATGCTGGATCACCAAGGTAGAAATGTGATCTACAAAGCCAGGCAAACTTCATAGAGATGAAATTCCTAAGAAGTTCTTAGTATCACCCAATTTTGTTTACTTTCATCATTAAAAAAAAGATAGCTATAATTTATGAATTATTACATGGCAGATTATGTGTTAGACATTATAGCATAATTAGGTTTTAAATTAGTATCATGTCTCTGTTTTATAAACCTATGAAATCATCAAAATGCTGGTGTACACTTATTTGGCTACTGAGAAATTACAGATTTTTATTCAACTTTTAAAAAAAAATTCTTAGGACAATGACTATGTATTAAAACTTTTTCTCATTTATTTTGGTACTTGGAATTGAACCCAAGAGTGTTTTCCACTGACTACATCCAGACCCATTTGTAATTTTTTTGTTTTTTTAAAGACAGGATCTCAGTAAGTTGCTTACAGCCTGGATAAATTGATGAGGTTGGTCTCAAACTTGCAATTCTTCCAAGTCACTGGGATAACAGACATGTGCCACTTGCACCTGGCTCAAATTTTGCTAGATTCTGTATATAAATGATACCATGCAGTATTTTTTCTTTTGTTTCTGTCTTATTTAATTTAGCATAATGTCATCTAAATTCATCCATGTTATTACAAATGGCAGGATCTCCTTTTCTAAGGCTGAATGATATTCCATTGCACATCTATACCATAATTTCTTATCCATCTAACCATCCATCCATCCATTGACAAACACATTAGTTGTTTCTACATCTTAGCTGTTGAGGGTAATACTGCTATCAACATATGAATGTAGATTTTTCTTTAAAAGTGGTAATTTAATTCACTTGGATATAGTAGCTCTTTCAACAGTGTTTGCTACTCTTACTGTACCAAATGCCTTCACAAATTTAAAAAACTAATATGCAGACAAATCCCCTCAAGTTATTGATAAAATGCAGCAGCTAATTTGGGTCTGGTGTTGCACTTGCAATGTTGAATTTCTCAAAAATTTCTCTTGGAGAAGCTGGGATCTTCACCACATTACTTGTTTTCCTATTAGAGCATGTAATCAGATTCCCTGAGCTCTGAGGTTGTATGAAACCCTGAGGGGAGACTTTTTGGTTTTATATTCTGAATTTGACATTTAGTTACCATTTTTACCTAAAGGGGATTATTCAAAAGTCTTTAGCCTTCAGTTTCTCCAAGTTCAGTAGGAGTAAGAGTAATATAATATTACAATATATGTATAAAGAACAAATGAGAAAATATATGTAAATAAGAACTTACTTTAATAAACATGATAAGTACTTAACCTATGCTAATGAATATTTTTAATTGGAAAATGTACTGCAATATTATTCATTAATGAAGATATAGAATCTATTTGTGTCCATCAAATATATATATATATATAATGTGATACACACAGAAAGAGAGAAAGAGAGAGAAATAGAGAGAGAGAACCTTGGAAAAGGAAGAAAATTAACTTCATTTATGAAACTCTTCAGAAAAATATGCAAAGTGAAATAATTCAAGCATAGAAGACAAATTATTTATTTTCTTAAATAAGGAAACTAAAAGCAATAAATTTTATAGAAACAAAGAGTAGGGTAGTCATTTCCAAGGAAAATAGGGAGATGATAGACAAAGGGTGCAAAGTTTCAAATACACAGAATGAACTTTTCTGGAGAATTAATGTACAACATGGCGATTCTAGTAAATATACTGTATTTTATACTTCAAATTTGCTTAGAGAGTAAATTTGAAATGTTCTAATAAGCAAAATAAGTAAATAGATATGAGGTTATGGAAATGCTTGAGTATGATAATTATTTCACAATGTATACGTACATCAAAAGATTGCATTTTACATCATAAATGTACTCTATTTTTGTGAATTATGCCTGAATTAAGCTGGAGAAACTCAGCCTGAGCCAACATTTAGAAAATAAATAAACAAAAATAAATTTAAAATGGTTTACAAAACTAAAGCAGCAGGATCTCCTTCTGAACTTCCTTAGTTCACAAGGCATTGCATTTTTTGTCATTTTTTTTATAAAGCATTCTCAAGAATGTAGGTACTTAAAGCAAATTTATTATTATACCATTTCTCTTGGTCAGGAAGGAGTCTGACATTTTAACTAAGACCTCATGTGACTCAGATCAAAATAATATCCAATTGTATTCTCCTATTGAGTCCTGATTTAGGAAAGGTCTACTTCTGACTCTTCTCAGATGGCCAGTGCACATTTCTTTTCTGGTTGCTGGACTGAAGTCCCTGTTTTCTTTCCATAGTCATTTGTGATTCATCACAGATGTAGGAGGCTGCCTCATGCTGTGCCTCCATCACAGCAATAAGATACCTTCCTTGATTGAATTCCTATCACAACTCGAATCTCTCTGGCTGCCCTTCTGCTTCCAATGAGAGAAAACTTCACTTTTATAAAGTCTCATATGATCAAATGATGACCTTTTCTAAGATCAACTGTACCATGTCACATGACCAAATCATGGTATGAAAGCTATGACAGGGGCACAATGGCATAATTACCCAGAGTATTTACAAGAGCTGAGGGAAAGCTTGAGGGCTAATGTATATGAACACTTAAGTAAAGCCTGTATATAACTGGAGACACTCAATAGCATAAGCAAAAAGTGGAATTTTCATTTGATTGAAGAAAGCATATAGTTAGAAATTCAGTGTTTTGAGCTGATATAAGAATCTTCTAATCATGGTGTCATTTAACTGTAACATTGGATAAAAGAATAATAATTAAGAATATTCTATATTTCAGCAAAGCAAATTATAACTTTATTTTAATGGTTTATTCTATACAGGCTTTGGGTTTTGGAACAGTTCATTGAGCATAATATGGTTTCAAGTACTTAAAATCTCTTTAAAATAAAGTGAATTATTTTATAGAAGCAAGGACAAAAATATTTAGTGGGAAATATTGTATCACATTATTATTATGCTTAAGGAAATATCCTCCTAAACAATAGGAGGAAGCAAAGCAGTGATCATTTTAAAAAGATTTACAGACATGAAATGTGTGCATGTGTTTTATGTGCTCGAATAATTCCATACCTTTTAGAAGCAGAGAATATGCAATGTCTTATTCTGCCTCATGGGCATTCAGAGCTTTTAATCTAATAAAACCTATGTGTCAGCCAGTAGCATGTCAGGGTCTTATTACTCTGCTTCCGTAGCACTTGATGTGCATGGCTAAGTCCCTGCACAATGTACCCTTTGGGGCTTCCTGAGGTAGAGTCATGCAGGTTTGCATGTTTACTTACTGACAATAAAAAAAGAGAGAGAGAGAGAGAGAGAGAGAGAGAGAGAGAGAGAGAGAGAGAAAGTGCGAGCCGTAACATTAAATATTCTATCCCTGTTTATATTTGTGCATTCACTATGAATGATGAAAGCATAGACTATGTGGAATTGTTTGAGAATTGTGCATGAGCACGTTCTTTGTCCTCCATGTCTCATGAGAAGTCAGTTTCTAGTCATGTTCAGTAGACAAATGTGCTACCTCTTTGTTACAATACAACTTGAGCTTCCTCAGAGAATGCAGTCATACAAGTTAGCTTCAAAGCCCAACTAATGACAAAAATGTGCACTTAATTTTCACCTAAGTGAAAAAAAAATGACAAGAGAATTAAAAAACCTTTTCAAATACAATTTTGAAGGCATCATTTTTAATAACAAACTATAATTGCCTATGAGGCTTAACTTAATGAAAAAATGCTAAGGTAAATTTTAGAGAGCCCTCACATTAATACTTTACATTATGGAATCCCATCAACATATGCTTAAGGATGAAAAATTAATAAAATCTATCAATCACTGAAAAAAACAGTTTTTAAAAACCACATGCAACATTTAATTTATTTAATGAATGAAGGTGATTGTAAAGCACATAGCTTTTATATAAGATACCAAGTAGCTTTCTGGGGTTGTAAAAGTTTTAAAATTTTCAATCATTAAAATAGAATACTGCAATGAGTGTGGGAGAACAGAGAAGTTTTAAAATCAAATTTTATCTGCACTTACTCTCATATTGTCTCCTTAAACTTCTTGACACTTTAATTGCTTGCCATTTTTCACTGAGATGGCAAGCGTGTTTTTACATATGCAGAATGCAGCCTGTGTTAATGTGTATTGATTAAAGTATAGATGGTGATGCTAGGATGTTGGAATTTTCTCCAGTGTGACTACTGAATAGCTTTTTATATCATCTCCACTCACTTTCTTTTTTAAATAGAGGAAAGAAAGCATGCATTTTCCAATATGTCTCTGTTACATAAACTATAGTATTAATAGGTTAAAAAAAGACATGATTTTACCAAAGAAAAATCAGAAAACAGCTATATCAAGAAACTTGCTAAGTCTTTCATTTTTGTATTGAAGACGCTACAGGAAAATCAATAGCTTCCTATGAGTCCGAGTGATCTTGCAGTTTCTGAGAAATTTACATCTCCCTGACAGGCACTTTGTAAGATCTAGTTCACCTGGGTCATGAGAGTCCACATAATTTGCATCTTGAGAAATTTCTCTTTTTCCTTTACCTGTTCCAGGAGGAAGGAAGATTGAACCTGGTCATAAAGAGGAGCTCATTATGTAAGTCTCAGCTTTCGAAGAGTAATTTTGTAGGTGTTCCTAAAGTGCAAGAATGTCACAAAATGATAATATTTTCTCATAGCTCCTCAGATCTCCACATAAACTAGAAAATGGAAGTGTCATATACTGATGCACATTTGAAGTTTCATTCACCAACTAAAATTGAAATGTCCCATCAAGGTCATTGGAGAAATATCATCCCAAGATGGATTCACAAATTATTTGCCAACGAATATACAAAAGAGAAAGATACTTGGTTTATCTCTCATAAAACAACAAAACAAAACAAAACAATATATATATATATATATATATATATATATATATATATATATATATATATTCTCCTGATTTTATTCTGTCCTTTAAACTTGACAAGTCTAAACATCAAATATATATTTATATCATGATATGCTATTAATTCATAGCAATGCAATAAGCACAGTGAATAATAAATAAAAAGCACATAGGCAAAACTGAAATATTTTGAATTAAAAATAAAGTGCAATAGCAGTGACTAAATAGTTAGGGCTTAAGTATGCTTACTTGAATTTAACCGATAGTTCAGTGTGGATATCTTTCAAAATAAATTCTGGGATGGTGTCTGAAATCCACTTTACATCAGTATTTTCATTTCAGGATAAGGTTTTGCCTAGATTCAGATATATAAATTTTCCAGTATTCATAAAAACTACAGTTTAGATATAAATGAAATGTATTATTACAGTTCACTCTCATATTTATACACCATGTATGAGATCTGATATATAAAACATACGGACAATTCAAGTTTAAAATCGTATTTGTATATTCATTTTATAGTTTTCCCCTTTAAAATGTAGGATGGATATCCTTTAGAAAACATTATTTTGGCTCCTACATAATCATGTCTAATTAGAACAACTAAAGTCATGTACAAATAACCCTCAGTGTTTAAGGTTGCCTAAATTATGGTTGATGGAAGTAGATCATATAATCTTGCAAAAATATTCTGGAATGGGACTAGACATTGGCCCCATTTGGAAAGGAAAAACGACACTACCACTTTTTATGTTCATACTTACTTCATTGCTTTTGCATATAATAAAAACAGATGATGTTTATTGAGCACTTATTATTAGTCAGATGTCTTATTAAGTGACACATGAACATTTTCTGTTTCTCTCCAGAAAACCATTCTGTGGTTGGAGTAACATAGCTGCATTTTATTGGAGGATCCATTCATGAAGACCTTGCTATCGCATACTGAAGACTAATTACCCACAGGAGCAAACAAATAGCTGAATGAGTATTCTTTCAAACTTTATTTAGAATGAAATTCTACTGTCTGGTTCACTGTATTTAGTGGCATGCCTTACAACTTTATCATTTGCATGCCTTAGTTCAATATTATTGTTACAGAATGCACTTATTTTCTTTATGGTCACCATGCATGTTCAAAAAAACCCTGCACATTAGCACAATCAGTCACACATATTCTGAGCTTCAGTAACCCTAAAGCTCATCTGGGTTTTACCACAACTCCCTGATTTACGACATGCTGACAAACTAGGGCTTGTCACTCTTTTTATTATATAAAGTCCTATTGTAATATAAAATAATAAAACATTTATAATGGTCTCCTCTCAGTTATGAAATTTTCAGACAATAATAGCTTTACTGGTATGATTTTAAAGTTTGAAATATTAAATGAAACTTCATTATTTAAAAGTTTGTGTAGAGTTATATTGCTTGCATTGATTCACCGGTTCCCTAAAAGACCTATAGTTTTCCTGGAGCAGATTTTAGAGCAGGGGTTTATTTGAGGGGAAAAAGAAGAGGAAGAAGAAAGACCTAGTAACAGATCAGTTAAAAGAGAATTTATTAATGCACACCACTCAACAGCAAAGACACAGGAGAGGACAAGACAGGATATGTTGACAGTGGGATCTACAGAAGGTAATATTTTTTAAAAAAAATACTGCTTTCAACTTCATTAAATACAATCACCTATCATTCAAATATCTTCAAGTTGAAAATTACTAGATTTCTCTAATCAAATCTTCTAAGATAATGAGTACATGCCTATGAATACATGCATTTGTGCTGAAAAAACCTGGTTATTTAAATTAGAAAATCAGGCTTATATATAATTTTCTTGGAAATCTTTTTTTTTTTATGTTGCCACATTTTTTCTTAAATCATATTAACTGAAACCATACTACTTTCATTTATATCCATTTTTATGATTTACATGGCCTGGATAAATTTCTTGTCTGGAAGCTTTCTGTCTAACATAATCATTGCTGGTAACTAATTATCATTTTTATTTTATTACCTTTTGTTTGTATTTCACATGTGTAAATGTTGAGAACTACCTAAAGTTCATCTGAGTTTTACCTAGTAAATAAATGACTTATCTAATTGGGTCAAACACATGAATTGTATGAGAGATATCTATAAACACTAGAACCAAGTTTATTCTAAAATATCTTAAATTGTTTAATATTTTACAAATTGCTACAAATTTCTGAAAAGAAAAGTTAGTCAAATGTAAATTTCCAAAAAATAAGAGCAAAAAGTGTGTATGTGTGTATGTATGTGTGTGTGTGTATTTGTGTTGTGATTCCTTAAGATATTGTTAGAGACAACAAACAGTAATAGGGTAAGAAGAAAATATGTACCCGCCAATGAAAATTAGAAAAACTTCACAAGTCTTTTTAATATATGTTGCTCTTCTTTTCTAGCTCAGCTTCATAAGCATGTGTTCTACACAGTTCAGCAATTACTCAACAACTCTTCATTTCAGTAAGTTATCCATTTTTTGGCACATAACACTTGAAATTGGCAACAGGTTCAATCTGGCAATAAAATTTTCACCAGAAAGTTCTTTTGTTTCTTTTCTTTTTCTTTACATAAGAAAAACATAAACACATCAAATTTAATTATTAGCACTCGACGGTCGATATGTTAGATATTTTTTCCTATGGATCCTGTGGTATCTTCTTGACTGGATATTTTCCAGAAGTCTCAATGTAACACATTCTTATGTTCTAATACTGGTTCTCTTTGTCTTTTGAACATGGAGCAGACATATGAATGCTTCTTACCAGGAGGAGGTAGATCAAGTCAATGAGTCTGTCAGATAATGAGGATGGGAATAGGCATGACCTTACACAAATCAACCAAAATGGATTGTAATGTTTGTCCTATTCTGCATTACCATAAAAACCCATCACAAACCAGGTAGCTTGTAAGCAACCAAAATTTATTCCTAAGAGATCTGGAAGATTTGTTCGACTGAGGGTACAATTTCTGGTTCCTAAATATTGTCTTCCTTGTATTCCTAAATATTGCTGTGCTTCCCCATGGTGAAAGGGACAAATAAGGATGACCTTCCTTAGGCTTTTAAATAATGGTAGTAATCCCTTTCATGAAGTATTCACCATAATTCCCTAATCATCTCCTAATAGGACCGACATCACCTCGGGGAGAGGATTGGTTTCAACATAAGAATTTTGAAGAGAAATAAATAGTCAGATTATGGCAATATCTGCCGCAGTCCGGCTGCAGCAAAATAAACGGGGGGGGGGGGTGATGAATAACTTGTGTACGTTAATCTACAACAAATTATAACTCGATATCTTTGCTAATGGTGTCATTGCTGGTATAATTTTTCCAAGGGCTTCTTGCATGGAGCCATCAATTGGCTTGGTATTGTAGCATTTTGTATCTTCCCTTTCTGTTTCTAACAGGTTATTTATGGTGTTTCTGTAAAAAACACTATGGTCCTTATTTAAATTAAACAAAAGGGGGAAATGTTAAGGTACATAAACAAGTCAGGATGGGACCTGTTATTTTGCCAGAGAAATGTTAGAGTCTGTAAACAAGTCTGGATGGCGCCTGGCCAAATGCCAGAGGGAGTGGTTTGTGAAGTAACAAAAGCGAGCCATTAAGTGTGGAGATTCCTTATTGGTTGACTGCTGTATCTATTTTATGCTAATTAGATAAGCTATGTGGAGTGTATAAATACTGCTCTTATTCTACAATAAATGGCTCTCATTCCTGCTGTATCAACGTACACAAGTTATTCGTCACCCCCCGATTATTTTGCTGCAACCTGCCTGCGGCAATACAGCAGGAGTGGAAGCCCTTTATTGTAGAATAAGAGCGGTATTTATAGATTTTACACAGCTTATCTAATTAGCATAAAATAGATACAGCAGTCAACCAATAAGGAATCTCCACACTTAATGGCTCGCGTTTGTTACTTCACAAACCACTCCCTCTGGCATTTGGCCAGGCGCCATCCAGACTTGTTTACAGACTCTAACATTTCTCTGGCAAAATAACAGGTGCCAATCTGACTTGTTTACAGACCTTAACAAATATCAAATGCCATAAACAGCAAAACACTAATTCTAGAATGTTCTTTATAACTGTGTTTGGGAAAATTGCCAGTGGCTTTGCACAGATTCCCTGCTCAGCTCTCGTTTAACATGCAAGGCCCTTGAAATACACATGCTCTGTGACTTTGCCCAAATTCTGAATCTTTTGCACTATAATTGAAGGAAAATGTATAGAAAAGGTGCATAAAAGGTGCATTGAGCTGTCACAGGAGTTTCTGTATTAATTATTTTCCCTCATTCCTTTCATTTTTAATATCTATGCTATAGCATTCTCTTAAACTTCACTATCTTTTTGTCACCCTGTTATCTTATGATCTGTTGTAAAAATTTAGGAGAGAGATTTTAAAATATATATGAATCCTTATGAAATAACAATAAGACAATTTAGGAAATTAAAAATACTAAAACACTTAAAAGAAAGCAGGAATGCTTTATGAATGATCAAAAACTGCTAGAACAAAGAAATCCAAGGACTTTGACTGTGTTGGTTAGATGAAGTTGGATGCTTATGTTTAAATTTACTTGAAGCTGAATTACTAGAGAAGCATATATGTTTATTGTTTATTGTAGAATGAAGGATTCACCTTCCACTAAAATGCACTTGTCAAAATTACCACATCACTCAAGTCGGACTCCCATCTGCCATCCCTTCTGAAATACTCCCATCTCCTGCATCCGGCTTCCAATAAAGCCTGTTCTCCTTCTCCTACCATGTGTACTGTTCCTTTTGTCAGTTCCTTTTCTTTATGCTCTCCTTTTAATGTCATGCCTCAGGGCTCAGTTCTTGGCCCACTTATTTATTCTGTTTATACACCTTTGGTTATATTTCTCACCCAGGGTCCTCAAAATGATCACAACTCCCAGTTACCTCCATTCAAGACTTTCCTCCAGCTTTGTGTATTTCATGTGCATGATATCAAGAATTGTATTTCTTCCCACTCAATATACACCACTCTGATGTCTAATATATGTGTCAAATTTGGCACTTACAAAACTAAGCTCTGCCTCCAGTCCCACGCACACAATCTATTTTCAGATTCACCCATTTCAGAAGACAGCCACTCCATTCGGACTAAACATTTTGAAGTTTTTCTTGAATACACACATTTTATTTTTACACTTTAAAACTAATACTACACACACTATTCATAATTTGAAAGTTTTCATCATCATGGTTGCTATTTGCCTGACAGGAGCCACCATTGTTGCTTGACTGGGTTATTGTTATTGGTAGCAGTCCCTAGGATTGGGCTGTCAAATGAGATTCCCCAAAATCAGATACTTTATCCTCAAATGATCTTATTAATATTCTCAATTTTGCAAAGTAGATGAAGCATGGGGAATTCCAAGATGCCCAGGATGATGTCCTATGACATTTTTTATATCTTCAAATTGTATGTGTTCCAATAACAGATAAGATTTCTAATGAAGTGTAAGGCCACCATATTTTAAAAGATATTGATAACAGAACGTCACCATTTGGTACTTATATCGGTAGATAATTGCATTATATAATCCATGGATCTAAGTCCCACCAATCTATAGCTTTCAGCCTTGCTTACCAAAAACAGTTATAGAAACAGTATATACTGTTCAAATTTTTCCATAATAAGGACTTTCCTCCCAGCACAAACACAGAGTTTACGTGCAAGAGATCTGTATCATTTTCACTTTCAATGGGAGATCAGACTTATCTTTGAATGCTCCTTGCCCGGGATCTTTCCTTGTATGGAAGGAGTTCATTCACCAGTTCATGAAGACCCGCCATGCAGACACTTTCATCTCATCTCTTAAACATGTCTCATTCTTTTACTCTTCCCCTGATTCCACTCTGTTCTCAAGGCAGCAGTTAGAAGATGGTCTGACCATGTAATTCCTTTGCTCACCATTTGCAAGGACTCCACATTTTATTCATGAGGAGAGCCAAAGTTTTGGCCAAACATGACAAAGATTCACATGAGCAGTCCCTGACTTGGTCTTCTACCATGTCTTTCACTTTCCTCATGGCAGCCACACCAGCCTCCTGGATGTCCCACTCATTAGGCACATTTCTGCTGCTCTTCTCATAGACACACAGGAATAATTCTCCCATTTCCTTAACACCTTCACTGAACTGACTGTTTTCCAACATACTCAGACAGACTGCAAACACTCATGGCCTGAAGCTCTATGGTGTTTTATCTGTTCTGTCTTATCAGTTACCAGTATATTTCATATACTAGTAAAATATACTGTTAGAATATGAGGTTCAGAAAAGCAATAATATTTATCTCTTTTGTTCACTGAGGTACCCCCAAATACCTAGAGGAGCAGCTATGTACAGTAAGTTGCAAATATATTATAAAGAGTGTATATGCAATTGTGCATTTGTCTTGGATATCTGGTTATCCTCTAATAGGACTAATTATTTTTCTCAGGTCCACATCATACTGCCTGATAGTAAATTATGAGAATAACTTTTCCAAGAATGTCTTTCACTAAAACAATATTTTTCTTCAAATTTGCTGCTAATAAAATGTTTCAGTTATTTTGTTAAAAATATTTTAAAAGTGGATCAATCAGAATAAATCTGAAGGATAACTATTTTTTATAATAGTATATTGCCAAGTCCTTGTTTTGCAAAACAAAATATTCATATATACTTTAAAGATATTTTGACAGGTAGAAAAGCACAGAGTAATTTTATTTTGTTGCATACGGATTTCTAGTTTTCCCACCACCATTTGTTGAAGAGGCTGTCTTTTCTCCAATGCATGTTTTTGGAACCTTTGTCTAATATAAGATAATTATAATTTTATGAGTTAGTCTCTGTGTCCTTTATTCTGTACCATTGGCTACCAGACTGTTTGGTGCCAATACCATGCTGTTTTTGTTACTATTGCTCTGTAGTATAGTTTAAGGTCTGGTATAGTGATGCCACCTGATTCACTCTTCCTGCTAAGGACTGCATTAGCTATTCTGGGTCTCTTTATTTTTTCAGATAAATTGCACGATTGATTTTTCTATTTCTATGAGGAATGTCATTGGGATTTTGATTGGAATTGCATTAAATCTGTATAGTGCTTTTGGAAGTAAGGTCATTTTGATAATATTAATTCTGTCTATCCAAGAGCAAGGTAGATCTTTCCATCCTCTAAGGTATTCTTTGACTTCTTTCTTCAGGGTTCTGTAATTTTCATTATATAGATCTTTATAGCAGCACAGTAGCTAAACTGTGGAACCAACCTAGATGCCCTTCAGTAGATGAATGGTTAAAAAATGTGGCATATAAACACAATGGAATATTATTCAGCAGTAAAACAGAATAAAAACATGGCATTTTCAGGTAAATGGATGGATTTGGAGAAGATAATGCTAAGTGAAGTTAGCCAATCCCCAAAAAACAAATGCCAAATGTTTTCTCTTATATAAGGAGGCCGATTCATCATGGGATAGGGAGAGGGAACATGGGAGGAATACACAAACTCTAGATAGGGCAGAGGGGTTGGACGGGGAGGGAGGGGACATGGGGTAATTAATGATGGTGTAATTTGATGATCACTATTATCCAAAGTACAGATATGGAGACAAAAATTGGTGTGAATATACCAGAGATATGAAATATTGTGCTCTATATGTATAGTAAGAATTGTAATGCATTCTGCTATCATATTTTTAAAAAATCACAAAATATATATGTGGTTAATGCTTTTTACCTTATGGATTTTATATTTTAAAATAAACATTCTGCAATTTTTTTAAAAAAGAAAAGTACAGAGTAAAACACTACTGTAAAATAATTATAAGGAACTTCATTTCATAGAACTATTGATGCTCTAATTAATATATTTCAGGTATATTTTTAATTCAGTGTTTACATTTGAAAAATTTATTTAGTAATGATTATTCCATGGATAGAAAGAATAGATTTTAAAGAAGATAATGATTACTGTGAAAGTCATTTTGAATCAAATCTAGTAAGTCTTTTAACTAATATCATGTAAATTTTTATTCTTTAAGTTTCAGTAAAATCTTTAATTGGTGAGCTTGTTTTAGATAAAAATGTTTGCAAAAAAAGTTATTTTCAACTGAGCAAATGATTTGAAAATCATTATTCCCTTTTGCTAATAATAGTTATATGAAAAAATATATACTAGCTTTATACATATAAATACTCACACACACCCACACTTTATTTGGCAGTAAACATACATACAGAGGAGAAAATAGAGGTGTAGGTTGTTTAGATCAAGCTCCTTTCAGTCCAGTGGGAGGAAGTGTATACTTACATGACTTGGAGACAATGTGTTAGAAAGTGTTTATATTCAAAGAACTGCTAGTCACATGAGTGATTTTAAGCAGCAGAATATATAAATGCCAATCAAGGAAATCACTCACAGAGAGCCAGAGTCTTGCTGAAAGAAAGGTACTCCAGGGAACTGGAATGACCTTACACTGCCAAACAAAAGTGGATTGAAAAGTTTAATGCCACGGACAGATTTTGACAGTGGTAATGGCATTGGCGTCCTTGGCTTGGTCCCACTCTAGGGAGTTATAACTTTAAAAGCTTTGATTTTTGTTTATCATTACAAGTTCTTCAAATATATTGCTCTTTGAACTCAATGCCTATGACATGGCCCATTTCTCTTCTGAAGACTTGGAATCAACCACAAGAAAAGAAAACATGGCAAATCTTAATTTATAAAACATTATTTCAATTTTACTTCTATTTTGGTACTCCTAAATACTATAAACAGAGAGTTATGATCCAATAATGATGTCATGATAAATAAAACAGGTTTTCATTTTACATAAATTTGTTGAATAGATTTCCATTACAACACTAATATAACTTGAGATTATTGGTGTGTAAGAGAAAAAATAACTTGAGATTATTGGTGTGTAAGAGAAAAAAATTTAGTTAGCACACAGTTCTGGAGATTGAAGTCTAAGATTGAGAAGACCCGTGACTTTGGGCCTCTGTTGGGAATGCCACAAGGTAATCATGGTGAGTGCATGGTGGAGCAAATTGCTACCTAATAACTAAGAAGGGGCCAGTATCCCCAAATCCACCTCTGGGTTCACCTCCAATGACTTAAGAACCTTCCACCTCTTAACATTTCACCATCTTGCTGGGAAACAACCCTCTAACACGTGGGCTGATGGATGATTTTTAGTATAAAATCTGCAGCAATAAGCTTGGCTAATTTCTTTTGTCAAATATTCTTAGTGTGCTTTCTCTGAGGTTTTACCAATGAAATTAAAGTTAAGCTTTAAAAAACAAGTTTTCCTCTGATACGTGAATATATCTGACCTCAATATGCCTTGCCAATCCTGCAGGCTTAAAATCTGAGCATCTTGGGATGCTGAGGCAGGAGGATGGCAAGTTTAAAGCCAGCCTAAGCAATTTAGCGAGGCCCTAAGCAACTTGGTAAGATTCTCTCCCTCAAAATAAAAATAAACAGGGGCTGTAGCTCAGTGGTAGAGCGCTTGCCCAGCACATGTGAGGCACTCAGTTGGATCCTGAGCACCACATAAAAATTCAAAAATAAAACAAAGGTGTTGTGTCCTGTTAGGGTCTGTAAAATGTTAGGGTCTGTAAACAAGTCAGGATGGCGCCTGACATTTTGCCAGAGGGAGTGGTTTGTGAAGTAAGGCCAGCAAGCCATTAAGTGTGGAGATTCCTTATTGGTTGACTGCTGTATCTAGTTTATGTTAATTAAGATAAGCTGTGTGGAATGTATATATATACCTCCTGTGCTACAATAAAGGGCTCCCACTCCTGCTTTATCAATCTACACAAGTTCCTCTCACCCCCCCACCCCCCCGCCGCCACCCAGCTAGTTTGCCCAGCCAGCTGGGCTGCGGCAGTGTCCATCTAAAACTAAAAATATTTTTAGAAAAAAAAAAGTAAATAGGCTGAGGATGTGGCTCAGTGGTTTATTGCTCCAGAGTTCAATCTCTGATACTAATAAAATAAATAAAAAGACAATAAAATAAAATTTAACAATTTTTTTAAATTAAAAAGAGTGAGATCATGCTTTCTTTCCTAAGTCACCTTTTCTCAACCTCTTGTCAAAGCAATGACATTAGAATGCATACATTTTCCATTGTTCCTATAAAATCTTCATTTTCCTCCCAGTATATACAATTGCCACACACAAAAGAGGATGAAAAGATTTTCCAGTACCAAGGGGATTCTGAGGACTGTCAGAGAATGATCAGAGTTTGTCTTTTTTCTTATTTTATAAAAAATTATTGGGTTCTGTACTGATAGTATCTTTGATCTGGTTAGGAGTGACATAACTTTGCAGGATAATGTGCTATATGCTTATATGCATGAAGAAATAGGTACATTTGTAGGTTTTTATTAATTTTGAAAGAATCACAAAAATTATGTGGTTCTTCTTTTCATATTTCTTCTCTCTTTATTACACAACTGGGCACCAAACCCATTCATATTTTCCAATTTCGTGAATTCCATTCCAGAGTCACAGCTCAGTACTCTAATATGCTATCTACTACTTGTGTTGTAATTGCTTATATATACTGCTGTCATCAGAAATCTGATGGAGTTGGCCATGTTAAGCCACTTGAAGGAGAGAAGCATTTAATTTTAAAACAGACTGTGTAGTGATTACAGTCTAACAAAGGCAGATTGATACCTGTTTATAGTCATATTAATATTTAATATTTATGTTTCTTCTGTTTTTTTTTCATTGCCCTAAAATTAAATTAAAATAGGCAAAATTTGTTTTTTGTTTGCCTGGTTTTTACTTTTCAACTTCTAATCCTCTGTCTCCTTGCAGTGTTCACATATGGACACATATTATTTGTGTTGAACATGATTCAAGTACTGTTTTGAGTTATGTGGTTCAATGTTTGAAATATGTTGTATATAAAAATAAAGAGTCTAATACATTCCTTCAAGGAATAATCAAGGTAAATAATGTGCACACAGGGAATACACTGCACAAATAAATACCACAACGAGACAGCAGTCCTTGTTGTGCTGCACATATCTTCCCTGGTGACCTCCCCAATGACAATATTCACACTTCACTAAGGAAGAATAAGGATTCTTTTTATTCTAGCACATGAGAAGAAAGTACTATTATTTTTAATGTATTTATCTTCTCTTTTTTCATCTGTCCTTCTGCTTCCTTGTCCATCCTATTTCTATTTCTCAAGTCTAATTCAACTTTTCAGACACAACATGGTTTTTGCTCTCCAGTCCTATATGTCTGTCTCCCTTTCTCTTTCTCTCTGTCTTTCTGTTATATATTTCTTTGAATCTCACTTTCTCTCTTTGTCTTTATCTCTGTGTTTGTGCTTGGCTGTATGTTTGTGTTGTGCATCTCCCTCTATTTATATACACACACATTCACACTTCATTTTTCCTCTTTTTGATTTATATTCACACACACACACACATGCACACACACACATGCACACACACACACACACACACACAGAGAGAGAGAGAGAGAGAGAGAGAGAGAGAGAGAGAGAGAGAGAGAGAAAAGTGAGAAAGATAATTTACACTTTATAGGGTTAACTCATTCCTGTTCCTGCTCTCTTGAATAGTAAAATATCAATCACACTAACCCACTTACTGAGCCAAATTTCTTCCTTACAGTCAAGAAACCTCCTAAGAGTCTAAAAATGAACAGACTTATCCATAATGATGACAGCATGCATCTGATTTGCATAGTGCCTCTTCAGTCAAACTCTTATGCAACCCAGTTAGACTTCTGAGTACAAGAATACATAGACTTACTTAACACAGTGACCTTGACAAGCCTCACAGTCAAACCACATCGTGAGAGAATCACACTTGAAAGAAAAAAAAATACATCTAGCATTCTAAAGTCTAATTATACCCATGATAGGCATTATTTCTCAGGGCTGAATCTATGGCTACATTATATAGTGCAATGGGAAAGGAAAAGAAAGAAAGACTTGTTTGTTGAATGCATATCAGTGACTAAGCACATGGCTAATTATTTTATGCATACTATATTATTTCCTTCTATGTCACACATTTATCCTTCTGGGTTACTTGTTATATAAACGAGGAAACTGAAGTTCTAAGAAACTAAATATACTTATTTAATGTCATAAATTTAGAATGTGGTATGTTGAGGCTTCAATACCAGAGGCAGAGGATTAAAAATGTGCAATTGATTGCTATTTCTTTGCTGGATGTTTTATTGAAACATGCTTAATTGGAATAACCCCCTACACTTTTGGTTTCCATTGCCAACTTCAAGTTACTTTTCCAAAAGCTGACATCTAGAAATTCCTGAAAGTGTGAAATGTGTGGCAGAAATACAGGAACATAAGAGGAATATAAGGGCAGAAACCTGAGTGTCACACATACACACACACACACACACACACACACACACACACACACACACACAAAGCTGCTTCTCTTGAACATAGGTCATAGAAAAAATAAATATTCCAAAATGAAAAGTAATAATATGATCAGAACACTTAAGTTGTTCTTACTGTCTAGGCATATCAGTTTAGGGTAACTGAATACCTTGACTAATTCAATTGACTAGTTATGTTCTATTGACTAACATTTGACTAGTAAAGAGCTGAATTCTGTTAGGAAAGCTTGAATCCTTAACATTTTTCACCCTAACAACAACCATAAATACATGATACAGTGGAGCTTGAAGAGTTTGGTTAAGTATTCAAACTTAGGTATTAATTAAAATGGTGAATCAACACATATATTTTTAAATTTTTTTCAAGTTCAATACTTTTTACTAATCATCATTTTTCCCAGATCAAGTGAAGACTGACTTTTCTATACCAAAGTAATATTCTGTGTTAACATTCTAAAATCCAACCTTTAGCAATAGAACCCCTTCTTCATTGAATTTGAGAACTGGTGGCATATTACTTATGATGATGATGACCTTAATAGTAAGAATTTTTTCTAACCTTCAATTGATTGAACTATAAAATTAACATTTATCTTGTTCTACTCATTTTGTCAGTAGCTACTGTTAATTAAAATTTTAATTAAGCTGCAGTTGTTAGCAATTCTAACTTGTTAGAATTCATGATTGTCTAAAATGAAAAGGTTAGTAGATACATGCTTAAAAATAGGGGCTATCTGAAGTCCATAAACAATTATTCTTGCCTGTTTTAATGGCTAAGTTTAGGTATACTTACATGTTATTTGGAAGGAAACAATTTAAGGATATGCAGTTCAAAAACTAGCATGTTTCTCTTAATACAATCCTTGACAAGGACCCAGGCCTTTGCTTCTATTCCTGCTTATAAGTTGAATAAGTCATTTTGAACTGGCAAGCAGCTCACTGGTTTTCTATATCAGTATTGTTATCAGTAACACTGAGATAATAGTTCTGACCTACTTCACAGGGATCTGTAATGATTAATTGGATAATGTCCACTAAGTGCTTAGAACTTAGAATAAATGTACTATATAGCTATTAAGCATTGTTATTATAAGATGTTGCTTCAATGTAATATCAGTGAGTGACTGTTCCATGATTATGAAAGAAATTACTTCCTATAGTATTATGAGTGTAATATGTATTGATTTAAAAATATATCTTTTGAAATACATTTAGGCTTTTTGAATGAGCTAAGTAAAGGGCAGTATTATGCATAGTTTTGAAGTTGTATATTTAATTACACATACTACCAAGTATGTTATAAGCACTAATACTATACATAGACACTATTTTTTCACATGTTATAGAAAGAAACTAGGGCATTAAAACTTTAATGGTTTGCCCAAAGCCACAGAGGTAGCAAACTGAAGAGCCAAAACAAAATCCTTGGAAAACTGACTTTAGACCATTCAAACTTGAACACTTAGTTACACTCCATGTCTCTTATGATTACACTTACATTTATCTCTTTGTTCAAGAAAGTGGAAGGCTCAAGTGGTTCCATATTACATGTAAAACTTGCTTATACATCTCCTTGAAGACAAGTCCAGGAAAATTTCCCAAGAGAACAGTATCTTAATGATGGATTGACATACACAGAAGGCAAGAGCTAGAGTCACAAAAGAAAGGTAAGCTGAAGGTTCCTTTCCCTGTTCAGCCTGCTCTCACTTCCTATTCTTTGGGGAACATATTTCCAGTGTAATCTCAAATTTAGTTGTTTTAGATTTTTGAAAATACAAAAATAAAGAATAATGGAGAAATGAAAGAATTGTGTATGCCTCTGGGAAAGCAATAGATATTTTTTATTCTCTAATCTTTCATCAGCTGGAACAATTTGGTTTGTAAATAAAATGAATCCCAGTACAATATATTTAAATAAAACCAAATTATGGTTTCTGAGATCAAGAATCCCAGAGTTAAAATCATATATTTTAACTTTTAGTTCAACACCTCAATAACCATCACTGGGGCCTGGACTCTTCCCATGTGTCTCCTCTCTACCCCACAGCATGGTGCCTGTTTCTCTCTTCCTTTGCAAGAAAGCAGCAGCAGCAGATTCACATACCAGCTTACACACACAGTTATCTACCAGAACTAGTGCCCCATTTTCCATGTTTTCTTCCAAAACCCTGCCAGAATCATACTTCTAATGTATCACTGGATAAAACTTGATTGCATGCTTACCTCTTATAAAAAAAGTAGCAAGAGAAATTAAACTTCCATGGCTAACTAAATTATTTAAAATGCATTCCCTTGCTCAAGGACCTGAGATCCCCTTTTTGAATCCCAAGATTCATTAACAAATGTGGTTTTCTGAACATAATTAGCATTCTCTTAACAAGGAACAAGAAGAATGTCTATTGGATGGATGATCCAAAAAGGTCTGATATCACCATTATATTTTAATAAATACAGTTCTGTTTTTTCTATCCTTTATATTTCTAAAGTGAGAATGAATGTATTTGATTTTTATTGATTTTAAACATATCTTAATGAAATTATACATAGCAAAGTGAGAAAAAGTTCAGTAGATTCTGTGTCACTACTGACCTGAATTTTCTCCTAGTTTCATAATTCTGAGTATGACTCACAACCCATTTTGAAACAAAAATACAGACATTACACAAGATTCATTAATCAGACTCAATGACATTTATGTCTGATGTGCATGATCCTCTAGATGTCAAACCAACATGCACAATGCACAAATGCATAATGCAAACTTCCCTAACAGGCATTCCCATTTCAGGACTCTATCCTCTTTAATATGCCTTTTACATTTTGATTTAGTGATTTTTTTAGCATAGCAGTTTGTGGTTTTTGGTGGTGGTATGTGTTTATGTGTATACCTATGTACATATGTTATGTTACATGTTCCTATGTAATTGTATATGTACAAACAGTGAAATGGGCTTTGGGTACCCTCTAACTCTTACCTTCTGTATGGGTTATATCAAATATTATGAAGGATCACTTAACTTGATTTTCACAACACTAATTAAGGACTCCCTTTCTATGAGATTTGCACTGTTTTTATTATGCTGTGAGTCTATGTGTTACAGCTATTTGTATAATTATATCATTACTCCTACTATACTAAGATAATAAAGACACAACTAACATTTACATAATGTATAATTTCCTCAGGATTTTCCATGGTATAATAATTTCCTGCAGTGATAATAGGTATTGTATGACAAAGGACTTTAGTTACAATTTTTGGAGAATGCTAATTTAAACAAAATTTTTAAATTTCTAAATGCTTATATGTAACATGCTACTCTAAGTGGAATAGATATAGTATGATAATAGATATTAGATATTATGTGATGTATTTCCAAAAAAAAAAAATTGACCAAGAATCACTTTTCTTGAAAGTCTTAGCAGGACTAGTATTTGGTGAGATGAATTACATTAATAATAATATTATGATTTGTAAACCACAAAATACACTTCAAAATATGTTTTATATGATTTTCATAAAACATTGTGTGTAGGTAGATCAAGAGTTAATATTAATTATTCATTAGATGAGAAAACAGATATTTAATATGTGCCACATTACTATATTGTAAATTCAAAATAATTTGGGTTCAAATTTCTACTAACTTGTGCTGTCATCATTACACAATTAGAAACACATGCTTATATATTGATTTTCTTTGTATTTCTTTCTGCACCTGGAACAGTAATTTATGCCTTGTTACATACTTTAAAAAACTACTGCAACTTTAAAGTTCATCTGCTTTAGTAGAAATTGCCATTAAAGCAACAAACATGTAATCAAGATATATAACTAATATTATACAAATTAGTATACAAGATATACCTAATATTTTGTGCACACATTTATATAATACAATTGTTTTTATTTAATTAGTTCTAGGTCCTATGGAGTTTTTAAAAGCCTGTCAAAATGCAATTAATTCTGTTTTATTTTCTATCAATCTGCAAGCCCATATTATAGTGAAAAATCAGGTGTAAATCATGAATTGGAAAATCTGTTCTGACATAGCTCTAGGTATGAAATGGGATGATTAATCCAGACCATAATGAAAATAAATGGAGTTTTACCTGTTCTATTAAGTCAACCACAGGAACTAGTCAATAACATTTGTCTTGAAGACAAGTAAAGATTGAGCCAATGTACACACAAAAAAGGGCTCTATCAATGTGGATTGGTAATTAACCAGAGTCCCCACAATCTGGTCATGAATAATAAAAATATTATACATACATATCTACATATATATAGAACTGATGTCAATCCCTGTGCAAAGGCATAATATTTAATCTCATATATTTTAACTATTTTACTTTTGAAATAAATTTTCCCATTTAAAGACTCTAAGAATGACTCTGTGAAGTTTGTTTATCTTTCCCTTTCACCATGAATGTTATTATTATAAATGTTCTATGTCCACTGAGAGTTAAATTGAAAATTTTACCTAAAAATCAATTAAAATATGTATTAGCTGTCCAATCACTAAACATAAACAAAAGTACCTACTTTTTAATCAACGAGATATTACAGACAAAAGGAAAAATGTTTTGGCATCATGAATTATCTATAATATAATCTCTCTGGTCTTCCTTTTGGCTCTGATCATACCTGGTTTAACAATTGCCAATATTTGCTAAAAACTCATGTGATAACACTAACTTGGAAATTTTAATTTACAGCCTAAATTTCTTTAATCATAAAGAGCAGTGTATCCACTATCAGATGTAGAAAAAATACATTTTAATAATACAAAATGAAATATGACAGCTTATCCTCTGTGGGGTTATTTCATTAAATGTTGGAGGCACATGGACTCAAAGGAGAAGTTGATGCAAAACTATTTGAAAAGTCTGAGAATAGAAAAAAACAAATACAATTTTTTTGCCTATTCTGTTTGAGTATTTTTTTCAATTATCAGAAGAAAAGTATATTTCCATGAGGTTAAATTGGAGAATATGGTATTAATAGGATAAATGAAACACTTCTGAAAAAAACTAATCTGCATGGGGGCCATCTACTTGGGACAAATTGCAGAGAAAAGTGAAGATGACAGCGGAAGAATGAAGTTTAACTGGGTTGAGGAGAGAAGACCTGTTGGCGTCTTGCCTTCATCCTTCAAGTAATTTCCAAAGAGATGGCTCCTTTCCTCTGAATGGCCTAGGAGGGACTTGATGAAACTGCAAGCTAACCTCTGAGCACTCTCCTTTCAGCATGGCCACTTCCTTAGGCAGGGACCAGTAAACATCACAGAGTGGCTAAATGCAACTCCTTTTTTTTTTAATAATTACTGTACAATTTATTTTTATTTTTTTTTAGTCATACATGACAGCAGAATGCATTTTGACATATAATAGATACATGGAATGTACATACATCAATCATATTGTCTATTCTATTCTGCTGCCCTTCCTATCCCGCCTACTCCTCCATTCCTCTCCCATCCTTTCTCTCTATCCAATCTAATGTGACACATTTTTTTTATTTTTCTTATTCTCATCACAACATCATATATGTATTCTGTATAACAATGAGGTTCTCCTTCCATCTTCCGTGCAACTCCTCTTCTCCCTCTTTTTCCCTCCCTAAATGCAACTCTTAAAGTGTGTAGACCCTTACAAGGTCTGGTAGCTCTCTACTGTAGTTCTTGCTGTGGTGAACTACAGGTGCACCTGCTTTTAATGGAAGAAATTGTAGATCATTTGTGTCATCCTGTTTCTCAAAAACAAACAAACAAAAAAACTCCTCAATATTACATATACAATTTAGAGTGCTATTGATGAGTGTCTATCACCCCTATAATGTAAGCCAAGAACCTTATATCTAAACACATCTGCAAAATCTAGATCTTATATTAAACAAAGGACTTTGGAATTCTAGCTTGGTGGTAAAGTGCTTGTCTGCCATGTAGGAAGCCATGGGTTTGATCCTGAGCAACACAAAAAATACTTAGAACATATTAAACAGAAGATTCAAAGTCATGTAAACATGAAAATGTCTTTCACTGTTTGGGGGTTTTGCTATTTTTATTTTGAATATCTCCTTTAATGTAAGTTTTTTTTATGACTTAACCCTATTCTCTCCTAAGCCATGTGTTTAGAGAGCAGCCCTTGTACTTGTAATAGCTATTTGCAGACATCCACGTGAGTTCTATGACACTCTGTGTTCTATTATCCTCTAATTTTGCTTTCTTCCTGCATTCCTCACCTGAATAAGCTAGCAATTTAGCTTCTAATAATATACACCAGGTTCCTTCTTTTATTGCTTTCTTTGATTTTGTCTTTTATTAACAGTCACTCCAGTTGGTTTTACCTCAAATATCTTCTTTATTCTTGGACTTCACATCTCTCCATTGCAAATACCCTACTCCAGGACAACATCAGTGTCTGCCTACTGAATCCTAGCTTTCTCTCATTCCTCTCACCCTCCTTTCAAACCAACTCTCCTTCACAGGGAAATGAAACTATCATTTCATCAGACCATGCCATTTCTTTCCCACTAAGAGCATTGTTCTAATTCAGAATTCTTGCTGATATGGCCATTTTCCACTATTACTTTACCATCTACCATTATTCATATTTTTCCTTGGAATTTCTTCCCCTAGATGTTCTCATGTTTTGTCCATTTACATTTCAATGAAAATGCCATCTGATCAGAGAAGTCTACTCTACCACCTCACTCACAAACAGGCCCATGTTCATATATACAACTTCAATCACTCTCACTTTTGTTTTTATTCTATAATATTGATGACAACTTTATGTCATGCCTATTAATTTTCATACATATTTACTTATTTATTGCTTCACTGAATGTAAATGCTGTAAAATAGGGAATCTGGCTTTCTAGATTATTATTGAACACTTAGTACTCAACACATTTACTAATGTAACTGTTTATATAAATTATGCAGTCATATGGCAGAAACAATAAATTCTTCATTGTATGTACTTATTTTAGAATGTATTTTTTTGTATTTGTGGATTGACAGAATGCCATCTTTTCATTTGTTTATTTTTATGTGGTGCTAAGTATTGAACCCAGTACCTCACACATGCTAGGCAAGTGCTCTGCCACTGAGTCATAGCCCAGCCAGAGAATTTTTTCTTTTTAATAGAGAAATTATTTTGCTTTTTCTCTTGTCAATTACATTTATCTATTGAATGCAATGAACATGTATTGAGAAATAAAATGAAACTTCTCCAAATTTGAGTGTGGGACTCACCCTGTAATACCTGGTGCCGTAAGATTTTGCTTCAGATTGGAGGATATTTTGAATTCCAGATGTAAATTGCATAGCACAAGAAGATATTATATCAACCTAGACATTTCCAGAAGTTGATTGAAATTTCAATGACTCAAAGAAATCCACACAAAACACAAACTATACTTTAGAGTTACTTTTCTGTTGGATCTATACATAGCCTGCAAAACAAAACTAGCTTTGAATTCTGCATTAAGGAATTAATGGCACAGCTGGATCATGGCCATTGAGGGTGCAGTATTAGAGCAAACTTGCTCTGGCAGACTATGAAAATATTAGGAGAATGGCCCCCACCAGCCCACCACGCACTCCTGCGTTCATACAACCTACAGAGGTATTGCCTCATATGTTCTGCTCTCTAAAATCATTAGTAGGAAATTTCTCTCTTAGCTTTAGCAACTCTTGGTGAGTTTTTAAAAATGACAGATGATTTTGACAGATTAATACAATCTCATTTAATAAACATAGGCCTGTAAACTCTTAATTCCCATAATAGAATATTATTTTACTATCTTCATATCATGTGAAATAGGGAATAGGAAATGTCAGTACTGATGGTGAGATAAAGGAAGTGAGGCGCTCTTGCATGTGTCTCCAGATACATTGCTCTGCACTGCTGTACTGTTGCAGGACACTTCAGGAGAGCCAACATGTTTGCCATGTCCTGAATAGCACCCTCAGGGCTCAACTGGCCGTGCCTCTGCCTAGAAGTAAATGACTTTCTCTCTTTCTTCTTGCTCACTTTTATTCAAATTTTAGGTGAGGGTCCAGAATTACTCTCCTCCAGATGGCCTCATTCTCACCAGGGATCCAAATGAGGCATTGTTCAAGCTGGACTCAACTGAAACACTATGGTTAATATGAGATATTATTGACTTAATCATTCACATGCTCATTAAAGCCCTCCTTGTGTTATTGTGCTACATTATTGTTAAGGAGGTTATTAATTATCCTCACACTGACAAGTAGCTATGAAAAGTACAGTAACATTTTTGTGGGTATATCATTTATATATATACATAGTTCTACTTTTTTTAAAAAAGCATTTTGTTATAAATAATGAACATTAATTTATGAAGTGGAAAATTTACTCATTAGTTCTTGCACTTTTTCTGGTTGTTTCTATTAATTAAATTGTTGGAAGCTGAAATTACTGGATAAATGATACAATGTCATAGTGCCACTCTGAATAGTTGTACCAGATTAAAAATAATGTTAATGAGTATGTCTTTTTCCCTACATAAGTTCTGAGTATCATCAACTTTTCTAACATTGAAAAACTGAGATAGAAATGAACTGTATTGTTCTGTGTTCTATTGTACCACAAGAAACATGAAAGCAGACAAAAAAGTCTTAATGCCATTACAAATTGATATTGAAGAGAATTTCCCTTTCTAGTTATACATATCTACTTTCAAGTTTTTTTTAATGAATATACTACACTTTAATTATAACATATGTACTAAAATTATTTTCAAATGATAAGTCTCTTTAATAGTGTGACTTTAAATAGACAGTCTTGCACATTGTTTAAGATTGTGAGGTCAGAAGTCAATTGGACCCAAGTTCAAATTCAAGCACATGCAGTTGAAACTTAGTGTCTTTGTCTGGACAGAGAGTGTGATAAAACTTGCACACTTAGGGAGCAAATACTGAGGACTCACACAAGCATCAGCACATAGCAGTTAAAACATGATAGCATTGGAGAAACTCATGTTGAATACTGCAACTCAGACTAGTGAGTTTTCAAAGCAGAATAGCACTCATATCTCTGTGTACTTGAACATCTAGTCTTCATCATGTTTTTTCCCCCTTTCTTTCTTTCTCAAAGATAATGGATAAAAGGAAGCAAAATTAATTTCCATGTGATCATTTGTTTTGTTATCAAATATGGGTTTATGACAGAATATTGTTTTGGTGCAGATTAATTGCACTTGTCCAATAAAAAACAGATTTAGGGCTATAAATAGAAATCACTTAATTTTTTTGGAATTTGTCTTAAAAGTAATTGAAGTTAAATATAAACTATGATATTTTTCTCATTATCTTCAAGTGCAAAACAAATTAAACATTTCAGAAAATAACTATTTTAATGTGAACCTGGAGTCAAATTACTATTTTTTTAAATACAATACATTAGCTCTAAAATTTTTACTCAGTTATAAGTTTAAGGGGGGGACGTTGATAGTTTAGAGTACTTAGCTATGGTTGTCTACAGTATTTTTTTAATTCTTAATTTTATCACCCTAGTACTCCCACTGAATAAAATTCAACAGTATATACAATTAAAGATAACTATCAGAAACAAATTAAAAATAAATTCACATGTAAATTAATTGACAGAACAAATTTTTTTTCCCAATATTAATTTAGCATGCATGAAGTTTAAAACACTAGTGATTCAGGGCTGTATTGAGGGGGTAAGTTTTGTGATCTGTCCCCAAAACTGAGAAGCATTAATGTACTAAGCAAAGAGAATGGTCAGGTAATAGAGCACAAGAAGCAGCTAACATATGCAAACAGAAGGGTTAGGCCAAGACACAGTCCCCCAATCTGTTTGGTGTGGGAGAAGCTTGCCATGAAGCTCTTGAGTTCCATCAGAGTCATGGTAAAGAATGGACTGTTTTGCATGTTGTAAAGTTATGGAATTGTCTTAGAGTTGGTAAATACACTAATTCACATTAAATTTAATAAGTTATTTTTTAAAATAAACTTTTAGGAGAGTCTACCTTATTTACTTTCTTCACTTATCAATTAAATTTAAAATTCTCAGAGATTTTGTCTCCATTAACATATACTGCAATTTCGGGATGACATGAATGGCACAATTAATAACTTAAACTGTCAATCATTTTCTTGCCTAATCTTGCAATGTTTTCTACTTTGGCTGTTCTGCAGTCATTCTCTTTTCTCTACACTTCAAAACATAAGCTTCAAAATCACATGACATATACATGATAAATGTCTTACTCTTCTTCCTGTAACAGATAAATTAATCTAAGTTAACAATGAACAACTTTTTAAAAAATCCTTTTATGGCAGATAAATATTCTATTTTCCAATGCAGTACAATCCTTTTACCACAGTTTTCTGTAGTCAGTGGAAGTATTTCAGTTTCTGAATCAGAATGCTTTTAAGGAATAAACTACAGTTCCTCACAGCATCCATAACAACATACTGTTTATAGCTAGTGATCTTTCCTATAGAGGTCACATTACTAGAAATCACAGTCAGGGTGTGATTTTAGACAAGGCACAGAATACCTATTAACTATGTTTCTTTGTTTATTGAGTGGGCAACAATGACTTAATCTGAAGAACAGATTAAGACAACTATTCAAAATACTTGGCATGTAACACCTGCAAAAAAGATAAAAATGCCCTGCAGGATGGCTCATACCTGTAATTCCAGCAGCTCTTGAATTTGAGACAGGAGAATCTTGAGATTAAAGCCAGCTTTAGCTAGTTAGCAAGGGACTTAGCAATTCAGTGAGACTCTGCTTTTAAATAAAATATTTAACAATTGCTGGGGATGTGGCTTAGTGGTTAAGCACCCCTGAGTTCAATCTCCAGTACCAGAGAGAGAGAGAGAGAGAGAGAGAGAGAGAGAGAGAGAGAAACAGAGACAGAACACCATTTTTCTTCTTGACAGAGCCCTAACTTGCAAGAAAATAGTGAAATAGGTAAAGGGATTTATGACCATGTATGTATGTATATTAATTGTCACTAATAAAATGTTCAATGCTGCTTTTTCACTAAGCTGAAGTTCAAGGCAGCATTTAACTTCAGAGCCATAAATAGCCCTTGTTGTGGGAAGCTTCTTTATCCATTCCTCAACAACCATATCAAATCTTTTCTCTGGGTATAACATTTCCATTCCTACTAACTGTGCAAATAGTGACCCAAAGCAAATAAAGAATACCAAGCTTTTAATATATGTGCATTCAGAACAAATGAACATTGGAGTCACCAACCCAAGAAAGAAAGACCAAACTGGAAAGAAGGAAATAGAATGCTTCTGAGCCCCTTAATTCTTCTCACTTAGGGTTCATATACTGACTTCACCCATGAATACTTGGATCAAAGTCAATTTGTAAGGGTCACATTATTACACTTATATGAACTCCATCACTAAACTGTTCTCTCATTCTTCACATCTCTATTTTGAAAACAAGACCATTCATGCATTTGCTTAAAGTCTAGTTTCATTAACACAGTGCCTACTACATAGTTGGTATTCAAGGCATTTTTATTGTTTTATCTCATCAAGTCTTGTTTATCTCTAGATGTGTGCTTATAAACTTTCTCCTCCCTTTCACTTCTCACAAATAAAATATTTGATTTGCTCATCTTAAAAACTAAACAGATTTCTCTCTTTCTCCAGGGCAAATATCAGGGCATATCACTAATCTCCTTTTTCAGAAATGGTACACCTGAGCTATTGGCACACAACCTCAATTGCTTGGAAGAAATAGCTATGTAGAAAATCTAACATGTTTACTTTACCATTTACAGTATTGCCCTTGTCAAACCATTTCTTGTCTTAACTACATTTAGGTATAAGTGAGAGAATCCTGTGCTTATCTTTCATAATATAAGTGAAGAGGTTCATGGTCAAAATTAATCAGACCATGCAGCAAGATTTTTATTTTATTTCTATTTTATAATGTAACAGGAGTTTTTTACTAGTAATTTATCACTGAAGTAGATGTTGAGAAATCAGTTCAATTCACATTCTTTCTGCAAGAGATTTCTGTTTCTTATCTATACCTGAGCATATATTAATTTTGCTGTTGTTATTATTGTCATTATTAGGGATTGAATCCAAGACTTCACACATGCTAAGCATGTGCTCTACCACTGAGCTGCACCCAAATCCCCTGCTTGTATATTCTAAAACTCATTTTAAAAAATGCTGTGTGATTTGCACTAAAAATAAAAAAAGCTAATATTGAGGTACTTTATAGAAAGAAATTGGGAATACAAGTCACATTAAACACATTTGTAATTCCCAAAACATTTTGAGGGGATACTTGAGTCATTCATTTGATTCTGAATACACCTGATAGAAATTCATCAGGGCATTCCCTCAGGGGAAATTTCTCTCCTTAAGTGCCCTTGAGTTGAATCTCTCTGGCTAAGTACCTGGTATTAGGAATCTTAATTTTATACTTGCATTCTTATACAGGCCCCTTAAAATTTAGGAAAAGTAGCACTGCCCCTTTCAAAGTCAATTTAAAACACATTTATGTGGGGAACTTTTAAAAAGTAACTATTTTATTCAGTAAATATTAACTGAAATTTATTAATTCTAAGCCTTTTGCCTATTTTATTCTGACTTTATTTTATTTCTTAGAGATAAGTTTGAAGTCAGTCTTTGAACACAGAACTTTGCTTTTCTGAAGACAAAAGAATTAGTGAAAGTCTCTTCACATATTTTATTTTTCATTGTCAGATATAGCAACTTTTCTATGAGCATTATCTATAGCATTTTATGTACCCACATAAGACAGTTTGAAATTATATATTGTAATCATGTATTTGAACATAATGATTCCCACTTACATAAGAGTATATTAGGAAAATTACTTAATAACATAAGAGGTTTTAATGAAAATATCAGATAGTAAACTTCTTATTTTTATTTTACTTTTATTTTTTACTTATATGGTATCAGGGATTGAACCCAGAGGTGCTTAATCATGAAGCCATATTCCCACCCCATTTCATTCATTATTATTGTTAATTTTTTTCCTGAAATAGGATATTGCTAACTTGCCTAGGTCTTCACTACGTTGCTGAG